>NC_140483.1:160884580-162084580 GCF_964271855.1 Acomys minous | reverse complement strand
CTGTCTTATGTTTGGCTAGCAAGAGTTTTTAGAAAATGACCTCTGTAACTGTGTAACTTTTTAACTTCTCATCATTATTTTGGTATTTATTTATTCATTAGCTTTGTTGGATTATAATTGGCAAACATCAAATTTTGGTGGCTCGGGATTTAGTTCAGTGCCACATGGAATGCTTGTGTAGTATGTACACTCCTTGCATTCAGCCTTTAGTACTAGTACCATACACACATGCACACAGACACACACACACACACACACACACACACACACACACACACACACACACACACCCCTTAAGGTATACAGTTTTTTGTTTTGATAGCCATTGTGGAATAATTACCTTAATCAAGATAATCATAACCTTGCAGTATTACCTTTTTTCCTTTCTTTCTTCTTTCTATTTTTCTTTTTTTGAATAGCATGTTTAAGATCTACCTTTTCAGCAGATGTCAAGTATGTGTTTTTATCTTGTTTATTGTGCTGTATACTACGTCTCTGGGACTTACTTTATACTGAAACTCTGTTTGATGGCCTCTGACTCTCTTTCCTTGCAGAGACCCTGGCAATCACTGCTCCAATTTTAAAGCATGTATTTGTATTTTTATTTTTATTATTTATTTATTTATTTATTTATTTTTTGGTACAACAAAATGCTGGGGACACATTTTCTTGTCTTTGATTTCTTCTGTTCATTACTGGAGTTAGCTATTTGACTCGCTCTCTCTGTTTCCATGGGGTGATAGTCATTGTTAATTGTGTTTTAGGTGAGGATGCCCAAGCTATTCATAATGAACCTTTCCAAATCCCTAAACTGCTAACTGGCCGCACCACAATTTGAACTTGAAGGTTAATTCACATTTGTGAGTGCCAATCCACAAACTGTACCCCACTTCCAAACAAAGCTGCTAAGCCTCATGGGGTAGGCAGTCTGCTTTCCCATATCTGTAACTGTGGTCCAGCCTGGCCTGCTGTCACTATTCTGGACACCTCTCAGATGCCACTTGACGTCTTCCACTCTCTGTCCTATAGGTCCTTTGTTTCAGATCCTGCTAGGTTTTGGTATGTGAGTTTTTCTGCGGAGCAGCAGCAGGTATGGCAAGACATTGCTTAGAGTGTTGTGCAATCAGAGGCAGTAGCTCTGAGGGAGTGTGGGTGAGTCTGGTGGTTTTGAGGCTATTTCCCAAACAGCTTTTGGGTGTTGGGAGCTTGGCTCTCTACTTTGCGTTGAGTATTAGTTAGCTTTATGCCACTGTAATGAAACACGCAAGATAATTAACTTACAAAGGGAAAAGGGATGTTTAACTTATAGTTTTGGACTGGGTTGATCAGGTATGTTGGGGAGGCAATGAAAAGAAAACGGTTGGTGGAAGATCTGCTCACTTCGGGCCTAAGAAGCAAAAGAGCGAGAGGAAGGGGTTAGGTCCTATAGTTCCACTTAAGGAAGGCTGCACCCTCCTGGACCCGAGGACCTCCCACCAGGCCCTGTGTCCCAAAGCTTCTACCACCTCCCAATAGTAACACCCTGGATTGGCTTTTGGGCACTGTGCAAAGACTGTCATTCCCCTGTCCTCCTGCAGGTGGCTCTGTGTGACTGTGGCCTGGAGACCTGGTCTGGCTCAAAGCCTGCAGTCTGTGGTTTTAAAGATGCAGAGCTAGCCACATGTGTTTGCATAATGGCTTCTTTCCTTGGCTTCTGCCCCTAATGTCAGATGCCCATTTTCATTTCCAGGAAGAGCAACAATCAGACTATGAAGGGCTGACTGGGGACTTAAAGACCGAGCAGAGCATCTATGCCCATCTGGCAAAGACCCTGCAGGACAAAGACAAGTAAGTGTTTCTCTTTAAGCACCACAGCCATATATACTTCCTGGCTAGTACTACTGGTTTCTGAGCAAGAAAAGCCCCACCAGACATATCAAGCCTTCAGAGTAGTTAGCAGGTGAGCCACTCCTTGAATAGACAAATACCTATTTTTCCATCAAGAATTGCCTAATTAGAGGAACAGAATGAGCACTATAACAGAATATTTGTTCAGAGTTTTAGTTCTTCGTTTGTATCTAGGAAGTTGTTCCATGTGTCTTCTCCCATACGTTCCTCCCAGCTGTTCCATGAGGAATACAGTAATATCATCCCGATTGTACATGACCCCTCGAAACCAAGAAAGATTGGGTGATTTGTCCAGGGTCATACAGATGTTGGCAGAACCCTGGGACTGGGCCACATATCCATGTCTTAGCATGACTCTTGTCTGTAGAATTTCTGTAATGATTTGGTGTCATTGAAGGTGGTGAGAAGAGCCAGCTGTGGCCAGTGGTCGTGCTGTTGTCCTGCCTGTAGCTCTAGTTCTCTGTCCCCAGGCAAGTGGCCTGTTCTGACCTCTGTTTGGCCATCTGTAAATGTTCTGTCTATACTCAGGGTAGGTATAATTGAAAGTCAATGATATCTAGTGTTCATTTCAGGCTAGCGGAGAAACAAAAGTGTGTGGTGAGTGTGATGGAAGAAGATTGGCTACACCTTCCTACTTGTTGGTCTGCAGTGTGGAGAGGTGGGAGAGGGACCCCTTACTTTAGTTTGCCTTTTTTGGATATATCCCAAAACTTCCATTGTTAAAAGTATGACTCTCCCTTTTCCTTCACCTATCCTCTTTGCTCTTGCTGCACTGGGCTCTTCAATGTTCCCTGGGATGTATGCACCTGCCTTTGCCATCACCTGCTGCTTCCTGCCCCAATGGCCCAGTATTTCCCTGATCTGTCTCATAGCACTCCTTTAGAATTAGCCCAAGTGTTACTTGTCATGAAGCCCATCAGGTCCCCAAGTCAGTTGTCCCTCTGTGCCCCCTTTCCTTCTCTCAGGGCAGAATTCTCTGTAGGGACCAGTTCCCCAGGCCTGGCAGAGCAGGTGCTGGGAGGAAGCTCTGTTTAGGAATACTCCTTCTCTAGAACTAATCTTCCAGGTTATGGCATAATTTCTGGATTTCAGATCTGAAATGAGTTCAGATAAGGCAGAAACCATGCTGATGAAACTAGGTGTTGACATGTCTCAGCAAGCCTGGCTACTTCACTGTGGGGAGGGCATGGAGTCAGGCAGGGAAGCTCAAGGGGGAAAGAACAAATTTTGCTTTCGCTGTATAGCATCTCTGGAGAGACTGTGGGCTCAGAGAGGCTTTAAGGAGAATGTGGTTGCTCTTGAGCACTCTCAGCTTCTGTATGGCTCCTGGTTTCATAAGCTTTTTCTTAATGAATAAAAACATGCATGAGACTAGAGAGGGCCAGGGCTGCTCCTAATGAACAACGATGCTTGAAAGGTTTCATTTTCATCCTCAGACCTGGGTCCACATTTCAGCTCCAACACTTAGCAGGCCTGAGCTTGTGGGTTCGATCTCTCACCCCGAGTCTCAGTATGTGTGCTTGTAATCTGCAGATGGACTGGCCTCCCTCCCTCCTTACCTAATCCCTGTCTCATCTTTATGCTTTCCTCCTTACCTCCCTTCCACCCTCCCTTCTTCCTTACCCTCCTTTTCTTTTCTTTTCTTTTTTTTTTCTTAAGAGAATTGTAATTTATTTATAGTCATATGTGCAAATTTTCAACATATCTCAAAAAGGTGAGTGTGGTGGTTTGCATGAGCCTCACAGGCTGAAATAGTTGGCACTTAGTCTTCAGCTCATGGAACTCCCTGGAAAGGACTAGATGGTGTGGTCTTGTTAAAGGAGGTAAGTCATCCACCGGGAGTGAGCTTTGAGGTTCCCAAAGCTCACACTATCACCAGTTTGTTGTCTTGGTTTCTTGTTTTGTTTTTTTTTGTTTTTGTTTTTTAATAATAACACATTTTTATTGAAAAATAAAATAATTCATATTACATCTCATTTTCTATCCCATCCCATGCATCCTCCCATTCCTCCCTCCCTCCGACTTTTACCCCAATCCCCCTTCCCTATGACTGTGGCTGTGGGGGACCTCCTCCCCCTGAATATGGTGCTAGGGTATCAAGTCTCTTCTTGGTAGTCCGCTATCCTTCCTCCGAGTACCATTGGACCTCCCCAACAAAGGGACATGGTCAAATATGGGGCACCAGAGATCCTGTGAGAGTCAGTCTCCAGTCTCCACTTAACTATGGAGAATGTTCTGTCCCTTGGCTAGATCTGCTTACCCTCCTTTTCTATTGCACCCATCTTTTATCCTAACCATATCCTAGTTTATTTGTTTCCAAACCTATTTATCTGTCTACTTCTCTATCCACCTCTTATCTGCCGGCCTTGATAACATTAGGTAAGATGTAATGGTTTGATTGATAGGTTTGCATATTTGAATACGTTGTCCCTGTTGCTGGAACTGTTTGAGAAGTCTTAGAAGGTACATCACTGCATGTGGGTTTTGAGGTTTCAAAAGTCCATACCATTCTCAGCTCTGTGACTTGTATTTGTGTATCAATATGTAAGCTCTGAGCACTGCCCCAGTGCCATATCTTCTTGCCTGCTGCCATGCTTCCTGCTGTGATGATTATGGACTCCCATTCTCTGAAATTGTAAGCCTCAATAAACTCTATCTCCTATATATAATCTTAGTTATAGCATCTTAACACAACAATGGAAAAGTAACTGAAACAGGAGGCCTGGTACTATCTAAATTTTGATGCTGCCTTACAGGCAAGAAGGTCTTAGTAAACAGCAACACTGATTAGTAATAACAACATCAACAGCCTAGCCTTTCTGTCCCAGCATGCATATACATAACTATGGGGTTTTAGATCCTCAGACCTTGGTACAAACCAAGGACAATATTGTGGGTGATAGCCAGCTGAGTTCCTCTTTGCAGTCTTCCCACTGCTCACTCTGGAGTATTAGTAAAGGTGGTGACATTTAAGAACACACTTGTGGTTAAAGTGAGAAAGGAAGGGCTAGCCACCACAAGCCTGGTCCCTTTAGCTTGGCTACTCAGAAGCTGGTTAGTTCCATGCTACTGTGAAGAATGATCAGAGCTTAGACCATCTAGGCTTCTGTAGTGAGGCCCTTGTTGATGCACCCTGAACCAGACGGTGAGTTCAGTTCTTACTCTGCCTCAGCAGTGTGGGGCTATTTGGGACTAGATCTTTATAGGTCATAGGGACCTCGTTCTGCCTGCAATTTGGTGCCACACTGCCCTGTCCCAGTATAGTTGTGGCAAGCACATATATCTCCAGATAGTGCCAAATGTCTTTTATTGGTGCACAGTCCTCTCTAGAAGAGAATTCCCATTGTAATTCTCAAGGACCCAGATTTTTGGCTCATTAGATGAAGAAGGGGGAAATGATGTTTGCTGAGTGCATACCGAACTTTCTCATGTAATATCTCACTTAAGTTCCAGAATTTATCTCATTTTATAGCTGAGACTGCGTAGTGGACTGGCCTAGGGCTGTAGAGCTTGTTAGTGGTGCGGTCCTCTTTTGAACTTTGTATTGCTGCTCCTGGCCATTCCTTTCTGCCACCCTGTTCCAAGAAGAATGAGCAGTCCTTGTTTCTCCCTGAGCAAAACCACTTTTGTTCTGCTGGCCCCTCACAAATTACAGAGACTCTGGAGTTGGGAAAACCTAAGTGATAGACCTGCAACATCAGTTGTACACTTTTCATCCTGTCAGAAAATGGAAGCATTGATAAAGTGGGTAGCCCGCCGCAGCTTCATGGTCAGAGCTTCCCTACAACTCTCTCCTCTGCTTCCCTGCTTAAATGTCTTAGCAGTGTGCTACCTGCAAGCCTCACTGCTGTGACACCTACGGAAGGGTTTCCATCAGTCACACAAACTGATCGGTATGATGATTTTGAAATGGAAGTGGGTACTGGTTTCTCATAAGCCCTTCTCTCGCATGGCGTCCTCAGCACACAAGCAGAGGAGAGTAGACAGAATTGTTTACTTCTTCCAGTGTATGTTGTTTATGTGTATATTTCCATGGACAGAGCAGGAGAGGAAGTTGGCTTGAGTCAGTTTCACACATAAGCCCAGCAACAGCTCTTAACCACTCTGGGAATATCTGATAAAAGCTTATGAGCCATCTCCCTAGAAAAATCCATATATTTATACATTTACAGAGAGTCAGAGGGCCGTGATGAACCCTGCCAGGGAACTGTATGTCAGACTGTGGAAGAGAATGATATATTCCTAGTGTTTAAGAAGGAAACTTTCCGATTTGCTTTAAAAATGCTCCTGTACTTTGATCTACTGCATTGCTGGGTATCCTTTAGAAGTAACCCACAAGTCAGACTACATAGTAGGCTGAGAGCTATGTATGGTGTGTATGGTGAAGGTGTCAGCTGGTGCTCCATGCTCCTCTGAGAGCTGAGTGTGAGTCTTTCAGAGCATGTGGCACTTGGACATGGATGTAAGTCCAAATCTTTTCTGTGGATCTACACCGCCCTGTAGTACAGACATTAGCTATGTGATTACTTAAACTTACCCTTACTTTCTATTTAATAACATTAAACATTCAGTTCCTTGGTACATTAAGCCCCATTTCAGATGTTGAGTAGGCACGTTAGCTGGTGCCTGCTGTATTAGACAGTGTATAGAACAGGCCCGTCACTGAAAGAATTTCTTTAGGAAGAGTTAATTGCAATTAACGCAACTCTAGAAGGTATGGCCTTTTCATGTCCTCACTGGGTTCTGGGCTTCTTGTACTGGGTTGACCCACATGTGAAACTCGACACCCCCCTTCCAGAAAAATCTCTTCATACTGTACATTTTTAAGTTTGGTTGAGTTACTACAACAGAGTTCTACTGGCCCTGACTTGGCAGAAATCTCAATGTTCTCTTTTGAAGTCTGAGTGCTGGCTGCAAGAGGCTTTCTTTGTACACTGAGCCTTCTTGGCATTATTCAAGCAATAGATCATTCTGGAGAAATAGATTCTTACCCCTCCTGTGCCTAGAGTTGGCAGTAGTAAGGAGGGAGGTAAAGTAAATTAAGAACAGTTACCTGATCTAACACTGTGCACTCATTACATAGGTTGCCAGAAATGTTCACAAATGTGGGGGAATACACAGTTCTGCCTTGAACACCCAGTTGCACTCCACTGCGTGGAGATACTTGTGGAGAAAAAGATTCAGGAGAGATACCAAGTGTTGATCAGTGGGAACATCATAACAATTTTTACTTTTTTCTTTATACTTTTGTATTTTCTTATTTCTGTAATAAACCCATTTACTTTTGTAGCCAGAAACAAGACAAAACAAAACAAAACCTATAAAGTGACATAAAAACCACAAGCTTTGCCTGGCTTTATATCTTAAAGGACAAATCAGTCTGTCTTATCATTTCTGGTGTCTTGTTTTACCAAGTGTCAGCGACCTGCAGGGTGAGCTGAAAGAGGTCCTTGCCCTGCGGAAGCAGCTGGAGCAGGATGTGCTCGCCTACCGGAATCTGCAGATGGCCTTGCAGGAGCAGCTCAGCGAAATTCGGAGGCGGGAAGGTACAGGCTCCTTTCTGTGGCTTTTCCTTTGGGTCTTTCCTGTGAAGGGTCTTAGCTGAACTAGAAAGAATCTTACACCAGGAGGTAGAATGGCTCCCAGGCTCCCAGTCACTCTGGTGACTGAGTCTGCATCTGCCTGACTGGAAGGGCCCATTAATAGTCTAGTCATTCTGTAGACGCGCTATAGCCCGGTTCCCTCCTGCACACCTATATGCTTCATTTGCTTCTCTAGCTCCAGATAGAGACTGGCAGCCTCCTTTGTCTGGAAATCAGTCTAAATTGGGTGCAGGTTTCCTGCCCTTACTCCACTGAGCAGGACCATACAGACATTCAGAGACATTGCTGTTTTAGGTTCATGTAGGGAGAGGAGCAGGACCAAGGTCCATGGGATAACACAGCAGTACCCATTGAAGTGCATCTGGGCCCTCTACTGCTCCCTAGGGTATTATATTCTACTTGGTGTCTTGCTCCTTTCTGCAGCACCAGCCCAGTGCTTGGCACGTGTGGCAAACTGCTTGTTGCTGTGATGGGTTAACTTCTTGAGCCTGTTCTGGGTATAAGATGCAGGGCTGTAGGCTCTTGCCTTTTCATCTCTGCTCCTCACTGTCATCCAGTTAGGCAGAGAAGGGGTTAACTGTGCTGTATAGATGAAGGAGCTGAGCTGGCCATGGGGCCATTGATTTGTATTATCTGACCTAGAATGTACTGTTGGGAGGTCCACTGCTCTGTTCTAGGAACACCAGCATTGGGCATGTATATTAAACAAGACTGTTTGTGGTGACACCTCTCTCAGTGAATGCCACCTGGCTTTGCTTCTTCCCACACTATTAGGATGTAATGTGTGCCCTGTGAAGCAGAACCTGACACACAGGTAAAGGAGACTCGTTTGTCCCCACTCTGTCAGACGGTTCTCTTATTTGGTGTATGCTTTCTTCCTACAAGAACTCTGTGGCCAGAAAAGTACTTCAGCCACTTTGCTGTACCTTCAAGTCTCTGTTTGGGGTTTCATCTAGTTCTTGTGTGTGCATCCCTAAGCAGAACCACTCTTATTTGAACTGAAATCATCATTTGCATGTGACAGTGAGAGTGGTCACCAGATCCAGCACCTAATAGGCAAATTATAATTCAGGATTGGCTACAGTGACAGCCTACAGACCAGCAGAAACCGCACACTGGGACATCAGCCTGTAGAGCCGGCACAATTACTTTTGCTCTGAAGGTCATGCTTTAACCCCTTGTGTGTGCTTCAGCTCCCCACCTCAGCCCCTTGTAATTGATTTAGGTGGAAGGCATGGGGGTGGGGCTTGGGAGGATCTATTTCTAATAGTCTTTCTTCCCTCCCCTGTCCCACTTTCTATTTTACTTTTTGTGCAGAAGAACCATTTTCATTTTATAGTGATCAAACATCGTATCTAAGTATTTGTCTTGAAGAGCACAATCAGTTTCAAGTGGAACATTTTTCTCAAGAAGAACTCAAGAAAAAGGTATTGACCTGACCTGTTTACTTTTGGGCTTGTTCTTGGCTCCCCCCCCCCCCCCCCAGTGAGCAAGCCACTTTTCCTCAGCTCATTCACTTCTTTGTATTAATCCTGGTTGATACCACTCTCATACTACTGATTGGTGACTCTTTGGTTACTTGTGTTTAGATGTCTGGAGTGTGAGCCCCTTAAATGTAGTCTTCATGTTATGTTTATTTCTTATGTCCTTGGACTTGGCACATGTAGTAGGAATTGAGAGCTTTCAACAAATATAGCTCCCTGTCTGATGATTGCATCTTTTTTAAATGTAAGGTTTTTAGTCTGTACATCTCTGATATGGTTATAGGGACATAATGTTTCAAAGGACCATTGTTAAGAATAGGTATTTTGAGTGTGCACATGTGGGGTGTGTGTGTGTGTGTGTGTGTGTGTGAGAGAGAGAGAGAGAGAGAGAGAGAGAGAGAGAGAGAGAGAGAGAGAGAGAGAGAGAGAGAGAGAGAGAGAGAGAGAGACTGTGTGTACGCATGCCAAAGATTAGTATTGGTATTGTCTTCCTTTATTACTCCCCACCTTATTTTTTAAAACAGGGTCTGCCACTGAACTTGAAGCTCATGAAATTTACCATATTTTCCAGCATATAAGATGACCCCCCAACTTTTAACTTTTCCAGTTAAAATATAGAGTTTGCAGCTCCAGTCTGCTGCACATGGTGGGCATTGGAAGAGGGGTAGTCTTATATGGCGAGTACATTCCAAACTCTGTATTTTAACTGGAAAAGTTAAAGTTGGGGGTCATCTTATTTGTCGGAAAATATGGTAATTAGACTAGCTGGATAGCGAGATCTAAGAATTTGCCTGTCTCCTCTCCTTATCCATAGCAATATGCTTAACAATGTGTTTCCATGCACCTCGCTTTTATGTGGGTGCTCTGTCCTCTTGCATGTATGGCAGGCACTTTACTGACTGGTTATCTTTCCAGTCCATGGGTCTGTTTTTTATTTCTCCATACACATCTGCATGGAAGACAAGGTAGCTTTTTTTTTTCAAGGTTAAGAACCTATTGATAAAGTATCAGGCACTAGCATTTGGCGCTCATAGGAAACAAAGTAAGTCTACTCAATTGCCTGTGCACTTGGCCTAACAAGACCTGGGCATGGAACTAGAGTGCTGGGCTGAGCCAGGGTACCCTATGGTATCTTCTGTAGAGTCTGCTGCTTTGTCACATATTGGCACTTTGACTCTTGCTATGTTTTATGCAGTTTTCAAGATGTCTCAGCTGTGGCAGCCAGAACAGTGAACTTTTTTGTATCACTGGTTCCTTATTATAAGACAGCCTTTCTATCTCCTGCAGGGAATGGTTGACTAAAAGCTCATAGGGGTTTATTGCTTTATTAAGGACAGCTCATTGTGACTGATAGGTATTGCTAACTGGGTTGTAAAAGTCTCCTTTATTGACCTGTCTAATTGTCATCAAGGAGGCTTACTGCTTTCATCTGTTAATCTAGGCCTATTCCTGGAAGCTTTTATCCTCCATACAATCTAATCTAGGCTTTGAGTGCTTTCAGCCTCTGAGACTTACTGCTGAATAAGCTCACTTTTCTAGTTCTTTCTGAACTCTGGCTGGCTGGTTCAACTCAGCTGTTCTGGCTCAAACTCTTCTCTAAGCTGACTGATTCATTCTGGCTTCTCTTAGCAATTCTCTAACTGAATTGCTCTGCTTGGCCTCAGACTAACTCTAGCAATCTGATCTAATCTTCTGGCTCTCTCTCATTCTCTGGCTTGTTCCGACTTTACCTGTGTCTAGTTTGTTCTCTCTGCAACCTGTCTCTGTAAAACTCTCCCAGTAAAAACTAGCTTTGAATTTCATGAACTCAACTACACTGTCTCTCAACTCACTGACTCAACCAAACTGCCTGAACAGCACTGACTAGAACTCAGAGATCTGCATGCTTCTGTCTCCTGAGTGCTGGGATTGAAGATGTGTACCGCCATACCTGGCTAAGCTTTTCTTTACCTGAAACTCACTCTATACCATGCTGGCCTTGAACTCAGAGATCTGATTGCCTTTGTCTCCTGGCTTAAAGGCGTGTGTGTATTCCAGGTGGATCACACAGACCTAGAATGTCTTTAGATGTGATCTCTTACCAGAACAGCCATGTTCTGTGTATATAGAGAGGGAGGTCTCTGCTATTAAGGGAGATCTGACATAGTTGGAGAAACTTCAGGTCTGGGAAATCTTTCTCCACAATGCTGTGTTACAAGACAGAAAAGTGCTGGCTGCCGTTGACCCAATGCCTTTAGTGTGCTGTGGCTGTGATCAGGGTGCTTTCTCCTTCGAGTTTAGTCAGTAGTCACAGTAGACACAGATGCTGAGGATAGCTCAGCTAGCCTTCCCACAAGTCATACTCCTTTGCCTTCAAGTAAACCTCTGTCTCTTTGCTCTCACCTCCAGGTCAGTGACCTTATACAGCTTGTGAAGGACCTACACACAGACAACCAGTACCTCAAGAAAACCATTTTTGATCTCTCTTCCATGGGCTACCAGGGAAGTGACAGACTTGAGTCAACAAAACAAGCGAAGGTAAGAAGAAATGTTCTTGTTGTCATGTGCTAATTGAAGAGGTGGTACCCCCCCACACACACACAACTCTTCCCCCATTTTTTTTAAAGACTGTCTGTCTGAGGGAGGTCCTTGAAATTCTGTTTGCTGTGCTGGAGTCTTGAGGGCCCTGTTTGTCATTGGGTCTGTCATCAGGCTTCCTCCAACTTCAGTCATGTCTTATCAGATATGATTGGTATATCCTGTTGTGCCCTAGCTCTGGGTATTTGCTGCAGATGGCACCTCTGGGTGAGTGGTGTGTGCTCACAGGTGTTTGGAGAGTGGTCATGACTCTAGATAGTGAGTGTGCAGCCTTGGAATACCTAAACTTTAAAGGAAGATGCCTACACACCCTGCCTGGCCTCTGGCCCTGGTTACTTCTAGATGTTACCGCTGACGTTTCTCTCTTTTGCCATGTTTGTAATCATGCTGTATGGGGAAGGACCCTGAAGCTGTGCTGGGCAAGAGAGTCATTGCCTTCCTCCAGGCTTGGCTATCCCATCTCTCCTGGGAAAGAGCCTGCTCCATATGTGCATTAGCACCTCTGAAGCCAGGGCTATTTTCATCCTGAGTACAGAGGATCTTTCTATGTAGGACTCCCTCAAAACTAGACCAAAACCGGGCTTTTCCTGGGTGGACTTGTGTTATATACCTGGAGTACCAGGTACATACAGGCCTCATATGTGTGGCCACATCACTCTTTGGGAGAGGTTTATAGGCTGACTCTTCCCCTCTTCCCAGTGGGAGCTGCTCAGAGGTACTATATTTATGCTGTGCTTTGGCCGTCTGCTTTCTTTGAGACAGGGATTATTATTGATCTTGGCCTCCAGGGCTCCAGATAATTTTGAAAACCAAGAGCAACAGCGAGCCACTTATGGGAGAAACAAGTCTCCCCGCTTACTTCCTCTGAGGCCACGTTTTTAATAAGCAGCTCCCTCTTCTCCAGCTCCATTTGAGCTGTAAATGCCGAGTTTTGTTTGTTCATTTGCCCTTTGAAAAAAATCTGTTAAATGTCCCATTATGTCCTTTGGAGAACAGAGGCCTTTTCCTCTGCCCACTCTAAGATCTTAATACCAGCCGATTCAAATTTGAGTCATTTGTCAGATTGCACTTCAATTTGATGTTCCCTGCAAAAAGCCTTTTCCTTTATAGCACAGTTCCCTTGGCTTCCCTCAGAATGGGATGGGAAGATCTGCATGGAAAGATGGCTATAATTCAGAACTGAGGGAGAAGAGGGAAACAGGGTTTGGTGAGGTGGCAGAGGGGAGCCTGCTGTACTCTGGGAGGGGGTGTGGGTCCCCTTCTACAAGAAACAAGCTAAAAACAGCTGGACATGCCCATGTTGTCCACAGCTTTCTCTCAGCAGCAGGACTTACAGAACAGGAGAGAGCATCATTTTTATTCTCTTCCAGACTGTAACCAGAAGTGAGAGCTGGAGGAGGGGCAGGCAGAGGAGAAGAAAGACTGAACTTAGAATATGGAGAAAAGTCCCTAATCCTGCTGCTTTAAAACAGCAAATTTGACATTTCCAAACTGTCTGTTCTGATTGTGCCACTTACATTAAATGTGATTTTCTTCCCTTTTGTATTTTCTAAATGCCATTAAGTCATAGCATCATTTTCCATGTTACTGATGAACTGAAGTTTAAGGGCCTAACTCTATCTTGTTAGATACATGAATTGCTTCAAGTGATTGTTGCAAATTGTCGGTACACAGGTCTTTTTTGTCTTTAGGATTTCTTTCCTTAGACTGTATCCCCAGATTTGTAATTAGTGATAGATCCATATCTGCAGTAAGCATACAGTTTGTTTTCAGATACCTTCCCTCAACAACTTTGATTAATAAAGGCCTAATAGAGTTTGTCAGGTTTTTTTCCAGAGTGACTTCCCTTAATCAGATCCATCCCATAAGGACCTGAGGGTGCACATTTCCCATATGTGGGTAGTTTATGTAGAAACAATCCAAGTGACCAGCAGCTTTCCTGTTGTCTTAATGAGCTTAATTATAACAGGCTCCATCAGGGCACCCCTTTTTTCTTGTATGTGCTTGCTAGTTATTACTTGATGCTAGAGGAGTCAACATTATACAGGGTAGTAAATGTTGAAGCCCATGACTGCAGCTTGTGGAACTAATATCTCCAGATGAGGTCATGTGAGCAGGAGGGTGCTGGCAAGATGCATTACTCAAGAAAGTTCAGTTGTTGTTGTCATTGGCTTGTATTGTTTTTTGCCATTCTTTTCTTGTTTTGTTTTGGGTTTGTTTGTTTGTTTATTTGGACAGGATTTTTCTGTTGTAGCCTTGGCTATCCTGGACTCACTTTGTAGATCAGGCTGGCCTCAAACTCACAGAGATCTGCCTGCCTCTGCCTTCCCGAGTACTACAATTATGTATTTTGCCATTTTTACGTATAGTTAGAAATCAGCAGATGGGAGACATGGAGATAGATAAAGAGCTTAATTTAATCGAGCTTAGGTATTAGTAGGGCTGTCACATTGATCAAGAAATGGACCTTGTGTGACTCTCAAGCAATGTCTTGTAAATTTTTCCACTTGGCAACCCCTTTCCCCCTGAGGTGTTTCTACATAATCTCAGCCATCTATCTAGACACAGCTTACAGTTTCAGGTAATAAATCATAAAGAAGTGGGTTTAAAGCAAGTCTTTGGTGTACATACAGTTTTACCATTTATTAAAGATAGAATCAAATTTAAATGCTAATGAGATGGATGTGCTTGTTTATTTTTATTTAAAGACTTAAATCTTGGCTGAATATTTATTGCATAGGGTATATAACATCTTCAACATTTTTCAGAGTTGATTGACATTTTTATTTTATAATATCAGTTCTATGAATGTTGTTTCATATGAAGCATGTGTAGGGACCATTTCAGAAGTTATTGGCTAAAGCTGGAGAGGTAGCTCAGCATGGAAGGGTGTTTGCTGCACTATCATGAGGATTAGAACTGGGATCCCAGTACTGACCCCTGTAGCACTACTGGCCTTTGCGTGCACACAGGTGAACACACCTATGCATAAATGCATTCATGTATACAGACAAACACACAGATAAATATATAAAATAGGTAAAAAAAATTTTAAAATTACTGCCAATTCTGACTTAATCTCGAGTCAAACTTCATTTAACGAAATTTTAAATGAGATTTTTGCCACCAACTCAAGTTTAATGTATACAGACAGACACATAGATAAATATGCAAAATAATATAAAATTTAAACAATTACTGGCAAATCTGACATAATCTGAAGTCAAACTTCATTTCACAGTTTTTTAATGAGATTTTTGCCACCAACTCAAAATTTCTCAAAACAGACATTACACTGTGTAATACAAAGGTGAACCAATTTGATGCTTACATGTTGAGGAGTGATGACAAGAAAATACTAAGTCTATTTTCTGTAATTAATTATGTGTTTAAAGTACAGTAAACTGTGTGTACAGCAATTGATAGTATCCAGTAGTCTCAAATGTGAGCCAGGTTCAGGCCATGTCGTCTGGTATTGCACAATGTGAAGGCATGCATAGTGCAGGGCACATGTGCTGGATGTTCAGGACAAAAGCTGTATGAAGCTGTGTAATACAGTAAGGGCAATTGCTACTAGAAACCTGTTGAGTTTGGAGTAACTTTTGTTGTCGTGTTCAGAAACCTTTTGCTTTGCCAATGTTTTTGTGACCCTTACATTAAGTAATGTGAGGTTATAGGGGCACTGTAAAAGCCAGGCATGCTGGTGAGCCCCTGTAATGCCAGCACTGGGCAGGTGGAGTCAGGAGGATCAGAAGTTGACAGTTATCCTCAGCTATGTAGTAAGTGTGAGGTGAGCTCAAGCCACATGAGACCCTGTCTTAAAACAAAAACAAACAAAATAACAAAATGAAAGTATACTCAGTTTTTCTGTTTAAGTGTATTCATCAAATGTAAATGACATTAATAAAATATTTAAAGTCATTACATAAAACTTTAAGCCATTTATTAATCCATATTTTTTAAAAAGCACATTTTTTCCAAGTTGCTTATTTGTATTGTTTAGAAAAACTATTAGTGACCAACATAATTGAGCCATCTTAAAAATAATTACAGGCATTAATGGAGTATTGTGTGATGTTTGGATATACATGTGTACTGTGTAATGTTCAAACAAAGCCAAATATGTTTAGTTGATCAAGCAATTTGTCATTTCTTTAAGATAAAATTCTTCTAGTTTCGTGATATGTATGGTATTTTATCAGTAGGCATCTACTGTGCAGCAGTTGACATGGCTGCCTCTGTCTTAACTACCCACTGCCGGTCTCTCCCCTCTTGCAGGATAGCTGATCCCATGGTGAACACCGAAATTGTGAACTGTAAAAACCTCTTTCTTGTTTGGTGTTTATGGTGTGGTTCAGCCTTAGCACACACCTTTAATCCAAGAGCTTCTGTATACAAGATTTAATAAAGTTAACCCTAGGTGGAGTGAGAAACCAGCTGGCAGGGATCAAGTAGAAAGTGGGGGCATTGAGTTGAAGGGTATTTAAGACAGCATGGGGAAGAAGAAGGAGCTCTTTAGCTTTTTGGCTCTTTCTTCCTGGGCTGTCTGGTGAGCTAGCAGGCTTTTTCCTCCTGGGATGTCAGATGAGCTAGCAAGCTTTTGGCTTTTTGGCTTTCTTCTTCTGCATGGGAACTGAGTAGGAAGGTCAACTGGGTACTTCCTCTGCCTCTCTGAGCTAGCAAGTATTTACCCCTGCATCTGGCTCCTGAGTCTTCCTTGGTAAAATAGAACAAGTGGGATTTTTCTGTTGTTGTAATAACACTTCTCCCCAGCCCACCCTTCTCCCGCTCTCCTCACTCTCACCAGCCTCCAGAAACAGTGCTTTCTAAATTCCTACAAGACTGACTTGTTTAGATTCCACTTGAGTGAGATCATGTGGTACTTACTTGCTATCTAGACTCTGTTAACATTTCTTTCCTGTCTGTTGTCATTCTGTCTCACCTTTTCTATAATTTCAATGAAAATGGTAAAAATCAGCGTGTTTATCCAAACACTGAAGCATGTATATATTTAACTAGCATATATATTCTAACAAATTTGTTACATTTAGTGTGTGTGTGTGCGCGTGTGCTTTTATATATGCGTTTGCCACAGCACGTGCATGGAGGTCAGAGAACAAGTTGAAGGAGTTTAGTTCTCCCTTCCTACCATGTTGAGCTGAGCTCATGTTGTTGAGCTGAGCTCATGTTGTTGAGCTGAGCTCACGTTGTTGGGCTTGATGGCAAGTGCCTTTACCCACTGAGCCACCTCCCCGGGCCTTACCCAGTATATATTTTATAGCTACTTTTTCTTTCAAGCCTTTATTTGCTAAATTGCACACATAGTTGTGCCTGTAAATAGAACCTAAACTCCTTTCAACATCCCTCATACCCTTTAGGTTCATCTCCCACCCCGCCTGCTCCTCTGCTTTGTCTACTGTTTTCATTCTTTCTGTTAGACTTTTAAATGACTCGAATCATAGTGTGTCGACTTGTCACTCAGCATCATCATTCTGAAGTTCATTCATGTCATTTGAGCTAATACTTTTTTGAATCTCATTGTTTGAATGTATAAGTGTTTGTTCATTGTGCTGTTAAGTAGTCTCATGGAACAAAGGTGATATGTATATCACACTCATGCACCAGTCTTTGGGGACCTTTTTGGTTGGTTGGTTTGTTTTTCTGGTGAGCTTAATATATTTATGCTCCAATAAGCAAGTTTAGTTGCCTTTTCCTGCCCTTATTTCTTTGGAATATTTGCAGGACATAATAGCACATACCAGCCATCCCAATACTGGAAGCAGAGGCAGGGAGACCACGTATATTTGAAACAAGCCTGATCTGTGTAGTAAGTTCCAGACCAGACAGGGATATGCGGCAAAACTTAGTCTTCTCTTCCCCTGCCTAAGATTCAACAAAAAGGAAGACACTAGTGGAGCGAGGGTATTTTACAAACTTTTATACCTTAGCAAGTTGGTTCATGTCAGCCTGTGTCAGGCTTTGTAGCATTGTAGGATTGTGGTTTGTGTTCAGCAGATCTTTGCTCTTTATTATAGTTCAGATGTGGCAGGCTAGTATGTTATGGCCTTGGTTACTTCCTCTAAAGTGACATTCCTAAGACTGTTTTGCTTTGTTTTTCTTCTGAACAAGGTTCTTACTCTTATAGGAAGATAAGAAGGATTTCAACTGGGCAGAGAGAGTTAAGATTGCAATTGACTGATGTAAGAGTTCATAAAGTAAAACTCTTGGGATGGAGCCACAAGTATCCCCAACAAGAGACCCTGAGCTCGGTGGCTTTCCCACCTCCAGTTAAGAGCTGCATCAGCAACATGAGTTTTGATATGATATTTGGATTACATTTAATTGACACCCTTACTGGTCACCTCTTAGTTTCTACTTGGTTAATTCATATATCTTATGACCAAAACTTTTTTTTTGTTGTTGTTGTTGTTGTTGTTGTTTTGTTTTTTGTTTTTGAGAACTGGGCTCTTGCTTTCCTGGGAACTTTGTACCATCTATTCTGAAAACACAGAATGAAGGAACTCTAGGGCTTTATAGCTTTTAGGCATTTCATATTTATGCAGTCTCTGTAAGTCCTTCATTTCCAAAAGTGCAAAGTTATCATCAGGCAACTTGACACTCTTCTCAGTAAAATGACAGTGTTACTGGGACTGTCCATCTCATATGTGTGACATTCTCACAAGAGGTTTATGCCCTGTGCTAAATAGAAGACGTGATGAATAATTTGGGTACATCATGAATTTCATTTATTAGGTTTTTCTTCTTCTTCTTTTTTTTTTTTTTTTGGCTGTTTGCTGTTTGCTGTTTTCTAAGACTTACTACCTTTCTATAGTCCAAAAGTAGGTCTAGCAAAGGCAGAATGGCAATGCCTGCAGAGAGCATGATCAATTTACAGCCTCCCAAGAAGACCATATAGGACCAGGGAAAGGCCTCCATTTATTGGGGGGACGAGGGGGACATTTATCCACAGCCAGTACCTCTAAGTTCAGATAATTTTTAATCTCATGGCTTTGGTAGTTCTTTCTTTCTTTGTGTGTTGTTGTTGTTGACTGTTGGGAATTGTTGAGAAAAGCCATCACTGAGTTGTTTAAACATACTCATGCTGGACCCTCTATTGTTGTTGCATTTTCCACACCAACCCATGCTGCATGTAGCTTCTGGCTAGCAAGGAGGATGAGGACACAATCAAATTTGAAGTGGACGATGAGAATCATTTCCAGAGCACCCAGCATTTGGAACAGAGCAAAGAGGTAGGAGGATAGCTTCTTACTCTGTCTCACTGTGTGTCCAAGTCAGTCATGGAGTATGTGTGGTTGAGTTTCTCTTAATTCTGCCTGTATTGTGTGTCGACTCTGTGCCATGGACAGCAAAGCAACTGGTCTCTTTTTTAAATCAGAAGTCATAAAGTAGGTGATCAAGACACTCATGAAACATAGCTGGAAATAAGGACTAGGTTGCTATAACACAATAAAAATTGTCTGTTGTTCCTGAATAGATATTTAAAGGTCTAATACACTGTTTGCTTTATACATTGGAGACTGAGATGTACGAGTGGAGATAATTTATCTAAGGCATAGATTAGGTTAGTGCTAGAGGTGGGATATGAACTCTCAGGTCATCTGACTGAAGTGCAAGGTGACCCTGATGGAACTGAGTGGCTCTCTGCAATCTCTCAACCCCTGTAATGCAGCTTAGTATTATTATGGCCATTAACTCCACCCTCAGACAATCTTCTAGCCGCATTGCTTCGGAATAGTTGGGCTAAACAGTCTCCAGACTTAAAGAGACCTGACGACTGAGATATGATAGGGTATGGATGCTACAGGTTTGATTGAGTTATAGTAAGAGTTGGATGCTGCAGGTGTGGCACTTTAGTGGCAAAGTATCGATGTTTGTAGAGTCATGAGTGGGCCATACCTGATAGACACAGATAGCTTTGGAACACGAAGCCACGAAGATGCATCCTTTGGAATTCCACAAACATGGTTTTGAACCTTGGCTATGTCACTCCTATCTGTTCTTCCTTGCTTAACTTCTCTAAGCTTGAATTTTCACTTCTCTTCTGTATAGAGTCTCTCCAATACTGGAACCAAAATACAAACTCAACAAATAATAATTTCTGCTTTTATTACTATAGCCTAGATTTTCCCTCATTTGTAGATTGCTTATTTGATGGATTTAATAACTAGATTGGTGACAAATAAGAACCTATAAATAACAGCTCATTTGTGTGAATCTTGTCTTCCATTTAAAAAATCTTAATCATTTTTCCAGTGTGGCGAGATAGAGTGATGGCTAATGTGTGTATCACTAACGGTAATGAAGTCAAGAGGAGTTATTTATAGACTGGTTGAGGAAATTTACAGCTTTGCAAAGGGAAGAGGGGATGCTAATTGTACCATCTCAGGACATGCCCAGGACAGGATTTAACTGGAAGTCTCCATGGTACTGCTCCTCTGGGAAACCCAATGACCCAGGAAGGTGGATCTGTAAATAACATCTCCATGGGAATTAAGAACTCTCCACTTTCCTAACGAGATACATCAAAGCCCTGTTAATTAGTATGTGTCACTAGAGAAATAATAATACATGTGGCTGTAGTGTAAGTAGTAATGTTATATGAAACATATTACAACTATACAAAGCATGATTGAGGACATGTGTTCCAGGTTCCTCTTAGGAACAATTTCCGACGAGTAGACTGTAGAATAGTAGAACATACATCCAAAGGGCACCTGTAGTGAGGTGGATGCTTATCCTAACTTAGTCATCTCATACTGTTCTCTGAACTCTATAGCAAAGGGTATGGTACCACTTTAGAGTCAGAAACTGAGGGTAAGGAAAGACATGCAAATGCCTCCTCCTGCCTTAATGTAAGTGTGAGTGTATAGACTTGTCCCTTTTCCTCCTTGTCCATGGACCAGTTCTCATTCACCTGCATCCCTTTCTTCTCCACCTATCCCTTCCGTTCCCAATTTGCCTCTGTTTGCCCAAACACTTTCATTTGCAGATCATGGAGAACTACGCCGAGGGTGGCTGCAAAAATGGGTATTTAAGGCACATGGATTCCAGTATTTTAGACCATGATGGCACCCACACACCTGGCATCCCTGAAAACCAGAACCTACAAGACGAACTCCTGAGCCTGCTTGCCACTTTCTTCCTCACGAAGGGCACACCATCGCTGGAATCCAGGTAGACATGGGCCCAGGTACCTCTTTGAGTCTCATTGAGCAGCTCATTTTGCTAAATGGATTCAGATGGTACTGTGCAGTGTACCTGCAAGCTCCTGAAATGGCTGGGAAGGAATCTTGCCAGTCGTGCAATTAAGTAATTAGGCTTCGTGCTGGTGGCTCTAAGGGGACTCGAGCAGAGCTACACATGGGCCCATTACAAAAAGGCAAGAGAAAGCTTTCTTTAGAATCACTCCTCCGAGTCCCAGAAAAGGCTGCCTGGCTGTCAGTGGCAAGAGGAGTCGGCTCTCCTGGCATCTCCTCTGGTTTTGGCACCAGCTTAAAAACATCACTGCAGTCGTGACTCCACTGTTTTATGTCTAGCTCAAACTAAATTCTCTTCTCAGTGTATCAGCTGGGAGCTGTTCCTATATGGGGAAATACTATAGGTTGTTTTCCTGACACTGAGAGAGAGAAACATTAGGTCGTTTGTATTTTGTAAATTAGCCCTGTATGAGCCATTTCCCCTTTTATATTTCTTCTAAGCCATCTATGGCAACTGCTTGGGCTTTAGAACCAGGAAGAACCATGCTGGTTTTTTTTTTCTCCACGCCTCAGTTTCTCTAGCTACTTCGTAGGGCTGCTGGGTGGACTAAGAAAAAATACTGAGGAAAATTGGCTTGTATGTAGTAAGTTTCAGTAAATGCTCTCAATTCTGATATACACAGAAAACCACAACTTACTACTGCTTTGACCTTTGATAAGAGCCAGGCAAGTTAGTCATCCTTAAATCCTTGCTGTACTAAGCCCTTGTGGACCCTTCTGCTGAAAACAGGACAAGAGCATTCTGTTCTTGGCAAGCTTGATGAGGTTGACCCTTCGTAATTCCTGACACCTAACATTTGCTAGCATGAGTCTACTCGAGGGGCATAGACAGTTCATCTCCAAAGGGAGGTCGGCAGTCAGTCAGTATTCAACACTAGAAAGTTTCTGGAGCCTCTAAATCCCCAACCTTGTAAAGTTTAAGGTAAAAGGCACTACTGCTCCCTGACTATATAGGGCCAGATGGGAGTGCTCTGGGATGCTGTGAGTTGGGCACATATGGACCGTGGTGAGAAGAGGAGAAGGGGCATGGGGTGGGGGAGGGGCTCTCTTCTAGTACATAGGCTACTCTAGCTAGTTGTCAGGAAAGCATGTGCGTGTGAGCTCTCATCATTTGTCTTCAAAATTGCTATTCTTAGTCTTTTGAGTTGTAAAAATTCCAGCCTACATATGGATTTAGAGCAAGTCCTTAATGAGCTAGCAAACCTGTGACACTTATACCATTTTCTCTAGCTGTTGCCTGCCCTATAGGCTCCTAGCTACTAGCAGCCACAGCTGGTGTTAGAAACACCGTCCTAACTCTGCCTAACCTTCCTCTCTGAGCACTGCTCTCAGAGTTCTTCTCTGCTGTTCTTCTCTGTGTGTTACTGGGCCATGATGGTTTGGTCATGGTTGCAAGGTCCTACTGAAGGCCTGATCTTTATACATACTCTAGACTAGGCCATTTTAACCTACATTACAGGCTCAGCTTTACATGCTGTAGCCAGTAATCTTTTCACAAGGACAGCCAAGGGGTAACACTTGGGGATCCAGCATTCCCTTAGCCATTGAAGAATTTTTTGGAGGAGGGGAGTGAGAGATATTCAGTATTCTCATTGGTCAGGGAAATACTAATCTTATACCTAGAAATTCTTTCTAGAAGTGAGATGGTTTTGTTGCTGTGGAAAAAAAAAACCAACAGTCTAGCTCTGTCATTCATATCTGTGTCATCTGTCCCCATCTTGGTTTCTTCATCCCCAGAGTGAGAGATGGTGATAGTTACTTCCTAGGAATATTAAAAAGATTAAATAAAGAAGTGGATCCCAAGTATTGGTCAACATCAACACTGAGTAAAGTTTTGTGACTCTTGTTGCTTGCCTTGGAAGGATGAGTGTGACAGTGAGTTTGATGACTGTCTCAGCTTCAGCTTCATAGTAAGACTGTGTTTCAAAAAAAAAATAGCTGCCAATTAATTCCACCTTTTGCCACTCAGCTCAGGTAAGATGATATGACTGGCATGTGCCGGTGGAGCAGCCAGCTAATGATGTCTGTCTCTATTCATTAGTGAGCCAGTGTCTGTCTGATGACCCCAGTGCAAAACTTTGATAGACTTAGGCCTAAGACTCCCCTCAGCCTTTGAGACTCTACTTTCTAGCCATCTCTGTGGAGGGACTGTCAGAGTGGTTGACTCCTCCTGTCTGCTAGAATGGAACAGGAAATGGCTCATTAGTTGTCTTGCCCTTGCCTATCCAGAGCAGCTCCCTGTTGATGGCAGAGTGAGAAGGCCAGGCCATCCTGCCTTGTGAAGTGGGCCATCCTCTCTCTTCCTTTGTCTTGGCATTCGCTTTGTGTAGATTCCTAGCCCTCTGCTTACATGTTTCCAGCCCCCCCCCCCTTCTAGAGGCCTGATTTAGAATCTTTTCATCATTTTGTTCTGTGTAACTCAGTGTTAAGTGATATTTGATAGCTGAGAAATTATAAAAATGTGAAAGAGGAGCACTGACTATGCTTAAGAATTGTTTTTGATCCACCCGTCAAGATGTTCTTATAGGGTTCTAGGACCCTCTGGGTCCTTCTATTTCCTCATCTCCTATATTTTTCTTACCTAGAATCTCAGTAGGATGTCCTCACATCTATCCCAATCTCCTGGCAAGTAAAGACTTTTGTGGGACATGCCTTTTGGGGCCCAGGGGGGTTTGCTCAAACTATTGCACTAACCAAGGACAATTCAAGTAGTAAACATCAAACCCCTACTCCTATCTACCCAATGGACAGGACTGTCTCCAGTTATGTGGAGAGTGGGGACTGACTCTGACATGAACTCTGGTGCCCCATATTTAACCACCTTCCCTTGGTGGGGAGGCCTGATGGCACTCAAAGAAAGAATAAGCAGGCTACCAAGATGATACTTGATAGCCTATGACCATATAGTGGGGGAGGAGGTTCCCTCAGTCTTAGACCTAGGGAGGGGAATAGGATGAAAGCAGGAGGGAGGGAGGAA
Organism: Acomys minous; assembly: GCF_964271855.1. Taxonomy (NCBI): domain Eukaryota; kingdom Metazoa; phylum Chordata; class Mammalia; order Rodentia; family Muridae; genus Acomys; species Acomys minous. The sequence continues at coordinate 162,060,774 of NC_140483.1, read as the reverse complement.
CGGGAGGATACAAGTGATGGGGTAACAACTGAGTTGCAATCTGAATAAATTAATAAAATTAAAATTAAAAAGAGAATTGTTTGTGAAGGGCTCATACAATCTCGAGTTCCAGTTGACGGTAGAAGAGAGGCTAATTCCTTAAAGGCTGTCCAGTTCTATAGCTCTGGGCATAGTTGAGTGATAGGTGCAGAACCAACAGAGTGTAAGGCTGGCAGAAGGTCTAAAGACTGCACTGGAGAAGTGGCCACCAGGGACTGGGCAAGGTTTAGGTTGCCAGGGAGAAGACTTGGCCAGTGTTTGGAGGTAGATTTTATAGTTCAGAATTAATAGACACATGGCAGTTCTAGACAAGACCTTAGAAGCTCAGAGATCTCCCTGGTGTGTTCGTCTCCACCTCCCAAACCCAGGTCTCTCCAGCCCTATTGTCCATCATTTTCACCAGGCTCAACGTCATCAGCTTCCTGTGCTATGAGCCTTTAGTCCCTCTCATTTAGACATCACAGTGCTTCTGGCAGTCATTTAAAGATGCAATGTGTTAGTGTATGTGTTTCTACTAGGGGTGTCTGTGTAGCCCAGTTCTTAGCTGTTGGTACTGTAGTGTCCTGACCTTGCCTTCTGTGCCTATCTTGGTTCTGAGAATAAGTCTCAAAATATCCTTTGTTTCAGGGCTTGGGCATGTGCTGGTTGCACTTACCTTACACTTGTATTTTCTTCTTCCTGTTTCTAGGACCTGTGTACCTAGCATTCACTGTGGCATCACATTGTACTATTTTGCAGGATCTTTTCTCTTCCCCACTGGCTGGTAACCCTAGTTCATTCATCACTGAACAGATAGAAACATTTGAGCCAGTGTTTGACTGTCAACTGCAAACTGTCTTTCCTATGGTAGAGTAGAAATGTCCTTGCTGCTATGCAAGAACAGCCCTCCCTTTTGTGACATCACTTCTGACCTCCTAGCTCCTCACTTCTGACCTCCTAGCTCCTGTCTCTTCTAAATCATTAATTTCCCTTTTTCTGAGTCATTTTTCATAAGCATAAAAAACACATTTAGACATTTGGGAAGAATGCCCCCTTCCCTTCTGACTTCATATCTATTTCAACTACTGTCCAATTTCTTTATTCCCATTCAAGGAAAAAATTCTTGAAAAGAATTGCTAATATCTACAGCTTCCACGCTCCCCCATTCTCTACATAAGAGCCTTCACAGCCTTTGCCCCATTTATCAAGTCAGCAACAGTTTCTAAACCGTGGAATCCATTGGCCAGCTTTTCCGCAGCAGGTGGCCCTTCTCTCTGGCCGATTGTTTTTTGTTTTCGTGTTTCACCTCCCTGCCTTCTTTTTCTCTGCCTTCTTCACTAGAGAATGTAGATGTATCTCAGAGCCATGTTCTCAGGCCCTTTCTTTCTCTGGCCCCTCCACTCTTTCTTGCTTTTGAAATGTGCTATGCGATTCTGATTTCTGACTAATGATCCTAACAGCCAGCCCTGTGCTGGACACCTCCTCCTCCTCCTCCTGTGTGAGAATCAGACCTCTCAGTTTATGTTCTGCATTGCCTAACATCTGTAGCCCAAAGTGCAAACTCCTTTGTTCCCAAAGCCCATAGTGAGTCCTCCTTGTCTTCCTGCAGATTACAGCCCTAATTCAGTCCCTTCTCTGCTCTGTTCTTACCCTTTGGGTTTAGGCTGCCTCCATCTCGTTTGGACATTTGTAACTGTGCAGCCTCCTTATTTACCCTCCTGTTGCCATTCCTGCCTCTGTGTTGTCCATTTTCCATAGACTAGCCAGGTTCTTTTTAAAACTTAGATTGGTTACCTCTCTTCTATGTTAATGCAACAGTGGATTCCCACTGTCAGGTCAGAGCTTCTTGACCCAGCCTCTGCCATTTCTCCCTCTTCATCATCTAGGCCTTGTATTTGCTGGGTCAGCCACACTGGCCAAGTTTGATCTTACCTGGGGACTTCTGGTAGCTAGTGCTCTCTCGACTGTGCTGGGCTCACCCAAAGGTACAACTAGCAGAGCCTCAGTGAGCGGTCAGCTCTGCAGAGGTGCTTTTCCTGACCACTTGACTTAAAGAGAATCCCATGTGTATGCTTTCTCTCAGGATTCTTTCTCCCCTTTCCTCTCATTCATGGTACTTACATTGCAACTCATCGATTTAGCTATCCGGATATGCATGGCTGTGCGTCTCTCATCACTTCAATGGCATGTGTATTCCTCTTAGGAAGAATGAGAAGTCCCCTGTCAGGGTTTGAATGAGCGTGTAGATAGTCGAGCATTCTACAGTGCAGCCAAATGTTACGTTTGGAGACCAGAAAGAATTAGCGCTCTCTTGGAGTCAGAAAGGCCTGAGTTTTAATCTCTGCTCTGCCACTTCTGGGAGTTTATTTCTGTTTGACCCTTTTTCTTCATTGGTCTCACAGCATGTGAGGATGTTAGGTGTTTAGAGGACTTGACACATGGCAAGTGCTCAGTAAATGTCAGTGCCTTCTCTTATACCTTCTGATTAGCACACATGTGCAGGAGGGGCATAAAAGGTGCCACTCGGCCTTCTGATAAGACCCTTGGACCACCGCAATGTGCAGGTCCTGACTACAGAGACAGCTTAATGAATCTGCTATTCTGATTTTCAGCCAAGCAAAACTTGAAATGTTTGATTTATTAGCCACCACTTTAGTGTATTGCAGTGGCCTCCTTTGCCACCATTTACTACCCATTTGTAAAGTCTTTTTCTTAGGTTTTACTGCATGTTGTTTGGAGGAGAGTGATGGTCCTCCTTTGGCCAACTGACTAGCAATTGTCATTATTTCTTACCTACATTAAAAAAGGAAAGGAAAGAAAGGAAATTTTAGTTCTGGTACTTAGAATACCAGAAATATTTTAAAAGTATAGGTTTACTGTAGCTTAAGGTGGTCTCTGTTGTCTCAGTGACTTCACACTAGAAGTGAGTGGTGATGTAGCATGCATTTTGCTTTTAATTTTTAAAATTTGAATTGAGTTGATTTCCCTGATCTAGATCATGGGACCCTGGAAGTGAGGTGGGCCTTACTGCTGTCTGCAGAGGGGGCACACTGGGAAGATGAGTGTGAGCACTGCCATTTTCAGTGGTGCCTGACATCAGAGGGAGGGTAGGCCTGAGTATGTTTGCCTCACAAGGTTTCCTGACGTTCAGCAGTAAGGAGCAACTGAAAGGAAAAAGTAACAGAGAGCACACAAAGAGGGTCTCTGCTGTGGATTCTCTGTGACTGCCTGCTTGACCGCACCTCTACCAGACGGCCCTTCTTCTAGAGGACACTGCGCCTAGACCAACTCTTGCTGGGAGCACTTTCTCTCAGTTCTCTAGCTTTGTTTCACTTCTGCTTCATCTTTTTATTTTCTTTGTTTACTTTCTTTTGTTGGTGATTTGAACTTGCTACTTAGGGCCTGGAGAGATGGCTCAGATGATAAGAGCACCTGCTGCTCTTGTAGAAGGTTTGTTCCCAGCACCCACATGGAAGTTCAGAGCTGCCTTAAGTACAGTCCCAGGGGATCTGACATATTCTTATGGCCTCTGCATGCACTTGCTGCACAGACATAAAAATAAACACTCACACACACAAAAGAAAAATAAATAAATCTTAAACCATTTTCTGAACTCTTCAGTGGATTGCTTTCTGTTCCCTTGCATATGAATTTTCTAATGTCTTCAGTTGTCATTTTTTTGTGTGCATTCATATGTCTTTGTGGGTGGTGTGTGGTACATGTACAGGAATGTATGCCTGTGTGCATACATGGCACCTTCCTCTGCTATTGTCTGCCTTACTGCTCTGAAGCCAAAGCCTTTCACTGAAGCAGAAGCTCACCTTTTCAGTTAGTGTGGCTGGCAATGTGCTGTCAGCATACCCCTACCTCTGTCCCCAGTGCGTGAATTCCAGGTTCACACAGTCACGCCTGGATTTCTACATGAGTGCAAGAACAAGCTTTGCTACCTACTCAGTCGTTTTGCCTGCTTCATTGTGTTTTCTAGCAGTGGTTTCATGTGTAACTTTGGTTTGTGTCTATTAACCATCACACGCTTACTCCCCCTTACTCTTCTAGGGTGAGAATACTGAAGCTGCCTCAACATGGCCCTTTGGGACCTCTAACATCTGTCAGACTCCACATTTGCCCTGAGGATGAATTTGTGTTTCTGTTGTTACCTGTTTTCTCCCGGTTCCAGGCTGTGTTTCTTCTTTGGAATCTGTGTACCTTTGGTTTTTAGCCCTATGATGCACCTCTTCTTATTATTTATACTTGCTGTCATTTCTGTGCCATGTTATACCAGCATCTTGACAGGAAATCTGCCCTTCACCCAGTAGCTCTTCAAGTTTCTGAAGCCCATGTGTGAGCAGGCCTGTCCTTTCCTCAGCATGATGTGTTTTGTGAGATGCTTCCTGTGTCCGCTGCCTACTTCTCAGCAGCACTCTCTTCTTCACCACATAGTGACATGACTCTTCATCTCAGTGTCATGGTTACATTATCCTGGTCTCTTTGTTTCTCCCTTTGCCTTGAGCATTAGCGACTTAATTGATATACCCTTTCCTATCACCAGTTCATAGTCTTGCCATAGCCCTGTGCCAGTACAGTGCCCAGCACGCAAAGGAGTCTTCCAGCCCCGTCCTGCATGTTTTCCATGGTGGCTTTACTCCAAGTCCCTGCAGAGCAGGGCCCAAGGCTCAGACTTGTGTATTCAGGAGCAGGAAGCCAGTGAAGGTGCTACCTGCCCTTGGTCTGGGCAGGTAGGTGGACTCTGGTGGTCAGTGTAGCCTGGGCTTTTGTCCTTTTCAGGTTGGAAGTTAGGGCATTCGTACCACAGCTCTCAGCTGTCTTAACCACTCTATCCTGTCTTGCTAGTAGGTTCAGGTTTGCAAAGAACCCAGGGCACCAGAGAAACACAAAGTGCTTGAGGTCTACAGAAACTGTCCACACAGCTGCAGCTGCTATGAGAGGTTGGCCAAGGGCACATGGCAAGGGACATTGAAGAGCATCTGCTCCCAGGATGCTACCTCTCTTCATCCTCACTGCTCCTTTAATCTTCATGTTCTTTGGAAAAAGATTCACCTTCCTGTCAAGAATCACATAGAGTTTAGAGCCATTTCATTTGATTGATTGATTGATTGATTGATTGATTGATTGATTTGAATTTATTTGAATTTATTTTACTGTCGGTGCTAGTGGTTGAACTGAGAGCCTTCCACATGCCAACCAAATGCTCTGTCTCTGAGCAACGTTCTTAACCCCAGTCCCTTCCTATTTGCCTTAGTTTCAGTTTGCTTTCTCTTGCTGTGAAAAAGACCATGTCCAAAAGCAAGTTCGGGAGGATGGTATTTGTTTGGTCTACAGGTTACATTTAGTCCATTATCAGAGAAAAGCCAGGGCAGAACTGAAGCAGAGATCCTGGCGTAACACTTGCTGACTGGCTTGCTCAAGCTGCTTTCGTATACAGCAGGATGATCTGCCCGTTGATGGCGCTGCCCACAGTGGGCTGGTTCCCTCCAGATCTGCTGAATAAGAAAATGTCCCACAAGCTTAACTACAGGCCAGTTTGAGGGGGCAGAGTCTCAACTGAGATTCCCTCTTCACAAATGACCCCACATTGTATCTATTTAACAACAGAACAAGAAAATCAGCCAAGCCTTCAAAGCAGTGCACTTTGTGCTCTATCTGTATGCTTGTTAATGAAGCATCCCTTCATTAACATCTGTTTCTTGAGTATCTATTATACAGCAGGATGGATCAGGTCACCCTTGGACCAGCCAGGGTGGCAGAATTCATCCAAAGCCATACTTGTATATTGAACATAGGAATGGGGCTAATGTTATGGAGCGGGGGTCTCTATAATTGCCATGGAATTCTGTGATCCCGTTTGCTCCTTTCTAGGCCAGACCCCACGCATATATCCATGTGGTCTATTTAACTAGGTATATACATGTGTGACACTATCCATGAACTCAACAGGGTAATACCGGCCTTGTTTGAGTGTTGTGATATTGCATGAGATTAAATGCTTGTCACAGTTCCTGGAATACTTGGGAGCTCATTATGCTTAATACAGACTGAATCTGGACAAGATTGGTGGCAGAAAACTTGGGAGGCTGGGTTAGTGACAAAGCTGCCGCAGGAGGCTGATTTTACTGTCTTCTTTTGGAGAAACAGGCCAGATCTTCTGAAAGCTCTTGGTGCCCTGCTTTTGGACCGAATGTGCTTAGCGGAGCAGGGCCTTCCTGGAGACCACCTTGATAGTAAAGCTGAGAAGGCACTTCAGCAAGTAGCTGTTGAGTTGAGAGATGAGCTTGAGCGTTCCTGCCAAGCCAACTCATTCTCCAAGTCACACAATGAATTCAAGTCAACATGGAGGACCTGGCTAGAAAAGACAGGCGACGAAGCCAAGGTTGAACTGAAGAATGCCTCCGTGCAGACCATCACCATAGAGGACACCCCTCATGGATTCACATCTGAAAGAACGAGAGAAGCTTGGGAAGAGAAACCAAAAGAAGCCATTTTCAGCACTGCATCTGAATCAGAGGCCTTGGGTGAGATGCCAGGGCTTCGGGCCACTCCCCTCTCATTCCCCAGTGCCATCAACACGGTAAGCTTTTCTGTGTATTTCATAGGTTGTAAAAACAAAGTTTAAGAAAGTCACCCTGAATGCCACCACACTCTCTATTTCTGTGAAGGCCAAGTCAGTCTGGAGACTCCACCTGCCTATGTTGTCCCCAGCCTTGACCTCCATGCCTCTTTGCCCGCCTCCTCTTCCCCTCCCAACTTCTACTCTGACCAACTGCCTATCTCATTGATGAGGACACCTTTGTGTTTTCACCAGGAAAAACACATAGAATTCTGTTTGTCCATATGCCTGCAGTTTTCTCTTTGGTTTTATGAACTGAGACGTTTCCCCATGATGGCTGCTTAAGATTCCATTGGACCAGAGCTTATACAGTTCTCACTGACTGAAAGGCATTCCCTTTTGCAGGTTGCAGTAAATTGTAACAGCCAGACTTTAGACGAAGATGAGAGCCTGGTTTCTGTTTTAGGAGAAGACAGGATTTTGAGGGCTTTATTTCAATTGGATGCCAGACCCTGAGTACCCAGGGTTTGCTAGCCAAAAGCAAAGGGCCTAGGCTCGGGGCCCGCTGTGTGTGCCTGCAAGACCATTCTTGTTTTCTGCGAAACTGCTTTCCAGCTATGGTACCCCAAAATGGAAAGGTCTGGTTTTTCTGTCTGAATGTCTGTGTGCTGGTTTTCTCTCTGAGCTGCCCTGTAGGCTGGAAGCACAGTCTCACAGGCCAGATTGTTAAGAATGAGACCACCTCAGCAGAGTGTGATTGGACCTATTTACAGTCCTCTGGGATTGGGGTTGGTGTTTGGCTTTGAAAATCCCTGTAGCAGAGATGTGTTCTGATGGAGAAGCAAAGAGGTCATAATTCTGATACTGCCAGTGAAGGATGTGTGATGCTTGTTTCAGATGACTGTTTCCTAGCAGAGAAATCAACTGTATACACTGTTTCATAGCATCAGAATGGAGAATTAAGTTTATTTTCTGACCACTAAATTACAGCTTTTGTGCCTACCAAACAGAGTTAGATATATCATTAGCAAAATTGCCTTTGATTGTTTTAAATTATGCACCAAAACTGTAATTTCTAGAAAAGGGTTTTCTAAAGATATCAGTAGAGACTAAAACAAAAAATATATATACTGCCATTATATTAATGGAACTGAAAATGCAAATTTGTGCAATTTGGCTAGAATAGAACTGCTCTTCTGTGCCCCAGCTCCTTCAGTTTGTACCTCTGTGTTAGGAAAACTGGGTAGGTTTATTTTCTTTTCTTTGTTTTTATGTTTGCTTTTTTTCTATTGTGTGGGAGATGCCATCCTATGTTCAGGAAATTGGATAATTTAATGGACTTAATTTTTCTAAATAGATTCATTTTTCTTAAATAAAGATATATTTGCCATGTTTTTAAAATGAGGGAACTTTATTCATTTATGTTTATCATCTGTTCTATGTTCCAAGGACTGTGCTGAGTTTGCTGCATTAGCTATTTTTTTCAACAAATATATAAGTAGGTATTATAATCATTGCACACAGGAAGAAACAGTGCAACAGGACTTAGTGAACTGTCTGTCCAGAATGACTCAGCTGGCAAGTGGTGAGAGCATAGTTGCTTGCTTGATTTCAGATGAAGACAGACATTGGCTTCTTTTGTGGTTTTGATAGTGGCAGAATTGGTAATCCAGTGACTTAAGCTAGAACTCTGATATCCAGCAAAAAGAGCATTGGTGCAGTCTGAGGGTGAGACAGAGAGCAGATAGCCTGCCAGTTACGTCGTTACAGACGGCTGTATAGACACACCTGTGCTTGTATTAGGCCTGGCCTCAGTGCTTTAAATGGGATCCATGCAGCCCAGACTCCAGGCAATGTGCAGGGATAGTGAGATAAGAATGCAGGTGCCTAGGGCAGTATGGTTATGTGTGAGGAGCTCAGAACACGTGATTTCCAGTCCTAAATAAGGACTTGCAGTATGCCATCATTAATACGATAGAAGGTGGGACTGCTCCAGTCCATAAGGCAGCGTTTTGTGTGGTGTTATTTCAGAACTGTGTTAGGCTGGCTGACGGCAGTCTTCCAGCTTCAAATAGGCTTTGGCATTTGTGCACTTCGGATCTCATCTCTGCTGCATATGACACACAGATTTGGATCCAAGAATAAAGATTGGTGGAGACCCAGGACCAAGAAACTGACTGTTATTTCCCAGTCCTCTGCTGAGGCCTCCACCTCCTCCAAAGTGGTTCCTCTCATTTCCTCAGACTGCCTTTGTCCTTGAACAGTTTCTTCCCTCTTCCTTGGAATCCAGGACAGAAAGCTTCTCACTTTTCCTAACAGCCTTGGAATCTGAAGAGCTGGTTTGACACCCACCCCACCCCACCCCATTCCCCCAACCTCACCCCAGCCTTCCCAGCTGTTTGACTTCTTGGCTCCTTGGGAACAAGCATGAAAGAACATTTCCATAATTCCCTAAGGAAGCCTCTTACTCCTTAGTAGTCAGACCAGTTTCCTGCCTGATCATGCCATATGCTAAGCAGCCACTAATCCACCTTCTGGTCCTTACATTTCCTGTAAATGGACTCATGCAACATGTGACTAGATTTTCCTCTTCACCTAATGCTTTCACAGTTCATTCATGTTGCCACATGAGGTAGTTCTTCTTTTGTTTTATTACCACATAGCATGCTAGGGTAAGACTAGTGTACATTTTATTTTGAATATTATGCATTTTATTGCTACTCATATAGATGTCTGTATGGATAGGTGATTTTACTTCTCTTGTGTAGATATCCAGGAATAAAGCCGATGGGCCACATGGTTATAGCATTTTAAAGAACTTCAGACTTTTTGCTTGTACTTTCCTCCCAGCAGTGCATGAGGCTTCCAGTTTCTCCATCTCCTCACCCACACTTGGTACCATCTTGACTATAGCTGCCCTAGTGGGAATGAAGAGGCAAGGATATATTATGCTCAGATTTCAGTTGCAGCTCTCTGATGGCTATTGATGCTAAACATCTTCCCATATGCTTGCTAGCTCTACCAGAGACATGTCTGTTCTGTTTCCTTATTTTTAATTGGACCATTATATGTTATCATTATGGAGTTATAATGCTTTATGGAGTCTAGATTTGAGTCACTCTCCTTATTTTTTGAGTATATTAAAACTTACCATTTGAAAGATGCCCTCATCTGGCTTTAGAGTGTCTACTATATACTGGATTGAAACCTATGATACAGTGTGATAAAGAGATCCAGAGGCCCAAACCAGGGCCTGACATTCAGGTGTGGACGACAGACAGTAAATATGGATTTTCTCAGACATTATAATGATGTTAATGTTCTATGGAGAAACTTACAAGGGACACTGACTGTATGCCAGGGAGCCTTAGCTTGGACTTGGAAGTCAAGGGCTTATTCTCAAGACATTTGAATTGTCTTGTTGAATGCCTTAGCAGGGAAGTGGAGGTGAGCGAGAATGTGTGTTCTAGAGAGAGCATATGGTAAAGCCCTGACTTTCAAGGAATATGGCATTTTACAGTACCTTTGGACTGTGGGACCAGAGAGTGAGCTAAAATGGGGTGGGCAATGACTTAGACTGTGGATCATGCTATACTTGGAAGGGTATGGTGTGGACATTGACCTTTGGCTCAGGATAGCCGGGAATCAGTTATAGTTTTAAGCAACAAGGAATAGTCAGTTTACCTTTTTGCTGCAGCATAGGGTAGATTAAAGAGGCTCAGAGTGAATACTACACTACCCAGGATCCTGCCCAGGTGAGAGCTAGGTGCCTACCCTGGCGTGTCAGAAGAGGATGTGGAGAGTTGGAAGAACTGAGAGGCACCTTAGGACTTGTACTTATTGGAGCCTGCTGAGCAATGAAAGGGAGTGATGAGAATAAGGGGGTTTCAAAAAGACTCTTGGCTTCCTGGATGGTGCAGTGAGTGATGGGCGTAATAGCTAAAGTGGTGGGACCCAGTCGGTGGGAATGTGCCATGATGAAATCAAGGAGTTGGCGGCTTGTAAAGCTTTCATATAGATCAGGCAAGTTACAAGCTCAGAGTTTGTGAAATACACAGCAGCCTACTCAGTAGCCACTTAAGTAAGTGACTAGCAAGAATATAAGACAGATGGGCTTACAGTAGGATTGGTGGGAAATGAAGAAACAGATCAAAACAAAAACAAAAACATATCCTAGAAGATTGTGTTAAAGATGGAATGGCCATATTTAGAATGTTTGAATTATCCAAAGAAACTGTGGACCAGGGCCCAGAGGGTCTCAACAAAGGCCCCTTGACAGCCATGTATGTGTGTATGGGGAGGGAGCGGGAATTTTCCAAGATCTATGCTCTTTCTTAGGGATGCGCAGAGATTCTATTATCAGACTAGAGGAGCGGTTGAGCAGTTTGAAACCTACTTTAGACACAAAAATGGTGCCCATGAAACAAAAGTAGGTGCTTTAAGCATACTCAGTCCTGTACATGTGTGTTTTCAGGATGCTGAGAAGACAGACTTGCTGATCCAATTAAAGACATCTGAGTTACTGGAAAATGTGTATGATCTTCCTGCCTCCCTAGAGATGGTGGCTCAGCTCCAGAGCCAAGTTCTAGAGCTGCAGGGAGAGCTGAAAGAGTCGAAAACCTGCAACAAGCAACTCCATGACAAGCTAGTTCTGGCAGAGGCAATGCTGGAGAGGATGGCAGTGCCCAACCCAGCCCTGATGAACGGTGAGCATCAGGAAAATATGTTCTCCCTGAGCCGGTGAGCAGCTCACAGAACTGTAAATGCTATTTTTGTTGTTCACAATTGCAGTAAGTTTGTATGTAAATTCCGTGAAATGCAGTGATTAATCTTAGGTCCTAAAAAATGCACAGTGGAAGAATACCAGAAGGGAAGCAAGTCAGGTGGCTTGTTTTAATTCTGGAGTCTGGACTAGTGAGTGTTCTCAGGTCCTGGAGGAGGGGGTCTCTGCGTCCTTCCTTTGGAATTGTGTATAGGTGCCTAGGGGTGGTGGGTTGTTTTGGAACATTTAAAAATTTTTGTTCTTCTCTCATATATTACATCTTGAATCTAGTCTTCCCCCCCCTCCTCCCTTCCCTGTCCTGTGTCTCCACACTTGACTCTGTTCCTGCCCCCATCCCCGCCCCATTCCTCTTCTGCTTCTCTTCAGAAAAAGGTAGGCCTCTCATGGATGCCAGTGCCCAGGTTTGAATGTGGATTTTTTATTTTTTATTTTGGACAAGTTCCCAGGCCTGTGAGACTCTTAGCAGGTGTCAGTATGGTTTGTAAGTGATGGTCCTTTTTGTAGAGTTCTCTAGCTAACATAAGACTGTCTCATCTGGACAAGTAACCCACTTCCCTACTCATGACTCTTCTGGGACCTGTGGGTTAAAGTATGCCCAAGGAGTCAGAATCCAGAGACTTAGACAAAACATCTGAGGTGGTGTCTCCTAGTCCAGGATGGTACAAATTCAAGATTGCAGCCCACCTGCCCTCTGAATTTGCAGAGGATGGAGAGCCCTCAGTTAAGGTCAGCAAAAAGTACCATTCCCCAATGGTTCATGAACTTACGAATGTGCCAGTGTTGACGTTTGATTTTGATCTCCTATTGTAAGCAAATGACTGTCACATAAGGAACCTTCATCTACCATGGGATAAATTTTATTAAACTCTGTTCCAGGCTGTGTGATGATAGGCGCACAGAACAGACGAGGTTTGTTGGCAGCATCTGTTCCTGAGTGTGTGAAGACAAGCTGTTAAGTGTGTGTACAGTGCCCGGGAAGAGTGCTGTGGGGAGAAGTACAGCAAGGCGAGGGGCTTGAGGAGTGAGCAGTGAATAGGGTTCACTAACGCTCATGAATATAAGAATGCTGTGACAAGGTGGAATTTGGTTGGAAACTAGGAGATTTGAGCATGCTTATCATCTGGGAGGAGGAGCAAGGGCAAAGGTGTTACTTTATACTCAAGAACTTGGGGATGGAGTCGGGAGACCAGTTATGTGGCCAGTGTACTAGCATGTGAGAGAGGCAGAGATGTGGAGGATGAGGTCAGTGAGCAGCAGGCCCAGTGTGCTTCCAGAGACTACTCTAGTAGTTCATCTTCACAAGATTAGAAACTGTTGGAGGCTTTTGAACCACAGAGTGACACGATCTGACTTAAGCTTTAAAGTAGGAGTTGACAAAGTACTGTCTTTGGGTCAAATCAGGCTTGTGCTTGCTTTTGTGATTTAAGCTTATTGATACCCAGCCCCATACATTCACATATTATCTATAACTGTTTTATTATATAGTGGGGTTAAAGTTATACTGGAAACCCTAAAGTCTAAACATGTATTATTTCACTATTTGAAGGAAGAGGCCCACTTGTGTTTTAAAGGGATAGCTTCCTTTGCACATCATTGAAAGGATGGGGTTGCCTTGTCACCAGAGAGGCTGGCTTGGGGGATGTTAGATTTCTGGTTAAGGGTTTGTTGTATGTCCCAGTAGTGACGTAAGGTAGGCATCTGGAGACCTTGGTGTCTAGGAGAGGGGAATAAGTTTGAAAAGAAATCAGGGAATAGCTGGGAATACCAGTATTTCAAACTGTATAGCTCAGAGCCATAGGGATGAGACTGGGGAGTTCTACAGGTGAGCGGTTGGACTGAGGAAGAGCAGCTGCTGAGTTGAGACCCCAAGTAAGGGTGGCATTCGGCATCTCAGAAGCAGATGTATAAGCTGAGCCTGCAGCTCAGCCTGTTGTGAGAACAGCCTACCAGGACAACCCAGGCGAGCAAGAAAGACCTGAAGGAGGGCTTTAAGAAGAAAGCTTTTGTAGGAAGAGCCTGCTTGGCATGGTTTTCAAAGGGAGAACACAGAGGTGAGAAGTTGGAGACAGCAAGAATAGACATCTCTGAGGAATTGCACTGTGGGGGAGATGTATGAAGGGGTTAGGGCCACCATGTTCCAAGTTGCCAGTGAATTTATAGAGACCCAGTGAACCATGAAGCAGAGATGACTGGGGGAAAGAAGGGTAATGAGCAGGCAGTCTGCTGCAGGAAGGAATTGCACAGCTGGGACTTCTGCAGGAATGAGTGTACACACATGGGGCAAGGAGCACGGGCTCTTATAGACCCCCGGGCTCATGATACAGGGATGTGGGAATAACGGCCTCTTCTACACAGGCTGCAGGAGAAGCCCAGGTTATCTTAGGACGAGGACTGAGACAAGTGTTCAGAAAGCTTGGCTGTTTCTTGCTTGCCAACAAAAGATTCAAGTACTGGGTTGGAAGTTGTGTCAGATCAGGGCATTTCTAGAGTGGGTCAGGGTACTTCTCAGAGCCCTAGGACTCCTGTGGCTCTAACAAAATTAGAGTCCCTGTTACTTGTTGAACCCATCGCACACATGAAATACCTGATCTAACCGAACCTTCCTATTGTCTTTGGAGGCAATTCCAGTAATTATTGTCTCTCTCTTAAGTTCAGGCAGCAGTTGAAGAGAGAAAGTGACTTGGCCGCAGTCACTCTGCTTCTCGTCACCCGATACTCACACAGAGTAGCCTGGCTGATTCCAAAGCCTGCCTTCTTTCTTCTTCCATGAGGCCTAACACAGAAATACCCTCATAGGGATTTTGTGATGCTCTGCAGCCAGAAGCTTCTTCCCTTTAATTGTAGTTTGTCTCTTACAGTCACCTACTTGAGGTTTCAGAGTCAGTTGTCTTCCACAGAAGCAGACTTCCCTCCCTCAGTTCTCACTTCCCATCAGTCCTTTCTTCCACCCATCTAGGCATCTAGTCACCCTGTTGGCGCGCATTCTCTCACCACCTGCTGTTTCTCTGGGACCACATATAATTCTCTACCTTCTGAGAGCCTCCTGTCTTATTGGGGTGGGGACAGATAATCACATCGGTGTTGGTGGGGGTGGAGCTTCCATGGGGAAAGTACTATGGCAGAGGTGACTCAGCCCAGCAGAGGCACTGGCATTTGTCTAGGACTTGCCATCTGCTCTGCACACTTGCTGAGATTCTAGAGAGCATCAGCCAGGTACTGCTCTGGCCATCACCCAGAAGCCTCTGGGCTTCTCTCATTTTGGAAAGTGGGCATGGGTTGATAGAAATTCATTTTCTCACTCATAGTTTTTTTTGAGAACTTGGACTTAAACCATTTCAGACAAGCTGCACTGTATTTATGCTTTTATGTCCTGTTATGGCAGCTCGATAGATTAATTTTATCTTATAAATTGCATTTTGCCTCCCTAGTGTTTTTATTCTCCCGCTTGTATCTTTGTGTTATTCTCAGTTGCTTGGCTAAATTTCAAGTCTACAGTTTTATTTTTCTTTCTCATTGCCAGTGCCTGCAGCTCAGCCTGTTGTGAGAACAGCCTACCAGGACAACCCAGGCGAGCAAGAAAGACCTGAGTCTACACGTTCTGCTGGGAGAGACAAGGAAGTGGACAGTGACCAATGCACAAGCTTTGAGATCGGTTAGAATTAAACCACCGTGCGACAGCCACTGAGTGCTAGGCATTGTTCAGGACCGTTTTCCAGCAAAGTCCTTACTAGGCCCTAAAAAGCCCTCTCTTGGGGCTTTATTATCATTCGCATATAACACACACAGGACTGGTGAGATTATTTGAAAATGACTGACGTATAGTCACACAGCTGATAAAGAGGCAGGAGAGTCAGGCAAAGCATAATGTCATTGCGACATACTGGTCTATTATCAGACTCTTCTGCAAGGCAGAGAGTGGGCTCAGGTTGTTTAGAATGAGAAAACACAAGGTCATCTCTCAAGGGACCTCACACTTCAGGGACATGGGATTATAGCTGGCCACTAGCACCCAGCTTAGTGTCGCCTGTTGTTGCATTGGACTCTGTCCATCCAGCAGGAAAGCCTGCTCCTGAGACCAAGATTGTGAGCTTTTCCAATAGGTTGGTTAGGATGATGCAGAGATGAGTGAGGCCTCCAGCAAGTTGTTTCCCCTCCCTTTAAGTATGAAGTATTGTAAGCGCACAGATACACAAAGGGCAATACAACAGCTATCCACATTTCTATTTAGGCAAGGTGTGCTAGTGCTTATCCTCACTCTCTTCACCTTAGATCTTTATCCTTTCTCTGAAAGTAAAGTCACTCTTGTTTTGGAATGAATTCATTTTGTAAGCAGTTGGGATCATTAGGAATTCTAAATCTGTGACAAGATGGCCAAGGAACTGTTCTCTGGTAAAAGAATGAGCTGTGCTCCCAGGCCCTCCGCCATGCACTCTCCCGAAGCTTGAAAATGCTGTGCTGATTGCATGGTCTTGTGCTTCTTAGGGGTTTTCTGGGCTTTGGGGGGAAAGCTGCTGTACCAGGACACAGAGTGCAGGTTAGCTCGACCGTGGGTTTGGTTTGCCTGTGAAATGCCTCTCACAGGTTCCTGTGTTTGAACACTTGGTCCCTGGTGGTGGTGCTGTTTGTAGAGGCTAAGGAGTCTGGTTCTGGTTCAGAGCTAGTGATTCGTGGCGGTCTCTGGACAGTTCCTTCCTTTCTCAGTACCCATTTATCACCGAGCTGCATTTATCTTCTTGAGTGGGCATCAGGAGCTGTGCACACATGGCTGCCTGTGCTTGAACGCCCCCTTATTTTCTTGCCTTGCTGAAGCTTCATTCTGAATTCCCCACCCATGATGTACTTTTTGAATATCATAGGTCTTGGTCACTGGTGTTGAGTTGATTTGTTCAGTGACTGTCCGACTCAGGACCGCATGCGGTGGGTAACACCGTAGCTTTGGTTATTTTTTCAAGAACACCTCAATAGGCGCTTAGGGAATGAATGGAGAGCATCAGTTGCACAGGTTCTATTGGTCTTACTCTGGGGGTTCTGAGCTCTCTCTTCTCATGTGTTTCTGACACAGGAGACCCCGTTCATAGGAGTGGTGTGACAGAAGGTGTCGCTTTCAGTGTTGCTACTTTTCACTCCAGCTCTTAAAGCCTTCAGTAACGCAGACAACTCAGGTGAGGTGCTAGGCACATAGGCCTGCTGGCTTGCAAGCTCAGGCATTTACATATACATCACATACACAGTCTTTTCCCACAGCATTCATACAGCTTTAACCAAACAGTGGAAGTAGTTTGGCCAGACCTTCATCAAATCCCTGCGTCTGCTAAATCACTGTTGTAGATTGTGGACTTTTGAGGGCACTTCTTTTTAAAGGCGGGGGGGGGGTTGTATTGTTGTGGTGGTGATGGTGGTGGTTCTTTTCCTTTTAGTGAAAATAGATATTTTTTCTCTTTCTCACGTAATATATCCTGATAATGGTTTCCCCTCGTTCTACTCTTCCCAGTTCCTCCCCACCTCCCCTCCCATGCAGATCTCCCCCTTCCTGCCTCTGCTTTGAAAACAGGCTTCTAAGGGATAATAGTATATAATAAGATAAAACAAAAGCTACCACATCAGAGGAACAAGACAAATAAGCAGAAGGACCAGATCCCAAGACAAAGCAAAAACTTCAGAGACTCACTCATTTGCACCCTCAGGAATCCCATAAAAAACACTAAACTTGAAGCAGTAATACATAAACAGAGGACCTAGGTCAGGCCTGTTGATGCTACCTCTGCCTGTATGAGTTCATATGAACTTTAATTATGTTCATTTAGAGGGCCTTGTTTTCATGGTGTCCTCCAGCCCCTTTGGCTCTTACACACTTTCCTTCTCCTCTTCTGCAAAGGTCCCGGAGCTCGTAGGGGAAGGATTTGATGAAGACATCCCACCTTAGGCTGAGTTTTCTTCTAAGGTCTCTGAATCTCTGCATCATGTCTGGCTGCAGATCTCTGTATGTATCTGTTGTGGGAGGCTATTTCTCTGATCATGGCTGAGTAAGGAACTGATCTGAGTATAGCAAAATGTCATTATAAGTCATTTATTGCGACTTAAAAAGAATAAATAAAAGAACAGTGGTATTTGGTTTCACCCTGCGTCCCTGGGCTGTCTATTCTCTGGTTCTTGGTCACCGAAGCAGTGTCAGATAGGGCTTCCATCTCATGGAATAGGCCCTACAGCAAATCAGGTATTGGTGGGTAAAGTCTTCGTGCCGTGACTGTCTACCATTTCTTGCAGGCAGAACACCATTGTAGATTACACGTTTTGTGGCTGGCTTAGTGTTTACATTTCTCTTTTGGTAGCATGCAGAGTGCCTTCTTGTACCAAAAATACTAGAACCTAGAACACAGGGTTGAAGATTGTAGATAGAAGCTTGACTTTTTCATGTTAAACAAGTTATATAGGTGTTGTCTTCAGCAATGGGGCCTTGTTGTCAAAGGCCTTGCCTTTGTGGTGAGCAATCCACGGTCTTGGCAATAGCCTGGGTTGTTTAGAGATTTCTATGGGACCCGTTTGGTCAACAACTCAGTTAAAGGCAATCCAGTCCCAGTACTGAAAACTTTATTTGATGACAAGAGATGGGCACCTGTGACTCTCTCTCCCCCAATAGTTGGCAGTTTCATTTTTATCACCTTCATGTATATAAAATTTTAGGAAGCTTCTACTGTGTTACGTTTCCCTACTACCTTGAAGGTACTTCTAAAGGGTGAATTATAGAATGTTATACTCGTTGCATTGTTAGTAGCAGAGTTTAAAGTGGAGGTGCAAACTTGAATGTGAACATACACAACTCCCTGGCACTCTGTGTTGTATACCCAAATATTAGGGCCAATCACAATTTGTCTCAAAGTGGCATTTATGTAGGAGTTGTATTTGTCTTTGCTTTATGATTTCTTAACAAAAACCATCTGGATTAATCTTTAGTTCTTTGAGAAAGAAAACTTTCTTCTTTGGTCTTGCCATCAAATGCAGACCATAGTATAATGAAACTGCTTTGTTCACAAGGGTGTCCAACCTTTTGACGTTGCAGCATGACATTGTGGCCTACAGACATGTTGGGCTGCATCCATAGCTTCCTGGGACACTTGATACTCAGGGAGCTTAGATTAGATACGCTTGTCTATTTCTTCATCTTGGAGGATGACTCCCCAGAATAAAACCTTGTTGCATGAGCTCTTGCTTATTCTCTCTGCTCCTTACACTCTTTGAGCCACAGTACTCACCACATGCCTTTTTCATCACTCATTTTGTGCCAGATACTAGAGAAACAGATGAGCTGTTTCCACTTGGTGACATGTTGTGCACTGTAGAAATGCTGTATTGGACCTGGCGTGGTGGCACACACCTGTAATCCCAGCTCTTAGGTAGGCAGAGGCAGGCGGATTTCTATGAGTTCAAGGGCAGCATCGTCTACAAAGCAGGTCCACGACAGCCAAGGCTACACAGAGAAGCCCTGTCTTGAAAAGAAGGAAGGAAGGAAGAAACAAAATGTTGTATTGGGAATACTTCCATTAAGATGTGTATGGATTGTTGTCTAAAAAATCCCAAAGATTGTCTTGACATTGTGAACAGGAGAGTGGCCTTGAAACTATGAGGAACAAATTATAGAACCTGTGACTCCACAGAATGTTGGTGTAATTGTCTTTCTGAGAGCCATCCTAGGTCGTATTGTTGCCCCTAAAGCCTTTTCTCGAGCCAAATTTTGATTGTATGCCTCCAATGATGGCATCTTCCTCTGTCTGTGATGGATTGGTTCTAAAGAAGCAAGACACATTCCTGTTCTCTGGGATCCTTTACTGCTGTGTATATTAGTTATATTAGCTGTTCTTATGAAACTGTTTAGTATAAGCCCAACAAACAGACACAGATCTTTCTTCTCACTGAGTAGTGGTCTGTCTTCTTTGCAAGTGAAATTATGGAGGCTCAGAGAGGTCCATGAATTTGCTCAAGTACGGTTATTCAAAATATAGTGGCAAAGCCAGTGTTGGAGACCAGGTCGGTTGATTTCAAAGATGAGATTTTCAGGCCTGCAAAGACTCAGTGGTTAAAAGCACTCACTCACAAGGATCTGTCTCAGCACCATGTCCAGGCAGCTCTCAACTGCCTGTAATTCCTGTTCTGACACTCGCTCCTGACCCGCATGGACACCTGCATGCATAGACAGAGAAGGAGGCACATAAATGTACACCAGGAGGTGACCAGTCCAAATGTGAACTCACAGATGAGGGAAAATTAGATCTGAGTATGGAAGGACACAGTATGGGCACAGAGCCAAAGCACGGAAGTGTGAAACAGCACAGTGTGAGCAGAAGATGCTGGGGACTTTGTGAGAATCCCCCACAGGTGCTATGTGGGCCTGGGTTGCCTCCAGCCAGATCATGGGAGTCTCAAAGCAGGAGGACTGATGGGTTTCAGGTGTATGTAGTGTTTATCATGGTTGAATGTCCTCTTTAGAACATCTTTCTGAGAAAGAGGATGGACTGAGTGGTAAAAAGGTATGCTAGTCAGCTTTCGAGAGCATGACAAAATTCCTAGGACAGAAAGTATTTTGTCTTGTGGGTCCTGTCTATGACTGCCTGGACTTGTCACTCTGAACCTTTGGTGGGGGAGAATAGTGTGGTTGCCGGTGTGTGGTAGAGTATAGCTGCTCACCACATAGTATCTAGGAAGTGAAGCGTGGGGTCTCAACACAGCACAACCTTCCAGCAGTACCATAAACGAAGCCGTTAATACACAGGCTTTGGAGACATTTAAGATCCACAGTTCAGTGGTAGGAAACACTAGAGGCACGTGACTATTGACTCAGCTTTGGCTCTGTAACATAAGGGGTTGGCTGCAGCAAATGAGATACTGACAAAAATTAGTTTTGATTTTCAGATTCTGAAATCTGTCCTCCTGATGACCTGGCCTTATTACCAGCATCCAAAGAGAACCCTGAAGAATTCCTCGGCACACCCTCCGTAGCCACTTACTTGAATTCCAAGAGTCGGCTCTCTCTTAAAGTCAGTGTGGTGGATACTGACCAATCTGAGAATAGTAATATCCCTGATGACATAGAGGGCTTAAAACAGAAAATCCAGGACTTGCAGACTGAGCTGGAAGGCTACCGGAACTTCATTGTCCAGCTGCAGAAGCACTCTCAGTGCAGTGAGGCCATTATCACAGTTTTGTGTGGGACAGAGGGGGCCCAAGATGGCTTGACCCAGCCTACAGACTGCATTGATGAAGAAGAGATGACATTTTCAAGTTTGCACCAAGTACGATACGTGAAGCACATGAAAATCCTCCAACCCCTCACTCCAGAGATGATTGACAGCAGGATGTTAGAAAGCCTCAAACAACAGCTGGTGGAACAAGAGCAGGAGCTACAGAAGGAGCAGGATTTGAACTTGGAACTTTTCAGTGAAATCCATAACCTGCAGAACAAGTTCCAAGACCTCTCCCCATCAAGGTGTGTCCTACTCCTTCCTGCTTCAGCCTCCCTCCTAATAAACCTGCAGTTCTCCCAGGGGTTACTAGGCAGTAGCCCAGGAGCTGGGAGGGAATGCTGCTCCATGGGTGGGAAAGCTTCACCTGGGTTTCAGGCAGCCAGGATGAGAGTGAAACGCTAGGCCGCACAGGATTCCCTCTGCGCATGCTTACTAGTTAGGCGCTGAGCAGCTTCTGAGATTGCAGGGCAGGTGTTGCCCTTCTCAGGCTGAGGGCTCAGGGTAGAAGCTCTGCGGCAATCGCTCAGTGGATTGCGGTGTTTACTGAGCTGCCTGCCGTGTTTATTTTTGAAGACTGTTATTGGTTTTTGCCATGTTATGGAAGTAAAACGGATGTCCTAGGCAGGTTGGGAGGAATATAAATGTTTTCCATATCTTTACCCTTTAAGGTCATCTTCGAGAAATAAGCCTGTGTTGAAAGTGAGAAATTCTTAGGTCATGAAGATAATGCTTTATGGCTATAAATACATACATTGGCTTCATGAGATATGGCAAAAATGGGATCATCTGTAAAGCTGACCTTCATTCGTTACTAATTTGGGAAAAACAGTGTTCTCAATTGTCAAGAGCAAGAGTGATTTTCTTTCAAGGCTGCCCGAGCAGCAAGTCTGAGGGAGCTTATTTATTGATGGGTTGTAGCAGCCCCCAGGCTAGGAAGTGTTTTGTTTTGTTTTGAAATGGAGTTTCACCCGTAGTTCAGGCTGGCCTCAAACTCATAATCATCCTGCCACAGCCTCCTGAGTGTGGGGATTGCAGGTGTGTACGGCCCAGCTAGGCTAGAAACTCGAGCACTTAACCCCAGATACACTGAGCAGGAGGCATTCAACTTAGTTTTGTACATAGAGAAACCGAGGCTTCTATGACTTGCCTGTGAGTATTCAGAGGCACTGTGGGGGTTCAAGCCCATACTGCCCCACTCTTCCTCTTCCACAGACCTGGCCTCTACCTTTAAGATGGGTGCATGTGATTTTCTTGGAGGTTATTGGTGTTAAAAAGTGGTCATGAGGAACCAAAGTGCCTGTCAGGTCACTTTAGATCCAGCTAGCTGTGCTACTTTTTTTTTTCTTTTGCCTAAGCTGCAGGTTGGCTCTAACAACTCTTGGGCCTGAATAGAGAAGGGTTCCACCTGGTAGTGCGGAGGTGGTATTGCATGATGTAGCTTCACTGCACTGGAAAAGCAAAGCTTTGCCATCTCAGTGCCTTTGAGAAAGATTTCCTTTACTTCATGAATCCATTTGTTCGAAGCCTGGGAGAACCAGGTGGCTTAAGATAACTCGTTCCCATGACTGATGGTCCCAAATCACTCTATAAGTAGTAGCCAGGAGTCTAGCCTTTTCAGTTAGAAGCAGGCAGTCCTCTTTTTACCCTTGCCGTGTATGTTTGTGTGTGTGTGTGTGTATGTATTCATACTTAGTGACAATTTTTGGTGAGTCCCTGACCACTGGGACATTTGTTTCTATAATTCAGAATAGTGTCTTTGAAGAGTGTATGGAAACTAATTGTTCTCCTGAGTCCTTGCCAATCTACGCTTTAATTGAGGGCTTTCTAAGGTTAAAAATATTGCAGAAGAATCTCTGTTCAAGCGTTTATTGGCTGTTTGAACTCAAAGAAGGAGTGACCTTGTACAGTTTCAATTTTTCTAAAGTATATATGCTTGTACAGCTGCAGGCTTTCAGAAATTATGCTCTGTCATTTTTCCAATTAGTGTTAAGGTCACAAAAATTCAATTCTAAAATGACACACACATTTTCCTTCCCTCTTTTATCAGATACGATTCATTGGTTCAGTCCCAAGCCAGAGAGCTCTCCCTTCAGCGGCAACAGATTAAGGACAGCCATGGCATCTGTGTCATTTACCATCAACACATGAACACCATGATCAAGGCATTCGAGGAGCTTCTGCAGGCCAGTGATGTGGACAGTTGTGTGGCTGAGGGCTTCCGGGAACAGCTAACACAGTGTGCTGGACTGCTGGGGCAACTGGAGAAGCTGTTTCTCCACGGTAAGTGGGTAGAGTACTTGTCCTAGACTCTCTCTGACCCCTTGGGTAGGCACCAGCGGAATTCACTCCTTGGCCTTGCTTGTCTCCTTACCTGTTATACACACTGACCTGGCTCTTCTACCATTGGGCCCAAACAGCCTTCCTTCTCATGGTGTTTGCCCTTTGCTTTTCTTGTTCCTCCTTTCTTTTCTTGGGCAGCTCCTCCTTGACAGTCTCTCTAAGACAATAGTGCTCCTATCACAGACATCGCTGTCCCTTTCTTCTGCTCCATTTTTCCTTGTACTCATAGTTGAAGAGTGGGTGAGTCTCGTTTCATGGTATAGAGGGTGGGACAGGAGAGGGAGAGCCTTGCATGGACTTTTGAATTCTCAAAGCCCACCACCAGTGGCACACTTCCTCCAACAAATCCATGCCTCTTAATCCTTATAATGCTTTCAAATAGTGCCACTTCCTGGTGGCTAAGCATTCAAATATATGAGCCTATGGGAGCTATTGTGTTTCAAACCACCACCGTTAGTTTTGTGCAGCTGTGGCTCTCATGAACGAGTACTTATTATCATATGTGTTTATGGTGTGTTGGGGCTAAATCCTCAGAACTATGTGCTTTACAGGCAAAGAGCCTGGCCTTACCTGAGGAAAGTGAGTTGCTCAGAGACACAGCGCACTTGGTGAAGGCAGGTTTAACTGCTCTTCTGCCTCCATTCACATAGAACAGATAGTTCACCGTGGTCCCTATATGTACAGCTTCATTCAAGGATGAACACAGGGCAGTTCACTCATCTGCGTCCATTAGTGCTGTTCCTAGAGACCTGTCATAGCCTGACTTTCTGGCATTTGTTCCGCAAGAGCTTCGAGGATCAGGGTTTAGGGACTCTAGACTGCAACTTTATGAAGGGTGATCTCTCTGGCTCCTGTGTTCTACCAAGCTTGCTTTCACTTACTGGTACAAAAGTAACTGGTTGGTGAACAGATAAAGCCAGATGACCAAGCCCACAATGTTTTGTTGTCTTATCTTCAAACTGGTCTGCCCTGGTCCTAGGAGGAAAAGTGAGGCTGCCTCTGGCACCAGCTGCACCCCCTCTTCAGCTAGCTGCTCAAGTCTTCTCTTTTAGTGAGAGTTTGAGAAACATCCTACTTTTTGTTTCCTGTGGGTTCTGGAGGCAGGAACAGGAGCATCAGGGCTAGCAGACGCACCAGCATAGAACCTCATTTTCTTCACAGTATAAAGGCCGTAGGAACCACACCAGAGCTCCCTTCATGGGAATTAAAAAGATACACCAAGATGAGTTTGCTTTTGTTTTTGTTTTTTTAGATGCCATGTAAGAGGTCTGGCTTTTGAATTATGAGCTAGGTTTGCAATACATACAAATTACTATGTAAGGCAGTTGTACGGCACAGGTTGTCAAACATTTATATATAAACCTTAAATGATAATACCAAGCATGTTTACTATGTAACGATGGGTATCATCTGTGTAGCCATGCATAGGCAGCCTTGAGTTCCTATGTCTGGACCCTTTTAGAATGATTTTTTTCATAGCAACAGGACTCTTTGTAACCTTTTCCTTTGCTCAGTGATAGCTAACACACATTAAGCTTTAGTGGCTGCAGAACATCTTCTGTATAAATGTTCCTTGCCTTGTTTGATGATTCCCAGGGGGTGGACGCTTAGGTTGTGTCTGTTTGTGAACTGTTATAAAGAACACTTGAAATCTCAGTGCATTCTTGGCTACTTCTGTCACAACATTTGGTTGGCAGAACCTAAGGAGAGGGTGGGTAGTAGTGTGGTGTCTGATGCTTGCAAGGAGCAGAGCTGGGAGCTCAGGATCCCAAGAGCGATCTGGAACTTGAAAAGCTGCTATAGAGTACATTTTTCTGCGGTGAAGTTATGTAGCTTTCAGATTTGCCACAGGGCCAGGACCCAGAGTACATCAGGAGCTGGAGTTGCAGTCAGATTTCCCAGCATAGCCTTACCATGGTGTCTCCAAAGACAAGTTGCGTAGCAAAGGAAGGCAGTAATTGAGCAAAGTACTGGAATTGGTACAAAGACAGCTGGGAGGTAGTCCTTCATTGAACTCAGTACAGTTGTCAAGGTTTAGCCACTTAAATAGAAAGCAGTCCCTAGGATCCTTTGCCTTGGCGCTCTTCCTTGTTTCTTCTCAAGACTTTCCATAGTCTGATCGAAAAAACAGTGAGGAAATGCAGAAGGCAATTTTCATTGGGTGTTTGCTTTATTCTCAGTCCAGGAGGAAATATGCATTGTACTCATTTCCTGTGAGGGTTATAGAGGTTAGCTCACCTGTATATGGAGAATTGGAGATTTTATTTCACAGCCTATTCTAACCCCTGGCATATATGTGTGCCTGTCATATTCCTGGCAGACTACTGTTTTCTTTCCCTGGGTGTTGTTGCATTTCCCCTGTTGTGACTGTTAACACCAGTACCTTTCTACACAGGCTAACCTCACTCTATAGAAATTGTACTGATCCTTTGAAAGCTTTCTTTGTTTACCCCACTAGAAGAGAGAAAGCTGGTTCCTATTCTTCACTCTGGGCTATCTACAGCTCATCCATGATAGTCTGACTGTGATGGAGGCTGACATGGGGTCGCTGGAGTGGCCTTTGGAATCAGAGATTGGAGCTAATACCCTGGCTTATGGGTCTTTCGACTTTAAGGGTCAGATATCCTCTATTGGGATAGTAACACCCACCTTAACAGAGTTGTTTGTAAGGATTAAGTGAGATTAATGTAAGTGTCTCATGTTGCCCTTAGGAGCAGTGGGAGTTCAGGAGGTGACAGCAACAATTACAAGAGGTAGCTACCTTACTGCACCTTGATATTGCCATGGTTGACTGATAGCCATGGGAAGTCTGCCTTTTTCAGCAGAGAAACAGAGGTAGAGTAGACTGGGGGATGGGGGAGGACAGAGATGAGGTGGAAAGGAAGAAGAAGAGAGAGAGGCAACGTCAGATGGGATGTAAGACAAAAGGAAAAAGAAAGAGGATATACACACACACACACACACACACACACACACACACATACACAAAGAAAGAAATTTTGGTCACAACAGTGGCCCACCTGTCAAACAAAGAATTCTCATTCCTGTGACCATTAAGTCACCTCCGCTATATAAAGTAGTTCTTGCTCCAAAGATGAAGCCCAGAAGCCTAGCATGGTGGTACGGGCTTATCATCCCAAGTGATGTTGAGGAAAGAAGACTGTGAGTTTGTGGCCAGCCTGGGCTACATAAGAGATCCTGCCTTAAAAACAGACAAATGAATAACAAACAACGGAGAGGGTAGGGGGAGAGACAGAGACAGAGAGAGGATGGAGGCAAAGCTCCCTCATCCCTCCTCTAATTGCTCCTCTGGCTGGAGCTGGACTGTGCTTGTCTTCTCTGAGTTCTCCCACTGCCACCATGCTGCCCTTCATCACACACCCTGTAACTGTTCCCTTGAGGTGAGCTCGAGGTAGAGGACAACTCTGCATCCTCACTGTGTGCCAGTTCCTGGGAGAAGCCTTGGTAGACAGGAAGGAAGAAGCATGGGGCTGAGCTGGAGATGCCAGGCCCTTGGGTGTGAATGTTGGGGCCAGTGGAGGCTGCGGGAGGATCTCTTTGCTGAGAGGCTTCTCAACAGCAGCAGGGGCAGCCTGAGTCACACAAGGAAGGGGAAGCTAGGTTTTCTTTTTGTTTTTCTTAATTTCTGTTTAAAAGATGACCTTCCCTCACTACACAAGCTCACAGCTTTTAGGTTTGCCAGAGAGCTGGGAGTAGTGTTTTCATGACATGCATCCCAAGTTCCTGCAATAGGTGACAGATGGTCTTCTGCCACCTGTGTGAAAGCAGTTTCCACCAAGAAATTCAGCTTATCATTTGTTACATGCCCTCATGAATCCCTCATGAAACTATGATGGGCATTTGTCAGTTCACTTAGAAGAACCTTGTGGTGGAGGGACAGGTGTAATACAAATTACACCAAAGGTCTTCAATTTAAGAATGAGCAAACTCAGTCTGTTGGTGGTATTGGAGCACTTCCCTCTGTGGCCACAGAGGCCAGCTTTTTTATGATCTTAAAATGGGCTCATGTTCAGGAGGCTCAGGATGTTTAATGCTATCCCTGACCAAATATATGTGCATGAAAGAGACGGCTCTCAATGTACAGTGATGCCCATGCAGCAGGCTGCCACCGTCTGTTTGCCTGGCAGTACTTGTATAGCTTCTAGCTGTTGGCAAGGCTGTTGGGTAGTGAGGTCTGTGAGTTTGGAGACTTTTCATCAGCTGAAGGCTTGGGAGCAGCCCTGGTGCCCATTAGGCAGGACACCTATGTTCTGAAAGAAGATGCTAATTGGTACTGCGACTTGGAGATCTGACCAAGTCACTTTGACTTCTCCCTTTGGAGGAGGAGTGCAGAGGGCAGACATAGGGACTGGAGACTTGAAAGCATCTACCAGGCTGGCTAGCTGCCAAGTTCTGGAAGCCACTGTATCACACTAGGATGGGAAAGATATGACCAAGAAGGTCTAGGCATGGAACTTTGAGTACACCTGCCGTGGCTCCGCCCTTTACTGAACTATAAAGTGCAGTGACATGGAAGTAGAACACAGCCTTGGGTTTACACTTCCTGCTGTAAAGTGGAGGTGAGTGCTGCCACTATGGCATTATAGTGAGGCCCGAGGCAGAGAGGGTATGTAAAGGGCCTGGTGCCTCCTCGCTGGGGCTATTTGCCTTTTTCCTGTGGGTAACAGTGCTGCACAGTGTCAGGTATGTGGTGACCTGCTGGGGTGGAGGTGGAACTGGACTGCCATGCAGGCCTCCTTGTGAGGACCAGAAGCAGAATCACAAGACATAAAACAAACACGCTTGCTCTGGTGTCCTTTTCCCCACTGGTGATGTTTGGGGACTTTTCCTTTGTGGAGTTTAGAGCACTGTGGGTGTAGTCTAATTATAGTCTCATTTTTCAAGGCGGCAATAGAAGAGCTTTTTTTTTTTTTTCTTTAGCCATGCATCAGTTTCTTCAAAGAGCTCATCCTGGTCTGCAATTTCAAGAGTTTTGAAGTATTTTTAAAATAAAGTTGTTAGTTGCTTTGAAATGTGGGCCTTTGCATCCTTTCAAACAGTGACACGCGGGAACAGAGTACAGCGCCTTTTTCCCAACAGCATCCTGCACTTCATTTTGTTTTCTTTTGTCGTTTCTGTTAGTCATTTCCCCTGCTGTCGACAGTGGCCTTTTCAACTGCACTCAACTGCACTTTTCAATACTGCTTTCCCGACTAATCCCAGGTCTGAGAGTCTTTCCTAGGGAAATAATTTAAATGCAGATAAAGCCACGTGCACAGATGTATTTGTGTCATTTTTTACTAAGATGAAAATCTGGAGGTGACCTCAATACCCACTAGGAAACTGCAAGATCCAGTCCATGTGTGCCTGCCATAGAGTGTTAGCATGGTCTTCACAATGGAGGCTTCTGAAGTAAAAGGGAGAAACCCTTATCATAAAATGTGATGTGAAAAGATGAAATCATGGACTATAGAACAGAAGGCAGTTCAGGATCGTGCTGGCTGGTGGGGTGGGCAGGAGTGGGGCAAGAAGAGGGAGGCTTTATAGTTCTGTTACCCTCTTCTCATGTGAGTGTATATTCTACTAGTGCCAAAGGATCTTTATGTTGTGCCCTATGGTACTAGGGATGGAGTGCAGAACTTGAAATATGATGGTGTGCACCACTAAGCTGTGCACTCTCCCACTACACTAGGTCTCTAGCCCTCCTTTAGTATTGTATGTATCCATGTGTCATGTGTGTGTGCATGTTTATGCAGTTGTGCGTGCGTGTGTGTGTGTGTGTGTGTGTGTGTGTGTGTGTGTGTGTGTGTGTAAGGTGGGGTCTGCTAGAGTAGAGGGCAGAGGTTGATGTCACATGCCTTCTTTAATTGCTCTTCACCTTATCTTTTGAGGCAGGGTCTTTCAACTTGGGGGGTTATGAATTTTTCTAGATTGCCTGGCCAGGAAGCCCTGGGGATCTTCTGTCACTGCCTCACCAGTACAGGCACAAGCTGCTACATTTAGAAAAATGCTAGGTGCTAGGTGCTAGGTGCTAGGCATCCAACTCTGGCCCTCATGCTTGTACTGCAGGTACTTTCCCGACTGAGCTGTCTCCCTACCCCAGCAGCCCCTCTTCTGCCTTTTTATTTCGAAACAGACTCATACTAAGTTGTTTAAGCTGGATTGAATGTATGATCCTCCTGCCTCAGCCTCCTAAATAGCTAGGATGACAGGCCCTGCTGTTATCTCTGTTTTGGACATAGGAAGGAGCTGTATCCAGAGACACCATTGTGGCTGCTTTCTAGATTCCTTCCTGTCGTCTGGAACCAGGGCCTGAGCTAGTGTGTGTGAACTGTATGTTGGTTGATCCCACCCCCAGGTCCCTGACTGTTTTCGGGAGTTTTAAATAGACAGGCTCATGCCTCTGCTCATACGTGGATAAGGAGGTACCAGTGAGTAGGGTTTGAGAACTGTTTTCATCCTTTGATGCTCGTCTGATGTTCTTGCTGCCTCCAGGAAAATCAGCTGGAGTGGAACCATGTCCCCAGAGTGAACTACTAAAGAGGTGAGTATGAGGTGTCAGCTGAGAAAACCCCATGGCTGCCCAGCTTTGGTTTTCCTGCCAGTTCTTTAAGTTTAAGGCTCCTCTTCTTTTTGTGACTTTCCTGCTTCTTTATAAATAAGACACCAAAACCCAAAGGACCAAAAGTGGCCACACAGCAACCAGAGTCCACCACCTTTGGTCCTACCCTTCACACTGGTCTCAAGTGACTTGTGTTATTTCTGTCAGTGACTGTAAAGTCCTGTAGGTACCTTGAGGGTCCCACTGTCTAAGCCTGGCATGTAAGCATGTCAGCTGATTGGCTTTCCTCCACCTCCCACCCTCTTCCCACCCCATGCCTCCTTACCCAGCTCCTCATTCTCCTGACTGTGGCTCTGCAGAACTATGTACTCTGCCTCCTTCCTTGAGCACTGGGAAAGCCATTCCTCGGGGCAGCTGGAACGGAAATGACCGTGGACCTTGCCAACTCCCTCTTTCTGTCTGTTCCAGGAACAGTTATTCTTGCCATACCACTTGACCTAGTTACATGAGGTACTTAACTCTGTGCTGTGTACTACTTTCCCATTTGGCTCATCCCTGTCCAAAGAGGATAGCATTGTCTTAACACCAACTGGGCTTTATCCTTGTTGCCTCTGATGCCACAAGGCAAGCATTTTCATTCACACTTTAGGATGAGCCTGTGGGTCAGAGCTACGCACCTTCAGTTGAGTGGCTGAGCTGGAAGTGGAACTCTGGTCTGTCATGCTGAGCACCAATTTTTCTGTGCTGCCTTTTGAGGATAACAATGTACCATGTGTTGTATATACTCTGTTTGCTTACCTCTTCTGCCAACAGACTGTGCTGAAGACTTGCACACTTCTGTCCAGAGGTTTTGATCCTCTACATGCTATGGAACACTTTCTTTCATGTGTGTGGGCTTTGGAGTCCTGGGAGTGAAATAAAGAAATGGGAAGTCTGGGATGCAGAAGCACAGAATTCATTGGCATCACAGAGGCCACCAGCATCATTATAGAGAGCAGGCAGGGAGGTGTCCCACCTCACTGGACGATTTTCTTTTTAATCAAGGCTTCTGTAGTCATAATAGAAACACTCTTCTCTCTGCAGTATCACCAAAGATCCCTCCTAGCTTAACCCATGCATTTATCCTTATTCCACCTCCTGCCAGCAGCTGTGGAGATGGAAAGGAAAGCCTCTGAGTGGGGCTGGTCCCAACTAGTCGTGGAATCTCACAGTGATGGTGCTAGCACCTCCCTGAACTATGTCTATGGCCAATGCAAAGGAGGCATGCTGGGCTCACTGAGTGGTCCACAGACACTCATCTGAAGGACTAATGGGGGTCTTTGAAGAAGGGGAAGTAATGACAAGACCTTTCAGACTTGCCGTTCTGGGAGACTGAGTGCGAGGGAAGCAAGGAACCTCTTTGTGTCCTCTTCTGCCAGGGTGTCTCTCCTTTCCATCTCTGGCAGGTTTGCTTTTCTTTCTGCTCTGCCATTTTCAGCTGTAGGCTCAGCACTCACAGGTCATTCCTGAGCTAATGAAATGGGTACCCTTGGCCTTCACTGTACATTTGCAAGGCAGCAGCAAGCCTGGCATCCATCACACTGTCTGGGCGCAGCTGTACCCGGTGTTTACCTGTTAATGGATGCGCTGCAGTTTCAGAGTCCTATGCTCTTGTCTAAGTCCATGAATAATGAGACTGGCCACTGACGAGGAGTAATAGGGAAAGCTAGAAGTGCAAAGAGCTTAAATTAAGGAGCTTATCTATAATGGAGATTCACATGGGCTTTTCATGGTGCTCAGGTGGTTTTTCCCTTGTGGCTTAGGTGGTCCTTGCAAATACAGGTTGGTAACTAGATGATTGCCAGAATGATGTTACAGGATCATAATTCCATTTGGGGATCGTGAGAGCTTTGAGATTTCTAAGTCTCAGGCCGTCTCTTGGCTGTGGGATGGGCTCCCAAATTCTCCTGAGGCTGTGGGGCAGATAGGTGCTGGTCAGATCTGAGTCCTGCCATGTAGGAGCTGAGACAGCATCTGTCCTGTGATGAGTGTTGGCTGCCTCGATTGTCACGGACAATAGTGCTTCCTTCCTTAGAGGGTGTCTGTAAAGACAAATATTGCAGCCTGAGACAGAGCAACACTTTGTAAACAGGTACCACTGACACGTCTCTATCCCAGGCTCTGCCCTGTAAACCATACTGCGGGACAAGCAGTTTCCTCCCTTCCTTTTCTTCCTTGGTTCCAGACTTAAGCCCATGGATCCCCTTTTGTTTTCAGAATTTCACTGCTTAATGTGCAAAGGAAAACAAAAGGGCTGACTGAAGTTGCATGGATGACCAGAAACAAGAAGGAAGCAACCCTACATATTCAAACACATGCTCCTGCTTGGGACCATAGTGTAGGATATGGCATTGCTTTTATAAATTTTCAAAACCAATTTCCCTTTATTCATTTTTTGAGAATTTCATGAGTTCTATATTTATATCATTGCTTCTTTCCTTCAATTTCTTCCATACCCCTCCCTTCTCAAGTTCATAGCTCTTACTCTTTACTTATAGTTACACACACACATGCACACACACACACACTTGTTACCTATACAATATCTAATTGCTACATATATATAAAGATATGCATTTATATATAAATTTACAAAAATAGTCTACACTAGATGATCTCAGCAGGCTGGCGTTGGGCATGACTTATCTTTCAATCTTAAAGGTTAAGGACTGAGGAAGATAACTTAGCCTACCAGCATCTCCTGCCTGAATCTCCTGAGCCTTCTGCCTCTCACTCGCTATCAGATGATAAAATGTCTGAGAAGTCCTTCCTATCCCGAGATCCGAAGCCAGACAGCGAGACGATGGTGAGCCATTTTCCTCAAGGTAAGCGAAGCTTCACTAAGCACCTTAGGCATACCGAGCCTGTCTTGCCCTGGTGAGCAGAATGGGCTCGTTCCTGACCATTTTGCCAGTGAAGGAAGAGCCTGTGAGGGCCAGAGTTGCTCATAGAAGAAGATTTATCACTGGAAAGATCCATGGTGGGTAACAGTGGGTGGCTGCTTTTTAAACGATGACTTGTATGATTTGCTGCTGTGCTCTTCTAACAGGGTGGGTTGAAAGCACTGGGCTTGTGTCCCTGTAGTTAGTTGCCTTTTGTTTCTGCACATCCTGAAATGGGTCCTTAAAGGTGTGACTTTTGGCCATCGGGTTAGTCCCTTTGTTCTGGTCCACTCAGGCAGCTGAATACGAGGGACTGCAGACAGCACTAATACATCCCTCACAGTTCTGGTGTGTGAAAAGCAGAGGTCAGGATGCCTTGCAGGCATTCTGGTGAGAATCCTCTTTACACTTGAATTCTGACATAGAGGTAGGAAGGTCAGGGGAACTCCCTATGGTCTGTGCCTCAAGGACATTAATCCTATTGGTGGGCATTGCATCCTTCTGACCTAATTTTCTTCAGAGGTTCCAGGCCCGACACCATCACACCTATGCTAAGGGCTTCAATGTAGCAATTTCAGAGACCCAGATGTTCTGCTTTGTTCTGCGCCTGGATATGGACTGAGCTGGCCAAAGCAGCTTCCCAGGGACCTCCTCCCAGTCTCCTTTCACCTTAAAACCTCTATTTCTTCTGTTGGGGTAGGAAATCGGACTAAGTGTTTCTCATTCTGTGTATTTCAAAGATTCAAAAGACATGAAAGCAGAACAGATGGACTTGGGCTCAGTAAATGTGACAGATAGTGAATATCTGTGGCTGAGCAAGGGTGTGTCCTGCAGTGCACATCTCTGCTGTATAGCAAAGAGTGCCTATAGATGATGCACTTGGTGCACGTGAGCTGCACTCCCAAGAAGGCAGTGGGTTGCGAACACAGCCTATGGTTTCAGGCCTTAAATATGTGTAGATTCTGGACCTCTCTTGATGGTCTCTGATCTGCTGCTTCTTCCAGTGTGTTTTTCCTGAGGTGCCACTGTGAATTCTGTAGCACAAACTGTACATTTGCACTCCTTACTAAAAATTCTTGTTGACACTAAATTACATAACCCATTGTTTTCAAAACTATTTGAAGCTTTTGGGTTAAACAACTACATTTCTTTTCGATGAAGAAGTCCGACCAGTATGTCAGTGAGACTAGAGCCAAGCCTTTGGCTCCTCTGGACACTCAGGTCTCACATCTTAGACACACTTAGACTATGACATGCACGTTCTTGATACAAGTCAGGAACCAGCCTGGGGTTTCTGGTGCTATCCCTCAGAGACTTTTTTGACTTTGTGAGGACTGGATTTCTCTATCATTTCTGCTTATGGGTTCTGTGTTCATCCACTTTAGATAAAACTACAAATCATCTCCCTCCTTCTGCACTAAGAGAGGGTCCCTCTCCAAGATCCTGAGACTGCTGTGTGAGGTCTGGTCACATGGGTGGACTGTGCCTCTTAAGGAATGTGGTAGTTGATGCAAAGGGAATGTGATCCCCCTTTTTCTATGTGGCCTTGGACAAAGAGAGGTCTCTTCTGCCTCTCACTGCATTTTGGTTTTAATATGATAACAGATAATAGATAAAAATTTAATTTTTCCAAATTTCCTCGAGGTCCAGGCCTGTCTCCTGGCCTTGTTCTAGGAGGCCAGGATGTGCTGGCTGCCTATGGCTCTCATGCACATTCCCAGCTCTTGTGTAGGAACCCGGCTCTCTGGAGCGGTCCAAACACATCCAATCCACTGTTTCCTTTTGGGGGTATGTTTTTCTTCTGGCTTTTTGTCTCAGCATCTGTTTTTCATTTTGTCATGTTTGTAATCTATATAGAGAAATAATTTGGCATTTTTTTTCCTTTGCTCACTTAACATTCTGTCATAGACTTTCTGACATGTTGTTAGATAATGTCACTTTTAGTGGCTTTAGAACAGTCCTTTGAATGGCTGAACTGTAGTTTTCCTTCTGTTCCTAGTACTCAGCTTTTAAGTCATTTCCAGAATCTCACAATTGTAAACAGTGCTGCAGGGTGTTCTTAAACACAAAGCCTGCCTCTTATTCAAGGACATTTTCTTAATGTAGAGTCTCTATATTGGAACTACCTGGCAGAAGACACACATCTTTTCTTTTTGTGTATGTGGTAGCTTTTTATAAGGATTTATGGTTTTGACAAGTTAACGCTTATCGAAGAGTTTACTACTAAAGACAGGTCGATCCTTTTCTCTCACTTTGGAAAGGCTGGTATAGTGTTTCTTTCTTCTCCGGGTGGCTGCATAATTAATACATGGTGTCTAATTCCGCTAGGAGTGTGTCCTCTGGCCTGTGTGATAATTCTCACTCCCAGCCTTAGACTCTGTGAAAGATGGTTAGTATGGCGCATCATCACCCCACAGCCAGCTCTGTGTGACTCGAGTAAACCAGCAAGGAAGGTTGCAGTCCAAACCAGTGAGCTC
Source organism: Acomys minous (assembly GCF_964271855.1). Lineage (NCBI taxonomy): Eukaryota > Metazoa > Chordata > Mammalia > Rodentia > Muridae > Acomys > Acomys minous. Next base: position 162,025,872 of record NC_140483.1, on the reverse strand, counting down.
CTGGCCAACTCTGGGCTGATGGGCTTCTGAAAGAAGGTTGGCGGTGGCCTTGAGGCTGGGCTGGGAGGGCCAGTGCTGGGCACACCATGAGTGTGTGCCTTGCCCGCTGTGCTGCAGCGGGAGACAGACACTCCACCAAATGACTTGCCACACTTCTGGCATTAATAGGAGATAGCTGAAGGTCTGGGAATTAAGTCATCTCATAAACATTCAAATTCATGGCAAAATTACTATTTAATTAGGAAAAGATCTGTAACATTGTGCTACTTTTAAATGAAAGCCATTTTGGAGGAATTAAAACTGGGTCATAACATTAGTATAATGTTTTAAAACAAACATTACTAAGACATACTGAGTGTACCCTAATTGATGAATTAAAGACATTAGTTTTGCCTTTGGATACTTAATGTGATTATGTTTTAAACACTGACTCTGGAAATCTACCTCTAGAGTGAGAGTGCTGCCGCCTTTCTCTGTCGAAGTGAGACGTGGCAGAGGGTGAAAAATTAATGCATGCTCATCCTAGGAAATTTGGAAAAAATAAAAATTTTACCTGTTAAGATATCAAATGAAGGTTTTGAAAAACCTGAAATCTATCGCCCTGAGGTAACTGCAATTAATAGTTCATTGTAGTTGCTTCTTTGGAATATTTGTTTCTGCTACCTTTATGTTCTTGTAGAGAGAGCTGTGATTATGTTGTAACCAATTTCATATCTTTTGAAATTTAATATAATAGCATAATACATTTTCCTTGGTATTTATAGTTTCCATAACACAATTTAATAGCTGTGTAATTCCCTGTCGTAGTGAATGGACCTCGGTTCAGTGAACAGTTTGAGCTGTTGCAGTTTCCTGTCACATGTAATGCTCGAATGAGTATTTTCATGCATTCTGGCAAATGCCTGTGAGCATCTCACATGAGCTCCTTAAATAGAGTCCAGAAAGTAGAACTCTTTGGGAACCAATGTTGGAGAACTTTCCTAAACCTAATGATATAAATAGCCCCAGAAGGTCATACACATTTGTATATGTACACAGCAGGTGGTATCAAGAACACACTTTTTATTACATTTCTCACTAGCATTGTTTTAAGTCTTGAAATTAATGAGTGATAAATGGATAACATTCTTTGTGAGGGAAAAACTAGCCTTGAAAAATATCTAGATTCATTATGAAGGGAAGCTTAATCTACTCTCAGGCAGTTCAGGCCAACTTAAAAGTAATCTGTTAGTTTCACCATAAGGAAGATTTTAAATTAATATTTGATATTAAGAAGAATAAAAGACTACATTAGAGCTAGCATTAAAATTGTATGGTGTATAATTTTTGTGTGTGATGTAAAGTTGCTTCCTCGTGGAGGGCTGCAGAGAGCCATTATGGAGCCGTGGCTATGGGCTGTGGGAAATGGCTTGGCCTCCCCCAAGCTTGGAAAAGGATTGCCAGATGCTGACTATCTCAATACATCCTATATTGTTGAAATTTCAAGATCTCTGCATAATCTATAAATTATTCAATTTGTTGGGGGCTTCAGACATTAAATTTAAAATGTTCTTCCTTCCTACAGACTTACTAATGGAACATATACAGGAAATTCGAACTTTGAGAAAGCGTTTGGAAGAATCTATTAAAACAAATGAGAAGCTCCGGAAACAGCTGGAACAGCATGGGTCTGAGACTGACCAAGGTGAGGAGGGGCCTTTCCCAGATTAAGGAGTGTAGTTGGGTGGATTGCTGCACTGTGATGCATTTATCTGAAGAGGCTCTCTGTGGACCAGGTGGGCTGGAGAAGTGGGTCCTGAGCTGTAGCTGGGTCCTCACTGTAGAGGTACAGGTAGGGATTCTAAATTAGAATATAATCAGATTTTGTGTTTTCATCAATACTGGACCACAAATTGTCAACATTTAGCAGTCTGGCAAATCTTTCATGCCAAAGATTGCCAGCAGTATTCCCACATAGCAGTGGCTTACTGTAAAGGGAATGGTCTTCCTTGAAAACAGGACACCTGTAAGACACTCCACCAAGTGCAGAAACTACGTGTTCCATTGTGCACCTGTTAGCCTCACCCTCCCTTCTTTCCTCCTCATTTCTTGTCTCCTGTAGCTTTATTGTGTTAAGTTGGTTGGGTAGACCTTGGTGTGGATGTAGCTCTTCTGTTGATTGGTTTTGTGACTTTGCCAATTCACTCTAGTCTTAATTGTTTCATGAAGCAGTGCATTAAATGAGGCAGTGTCATGAATGAGGGCCTTCTTCAGTGCTCACTCGATAAACAGTTGTTTTTATCACTGTTGCTTTTATTTTGCTATTTCCTATGACATGGCCAGTTTAATTTTCAATGCTCTACAATGAGTGAGGACCCTGATGCCATCTTAGAGACGAGATCTCTGAATTCTAGAAAGACAGTACTCTTCAATAAAACTCAAGACTTGGACCTTGGTCCATTTCTCATTGCACTCAAGTCCACACATAAGGCAGTTTCCAGAAGTTCTTCAAGTGCTACAGTTTGTAAGAAGTTTCGACTCTTCCACTTGTCCCACACATTCTTCTTCCCCCTTCACCCCTAGGGGATTTGATTAATCTGAGTTATTAGCTGTGTCAAACCAGGAAAGAAATATGTGCCTGGGCCCTTCATGTTCACTCTTGGTTATGCCTGAGTTAGAGTCACTCTGTTTTACATTTTCCCCAGCAAATCCAATTATAGAATTATTGGGGGTTCAAACGGCTCCTGGCTACAAAGGATCCCGAAATTACACTGGAGAGTAATTCTCTCTGATAGGGAAGTTTACAGAAAGGCATTCATAAAGGATTTACGCGCATGGAAAGACATGCTGTTCTCACCATGCTGCCACAGTCTCTGGAAAGACAGAAACAAAAGCAGTCCTGCCTCCCCATGATGTGCAGTGTTCATCTTGGGGATAGGTCTGAAAAAGGCAGGATTCCGTATGATGTGTGTGTTGGAGGGTGGATCAAAAACTGTTATCTCATGCCTTAGAGTCTCCAACTCACTGCCAGTTGTCTGGAGTTACTGCCGAGTTGGTACTCAAAGGAATGTCTGGCTCTGTAGCATCCAGGTGGTCCTCGCTACATCAGTTAGGCATAATGAATCAGGGCTGTTTTATGGCCTATTATTTATTTATTCTCAAGTAACAACCCTGGCATTGATCAGTGTAGACGATGCGATTTCTGCTGCTTATTCTGATCAGTCCTTGGTTCTCTCTTGTGGCCTCACTCACCATTCATCTAGAAACCAACACAGATGAGAACTACAGAACTACAGCATCGGCATTTGCATTGTGCTAACCAAGACTTGGGGAGTTATGCAACTTGCCTGATGCCTTGCAGTCATTAAGAAGCAGGAGATAGACCGGGAACTCTGAAGTGAACCCAGACTGCATTGGGACAAGGAGGGGGAGATATAGGTGGGAAGAGATGTTTGTGAATAAAAAATAAGATTACCTCATTTTGCATGACTCACCTGCTAGAGAAAAACATTCTTTAGAGCAGGAAGACTATTTCTGGGAGAGCTGGCTACCTTCCTTACAAGGGGTGTGAATCCCACAGGCACCTGTTCTCATAGCAGGGTGCTTTCAGCTGCAAGTAGCTGAAAAGGAATGTGACAAGACAGCAGTAAAAACATGGGGTGTTTGCTTATATTTCCATTGGTCACAAGAATCCCAGAGGCAGATAATTCTGAGCAGGATTGGGCTGATGTTCATGATGACTGTTTAGTATCAGCATCCCATCCTCTCAGGACAGTGTGCAAACCATGGGAAGGAAGAGCCCAGGGATTCTCTCTTCTTTAGTGGAGATTCTGCTTGCAGCCCTCAGCAGATTTCACTTAGTTTCTCACTGGTTGCCAGAGACCCCTGATCATGTTCTCACCTGGTGGCAGGGAGCACAGAAGTCTGGCATTTTGGCTGTGGTGTGGTAAGTAAACTGAATCAGTACAGAAACCAGGAGAATGCATCTGCCTGCCACATGGAGAAGACAACTGGGCACACCTTAGGTGCTTGGAGGCCAGCTATGGCTGGAACGCCATAACCGTGCAGACAAAAAAGCTGTGCAGAGGGGAGTACTGAGGCTGAGAGGCCAACAAGGTGCCCAGCAAGAGGCATCCTCTAGGCTGATTGACATGAAGCCGTATATTTTCAGCAGATAGACAGCAGCTTGGGGAGTTATTAATAGACAAGGATGTGGCCTCCCGTCTGTATAATTCTAGACCCAATCTCCCCAGTGTACTCAGAGAAGGCAGATTAACCCAGGAATTGAAGGAGTATGATTTTGGCAGGGAAGGAGTGTGGAGAGCACAGAGTCACCTGGTTGGCCTGCGTTTTCTAGGCGCTGGAGTCCAAGTGGAGAGAACGGAATATGCTGTGGCCCTGGAGCAGGACCATGGAGGGTCTTGAATTCTAGAGTGACAAGTTGGATGTTGTCTTTCATTTGAGCATCTTTTGAAGTGGCAGGACACCAGATACTTGTCAGCATGAAGTAGCTGTGAGAAAGATCGTGCCTGAGAGGAGAACCTCATTGGTAAAACAACAGGGAAAGGAAGCCAGACACATGCTAAGCCTCGATGGTAGAAGAGAGGCTTTCTTAGTCTGAGGCATTCTGGGGAAGGATCAACAGTTATCATTGCCTTCTTGACACCAGGACAAAGAGGAGTTTAGCACAGCTCTCGGGTGCACCCTGGGTCAGAGGTTGGGGTGTGCCATGTCCTAAGACAGGAAGAGGACGAGAAAGACCAGAGGGGGACAGAGTCAGACCGAGCTGTCTCAAAGACAAGGTCCAAGGCCTAAGCTGCAGTTGACCATGATGGTCGCCACTGTTATCTCCCTCCCTGCTGTGGTTCAGCTCTCAGGTTCGTGCTCCTTTGGGGGCAGTTGAAATATGCCTCTTCCTTAAGCACACTGTCCTTGCCCTTTAGGCTCTGGCAGTTTGTTTCATGGTTCACTGAGCTGGTTTTCATTGCATGCTGTATTTCTTCATTGTTTAAATGTGTTTCCCAGGAAGGTTCATCCATCCTGCCTGGAGGCTGTCTACGAATCGCTCCTTGTGTGTGTTCTTATAGGTTCCACAAATGTCTCTGCTTATGGCTCAGAACTGCATAGCTCTCTGACATCAGAAATACATTTCCTGAGGAAGCAGAACGAAGCCCTGAGTATGATGCTCGAGAAAGGGTCCAGAGGTAAAAACAAAAATCAAAAAACAAAAACAAGAAAAACCAGAAGCCACCTGTGCCTGAACCCCAAAGCCCTGTTTGAAAGGGCTGGCAGAGCTGCCATCCAAGATTCCAGTAGGGTGGATCTGACAACTTTCTGCCTTGAACTGCTCATCAGTCCTATGGAGGAGGGGGAGGTTCCTGTTTTATAGCTAAGAAAACGGCCACAGAGGGGTTAAAGAATGCCTCACCTACTTGTTGTGATAATTAGAATATAATCCCCCCAGCACAGTGTTTTCTACTGTGGTCTCAGTACATGTTACTATATTTTCTCATCCTGTCATCACTGAGGAAGAGAGAAGAACTGAAAATTTATTACTGCCCAATCTCAACTGGAGATTTTCTCTTCCCAGTAAAGTTTATCCAGCGTTCCTTGTAAAGATCCTTCTCTTAATTCCTTCTCTCAGAGCTTAGCTGCCAGAGAGCTTTTACTCACGTTATCGTTCATACTTAGCATGATTCTACAGTAAGGTTTTATTAGCCCTGTGTCTCAGGTAAGAATTCACAGCCTAAGCAATTGCCCTGCTGTGGTCACTGAGGCAGAGGTGTTAGAGCCGGAATGCAGGCCAACTGATCTCACAGTTCTGGGCAATATGTCTAATAATTCTGCCTTAAGAGTCAAAACTGGGGCTTATGCAGTTTGTTCATTCACTCATTCAGCAACCTTTTTCTATCCTGCTTGACAGTAAGCTGGGTAGACTGAGAAATAAATGAGCCGGTGTACTGTGTATCAGAAGATTTTAGTCTGATGGGGGAAGCATGGAAACCTAGAACAAGCAGGACTGAGACTTGCTGTGATAAATGCAGGCCAGAGGGTGGCAGACCGTGGTCCTCAGGGGTCAAGTCTAGACGGGAAAGGAAGGATTACCTAAGGTACCTCAAGATCAGAGGAAGAGAGCGGACAAGGCCCAGGTTAGAGGTAAGGTGCGTGTGGACCAGTCAGAAGGATGGAGCGTGCTGATGTCATATGGACTAGCAGGAGCCCCCGCTTACATGGAAATATTTGATTCATGGTTAAAAATCAGTTCACATCCAGGCTGTGCCCCTTCCTGTCTATATGGATACAGAGAAGCCTTAACCATGTCATTCCTTTGTTCCTCATCTGGGAGCTGGGGAAATTCACAGTACCTGCCGTGGCGGTATGCTGCGAAGATGCAGGACATTGAGACATTGAGGGCTTACTATAGTGCCTGTATCAGGAGTGTGCCACCATAACCACATCTGCTCTCATGTGGTGCTTCCAAGGCCTGGGCTAATACACTTTTACAGACGGTAACTCTGTCTCCTTGCCCCATCCCAGGGGAGGAAGCAGAGGCATGGAGGATTGAAGAGTTTCACTAAGGGTCACTGTCAGCAAGTGGAGAAGGCACAGTTGAAATCAGTCACCCCACCTCTTCCTCCTTGTTCTTGGCCTTGTTTCCTGAGGCTCTAGGAGTATTTTATTCCTCTGGAAAGTTCATGGCCTCCTGTGGGGGCTGCTCTGCAGGAGGCTTGCTGCTCTCTACACTCACACACACATCTGGGTTCCTGCCTGTTGCTCTACCCACCGTGAATACTCTCTAAGGCAAAGTAACGAGGTTTTCAAGGCCCATTATGTAATAGAAAGTTAAACAGGCCCCTTTCATTTCAGTGATGTTTAATCTGTAGCCTTGATGTTGACAGATTTATCTACCTAAAATGCATGAGATAATTGGAATGCCGGAACCATAAATGCCAGATTAAATCTCATTCTTTTCTGTATTCTTGGAGTGCTTGAGCTGAAGTGCTGTGCCAGTATAATAAGGTTGGGAAAAACAAATGGTATCCCTTCTCATTTTGGTATTTGCAGATAAACAGAAAGAGAATGAAAAATTACAGGAGGCCCTGTCGAGGAAGGCTGCTAGTCTTGAGCACCTTCAGCTAGAGTACACCAATGTAAGGGAAGAAAATGAAAGGCTGCAGAGAGACATCGATGAGAAGGAGAGACTCAACCAACAGCTGGCTCAGGAGGTCTGCAGCAGCCGCCAGGAGCTAAGCAGGTGGGCTTGGCTAAGCTGTCCCTGCTGGCCTGCTATGCCTGGCAAGAGATCATGGCAGTAGGCGCACTGGCTCTAGCCCTCGTGTGCAAAATCAAGCACTGTCAACTGGTCATGAAATATATGGAGAATGGTCCTCTAAAGGAGGAGGAGAGTGATGGGCATCGATGGTGTTTTCTTCTAGGATCATTAAGGAAGGGCTTTCTGAAAAGATCCCTTTTGAGTACACAGTAAACAATCAAAGATGAAACTATCTAGAGAGGGCCATGTTTGGCAGAAGGCGCATGGGCACTAAGACAGAGTTGCTGTGGCGACCAGAGAGGGTGCTGCATCTGGCTGTAGTAAGAGCTAAGGGTGGAGAGGATGGTGAATGCTCAGTTTTGTTGGGCCCCCAGCCCTATAAAGACTCCAGTTTTGCTCCAAATGGCATAGGCTACTGGAGGATTCTCAGTGAGCTGGAAAGACATTAATCGGTTCACTCTCCCTCTTAGACTCTGCCTTGTTCCTTCTATCAACACATGAGACTGCCTCTTCTGTCTGATCAACCATGTGTGTGTTCCCTGGCCACGTTTGCTATCAGACATCCTTGGGCGATGTCTGGCCCTGGCTCTTCCCTAGCCATGTACCTCTGGAAGGAGATAGCCATTTGGGTTTCATTTCTTGGGTATCTGACAGGAATTAGAGGACGCCTTCCTTTAGAATGTCCAGGAAAGTTTCTTGAAAGAAGCTCTCTCTACTAAGTGTGAGATATAGGACCTGTGGGAACTGGGAGCTGTAATGGAACTTTGACCTGTGCCTATCCCAGCACATTTTGCCCACACTCTCTAGCAGAGATAGCCTGGGCCTGCCCTGTGGGAACTGGATAAGCCTCCCTGAGAGAGGATTAATCCCTCCTCCTATGCCACAACTGTTTCAGGGTACAGGAAGAAGTGAAGTCCAAGCAGCAGCTGCTCTCACAGAACGACAAGCTGCTTCAGTCCCTCAGAGTGGAGCTGAAGGTGTATGAGAAGCTGAACGAGGAGCAAAGGAAGCTACAGCGAGGTACTGTATGCTCAGGGTGAGGCTGGAGCCTCAGGGCTGGGAGCTCAGCTGGACCATGGCTCTTCCTTTTTCCTATACTACCATTAAACCTGCAGTAGCCCACAGGTAGACCAGATGTATTTAGAAGCAACTCTTTTGGCCTACTCTTTGTTTTGAGTCCTCCACCTCAGCTTGTTTTGACTTTGCCAGTAACTGGTCAGTTACTGCCTCTCTAAGCAGGTCTGTCAGCACCCACTGTGTGGAGCTGTGTAAGTTAAACGAGGGCATTTATTAAAACATCCTAGCCACGTTCTTGGCACATAGTAGGCATCCACGAAGAAATTTTTGTCATAATAGTTTTCCTGTCATCCGTCCAGCAAATATTTCCAGAGTGCCACCCCATGCTGGGCATTGCTCTGAGGTGCTTGTTAGCCCTGCTTCACTCTGCTTCCAGAGAATGCAGATCAGAGTGCCTCGACTATAAGGTCTAATGTTTGAGAATCAATTTTGAGGCACAGTGGGGGTTTTTCTAAAACTAATTTTCCAGATGGTTTCTCCCTATTGAAAGTTTATCTAGAAAGGGTCATCTCGCAGCTTTTGCTTCTTCTCAAGTTGCTTCTCTTGTTCTTGCTATTGTGCCTGCCTTTTTAATATACTGTAGCCCTTAAAATCATCGCCTTTCATTCTATAATTCTGGTCCAAATAGATTTTATTACTACTAGACATAATTTCGGGGTTTGGTGTGCAATTTGCTAGGCTTTTATGGCCAGAAGTGAAATTAATTTCCAGCTCTTACTTAGCCTGTGGAATAGCTGCAATTAAGTCAGCCAATATTTTTGTTTTTAAAGTCGAGTTGTTATTTTAAATTGTACCTAGTTCTTAGGGGGGGACTAGATGGTGGTGGTGGGTTGAAATGCCCGTGAGTACCGATGATGGCTGACCATTGATCTTGGGACATATCAAAGCTCCCCTTTACATATGTCTGCAGTGGCCCAAGGTGAGGCATCTGGAGAAGGCTGGATGGGGCCGGATCCTTTTAACAACGTGCATGGCCTCCTGACAGAGATGCAGGCTCTCCGCAAGCAGTTAGAAAAGAGCATTCACACTAACAACACCCTGAAGAGCAAGCTGGAGGAGCAACTGTCACAAGGGTCAAAGAAGGCCCAGGAAGGGGCCCTCACTCTGGCTGTCCAGTCCCTGTCTGTCACCGAATGGACCCTTCAGCTGGACAAACACGGTAGGGAACTTGTTTCTTCTCATTTTGTGGAAGTGCAGCTATATGGATCTATATGGTGTGAGCTTCTGACTAATGGTTTCTGGCTGCTCTCAGCTCCCCTCTCAACATAGTTGCACAGTCTCTGGGTTCTCTAGAAGTAGAATTTGAGCTCCAGCTGTCTGTGATGTCTTCCTTCTTGATCCACCCATCTGTTTAGTCCTACCCATAGCTCACCAAGGCTAAAAAGCTTTTTCATTCTCTTGCTGTGGTTTTTGTTTTGTTTTTTTGTTTTGATGGAAGGTTTCTTTATATAGCACTGGCCGTCTTGAAACTTATTTTATAGACCAGGCTAGCCTCTAACTCAAAGATCTTCCTGCTTCTGCCTCCCAGTGCAGGGATTCAAGGTGTCTACCCCACACCCAGATCTCTTGTTGCCTTTAAATGAGATCTGACTCCTTGCTCTGCCTGTTAGCATCTTGTAGGACCTGGGAAACCTCCCAGTAATAGCTGGGTCTGTTTTATATTTACTTGTGCACTTGAATAGGGCTAGAGATAGAAAAGATCAGAGAACAAGGCAGCTGTGCCACACTCCCAGCAAGGACTGGAAAAAAACAGCAAGTAGTCAATATGGTCCCCTGTTCACACATGAGCTTTCTAATGATTGGGTTATTGTCTGTCACCTGACCATTCTCCAGTTAATGTGGAGGTTTAATTAAAAAAGAAAAAGAAATGGTAGCATGGCTTTTGCTGTTAAGCAATGTTATTAGGATAAAACCCACTAGGGGAGTCTCAGAAGCTGGGGAAGTGCCTTTTCAAAGCATCTTCGCTGGAGTACCACCACCCTGCGTCCCAGTGGGGCCTGGATCCCAAAACCTGAGCACACTCTGCTACTGGGCTCTTGAGAGTTCAGTAGCTTCTCGGGTGTGAGTCCTTCCTGTATTACCTAGCATCACATAGACCCCCCCCACACACACCAGTAAAGTGTTTTAGATGAATTACCCACAAGTCCTGTTGCAGATCACTTTCCTTTCATGTTCCTGTTACTATAGCAGCTTCCACACTTACTCCTCCTGTGTAAAACACAGACCTCATCATTGCCCCACCTCAAATGTAGCATCTTATCCTGCATCCTACAATGTCCTTCCCTCTCCCCAGGCCTCAGCAACAGGAACTGTGTTTTTTCTTCCTGAATGATGAATCATGTCTGTAACTTTGTACCTACCAAGTACTCTGCTTGTCTTGTCTTTGCCTCCTTCCCACGGGGCACTGAAAAAGTCCTAACATAACTCAGGAGTTCGCTCCTGGGATGCCACAGTGGGCTGGCTAGCCCTCTCACTTGAGTGCCTTCCTCTGTGCTTCCCTCCTTTCCCCTGACCAGCGTGAGATGAAGTTAAGTGTTTACTGCTTTGACAGGAGGGTTCTGGGCCTGGCCGCTCTGTTACCTGGTATCTGCCCGGGGTACCAGGGAGTGCATGGGTGTACATGGTCCTGGCTGCAGGGCTGGTTTGCAGGGAAGGTGTGAGTGAGTGTTGTATTTCTGAAATGGATGGATGCCTATGAGATACTCTACCAGATAGTGCTGATGATGGTAAAGCTCAAATTTTCCTCTTGTTTTGTTTTTTCTAGATGGCAGCAAATGTCCTGAGGCCTGTGATAATTCATTGGATCTGTTTGAATCCACCCAGGCAATGGCACCTAAATCAGGTACAAACTGGGTGACTCCAGTGGTGTTGGGTGTGACATTAGTGCTTTTAAATAGCATCCCTGCCTGCTTGACAGTGGTTTGGGACTTAGATTTCTATCTCTAGAAGACAGTCTCTAAGCCAGCTGTTAACCAAGCACAGCTCCAGAGAATTTAAGCTTACAGCTTTAAACAGAAACCACCTTAGTGTGGCTTTCAAGGACTCTGGGATACAGCTTCAGCAGTATCTTCCAAGTTCATCCCTTGGCAGTAGGGTAAACACAAATGTGGTCACAAATCTGTCATTGCCCCTGGACTGTGCTTTAAAATTCTTATATTTCCTAATTTTTACCAGTTGAGGCCCTCCTGCTTTCTCAGGACTCCATGATGCTGACTTCCCTGTAAAATACTTTTCCAGCTGCTCCAGTCGGAATCAACCAACAGGATTTTCTATCTGCATAATGCTGGCTTCTGGTCCAGTCCAGTGTCACCTCTTCCAGGAAGCCTCCTTGACTTCTCTCTCCTTGCTCAGATAGTTGTTTTCTCTTGAGCTCTGTCTGGTTCTCACTGTCTCACTATATGTCCTGCAGCCTAATTAGACTCTGAGCTATTGGCATGCAGGTGACAGCATGGCTCATCTTGGCAGTCTAGGGTCTACTACAGAGTAAGTGTTCAATAAACATTGGTTCAATTGACTTGAATCTTTGCCCAGCATGGGGTAACACATAGCTGGAGGTGCAGAGCCAGGCCTCTTTGCTGCTGTGCTGTCTCATAACTCTGTGAACACAGGTGCTACCCCAAGATGCTCTGACATTTTGCCTCTCATTTTGTAGCTTCGGAGACTCCTCTGCTCTCTGGAACGGACGTTGACTCCCTCCCCTGTGACAGTAGCTGTTCTGCCATCAGCCCTGCTAGCATGCCCTGTATGGTTGCTAGCCACCATGTGTGGGCTAGCAAGAGTGGCCACCATATGCTGGGCCTGATTGAGGACTATGATGCCCTTCATAAGCAGATCAGCCAGGGCCACAGACTGCTTGCCAAGATGGACATTCAAACTCAAGAGGCTCTGAGCCCCACAAGTCAAAAGCTGGGGCCAAAGGTAACCTGAGTACCAGGCTTGAGAGAGAAGATGCTTCCTTCTGTCTCTGTAAGCAGAGGGGCTGACCAAATTCTCTGGAAGATATGCAGTACCCTGGACTTCAGTAAGGGCTGAAAAGGGAAAAGTTGGGAAGTCTTGCCCAGCAAAGCTTGGAGGTGATGTGGCAATTTGTTGATGATCAGTGGATAGCTTATTGAGACTGTACTCTGAGTTACCATGGTCACTGCTCAGTGATGTGCGGCACTACTGTGTAACTTCTTATTTCTCTCCGATCTGTCACCCACTCTGTCCCACTGCCCTCTCATATCCAGTCGTTCTGCTCATCCACTTACACACCACGTGGGCAGCCCTGTCTGCTTGGCTCTGGGCATGCTGTGTGGCAGTTAGAGGTCCTGACCTTGTAAATAGATGAACTGAACCCGGCCAGGCTGGACCCTACTACACTGAGCTCACATCTGACTATGCCAGACTGTAATTTCTACAGCCACTCTAGTGAGTGTGTTCTTGAGAGATGTTCTACATCCAACTCAAGGTCATCTTCTGGCAAAGGAGTTTTTCTATATTTCCTCCCCTCAGAACAACCCTGAAGGAGGTGCTGTCCTCCACTTCAGAGATGCTGAGAGCTGACACTTCTCAGTCTTGCAACATGCTCTCTGTTGTGACAGTGCTGGCTACCTGATTCCACTTCTCCCTGGGCAGTAGCTCTGAGGGCTTGTGGTTGCTGGGCTAGCTTCAGACAGTCTGCCCATCATCCCTCACCACTCCAGCCCTGACATGTTCCATGCTGAGCAGACAGAGTCATGGGCTGCAGTCCCTTTTCCCCACAGTATCCATCTTCAGCCTGGTTCTGCTACTCCTCTGGCTTGGCATTCCCCATCCTCTGCCTCCCTCTTCTCTCTACTTCATCTTCCTGGATTCCCCTTCCTCTCAAGTTGCCTCTTGTCACAGACTTAGGTACCTGACAGACACAACTCAGCATGTGCTTGACAGATACCAGTCCTGTACTTCGCTCAAGGCACGCACTGAGGTCTACAGCCCCAGACACTCGTAGACCTTTGAGCTTCCCTTAGTCATAGTTTCTGGACCCCACTTTTAAGGCTTCCTTTCCTTTGCATGTATATGTAGGTATGGTGTTCATGCATGTATGTGTGCGTATTCACATGTGTCGTGTCAAATACATGTGTGCAGGTGCATATATGTGTAGAGGTCTGATGTTAATATTCAGTCTCATGGTTCTCTGCATTATTTATTGAGGTGGAGTTTCTTAGTTGAACCCAGAGTTCACTGGTCACTAGTGTCACTAGCCAGCTTGGCTCAGGGAGCCCCTGACTATCCCTCCTTGGTGCTGGGATTATAGATGGCCACCATTCCTGCCCAGCTTTTACATGATTCTAGATCAGCATGCTCACTCAACAAGCACTTTATCCACTGAATCATTTCCTCAGTTGCTCTTGAGTTTTTACTGAAGACGCTTGAGTTTCCTGTGCTATTTGCTTTGGCTTTGTGGATGGCTTTGTTTGTTTTGTATTGCTATATTTAAGAATCACATTTGCATTTATCTTCATGTAGATGATAAGGTCCATGAGAGAAGGGATAGTGATTTTGCTCAACATTAAATAACCAGTATTTAGTCCCCTAAGGCCTGGTATAGAATAAGTGCTTGATAAATAATATTGGATAAATTAACTAATAAGATTGCTTTTCTTTTCTGATTAGAATCTTTGTTTTGAAAGTTAGAAATTATAGAAAAGCATAAAAATATCTCTTTAAATGCCACTTAAATGTCAATATATATATATATGTGTGTGTGCGCGCACACATATAACATACAAGATAAACACACACTTTGGGAACATTCATAAAGTTTATGAAATATTGAGAAATATGAGATTCATATATTTCAGCTGCATGGTATTAATTCTTTTCCTTTCATGTACTCGTTATCCAGTGGCTGCCTACAGCTGTTGTGGACATAGCATGGGCTATTCTGTCTTTGACTATTTGTGGGTATGTCACCTTCACTGAGTAATCATTAGGTACAAATCTCTGATTGTATTTTGGTTAGCTGTGATGTGGGTTTCCCGGTTGAAAGGCTGTGAATATTTTAGGAATCTTGATAACTGTTAGCATGTTATATTACTCTTCAGAGAGCCTGTGTCTATAGTTTAGAGTTAGTGCTTGTCTGGTATACCTTTGTCTTTCTTGAATTATATTCATATTTTTGTAATTTTGCTATCTGATCAGGTATGTAGTTTCATAATTATCAGTTCCTCCTCTTTTGTGTCTCTCTTCGTCTGTACCACCTCTTTCTTTTCTCTTGCCTTTGACATCTCTCCCCATGTCAATATACCTCGCACTCAGAGAGGGAGAGAGGTTTCCCAAGGCCCTGATACCATCATTCTCAGTAAGCTGTCTGGCAAGTGTATGCAGTGTTGTACTCTGGGCTATACTGGTGTCACTCACTCTTTGCAGACTGGATAGGGTTACTGTGGGTTCTCTTCTTGGTCTAGTAACAATAGTTAGTGGTGGTGGTTACTGACTGGGCTTAACTTGCCACCAACACTGTTTTCTAATATATCTCCCCAGTGTCATATAATACCAACTCCTGCTCATCATGTGAAGCAGGAACCCTAGTTGAATGACTCCTGCTGATTGTTAAACCGTGCTTGTTCGTGAGTGATCTTGGTCAGGGTGGCATATAATGGCCTTGCTATCGTTTGTAGGGTTCACACTCTGTGTCTCTGAGCACATTTCTCTCCAGCATGAACACAGCTAAGCTGATCCTGGAAGAAGCCTCCAGGCTGCTGAAGCTCTTCTGGAGGGTCTCGGTTCCCACAGACGGCCAGTGTTCCCTTCACTGTGAGCAGGTAGGTGATCACACATGCTTGGAGGCTCAAGGACACCAGAGAGGCTTGCATCTCCATTTGTTCATTGTCCAGTCCAGGAATGGCCCACGGTTAGTGTGCTCCACCTTGCGGATGTGTCAGAGGGCATGGTACCGGGAGTGTTGGGGCCACAGTAAGTTATTACCTAGCATGCCATTATTGAGTGGAACCCTGTTCACATTTCACACATGGGGAAAACAGAGTTCAGAGCCTGGGCTGAGGAGCTGGTGTGGAAGCATATGTATGTGAACTCTGGGGTTGGTTCTTTGCTTGATAAGTTTCACATGTCAGCTTGTTCTTTAGACCAGCTTGCTCATTTTTCTAGCAGTACCTTGCGCTGTAGCTATCTTTGTCTGGATGTTCTGATCTGTTGATAGCTTCCACTGGATTTTAGTAAAAAACTTTTAACTAGTTGAGAGTGAAAGGAGCCAGGAGTCAGTCAGGCAGGTGGAGCCTTATCTTGACCTTTTTTTTTTTCCCTCCCAATTTTTCAAGACAAGGTTTCCTTTGCTATTCAGAGGCCTGGGTGTCCTGAACTCTCTTTGTAGACGAGACTGGCCTTTAACTCACAGAGATCCACCTGCCTCTGCCTCCCCAGTGCTGAGATTAAAGGTGTATGCCACCACGTCTGACTCTTGTCTTGACTTTTATCAGTGGGACTCCTGTATATCCTGGCACAGTGTACAACACCCTAGCTAATCACAAGCATCCCGGAAAGAAAAGCATTATGGGAAAAGAAGTCATAGGTCTGCCTCAACAGACAGGTTTTTCCAAAGATGAGCAGGATGGCAGAAGGGAAGTTTGCATTTCAGCGCTCTCCAAGCTCCAGAACCTGTCAGTGAGCTTGTTTATATTGAGAGTTCCCATAATAATAATGTCCTGTAGAGGAGTTTGGATACACTAAACTCAAGGATGCCCATAATCGTTTGTGTGGCATGATGCAGTCATTCTGAGCCCACTTTTAGCAGATGGGACACTGACTAGAAGATGAATGATAAAAGGACCCCTTGAGCTCTGGCCTTGCTGGTTTTGCATTCTCTGAACCCACAGACTTTTTTCCATTAGAGGCTTACATGACAGTCTGCCTGCTGTGTATGTCCTGTGCCTCCCTGCTGGTTCCCTCTCACCCTCAAGTATTATATGCTACATAAATAGAGAGGGCTCCTTGATCACTCAGCCATGGCATTGTCTTCTATTTCATCGAAGCCCTTTTCACAGATTGTAATTATATATTGTTTGCTTAATGCCTGTCTCCCTCTTTTCCTTCAGGGCTGTGTCTGTGTTGTTCATGTTTTTTAATGAATGAATGACTAGATGGATGAATGAATAATTTCTTTCCACTCTCGAAAATCAGTGCCTGCTTTAAATTATTTTAACGGTAACATGTCTGTGCTAAACAGTTTACCCTCAGTGTAATGTTTTTGCCTTTAGCAGACAGAGGCAGCTGTTTTTTAAGTATACAGAATCCAGTTTGTGTCTAATACATGCGTGTGCACAGACATTCACAGACACTCCCCCCCCACCCCAGGCTAAATTTATAGCCCTGTTGATTCTCCTTCACTTGCAAATCAGACTAAGGACTGTTAGCCTTTGTGACGATTCACCCTTATTCCTGAAGGTGTCTCAGGTAAGTATGTTCACGTCAGTGTCATAGAGGTTCAGAGCCAGAATGCACTGATAGTTGCTGCTGCGTGCAGACCCCTGTGTGGTAGTAAGTTGCTTCTGGGCACATTTCTGTTTCTGCCTGTTTTGCATGTGGCACCTTTTGCTTGGTGTTTGTGAACCTGACTTCGGAGTTTCAGCAGCAAGCCTAGGTACTTGACAACCCTTTTTCTCTATGTTGTTTATTTGCTGTTTATATTTAATTCACCTCCCCTTTCAGCTCCTAGAACTGCTCTGGGAAGTGTATATCAGTTTATCTGAAAAGTTGTATGAAGAGGGACCAGTATGTAGTGATCTCCCTGAAAGCAGAAGACTGACAGGACTGTGAGGGGAGAGCTTGGAGGGTCAGGGCTAGTAGATTTTATTAATTTATTCAGACTACAACTCAATTGTTATCTCATCACTTGTATCCTCCCATTCCTCCCTCCCTCCGCTTTCACCCTATTCCCCTTCCCTAGGTCTATGACCAAGGGGGACCTCCTCCCCCACTATGTGGTCATAGGCTATCAGGTCTCATCTTGGTAGCCTGATTATTGTTTCTTTGAGTGCCACCAGGCCTCCCCACCAAGGGGAGGTGGTCAAATATGGAGCACCAGAGTTCATGTCAAAGTCAGTCCCCGCTCTCCACATAACTGTGGAGAATGTCCTGTCTATTGGCTAGATCAGAGTAGAGGTTCAATGTTTACTAATTGTATTGCCCTTGGTTAGTGCAGCTGAGATAAAAAAATTCCAGTGACACCACATGCTGGCGAGGATGTGGAGAAAGAAGAACACTCCTTAATTACTGGTGGGAATGCAAACTTGTACAACCACTTTGGAAATCTATCTGGTGCTGTCTCAGAAAACTGGGACCCTCAAGACCCAGCTACTCTACTCCTTGGAATATACCCAGAAAATGTTCCACCACACAACAAGAACATATGCTCAACCATGCTCATAGCAGCCTTATTCATAAGAGCCAGAACCTGGAAACAGCCTAAGTGTCCCTCAGTTGAAGAATGGATAAAGAAACTGTGGTACATTTACACTATGGAATACTACTCAGCTATTAAAAACAAGGAATTTCCAAAATTTGCAGACAAATGGATGGGACTAGAAATGATCATAATGAGTGAGTTAATAACCTAGAAGCAGAAAGACTCACATGGTATATACTCACTTATAATTGGGCACTAGCCCAAAAGGCACGTCCCACAAAAGTCTTCACATACCAGGAGATTGGGATAGATGTGAGAACATCCTACTGATACTCTAGGTAAGAGAAATATAGGAGATGGGGAAATAGAAGGACCCAGAGGGTCCTAGAAACCTACAAGAAGAACATCATGATGGGTGGATCGGGGCCCGGGAGGCAGGGGTCTGCTCAAACTATTGCACTAACCAAGAAGATCGTTTCCCTAATCAACCCTCTTATGTAGATTTGAATTTGGAGCTATATAAAACTTTATATAGTTATAAGTAGAATTCATCAAAATAGGATGGGAAAGCAGTGTATAAAAGTTCATAGCAATGGGAAATCAGCCAACTATACTGTGAGTTGCTGGAGATGGAGCCATTGGAACAGACACATGAGTGATACACTGCACTGGTTTGACCAGGCTCCTCAGGAGAGACATGAAGGACAAGAAGACTTCCCCAAAGCATAAAGCTTTCAACTGTTTTCAGTGGCTGTGGTTTTAACAAACCACAACGTTAAGAAGCTGGTGTGTTCTTGTTGTAAGATAACTATAAATTCTTTTCTTTCAAATTTATTTATTTTTTGTGTATGGATGCATGCTTGTGCACTGACTTGCATGTGGAAAACCTAGGACAACTTGGAGGAGTCAGTTCTCCCCACCATGTGGGGCCTGGGGCTCAATCTCAAATTGCCTGAAAAGCCCAATATTGTAAGCTTTGATGTTACATAATATCAATGGAAATTGAGAGTTTTACTGAAAGAAGAATAAATATTAAATCAGAAAAAAATACAAGCCATATAATCCTAAATTTGAATCGTAAACATCAAACTCATGATGCATTTTCTGTTTTAAAAATTGACTGAATAACTCCATATAAAAAACTGTAGAAATAAATAAAATCAGATTCAGAGCAGCAAGCTCCCTACATATTCCAAAGCAGGGTCCAAAGCCCATGAGACTGGTGAGGGCTTCTTTAGGAAATGATTTATTTCGTGTTCTAAGATGAGCTTAGAACCTATAACATCCCAGTGAGCAAGAAGGAGGAAGATCCTGGCCCTGTACAACATCACCCCCTGCAAGTTTGTGAGAAGTGCAGTTGTCAAGGCCTCCTGTCTGCCAGCCTGGAGTAGCCCTGGCAGCAGTCTACCAATAACACTCCCAGGAACTGTGAGGGGCACATACTAAAAGAAAGGAGCTGTAATAATGTATCCAATTCTTGTTTTGATGCTGAGTCAAATGAATTTTGTTGTGGGAGGAGGAGGAGGAGGAAGAGGAGGAAAAGAAATTTCTGACTTGGTTATTTTTTAGAATTTGATAGAATTTTTATAGATTGAGCATCCCTAATACACCTGCCTTGAAAGTCTGGGATTTGGAATTTGTGTCCTCAGATTAGGTATGCTCAAATGAGTCCAAGGAATTATCTTCACTTTCTAGGTGTGCTAATGCTATCACAGGTTCAAAAACAACTTTTTAAAAGAGCTGTATACTAAAATATTTTATAAATGAAATGGCATGGTCAGTTTCAAACTAATATTGGAGGGAGGCTAAGCCAGTGTGGCCTGGAATTGGTAGTTGCTCCATCTGGATGGGTTCCCGGAGGTTCCTATCCAATTCTATTGATTCTGATTGATATTTGAGACGTTCAGCATAAGAAGGAAAAGAAAAACCAGGAAAAACCAGGAATAACCAAGAGAAGAATAACCTATCCCAGAAGCCAGACAAAACACTGATGCCCTGTGTGGCCTTTGGGAGGGGGTCTTCCAGTTCTGTTTCTTGGTTCTAACTGCCTACTTGGTCTCATATAATCTGTTACACTAGAAACTTCCCCCTTAATGTGACCTCACAGAGTTAGGTAGCTTTTCTTTTTCTTTTATAATTTACAAATTGAGTACATTTGGACTATTAGGTCAAGGTGTAATTAATTATATATTTAAAATTATTTAATGTACTTTATATTTAATTGACATGGTTACACATTATTACAGGTCATACTGAGGTGAGGGTTCCAATACATGTGTACAATGTGTATTTGTAATATCAGGCTGATTGACATACCCATTGTTTATTATTTCCTTGCATTGGCATCACTCCAAATCCCCCAGACAGCTGGAGTTGCACTTTCTTACCCCCATTTTCAGGAAGTAGGAGCCAAAACTTGAGGGGGTTATGTGACTTGCCTCAGACTTGTCTGACCAGGAAGTGGCAGAGCTAGGCTCTGAAACCTTGCTGTCTTAGTATACCTTCTTCTGGGAGAAACAGGAAGATCTAAATCCAGTGGAATGACAGACATAAATACTTAAAATTCCTTGTATTAAGTGCTAGCTTGAAGATGTACAGTGTTAGGAGAGTGCTAGTAAGAAATGACCTGCAAACTGGCCACTTGAACCTGCTCTTCAGTGGGCACTGGTGCTCAGAGAAGAGAAAGGAGCTCTTTACTGGTTGGGGTCATTGCTGCTGTCCATCCTGATACGGGCTCCTAAGCTCCCAATAGGTAAGGACTGTTAGTTGAAGCACTAAGTTAATATTATAGCCTTAAAGAATAGGGCCAAGGTGATGGCTCAGAAGGAAAAGTGCTATAGAAGTGTGAGTATCTGAGCACTCATGTCAAATCTGGGCCTGGAAGTTCAGATCTGGGACTCCAGCATTGAGGGAAAAGGTAGTGGTAGAATTGGCCAGTCTTCTAACTGTGAGCTTTGGGGTCAATGAATTGTCCTGCCTCAAAAGCTAAGATAGAGAGCAATGAAGGGAAACACTCAATGCTGTTTTCTGGCCTCTGCATGCGTGTTCATGTAGGTACATGCACATGTGCACATACACATGAGTATGCACACACACACACACACACACACACACACACACACACACACACACACACACACACACATTTCAAACGGTCTGAAGTCATCCCCTGGTAGTGTCACTGTTAATGCTTTATGCCATGTCAATATATATGTCTGTATAGATATGTGTGTCCAGGTTTATAAACTGTTATTGTTTCGGTTTTTTTATCACTAATTATAATCATACATCAATAAAGTCCTGACATATCATTTTAGCCACAAAATTATTCCTTCTAATGTAAGCTGACTGTGGGAAGATCAGTGGGGTAAATCAGGCAAGCTCTAGGAAAGAACCATGCTTCCCCAAGACCACCCTCCCTGCTTCCACCATGCCCTTTGAATCTCAGTTCTCTACAATGTGAAAGGTGAGCCACGGGCAGCTATTTCAATGTCACAGATGTGGAATTTAGGGTAGCTTTCTTCTAGGATGTGACCTGTGAGATCGTGATTAGAAGACAAGTGTTCCTGGGCTCCTGGTCCATACTAGAGAATCAAAGCAAACCTAATGATGAAATTAGCTCCTGTTTTGGAGAAGCCCTGAAGTCTTTGTACCTGACATGATTGGTTATTCTTCAAAAGAGGTTAAAGCAGGGAATTAAAAAAAAAAAAAAGATACGTACCTTAAACATTTTAGTTTAGCTTAAAACAGACAAATGCCCATTCATTTGCCATTCTTTTGATGTAGCCAGGCCTTTTCTTTGACTTTGGATCAGCTGATTGGAGTTCCACATCCTTTTTCTTTTACAACCACATCCATAATGTATTTCTGTCACTACCAATTTCTGTTTCTTTAAGATGAAGAGGAAACTTAAGGCACTTGCAGAGCAATCTGAATATAGAAATTTTATAGGCTGTTCCTCCTACGTCTTTTACAGTTGTCTCTCCCACACCTAATTTGCCAGCAAAGTGTGCTTCAGTGACTTGCCTTTATCTGGTCTCCCATGAAGCATATGTTGGTTTCCATACAGCTAACTTTCTGTTCATATATGTGGCTCACAGGTCAACTTGATATGTAAATAGATTCTGTTATTTTGTTGAAAGCACAGATACCATAAACAAGTTTGGAAACAAACTAGAAAAGATGTTACATGAACTGGCAACTTACCCTGTCACTTTCTGGTAGCAGAGGTAGCTCAGTGTAGCTAAGAGAAAAGGGATGTCCTTTGCCCTGCAGCCAGTTAAGGGAGTCTCTGCTGTGCTACTTCACAGGATGGTGGCCTTGCATCTGCAGTCCACTCTTAAAAAAAAAAAAAAAAAAAAAAAAACAATCGTTCTAAGGTTTGTAGTTGCCAAATATTGTCATGTTAAAATTCAAACATTAAAAAAGAATTTAATTTGGCATTATAACTTCTGTTAACACAGAAGAAACTACAGAAATTCAAAACTCATCATTGATGTTTGGTTACCACATCAATATATGTTTACAGATGTGGGGATCTGTGTTTCCTTTTATGAAACAGAAGTGCCTCAGATTCAGCATTCAGCCTGTTGATTTGGGCCTTTTCTTTCACTAATTATAACCATCTTTTGAAATCAATAAATAGAGCTCTGCAGCATCCTTTTTAATAGCTGCACAATTCTTCCTCTCAGTGTAAGGACCACAATTTATTTACTCGGATTCATATGAAACAAATCAGTCTGTTTATTGTTCTTGTCACTGGCAGTACTAAGGTGAGCACCTGTGGAGAAAGGCATGTGCTTGGGCTGATGTGGTTCTTCCAGGGGGTAGATGCTGTGGTGTAGGCTTGCCAGGTCAAAAGGATACATGCATTTACAACTCAGTAGATCCTGCATCCAATACTATCCCAAGTCCTACCATGGTCCTGACAGTTCTCTCCCACCATGCATTCTGTCCAGTTCTACTAATGTAATGTGTAAACTGGGGGCTTTTAGCTTATTTAGATATTTTGCTAGTAAGGTTGAACATCTTTTGATATTATTTTTAGCTCACACTGTGTAATCCAGTGTTTTATGTTACTATATTTTTCTAATTCTTTTTCTTTTTTTCTTTAGATTGGAGAAATGAAGGCAGAGATCAGCAAACTACACAAAAAACTGTTTGAACAAGAAAAGAAGCTGCAGAATACAGCAAAACTTCTGCAACAGAGCAAGCACCAGGAGAAAGTCATCTTTGATCAGTGTAAGTGAGAGGACTGGGGCGGGGGGGGGGGGGGGGGGCGGCTGCCATAGCTGGCTACTGCCTGCCTCTGTGGGCTGACACTGCAGCCCTGGCTTACACTCTTTGGAGCCCAGGCTTTTGAGACTTTGCTTCTATTTGAGGGTGTTTGTTTGTTTGTTCTGTTTTATCTTTTTCAACCCACACATTTCTTCCAGGACTGTTCTCTCATGGAGTGACAGGTTGTGCCTTATAGGATTGTGGTTGTTAGGAGTATGGTAGGCTCCTGTCTGTCCTTAAAGTGGTTGTTCTAGAGGATAGGGCCCCCTGAGATGCTTCTGAACAGAATAAGCATTGTTATCTGGAACATGGAGTGGCGGTTCAGGGCAGGACATGCAAGGACAGGTGTAAAAACCTAGAGTAGTCTTGCTGTCTGGGAGCAGCAGACTGTGGCAGGCTGAGGCAGGAGGGGGACCAGACAACAGGGTCTTTTGGGAAAGACCTATGGGGCACATCAAGGTGGCTCCCTCCTACTGCCAAGGATGCACCTGCCATGCTTCATGTGAAAGCTCTGCATGGTGTTGCTGCCATGGGTTTTAGGGGAGAAGGAAGAGAGGTTACGGTCAGTGCTGGCTCTAAGCTGGCCACGCGAGAGACTGTTAAATAGCTGTGTGCCTCATGTTCAACCCTGCAGTACTCTTCACCAGTGTGTGGAGAGAAGTGGCTTCCACCAGGGTCTCCCGCAGCTCAGCCCCAGCCTTGCCCATGCCATCAGCCAGTCAGATTGCCTGACTTGGAAATGTCACTGATTGTACCTTCCTCTATCCACTACCACAGCCTAGGGCTGCTCTCTCAGCAGCGTTTCTTAGAGGCACCAAGCATTGATTATTGCTAAGTAGGCAGTCTCATAAACTGTCCCCCTGAGAACCTTCTGGAAAAGACTATGAGATTAGTAAGTGTTTGAACTGCAAATGAATGAAATTCAGTTATGGTCAGGCCATGACCTCCTGTCCGGTGTCCCATTCGCAGGCTCTGAGGACAGGGGAGGGGAAGTTCTGTCATCAAGGAACTTGGCCTTACTGAGGGATGAGGGAGCAGAAAGCTTCAGGGTTATAAACTGCGGGCCTGCCTGAGACAGCCTGTAAGGCTTTGATTCCAGATGAAATCTGGTTGGCCCTGAGGGATGTCAGTCAGACTGCACAGAAGCAGGAGCAGGATTGCTGCAGAATCTTGAGGTCTTCTAGAAGCAAGAGAGCAATGAGTGCTCCAGGCATGCTGAAGACATGGAAGGCTTTCAGTGAGCAGTCGTGTTGTTGGTTAGCTTTCTTGCATTGTACTACAATCCCTGACAGAAGCAACTTAGAGGAGAAGTTTGTTTTGGCTCACAGGTTAGAGAGAATAAAGTTAACCATGGTGGGACCATGGTGGTGGGGCCAGTTCCCCTATGTGAGAATAGTAGCTTGAGAAGGCTGGTCTCATTATGTGACAGACAGAAGGCAGACAGGATTAGAGGGGGCAAGCTATCATCCTAATCCTAGCGGCCTATTTACACCAGCAAGGCTCACTTTATAACCTCTCCAAATGGTCCCACCAGTTGGGAACTGAGTGTCCAAACACAGGAGTCCATAGGGAACATTTCATGTCCAAGCCATAGTAGAGGGAAAGGGGAACAAAGAGCCTGTGGGCTGCGCCGAAGGAGGAGCAGCAGGGTTTGCGGTGGTCCGTTCTGCATCAGAATATCACATGGCAGAGCGAGGTTTCAAAGACCTATTACAGTCTCTCCGGCAGGCAGGGCTGCGGAGGAAGGGGGAATTTGAAAGACAGGATATTATGGGTCTGGCTGAGGGACTTATGTCACCTATGGAGAAGAGGAGCCCTCAAAGTGGTCAACAGTGGCAGTTGTGGACATGCTCAGGTGCTATGGAATATTTGGACCAGACACCTGGAGAAGCAGGGGGAAAAGTGGTACTTTATACAACCTGAGGCAAGGGAATGGGGCTCTGGCTCAGCTTCCCCCTGAACAGCCACAGGTGGCGGCTGCTGCTACTGCTGCTGCTGCTGCTGCTGTTGATGATGATGATTCTAGTTTGGAATGAGGAATTTCAGCGGCCGGCAGAATTCAGCTCAGATGGTGGATGACCCTACTATGGCAGATCTGAGAATCAGATCCAAAAATGCCACATCCTGGGACAGTGTGTGAGAACTGGGAATGCTCCCAGGTCTGAGCTTTGGCATCCTGTGTGACATGTATTAAGTGGCTCTGACTCTGAGTTTTAGCCTCCTCCTCCCTAAACAGAGCCAGTCATTTTAAACACAGTTGGCCACAGGGCTCTGCTACTAGTTATAAATCCAGCTGTAGAATTGGGAGAGTGATGCCACCAAGGTGGGGGACAGAAGAGCTGCCCCATCGGGTGCTGGTTTCTCTACAGTGAGTCCCTGGATAACCCTACGCCCTTTAACCTGCCAAGTCTGTTCCTGGTTTTGAAGTGACAGAGTGGGATTGACATGGTGTCTCCTCCCCCACCTCCTCCACGTGAGAACAAGAATGAGAAAGGTCCAGGGTCTTGCCCCTTCTGTGCTTGGACCAACACTGTACTTCTTCTCAGAACCTATAGGGGAGGGCTAGGAAAAAGTGAGACCTGGGAACCTGAGACCCTACCACTCATGAGTCACATGGCCTGGAACTGCCTGCTTCACTTCTGTGCCTTAGGTCCTCTTTTGCCAAGTAGGGGTAGTAATCCTATGTCACAGGATTGGGGTCTTCAATGAGACAGGACCTGTGGTGGGGCCAGGCGGGCCTGCCAGTGGAGTGGGAGAGCCCTAGACTGAGGTCAGTGTGATTTGGGATGTACTCTTTACCACTCTGAGCTTTGACTTCTTATCACAGCAGGGATTTCTGAGTGTGGGCATGTGGGTGGTGTGTCTGTTTAGATGTAAAAGAGACTTCAAAACGTGGGCTAGCAGCACCTTAGTGCTTATGAAGAGCTTGGCTCACTGGGTACAGCCAGTGGTCTTTCAAGATTATTTTTAACCTCCATGCCATGACAAACTTTTCTGGGTCACAGGCCCCTTGACGGATCTTGAAAAAGTGATGGTCTCTGGTCAGAAAAACCCACAAATCCCTATCCACACAAGAGCTGTATGCTGCTATACTGGGCTTCTTAGAGTACATTGTGAACCCTGCGGGCAGGGGTAAGGAGACACAGAGAGGCTGGGAACATCTGTGGCATTCTCTTTATTCAGGTAAAAGTGAAGCCCACTCTGTCTCTGCCTCCAGATGGATTTTTTTGTGAAGCAAGAAAAGAATATTTCCTCTAGTCAACCACAGAACAGTTATTCTGAGTAAACAGGCATTGGGCCATGTGCTAAACATGAGTCACAGGTAGCCTCTGCAAGCACGAGCCAAGGGCCTGCATTCTGAGGAGCAGTGTACATACTGGCCCTCACCGGGTCCTAGCTATAAAGGATTCTTCTCTCTCTCTCTCTCTCTCTCTCTCTCTCTCTCTCTCTCTCTCTCTCTCTCTCTCTCTCTCTTGCCTAAGCCATCCTCAAACTCATGGCAATCCTCCTGCTTCACAGCCTCCCAAGTGTTCTGCTTTTAGATTCCCAATCAGGCTCAGGTACCGACATTTTTCTCACTGTTTTAGTCGATGCTGGGCAAGAAGGGACTGGAGAGGGAAGCCCCTTCATGCACGGTTACGCCTAGTTGGTAGGCACTTGTGTTCTTTTCAGGGTCTGACACAGCTCAAGTGTCAGCGAGCAGGAGCCTCTGAACTTCCCCATTAGCCCACTCCTGTTTAGTCAGAACGCAGCTTGCCCTGGGGAACCATGCTGAGCTGTTAACACCAGCTGAAAGGCAGGAGGAGATAAAATGCCCTGAGTTCTTTCTTCCAGAATACCAGAAGCATGTTTCCAGAAAGGTTGGATAAAACTCTGTTTTCACAGGACTTCCCTAGACCCTTCGTGTGAGCTTCCAGATGGGGGCTTCCCAGATGGCCCAGGACACCAGAGGAAGCTGGACACTGTCAGATCCTGCCCTCTACACTGCCCAGCACCACCATCCTTTCCAACCTACAGAAGGGGAGCCAGGGGGCCGTGCAGGGCCTGGCATTGCCTTTGAAAAATCAAATGCATGCATACTCTTCCCTTTGGGGCCCTGTGAGGGCTTGAAGTATTGTCTATAGCCCACCCTTCCCGACAGATTATTTGGCTCTGACATTGAGAAAGAGCACCAAGACATTCGTCCTTCTCTCTGGTCTGGATGCTTCAGGGCTGTTGTATTAGTTACTCATTGCTGTGACAAAAATACCCCAAAGAAGTAACTTAAGGGAGGAAGGGTTTCTTTCGGCTCATGATGTGGGGGCATATGGTCCATCATGGTGGGGAATGCATATGGGAGCAGCACAGCCTGCGGTTGTGGAAGCTGACAGCTCATTTATGTTTTAGTGGTTCAGAAAGTCCAAAGTGTGAGCCAGAACCTGAAGTACATATCCTTTCAAAAGGCTTGGCTCCAGCAGTCCACTTCTGCTAGCTAGGCCTCAGCCCACAGGTCTCATAACCCTCTATGATGGTCATCTTTAACTGTGAATGTGACACAGCCTAAAGTCACCTGGGAAGAGACTCTCAATGAGGGATTGTCTGCACTGGATTGCCTTGTGGGAATGGCTGTGGGGAGTTGTCTTACTAAGATGTAGGAGGACTCATCCATTCTTTGGGCAGGAGGATTCTGAGCTGGTAAGAGTAGAGAAATTGAGCTGAATACAAGCAAGCAAGCCAGCCAGAAATATGCGTGCATTTCTGCTTTTGCCTGTGGGTGTTATGTGTCTAGCTGTTTGGGGCTCCTGCTCCCCTGACATTCACACAGAAAGACTATAACATAGAATGGCGAGATAAAGGAAACCCTTCTCTACGGTGCTTCTTGCCAGAATATTTTATCACAGAAGCTTAAATGATGCTAGGATACTTTCCAAAACAGTACCTCCAGCTGAGGGTCAGGTTTTCAAACACGAACCTGCTGAAGCTCCTTCAGCAGTTGTCCGATTGTCTGGGCCCAAGCTTCCTGCTCACTGTTTTCATTCTCCTCTGTGGCTCTAATTGCTTTTTTTTTTTTCTTTCTCCTCAGTGGTCATCATCCACCAAGTCCTTCAGAAGGCCAGGGGAAACCTGGAGGTAATGGCGCTTCGGTTGTTTGCACTGAACACTTTGGGATATTAGGGCTTAGGGAGGTTGGACTGTCTTCTTTTAAAGAATAAAGTTGGAGGTGAGACCAAGAGATATAGCCTCCACGAACAGCTGTGGTTTTCAGCTGGAAGAGTGTGAAAAGTTCGATTCTGTCACAGCTGTCCTCTGCGGATGCTCTGTTTCAATGCTGTTTTACCAGTGAGAAGTACAGCAAACAGCAGCCCACGCAGAGGCATGTGGCATGTGCACGCAGTCTTTCTGGAATGAATGAATAAGTGAATTCAGTGCGTGTTCATGGTCATTTTGTTCTGATGTATAGTGATCAAACTGTCTTTGAAAGAAGTTTTAAAATAGTACCTCACTTTGAACTCTGTGAGGGATCTTACTTCAGAAACCCCATGACCTAATATTCTCATATTCTCCCTCCCTCTCTCCCCCCCCACCCCCTGTTTTCCCTTTTCCTAGCTCAGGCCCAGGGCAGCTGCTCATCCAGAAACATCCAGTCCCAGCAGGCCAGGCTCCTGAGGAGAGCTCTCAGCTAATAAAGTTTGTGGTCCTGAGATTGCCTGCCTCTGTCCTCACTGTGCCTCCTCGTGATGGGGGAAGCAAAGGCTGCCACCAGAGGAAGTGTGGCGATGTGCTGTGATTTCTGTCTGAAAGTTGGCTTCAGGTGGTTGTTTCAAAGGCGCCATTGCTCTGCAGTCAGGCACCAGACAGGCTCTGGATGCTCTGATTGACCTGGAGTACCCTGCACACTGGCGGGCTTCACACCCTCAGGTCTGAGAACTCAGCTTTCATCCAGCACTACAGTTAGTGGATTCTCCTTAAACGATTCATTCCGTTTCAACCGTGTGATTCACGTATTCTGGGTGGAGCCTCAAAGCCCAGATCCTAAACTCCCTTCCGAGACACACCAGTGTCTTGTGAGCCACATGGCCCTCACTTCTCACACACTTCTAGGCCCACTCTAGAATCCAGAGAGAAACGAGTCAATGTGGGGTTGCTTTGGCACTGTGCCTCCCCAGGCAGGCCCTCAGATGCAGTAAACAGAGTGAGACCTGTGTGATGCTAGTGTCCTGTCTGCACAGCTGCCCTGTGTTGCTGCTTGATGGACTTGCTTGCTGCAGCCCTGTCACTGACTTTCATATTTAGCTGGTCTTGGCCTTGTTCTGAGCCACGTGGGTTCCTGAACATTAAACACAGCCTTGCTTAGCCCTGGTTACTGCTGACTTTTCCTTTCTGCAGGAGCCCATCCTGTTTACATATGGCTTCTTAGTATCCTTCCACCCTGCCTGCTGCCTCATCTCTTCTCTGACCTCTCGGGCACTCTGCCCTGGTCCCTTGACCATTCCCCATCTCCAGGCTGCTTTCTAGTCTTTGGTTCCTTTCTCTTGAGTCTCCTCCATCCTTTCCCTAAAGCAGCTAAGGTGCAGAGGCATACTGTGCATCTGACCTGGCATTCCCCACCCGCCTGTGTTGGCAGCTTTCACTGTTCTCTGCTTCCAGGCCAGGCCCTGGCAGGGATCACAGTGCCCCAGGTCTGGCTGCTAGCTCTCTTCCCCTTTTCTGCTCTTGCCTCTTTGCTTCCAGCTGACTGTATCAGCCTAAGATGCCCTGCTGTACTTCCCAGGATCAGCCAGGCCACTGCCTTTCCCTGCCGTTTCTTTCCAAGCCAGCTATGAGCAGTCCTTCAGAAATCCTGAGACTAGAATCCTGAGACTCCTAAATCTGAACATCCACTTTCTCTCTGCCCCTGCCCCAGTTCCTTCTGAACACTTCCTGTTTGCTGATGCTCCCTGCACTCTTAGAGAGTACCCTGTGTTCACAGTGAATGGCAAGTTTATGCATGCATGTGCACATACACACAACAGGACAGACAGACAGACAGACATGCAGAGACAGAGATAATGCTGGACATTGGCGTTGCCCTTCATATCCCTTCTTCCAGACTCCAGGTGGGCTCCCCTGCTGCCCACCCGATAGCTATCCAATAAGGCAGCTGTCAGGCCCCTCAACTGCTTAGCCAAAGAGCTCTAAGGCCCAGGTACCTGCTCTCTGTCTCTGTCTCCGTCTCCTCAACTGGGCCACCCTCTTCCTGCATGGGCTCCTGCAGTTTGTACTCTTTTCTTTACCGCAGCATCATTTTATGGTGTAACACTGTGTGAAAAGCAGATTTAGGTTCTGCTTCATGTGAGGTTCCCTTCTCCACAAGTTCACCCCTTTTCCTTGAGACAATGCTTGCCTGCTGAGAGCTGCAGACCTTGCTTCTAGCCCCCAGCCACACACTGCTGTCCACAGTTTGCACACCTGTTCAGTAGGAATTACCTTCCCACCTAGCCCTGATGTCGTGAGCTGCAAAAATTATAGTTAGCTGAACAGGAAGGCTCTTGTCCTAACTCAGCACCTCTTCTTCAGCGTCTCTCTGTGGTTGGCCGCAAGTCACTGCTGTCTGGAGTGCCTATGTCAGATGTGCAAACGAACATGTATGAGGAACACTCAGGCCAGGCCGGACAATAGACCTGGGTTCGGTTGTATCTATGGTGAACAGTGTTACCCTGACTGGTACATGCTTAGCACATTGCCCATGCGAGCTGAGCTTGGGCATTGATGTGGACGTTAGCTGAGGTTTGTAACCTGGGGTGCCTGTGAGTACCAGCCTGCATGGCTGGACCTCTGGGAGCCCTGGGGTACCTCATTTCAGGTCTCCCACAGTCTTTCAGCAACACAGACATCCAAAGCAGCTATGATGTTATTCTCAACCTAAATACTCCCAGACTTTAGCTGGGGAGGTGAGGAGCTCCTTCGTCTGGGAGGCGGGGGAGCATTCTAGTTTGTTTTGGCTGGATGAGGGCCAAGAACAAACTGCAAATTTGGTCCTTGGAAAATGTTCCATTGTCCCTGGTGAGTTAATTTTACCAGCAGCTGAATTAAGGAGCCTCTGAAGCAGTAATCAAAAAAAAAAAAAGTGTCAATTTCCCATTGGTGAAATTAATCAGCACGTGTGCCTGAGCAGCTGCACCTGAGAGGCCCAGCTGCAGTGGCTAAATATATAGTGAGACAAGAGGGCCCGGCAGGGTCTCCTACCCTCTCTGCCTTGGGAATGGCCTTCAATGTCGTTCTCATACCCACATGCTCTGGGTCTGGCCCACTGTGAGGCCCAAGGTGCTCTCTGTCAGACACCTTTTTTATTTGGACCCCTGCACATTTCACCACACAGGAAACTGAGTCTTAAGAACCTGCTTTCTGAATGATCCTGCTGTCTGGATCTTTTTCCCAAGAATGTTGTCTGTTTAAAAAAATTTTTTTTAAAGTAGCCATTGCTCTGTGTTCACAATGGCCTGGGTGGCCAAGGCAGGGGCTTGGAGACCCACAATTGAATTCCTTGACACAGCAGCCCTGAGAACTGCTTGTAAATGACCTGTGAAAGCAGAAAGACTGATCTTGTTAATAAGGTCTCAGTATTGTGGGGGCCAAGAAGCCTGCCTTCGGGAACCTGGCCCTGCCAGATTGCCTCTTCAATCTTGGCTGTATTTTAAGTCTAACTCAAAAATTCAATTATCACAATGACTCATCCTGTCTCTGGAGAAGCTCAGACTGCCCCAGCAGCAAGGCTGCTTCCCTCTCACCACAGACAGGTCCTCCTGTGCTGTCAGGTTGCAGGTAGGTGGCTGTGGGCAGACTCTGAGAGCCAGCCTATTGCTCTAGGCCTCAGGGCTCTTCTCTTGATTGGAGCACGCTTCAGTTTCCTCATCAGTAGGTGCAATGGGCACTATGAAGCCAGACTGGCCAGACACGAGTAGCTCCTCACAGTCCCTTCTTCATGTAGAAGCATAAGCTAGTGCCCATATACCTCTGGCTCCCTTATTCTCTAGACTCCCTGTATCATCAGGACCACTTGATCCCCAAAGCCATCACTTCCTCAGGTGACCATGTGCTCTCACCTGGATAACCTGCAGTAGTTTGTCCCTTGAGTTCCCCATGTCCACCCTGATCTGTTCAGCTGTCCTCACACACTGCAGGTTTCCACACAAAGCTAATTTTGTCACCCTCTGGTTAGCCCCAGAGGGACCTACCATCACAATTCTGACATGACATGCAGGCTGCCTGCACCTGTGTTCTAGCATCTTAGGCCCCTCACCCTGGTCACCAGATCTTCCTTGGCACATGCCCATGCCCTGTATGCTTTTACCATGCCTTCCATTGCTAGCTGACTCTTACTTGTGATCAGTGATCAGTCTTTGGTCTTTCTAGCTTCACTGTTTATGGGCTTCCCTGATGATTATCCCTTGTTTAGACTCTTGATAGTGACACTGGTAGAGCCTGGGTATCAGGAGGCAAGTGACATTGGCAAATAGCAGGGAAGATGTCTCGTTAAGGTGGATATGTTGGCATGGCATGTCTGGGGGCTACTGAAGGGTCCAGACTGGAGTATACTTGTGGGAACCAAGGTGGGATGTGACAGGACACTCTGCCTTGGAGATGAACAAGCAATGGGAGGGTGTCAGGATGCTAAGTCTGGCTCAGACCATGGGAGAGAGCTTTAGGGAGGTGATTAATGCCAACTGTCAACCTGTTGAAATAAGGATAGGAAAGAGTTCCCTGAACAGAGGAAACACCCTGTGTAGAGGTTTATAGGCTACAGGGGACCGAGGGGAGAGACTTGAGATGTGGGGCTAGATGCAAGCAGCTTGGAGACCTATGTATTCTTGGGAAGATCACTGGGCACCTTGTGATCATTCTGTTCATAGGAGGAAGGAAAAATCTAGGGAGAAGGCAGAGCTTTAAAAGGTTGGACATGTGTCTTCTACCCCTAATTCAGCATCATCAGGGAGGCAAAGACAGGAAGATCCCTGGGGCCTGCCTAACCTAATCAATGACCTCAGACCAATGAGATCCTCTCAACAAACAAAGTGGATGGTAACTAAGGAATGATGCCTAAAATTTTCCGTGGCCTCCATGTATCTGTGTGTGCCCACCCATGATACACATGTGTACCCACACAGACATCCACAGATAAACCTGGAGATGAGGCCTCTTAGAAGGCATGGGAAAGCCTTAGTACATCCCCAAGGAAGGCCAGCCCTATGCTCACGAGGGCATAGAATTTCTTATGGCTCTAGCTGTAGGGCAGGGGCTAGCAGGAGAGGGAGCATGTGCAGCAGGGGCTCTAGTCTGAAGGTGGGTTCCAGGACTTACCTGACGCTTCGGTCCTATGTCACATGACCTAGGGTGATCTGGCGATGGCTTCAGGTAGCTCCTGTTTAGAGGCAGGATAGTAGCCAAGAAGCTTTTCAGGGAGGAAGGTCTATTTTGGCTGTCAGATTCTGAACTGCCTCCAGGGAATGATCCAAATATCCCTTTCTTCAACTTTCCCTGTCTTCTTACCTTGTTTCCTGTCTTCATGCTGCACTCCTGGGAACGCCAACCATGGCATGGTCCTGCTTTCCCCCTTGACCTCTCTTCACTCTCTCCTCCATTTCTGCCCATCCTTACAGCAGATCCTTAGAACCTGCAGATGGTCGGGCACCTCTGGTATAAGGAAGGCAGCAGTGTTTCTCTGGGTCTTTCTATCTCCAGCTCCTACCTGGTGGCTGAGGGTCAGGGTGAGCTACACTACAAGCCAATGACACTACCAATCCAGATATCATTCTCCCTTGATACTTGGCCCTCATGGCTTTATTTCCCATCCATCTGAACCATGTTTGGTGTTGTTCCTAACTCTGTCCATGTGGTACCAGTCTCTCCACTCTCTTCACAGGCTCTGTAACTCCTTGCCTATGTATACATCACTCCTAGTCTAAAATGCTCATCTCGCAAGTCTTCAGCCCAACTACCACAGTCACCAAAAGACTCACCCATGCATCATTTCTAGGCAACCTTTCTTTAAGTCACAGTTTTCCCCTGTATAAAAATGACATTCCTATTCCCTACTCCTAGTAACTGCATTAGAATTAGAAGCTAAGTTAGTTGAGACCAAAAAAAATGGATCTAAAGCCCATATTGACCATATTAGTAGAGACAGTGTACAGATGAACAAATTGTCTTGTTTTGCCCATGACCTATCAGAAAATTCTGAGATCCTGGTGATCATTTCCCAAGGTTTGCTTTAGGAGGCTTGTGAGCAAAGTGGATTACGTATCAGTTTATGGACTTCGTTTTTTCACCCATTGAACATAAATACCAGGAACTATGTTTTATATGGTTAAATTTAATCCTACTGAGTAGTATGAACTTTAATTTTTATTGTTATGTATAAGAATATTTTGCCTGCATGGATCTAGCTGCATCATGTGTAGGCAGTTCTTTAGAGACCAGAAGAGACATCAGAACCCCTGGGACTGGAATAGCATGATTGTGAGCCAGCATGTAGGTGCTCTTAACCTCTGAGCCGTCTCTCTGGCTCTGCTGTTATGACCTTTTGATAGATGAAGAATTCACAGCCTCTTTGGTATTATAAAACAGTGCTTGTGGCAGGCAGAACGATAGCCCCTTAAGACGCCCACACCTGCCATCTTCCGTTTCTCTGGACCTGGAAATGTGATTGTTTAGTTGCAAACAGACATGTACAGAGGTTATCCAGACTCACGACCTTTGCTTGAAGAATTTCTGTTTTACCCAGGTGGCCCTAGTCTAATTAGAGTACTTAAGAGAGGAGAACCTATTCTAGGTCAGAGAGCAAAGACATCTAGAAAAGGAACAAGGCCATGGTAATGGTAGAGGGCTTGGCCAGGACTCCAGGACTGCAGGTGGTCTTGAGAAGCTGGGAAGGGCTGCGAGCCTGTCCCCTTGATTAGCTGTTTTCTTGTCACTGTTAAAAAATGCCAGAGCTTAAGAGAGAAATGCATTGGGTTTGTGCCTTCACCAAGAGACAAAGGCATGGTATATAAGGAGAAGCCATCTATAATGGCAGGAGCTTATGGTAGCAACTTGTTCACAAGATGAAGACCAGAAGCAGAAGCATGTAGAACCTTCAAGGCTGGCCTCTACTGATCGATCGCTGCCACACACACACACACACACACACACACACACACACACACACACACACACACACACACACACACACACACACACACACACACACACACACACACACACACACACACCCACACCCACACCCACACCCACACCCACACCCACACACACACACCCACACACCCACACACCCACCCACACACACACACACCCACACACCCACCCACACACACACACACCCACACACCCACCCCAAAGGCTCCATAGCCTTTTGAAATATCTGCAGCAGCTGAAGACCAGGCATTCAAATCCAAGATGTCACTGCACTCCAGGAAAAATAATTCTTTGTGGTCAATGAAACCTATGCAAGGCGTTGGCCGTGATTCCACATCTCCCACAAAGGCTGCTGGGTACTAAGCTGCAAGTGCATGCTTCATCGGTCTCTGCATGGAAAAAGATAAAACATAGTGTTGAGTTTGCTTCCCTTAGGAATGTCAGGCTCCAGGCAGGGAAGGGTGGAGCGTGGAATGAGGACCATGCCACTCCTGGGCCAGCCAGAGATGGCAGGAAAAGAAGATTTTTCTATAGCAAAGCATTACTGCTCTTTTACTTAAACAGCCACCTTGGGCAGCTTGGTCTTCATGTGGGTCCCCTAGGAAGGAGAGAGTGGGGCTGTTTCTGACATAGACTCTATTGGCTGCTTTTGTTCACTTTCCCCTAGAGGGGCTGCCTTGCCAGGCCATAGGAGAAGAGGATGCACTACGTTCTGTTGTAACTTGATGTGCTCGGGTGAGTTGGGGCTCCCCTTTTCTGAGGAGCAGGGGAGGGAGGATAGGGTAAAGAGGGAGGGGATGTAAAGTGAATGGATGAATGGATGGATGGATGGATGGATAGATAGATAAAAACAGCTGCTTTAGAGGCAGGCAGTGCAGGTGAAAGTAGTTCATCCACACCAGATCAGGTTACAGTTCAGGGGTCCAGCAATGAGCTCTTCAGGAAGGGGGGGGGCGCTTCTTTCCTCAGTGCTACAGCTCAAAATAAACAGCCAGTCTCAGTGAGGTAAGATTTTGTGTGTGTGTGTGTGTGTGTGTGTGTGCGCGCGCACGCGCTCGCGCATGTGCACACACTATAAATCTTAGTGGGAGGGGTTTTGAGGATGAATGCCTGTCATTGCCTGGGACTGGGCTGGCAATGCTCTATTTACATGGGAAAAGGTAGCAGGTGACAAAGCTCACATGACTGACCATCTGTAACCACTTTGGGGTTGTGTCAAGCTCTCCTGAGGCAGGCAGGGAAACAAGGAGAGAGCTTTGTCCCCCATCTGTTCTCAGCATGAAGTTTTAAAACTAAACTTTAAATTTAAAGTTTGACGTTTCCGGGGTTTGAACGTGCACCATCTCACTAGTTATGTGCAGTTTCCCCAGGAGTTATTGTCCAAAAGCCTTACAGTTTGCCTGGAGTTCTGTTAGGACAATAAGGTCAGCTGTCCAGCGGACCTGTGTTTGTGATAATCTCTGATGACAGCAGTGGAAAACTAACATGCTTTAGTGAATATGAATGTGATCATATGGTTCACATGTCGTGTCATGTTCTTGTAGCAGTGATAGGGTGTATTGAATACCTGGTCTGTGAAGTCATGAGCATCCATCCCTCAAAAGGTTTTGCAGAGGCTGTGGATATCAAAGAAGAGACTATTGGCTGGGCGAGTAGGTGCTGGCACAGGGCCTTCTATGAAGAACCTCCAGATATTAATAGCCAGAACCCATGTGCCCAGGGCTGAGAGACTGTTGTTCTCCCACTCAGGCCTCTTCCACCACCCTCAGCATCCATCCCTCAGGCAAGTTGTTATATATGGTTACGGGTCTCCATTACTTCAGAATGTGTCTATGTAATTTGTTGAAGGAATTATTGAAATGTATAATTACAGTGTGCATTGCAATATAAAACAAGTCTATTATATTCATTTGATGGAACCATGTGCCATAATGTCTATTCTAATATAAGTGATCCTGCTGTTAGAGTGTTTTATTGTATGTGATGGTAATTGTTCCTCCACAGACCTCAGCTGCCCTCCAGTCCCACTTAGTTAGTTTACATATTTCTTCAGCACATTCCTGCTGCCACAAGACATGGATACCTAGACTTCCCAGGTGTGACAGTATTAGAGGGCACCTTATCTAGTCTCCTATTAGACAAGTCGATAACTAAAGCCCAGGAGTGGGGGTAAAACTGTCTGGCCAAGACCTAGAAGCAGGGACTTGTGAAGCAGTGATTGGGGGTGGAGGTGTG
Organism: Acomys minous; assembly: GCF_964271855.1. Classification (NCBI taxonomy): domain Eukaryota; kingdom Metazoa; phylum Chordata; class Mammalia; order Rodentia; family Muridae; genus Acomys; species Acomys minous. The sequence goes on along the minus strand of NC_140483.1, from coordinate 161,988,499 downwards.
TGCAAACTGTGAGGGCCCATGGCAGATGTTGGCTGCTCTGCATCAGGTTTACCCTGTCACCCTGGCCCTCAGGTCTGAAGTCTCAGCCCTTCCAACAGGAATTTCCACTTCCACCTCCTTGCCACCAGATTGATTATTTTTCGTACAAGGCCAAAGTACTCTCTTCGCAGTATGGTAGCCTTTCTATCGTCCTAGTTGTTTGAGCCCTAGTTTTTCAGTGTTTTACCTTCTTTATCTCCTTCACTTTATTCCTTGTGAGGTGAGGAAATCTACCCAAGATCACATAGCAGGTACTTGTCCCTGCTTCTTCTGGAAGGAATTCTGGGGACAGTCAGGCACCTTGGAGCCTTGAGAAGCAGAAGTTCCTATCTGGGTGTTCTTTTGCTTTAGGACCTGGGCAGCCTCACAGTCATGTAGTCATGTTGCCTACTGAGATCTCTGAAGGGCCTCGGCCTAAACATGGCAAGCATGGCTCTGGTAGGCCTTGCCCTTCCTGCATTCCCTCTTGCTCAACACTGTTAGGTTACGTTCTTTAAGCTAGCCACCAAGGTTTCCTCCCTTATTTGGCCACTTCTTCCTCTTGAGGCTGACTACCAAGGTCCAGCTATCAATTACTGGAGTCTAGCAATCCATGCTCCCTTTTGGCTACCCTAATTAACCTGTCCAATCAGAGTGAAATACCTCATCTCAATGTGGGGTTTCTCCTTCTACCTTGATAAACTGCCATTTTCTACAAGTCCTGTCTGTCTCTCTAGACACAGTCCTTTGTCCTGGCGCAAATATCTTTTCCTCTTTCCCCTTTTCTTTCCCCTTCTCCTTTGTCCTCTGTCTCCGGTCTTTGTCTATCCCTCCATCTTTTGTCTCTCTGGGACAAATAAATCTCCTTTGTACTGAGAACTAGGTCTTGGGGTGTCTTGTCCTGGTACTAGTTCTTTCAAGTTCTTTCCTCAGACTCTTGCTTCCAGGAGTCTGGACAGAGAATGGGAACTTTTGATGGGATGTATGCTGCAAGAAGACATTTCTAAGCTTACAGTAAAGGTACAGAAGTGGTCTTTTGCTGGGATCAGTGCAGTACTATGTTAGGAACCGAGAAACCGAAAATACTGCCATCTCAGCAATTTTATTCTCTGTCTTGTCACTGGGTCCAGAACCAGTTCTTAGGTTTCATGGTCCTTTCACCTATCTACAGCTTTGAGGTTCATAATAGTTAGACCTAGGGACCTAGGCCTGGCTGGGCATGGGCAAGCCACCACAAGGCTCTCTTTCACTGATCCTTTCCCCTCACACCTTCCCATCCATAGGATGAACCGATACAGGTCATGCCCCTGGTTCATTAGAAAGGCTCAGCTCTGATTACATTCAATGTGACTGTTGAGTTTCTCCCTTTTGCAAAAGAGGAATTACTACCTAGAGAGCGTAGTGCTTTTGCTCAATCATGTGCCTACTGATCTTGAGCTGGCCATTAGGTGTGGCTGACTCCACATGAACCCCTCGACTCCCCCTGACCCCCTAGAATGCACTTATCCCCAGACTAACTGAGTAAACTGCTAAGCAGAGATGAGGCTTAGCCATATACAGCATGTGTTTCAAATACAGCCAGCTCTGATTTGTGTTAACTATTTCAAATGCTGCCCAGAAGCATCTCCTTTCTGTGTTTGAAAAATAACCCATCTCAAATTCTTTACACCTTTGCAAATACAGTGAGGAGTCTGGAGGCGATAATCCAGCAACAGAGCTAAGCAGAGGAAGGTCATCTTTTGAAATGATACAGAAGTGCTGTTTCCTTACTAAGGGGCTTAAGTTAGGTGGCTCCAACTGGGATGCAAACCTTAATTCAGTCTCTGCAGCTGCTAATGTGTTTGTTGCTCAGAGAATAGATATTAATTGACAAGCAACTAAATAAATAACGTGTAACATGAAAGCAAACACAAGCTTCAAAGGAGGGGGAAACCAGCAAAAGAATGAAATTAAAAATGTGTGGGGTTGAACAGTGGTTTCCACATTCCATGAAAATGACATCAAAAGGCTTTTCAAAATATTTGATTTCTGGTAAAGATACAGTTGGAATCTTCTGTCCTCATGTCCCTGAGGTGATATCATCAGAGGTAATAAGTGAGAAGAGGAAAGAGATTCTCCAAAAGGGACGAGAGAGCTGTTGGGAGACATACTCCCAATGCGTCAGGTCTCCAGGAGGCTAACCTTTGGCATGGGTTGAGTTGTATAGCCTCCAAAAATAAGTTGTAATTTGAACCCCTAGTGGCTTCATTTTGAAACAGGATCATTGCAGGCACAATTAGTTAAGGTCATACTGTAGTAGGGTGGCCCCCCAATTCCATATGATTAGTGACAGAAGAAGAAGACAAGGGAGATAGATAAATGAAAGGTCAAGCAATAAAAAAAATGCTTAGTTGCAACATCACTTTGATGCTGGACAGCAACATATCCAAGACTAGTCTCAGCAGTGGCCCAGTGCTTATGGCGCTTCAAAAACCAGAAACCTTGAACCAGACCAACGATGTTACAAAGAAAGAAAATGCCAAATGTTCAATTTTACCAAGAAGACTTGGGAGCCAGATGGTGGGGAGGAAAACCTGCTAGCTCAGAGAGACAGAGAAAGCACCCAGCTGACCTTTCTACTTACCTCACATCGTGAAGGAACAAGCCCAAAACCAAAAGCTCAAAGCTAAAAGCCCCAAAGGCCAAAAGCCCTAGGCCAGAAGCTTGCTAGCTCAGCTGACAATTCAGAAGGAAGAGGCTTGCAAGTTCATCTGACAGCCCAGGAGGAAAAAGCCAAAAGCTAAAAGCCAGAAAGCCCTTCTTCTCCACACTGTCTTAAATAACCTTCAATTCAAAGTCCCTCCTTTCTGCTTAATCCCTGTCAGCTGGTTACTTGCTCTGCCTCTTGATTTAGGGTTAACCTTATTTAATCCTTAGTACAAAAAGCTCTGGATTAAATGTGTGTGCTAGGACTGAGCCACACCAAACAATAAACAGGTTTTTACAGTTCACAATGGAATCAAATAACTTATAACACAACACCTTGTTATAATAAATATTTGCGTGTAAAGCTGTTTGGGCAAAAATATATAGTGTGACACTGCAGTTTCCAATGACAGTACAACAAATATGTGATGGAGAGGTGGGAAAGATGGAGGAACTGAGTGGTGAGTGCACAGTGGAGAGAGGTGGGCCTAGAGCCATGATGGTGTTAACAGGTGTGAGAGAAGGCTGTGGCAGATGAGGGAATAAGTCACTGCTGAGTAGGGCTGACAGGGTGGTGTGCAACAGCAGCCCCAAGCATGCTGCCCAGCCACATGATCACTCTGGTACTGAGCAACAACAGGAAGTCTGAGATAAAGACTCATTTTGTGGAATCTCCTCAAAAGACCTCTATGGTCCATGCTACCCCTAGAGACCATGTTAGTATCTGTGGTCTGATGCCTCAGGCCATGTTGAAGCCCAAGATTCAGATGGATGTCCATGGTCTGGGCTACCACTAGAGGCCATGTGGATGTCTGAGGTCCATGTTACCACCAGAGGTCAGGTGAACATTTGTAGTCCGAGCTACCGCATAAGGCCATATTAGTGTTCGTGGTCCAGGTTGCCACCATAGGCCATATTGATATGAGTGGCTTGTGCAGCCACCTCCATTCATGTTGGTCTCCTTCATCTGTGCTGCTACCATGGGCCATGTCTGCTTTAGTGTTCCTGCTTCAGCCATGGGCTGTGTTGAAGTTTGTGGCCTGTGTTACCGCTGAGGGCCATGTGGATGTCCATGGTTTATTCAACTTCCTGAGGGCATGTTGAGATCTGTGGCCTGTGCTGCTAGCTTGGGCCATGTTTGGGTTCATGGTCCTACTGGAGGTAGCAGCCGTTTTGATGTCTATGGCCAGTGTTACCATAAAGGCCATGTGGATGTTTATGGTCTGTGCTGTATCCAGAAACCATGTAGAAGTCAATGATCTGTGCTCCTGCTGGCTGTAAAGAGCTAGGAAGCTACTCTGCTACCATCTTAGCCCAGATCTAGGGCTTTTGAGTCAATCTACCACAACATCTACTCCATCTGCAAGCTGATGGAGTTAGCAGAGGAGCCAATCCTATAGAACTAGATGTCATTATAAATAGGACTGGTCTTTGATCCACTGGCTAGCCCTCGGCATGGAGCTGCTATGGCTGCAGCCCGAGCTGCTTGCTCTGCTAGGAAACAAAGAGCATGGGGCTGTGGTACTGCCTATAGCCTACAAGTACAAACATTGAGTCTGGAGAGCCCCAAGGCATCTGAAATAGAGGGTGGGGAGTTGTGCACTAGACTGAATCTCTTGCAGAACCTTTTTCCAGATCCCCTGTCTAGCCACAAGATCACCCTGATTCTGAGCAATAGGATATCTGAGATGAGTGTCAGCAATGGTCCAGTATTTATGGTATGTCAGAGACCAGAAACCTTGAAGCAGATCAGTGGCACATTGCAATGAATATTTACATGCAAAGCTGTTTGAAATTGTGTGTGTGTGTGTGTGTGTGTGTGTGTGTGTGTGTGTGTGTGTGTGTGTGTGAGACACATTGCAGTTTCCAATACCACTGTGACAAACAAATACGATGTGGAGAGGTGGAACAGATGGAGGAACTGAGCAGTGAGTGAGCAATGCAAAGAGGTGAAACTGGAGACATGATGGCAGTAATAGGTGAGAGAGGGGGCTACAGTAATGTGGCATTGCCTAGTAGGGCGGACAAGGAGGTGTGCAGCAGTCTGGAGAGTTCATCCTAACCCAGCTCCGGAAAACAATGCTCAGCACATAATTGCCTTGGTTGTGAGCAATAACAGGATGTCCAAGATGAAGAATCATTCATTTCTGGATTAGATGTCCATGCTGCCCCTGGAGAACACTTTAGTATCTGTGGTCTGCTGCCCCAGGCCATGTTGAAGTTGGAGGTTCATTTGGATGTTCATGGTCCTACAGCAACAGAGAGTTGTGTTGATGTCTCTGGCCCAAGTTACCACCAAAGGCTATATGGATGGCCTGGGCCAGGGCCACCTCCTGAAACCATATTGATGTCCATGGGCCATACTACCATGGGGTGGAGTAGGGGGGGGCATATTGATGGGAGTGGCCTATATTGCCTCTTGAGTCCATGTTGATATCCTACTCCATGCTGCCACCAAGGGCCATGTCTGGGTCCATGGTCCTACAGCAGCCAGATTTGTGTTAATATCTATGGCCTGTGCTGCCACCTAATGCCATGTTGATGTCTGGGGACCATGCTGCCTCTGGTAGCCATGTTGATATGAGTGGCCTGCACTGCCACCTGAGGCAATGATGTGTTCTGAGACCTGTGATGCAACCGAGGGCTGTGAGGTTATCCATGGACTGTGCAGCAGCAGAGGGCTGTGTTGATGTCTGTAGTTTGTACTGCCACTGGAGACCATGCTGAGGTCCTTGGCACATACTGATGCTGGAGACCATGTTGATGTCTGTGGTCTGTGCTGTTGCCAGAAGCCAGTGTGAGTAGAAGATCCATGCTCCCACTGAGGGTAAAGGCAAGGAAGTTACTTTTGCCATGGTATTGATGACTACAGAGTCACAATTGAGAAGAGGACAAAGGCTTCTGGGACAGCCCCTACCCCCACACTCACCCTGTCAAAAAAAAAAAAACATTGAAAATAATGCTTAAAATTGTGATAAAGGTGCTGAAGTGTACCTATCCACAATTGACAGCTTCTGGTGAAGTGCAGGTAGAGCACTCAGTTTTCTTCAAGGAGCTGGCCGCTGAGAATTTGCTCATGCTCCCCTAAGTATATGGGAAACACAAACTGTACTTGGGGTTTTTTGTTTTGTGTTGTGTTTATTTTCTTCTTTTTGAGGGGAGGGGTTGAAGGTTGGAGGCAGATCTGGGAGGAAATTCCCAAATAAATAATAAAAATATGAAAAATACTAATAAGTATGCTGACGTGTAGCTCTCCACAACTGATGGCTTTCGGTGGGGATGCAGGTAGGGAAGGATTCAGTTGTTTTGAAGAGGCTGGCCACTGGGTGTTTGACCATGCTTGGGCAACACAAACTAGATTTGGTTTTTGTTTTTTTTCTCCTGTTTATGGGTAGGTGTTACAATGGTATTGGGGGGACCTGGGAAGACTGGGAAGGGAGTACATATATGAAATTACCAAGTAATCAATAAAAAATATTGTTTGAAAGAAAAAAATTTCAGAACCTGTCCAGTTACACGTTAGAGTAGTTACAGAGCAGGAAGAGAGGGCAGTGAAGGAGGGTGGAAAAAATGTCTTCTGTGCCCTGAGATTGGCTATTGCTAGGAGTGACTAGTGAACAATCAGTCAAAGAATGTCAGGTGATAAACATCTCTCATGCCCAGCTTGCAGGGAGCAAGAGTGACAGGGAACTAGGAACACAGGCCTGGAGTAGTGTTTACAGCTCTGGGGTGGGACAGTGTGCCAAAGATATCCTGAGACTCACGGGAGCCCAAGAACCTCACAGCTCTGAGAGGAGAACTCCACAACAGAGATGCTACAGCTCCCAGTGGAGGATTGCCCCATAACCTGAGGAACAGAGGAGCCTTGGAGCCTGAGCTCTACTCCAACCATTGCAGGTCCCAGGAGAGGAGTGCCCCAAACACCTGAGGAGCTGAGGAGCCTTGAAGCCTGAGCTCTGCTCTTCTAGCCAATGCAGATCCCAGGGAGGGTTGCCCCAAACATCTGAGGATGAAGAGCCTTGGAGCCTGAGCTCCTTTTTCATTTCTTCTTTTTCTTTTTCTGACGAGAGAGTTGCAGGAGGCACTAAATCTCTTAAATGAGATTTATTGGAGGGATGAATCCAGGAGTGGCTGCTTCTGCTCCCAGGAGAAGACAGCAAGGAACTGGGCAGGCACAGCCTTCATATAGTGTTTCTTGGGAAGTGGAGCTTTCTGAGGCAGGGATTTCCAGAGTATGGATTGATGGGATTTCAGGCCTGAGCTAGAGGAAGCTCAGGGATTGGAAAGATTTTGTCCAGACTTTTCATCCCAAATTAGCATAATCTAGGATGAGTCCTACGATCGACTGGAGATGGCAGTAACAGAGGACTGAGTGGGGGTGGGCTGCTGGAGCTTTCTCAAGGAGAGGCCTGGCCACTTTGAAGAGTAATAAAGTTTGCAATGTGTCCAAAATTTATGAAGAGTCCATTGTGAAGGCAGTAGGCTGAAACAGGAAAGGTTGTCACCATCACACCTTCCGTGGCCGTGGTGGCAGGCATTCTCAGACAGGAATGGTGTCAGTTTTCATAGAGCTGTCGGCAGAAGCAAGGAAGTCACACTATGGACAGCTCCCCTGGAGGTGGCAAGGAAAATTTAACAGTTGGCTTAGGCAAGAAGGGTCACCTTGGACAACTCTCACTGAGGTGCTGACAGGAGCTGCCATTTTGCCTCCTGTCTCCCCAGCCCCAGGACAGAAAGGAGGTGATAACTTCCCTGAGGCAGAATGGAGGACTGATAGCAAGCCACTTTAAATGTTAGTGGCTAGACATAGGGCTAGACATAGCTCTTGGGGGGGGGGGGGTGATACAGTGGGCCAAAGGGCCCCTTGCAGGCCACTGTAGCTAAGGGTGAGCCACCATGGCTTTGGGTCAGACTACTATTGCTGCCCCAGGCAGAAGCTTGATGGAGAGCACCGCAGCTGCGGGTGGGGGATTGGGTACTGTCAGGCTCAGTGCCACAAAGTGCCACGGCTGTGGATTCTCTCTGCTGTGACAGCAGTGGCTTTGATTCAGCAAAGGCCAAGGCAGTGGTGTTAAGAAGTCCCCACAGAGGGGAAGAGCACATTGGCACAGGAGACAACTTCCTGAACAAAACACCAACAGCCCAGGCCTTAAGGTCAATTAATAAATGGGACCTCGTGAGGCAGAGAGACTTCTGTAAGGTAGAAGACACTCTCAGCAAAACAAAGTGACTGCCTACAGACTGGGAAAAGATCTTCACCAACCCTACATCTGACAAAGGTCTAATATCCAAAATATATAAAGAACCCAAGAAACTAAACATCACCAAACCAAATAACCCAATTAAGAAATCGGGCTCAGAATTAAACAATTCTTAACAGAGGAATACCAAATGGCTGAGAAACACTTAAAGAAATGGTTAATGTCCTGTCAGAGAAATGCAAATCAAAATGACTCTGAGATTCCCTCTTACACCGATCAGAATGGCTAAGATTAAAAAACTCAAGTGACAACACATGCTGGGGAGGATGTGGAGAAAGGGGAACACTCCTTCATTACTGGGGGTATTTCAAATTTGTACAACCACTTTGGAAATCTATCTGGCACTTTCTTAGAACACTGTAAATAGGGTTACCTCAAGATCCAGCTATTCTGCCCCTTGTAATATACTCAAAAGATGCTCTACCACAAAACAAGGACATATGCTCAACCATAATCATAACAGCCTTATTCATAATGGCCAGAACCTGGAAATAACCTAAATTACCCTCAGTAGAAGAATGGATAACGAAATTGATACATGTAACTATGGAATACTACTCAACTATTAAAAACAAGGAAATCCCAAAATTTGCGGGCAGATGGATGGAACCAGAAATGATCATACTGAGTGAGTTAACCCAGACTCAGAAAGACTCACATGGTATATACTCACTTATAATTGGACACTAACCCAAAAGAGATGTCCCCCTGGAAAGTCTTCACTTACCAGGAGATTGTGATAGATGCAAGGACTTCCTATTGAGACTCTAAGTGAGAGAAGTATGGGAGAATGGAGGAATAGAAGGATCCAGAGAGTCCTAGAAGCCCAAAAGAAGAACATCATGATGAGCAGATCTGGACCCAGGGGCGGGTCTGCTCAAACTACTGCACCAACCAATGACAATACATGCAGTAAACATTGAATGCCTGCTCACATCTAGCCAATGGACAAGACATTCACCACAGTTGTGTGGTGAGCTAGGACTGACTCGGACATGAACTCTTGTGCTCCATATTTTACCATTTCCCCTTGGTGTGGAGGCCTGATGGCACTCAGAGAAGAGATAAGCAGGCTACCAAAATGAGACTTGATAGGCTGTGACCATATGGTGGGGGAGGAGGTCCACTTCTGTCACAGACCTAGGGGAGGGGAATAGAGTGAAAGCAGGAGAGAGGGAGGATACATGTGAAGGGAAAACAATTGAGATGTAATCTGAATAAATTAATTAAATAATATAAATAAATAAATAAATAAATAAATAAAAGAAATCCCCACAGAGACCAGTTATATTCAAACATAAGTCTATGGTGATCATTCTCACTCAAGCCACCACAACCAGTACTCATCTGTTTCTGACTTCTGACTAGATGCAATGTTCCCAGCCACCTCATTCTTCTGCCATCATTTCTTTGCACCACCATTCACTGCTGTGTCCTTTCAAACAATACGGTAAGAGATGCTTTTCTCCTATGTTGCATCTCACCAGCAACAGGAGTAGCTAATACACAGGGCTATAAGGATCTCAAAATCAGTTCAGCTACACTACAAGCAAGCACTGCTTGAGCTTCCTAACCAAATATGCCTTCACCCCGCCCCTCCCTCCCCTGCTGCCCTGCCCAGGCTCTGCCCTTGGCTCCCTTGCTCTCCTCCCCCCCCCCAACCCCCACCATGTGCCTCCTCAGAGCTCTACTGTACTTTCTGTTTGGAATATTACCTCTGTGATGTCACGTTCTTAGGCAGGCCTATGTTGATCTCACATTTATAATCACCACCTGTGCCCCACATGCTTGATTGCACTCTGCCGGTGTGGTGGTGTCATTTTTTTTTTTATGTGTCTATCATTGTTTATCATCTGTTTTCCCTCCACAGCCTGTAAACACAGGGCCAAAGCCGTCATCTGTCTTACTCACCTCAAGTGTTCTCTGGTACCTAGTAAGCCCTCAGTAAATATTTCTTGACAAACTATGCTCTCCCTGTACTGCATCCGGGTCCAGGTGTGGAGCGGACTGCTACATGTCTTTGTTTAGCTCAGGACATCCTAAGGACCCAATATGAGCAGATGCCTTAGCTCAAGGGCTGGGAGTGACAATGGCTGATGGCACATCAGAGAAAGACAAGAGAGGGAATTGGGTTTTCTGAACTGAGTGGGTAGGAAGCCTGGCCAAGGGGCTCTAGAAAGACAAGAATTGGTTTTTCTGAACTGAGTGGGTAGGAAGCCTGGCCAAGGGGCTCTATGTGCAGAAGTTAAAAAAAGGGGGGGGCTCTGGTGATTTCCCCATGCTGTTGCTGTAAGTGAAGTGAGAAGAACAAGCACAAAGACTGGTGGGAGAGAAGCTGGAAGGACATTCCTGAGCAGCCAGGGGCAAGCCTTCTCAGACTAATTAGAAAGATGATGCGTGGACCACCAGCACTCAGCTCTCTGCAAATGCAGTATGTCCCTAATGCCATGTCTTCTCTTCTATGGTGGACTGTACGCCCTCAAACTGAGCCAAACCAAACCCCTCCCTGCTTAAGTGGCTTCTTACTGTGTGTGTCCACTTTGAGACCCTGGTCCCACACTTGGCACTCGGCTGGTGGTCATCACTGGGCACAGCAGGCAGAGTCCCATTTCCTTCAAACCCTATCTGCCCAGCCACACCACTTAGAACCTTTGGTAGGAAAGTATCAGAACCAGCTCAAGGCAGTTTAGTCTATGAGGGAGATTCAGTGTCCTGCAATTAGTTAATAGGTGAGACAAGAAAGGCCTGGAGGAAGAGGGAACCAGGGTCTCACCACTCTTCCTCTCTTCTTGTTGCCATTGGCTGATTGCTCTCCCAAGAGTGCTGTCAGTCGATGGGGAGATGAGGTAGGCATCCGGGGCAGAAAGGATGGCAGTGATGTGACAGACTGTAGCTGCTTCCAGTCTCATCCTCTCATCAGTGGAGCAGGGAACAAGAACGGCTCCACAGCTTCCGCGAGACAGCCCAGCGAAGGAGGGGAATCTCCGCTGAAATGGGTTTGAGCAGAGCCCGTAGCAGCGCCAAGCACAGGTAACAGCACTGTTATCTTCATGGAAAGAGGAAGGGATGAACCCATGGACTAGGGAACATGAGCTTAGGAGGGAATGGGTGAATAGGAAGACACCTACCATTCCAGCGAGGCCTCCGGGACCCGCTGCTCTGAGACAGCCCCTTGAAGTGAGAGCTAACATGACAAATTGGTGGTGAGGGGAGTGCCAGGCATAAAAGGAAAGTGCTTATCAGAGAAACGATACTAAAAGTAAAATAAATTAGACTTCGCACTGACATCGTAATTTTAGAAATTAATTAAGAATAAAAAGAAGATGCATCTCAAAGGAAGGGAGAAGTCTAGTTTCAACAGACAATAATTAATTCCTCTGTTCAGGGATTCATTAGCACGCCTGAAGCACACATTGCTCCTTTACTGGCCCTGCAATCCCCTGAGGATCTTTCCAAGATACTGATGCTGTCTGAGAGTCCATGACCAGGAAGATGTTTCTCAGGACCAAGGAACAAGACTTACTGTTAGCTATGCTGCTTTGATTGATTGATTTATTTATTTATTTATTTATTTATTTATTTATTTATTGTGATCCCCTTGCAGTGTGGCTGTGGGTATCCTGCCTCTATGTATTACTTTGGTCAGGCCATGGGCCCTTTGGTCTGAGCACCCACTATGCTGCTGTCCCCTAGCTGGTGACAGAGAGTCTCACCATTGCCTTCGCTGGCTCATAGATACAAAAGGCAGCTCTGCTTTTGTTGCACTCCACAGTGTATTGTGGCTGGGAAAAGGCATTGCCTGTTGTGCAGAGAGGAGTTGAGTTCAGAGGGGTGTCTGAGGACCATGAGGCATTGTTTGAGAGAGAAGCTGAACATCCAAGTGCAAGTGGAGAGGCCAGATGCTAGAGCCTGAACTTTATCCGGAGACCTTAGACTCAAAAAAGGGCCTGAGGCAGATGTGTGACTGGTATATTAAGAGAGGGACTGCAACATCTTGGAATCCCACCATTGTGTTAATTTTATACTTAATTCCATCCCTGCTGTTTACAGAAGACATTATTTATTTTCTACTAACACAGTTTAACATAAAAACATAAAATTATCCATATTCATTGCTTACCAAGTGATTTTCTGTTATATGTATACTGTGTCATATTTAAACCAGATTAAATGCATCTATCTCCTCAGACATCCATCTTGTCATCATCATGAATTCTTCCAAGCCCTTGCTTTTCATTTTGTGAAATATGCAGAATAAACCTGTCATCTATAACTCCCTACTATATAGTAGCCATAGAGTGATTTACTCCTATCAGTCTATAACTTGATTCTCAATGATCAATGAACAACCAATCATTTCTGGTCCCTCCAAGTCTCCAGCCTGGATACATTTCTTCTTTTTAAATAAACATCTTCATTTGGAACCAATTCTATATATACAGAAAGTTTCAGATAGGCTATGAAGGGATTTGATTTGATTCTTTCATAGCACTGGTCCAACTACAGCTTTTCCTTGTGTAGTATTTCACATCAGTAGCAGTTACCCTCCACCACAGAAGTTTCCTCGCAATGCCAGTGGCTTGATGCAACATTGACTGTCTCCAAGGCTCAGTGTATCTGCTTGCTTGTGTTAGACATCTGCCATGAGGTCAAGTGTGAGCATGAGGAAAGGTGGGATGAGAAAAAAGGGGAAGGTTCCAAGCTAAACATAGATGACATGCTCTGTGTCTGTCACCATATTTTTACAAGAAGGCTAACACCAGAGGGAATGCTTGAGAGTCCCCTCAGTGATGGCCATCACAATCAGGAAATTCACACTGATCCCATCACCTGACCCTCAGACCCCACTCGAAATTTATTGTTTTTAAATTATCTGTATTATCAGTATGCCCAGCTAGCAATCAATTAAGACACTGACACTTGTTATATTTTTTAAAAGCTTTAGTTAACCTGGGGCAGGGAAGACATTAATCCTCTAAACTACTTCCCATAGTGGGGCAGGTATGGGATCCCTGCCTCAATCTCATGCCATCTGCTTCTAATAACTTAGCAAGCTACCTCCCAACCATAATCCAAAATACTTGTTAATGTTCTTCATCTGGGCCGAATCTCCATCCACACCTGCCATGTGATTCTCTTCCATCTAACACATGGTGGCCTTCCTCTCCTTCTCGGGTCTTTCTGCTTCTTCCTCATGGAGGTCTTTCTCTTTCTCCTCGCAGGATCCACGCCTCTTCTTCATTGAGGTCTCTCTTTTCCTTCCCAGGATTCCTCTCTCTGTCTCTGGAACCTTAGCCTCACCTCTATCTCCTCTGCCCTGCCCATGTGTGATGGCTTTTTATTAATTAGCATCAGAATACATCAGACCATCCCCCAACACAAGTTTCCTCTAGTGTCCCTCCTAGAAAAGGGATCCAGGATCAAGATCACCAGTCTTTTAGGTTGTGTGTGTGTGTGTGTGTGTGTGTGTGTGTGTGTGTGTGTGTGTTTACAATTGTATGTGTCATGACCCTTCTGTGACAGTCAGAAGACAACTTCTATTGTCAGTTCTTACCTTCCACCTTGTTTGAGACAGGGGCGCATTCACTGCTGTGTATGCCTGGCTAGCTGGCCTGAGAGGTTCTGTCCAGTCTCCTGTCTCCACCTCCCACTTCACCGTCTTAAGAATGCTGAAATCACAGTTGCATGGGACTGGTTTTGACTTTACCATATCAGAGGATACAAACTCAGGTCCTCATACTTACATGACAAGAGCTGTATACACAGAGCCATCTGTCCAGCCCTCGGTTTCCTGTCTTTTGAGTGTCTTCCAGCCTGGACTTGTTCATCTGTCTTATCTCAGCATTCATGATTTTGCCCCATTTACAGGTGCTCACCAGCTATCCATCTGCTTCTGATGTCTGATGCTTTGTGATTATATCTGGGCTATGCCACCTGCACATCTCAGTAACCTTCCAGGCTGCATGCATTTATTTACATGTGCTGCATTATAAATAATGTTCTCTTGATTGCCAGATCCTGTGGCATCTGTACGGTCCTATCACTGTGGAGCCATGTCTTATCCTTAGTCGTTGCAAGTAATTATTTGGTGGTAGTGGTGGTGCTTTGAAATGTTGTAAATATGTCATTTTTCTACAAACCGTCAGGCACTTCAGTTGTTTATCAACTGAACCACCATATCCTTTTATTTCCTGATTCACACAGGAATTATGACCCAATGCCAAAGTTATTCCCACCAATGCTTACCCTGTTCAGGGAAAGCCAGCAGGAACCTCTGAAAGCTGGCTCCTGGGCTTCCTGCCTAGGGCTTTCTACCTTCCTAAACACTTTTGCTTCTACATTCTCACAGAGCCCCAGCACCCCATGACTGTGGCTCTCACCATCTGTTTCAAGAAGTGGAAAGATCCTTCAGTTTCTTGTGTGGCCTCAAGCTGCCCCTTTGCCAGATGTTGCCTGCACCTGACACCCAGTACCCTGGTGGAAAGACAAAGGAGCTGCAGTGTGCTGCTCAGCTCAACCTTCACTCTCTGTGGCCTGGGAAAGAAGGATGCTTCCCTGTAAGGCACAGGTACATTGTTACAGATAGCATGCCCTATAAAGCTCAAGTGCAGCCGTCAGACCCAAGAGGAACCTTAAAGGCACGTGCCCAGCAGCACACAGCATGTTAGTAGCCGAGGTGTGCTGAGACCCCAACTTCTTCCCTAGCCCAGACACTGGAGTACTGGGAATGTGGTAGGCATGTTGGACTGGATGGAAGTCATAGCAGGGGTGGTAAATGCAGAAGAACTCTGTCCCTTTTCACAAGAGCTCCAGGCTCTTGAGTGATACCCTCATCTCATGATCCTCCTCCAGGACTCGCTCTCTCTGTCCCTCTGCTATCCTGATATCCACTCCCTTTGCAGGAAGGGAGGTGGGAGGAGGTTCTATCAAGCAGGTTTTGCCAGGCGTGCTGGGGCAAGAGTGGAAGACTAGAGTTCCAGGCTTTAGAAGATGTACATTTAAGATGGCCATGGTGACACATTTCTGCAACCCTCAGGCGGGTGAGATAGAAAGAAGGGTGCCAGCTTGGCTTATACAATGAGACCTAGAGCATGTCTTAAAAAGAAAGGAAGAAAAATATAAACAAGAGAATAGAAAGTATAGTGACTACACATTTACTTTCTAGGACTGGGGGATTGGAGGGAGTCCAGAGCCATCTGGAAGGACATGGCTGAGACCACAGCCTATGCTGTCAGATAGAACCATAGGGAATTGGGCCAGGGAGGGGGGTGTGACCTTCTGTAAGAGCCAGAGACAAGAAAAGACTGCAATTCTGAAAATGGCATTGCTTTTGTGGGGGATGCTCCATGAAGGTGTGGTCATCTCTTGGGCTGAGCCACATGGTACCCTGCATATATTACTGTCAACTAAGAGACCCACAAGGCTGTGTCTAGTGGTCAAAGATTCCTACTGAATAGGCAAAAGAAAATAGATTGATGGTCAATTGTGAAAAGTGAGTTTGCTAAGGATGATTCTGGTATCCTAAGGTGTGATGCTGTCCAAAAAATCTAATATTAAGGAATTTCAAGTGAACTGGAGATATGTTCACAATATAACACTTACCAGAACAAGCAGGTAGCAATACAAGACTCAGGTCAAAGGTGTTTGTAAAATAGCAGCAGAGGCCACCAACATGTTAGCAGGGCTTAAATCTGGATTGTAGGATTGTTGGAGACTTTCATTCACTTCCTTATCTTTCTATGTTCTCTTCAGTAAACAATATTACTGATACTGCTTACAATAAAAATATTATAAGAAACAGTATTACTTTTATAATAAGAAAAAAGAAACCCATAAAAGTTTACAAAAGGAATAAGGCACCATGTAATTTTTAGGTGACATGGTCCTATTTTTCTACAGAGGCTTTTCTTACAGCAACCAAAGCCCAGTCTGCCCAATTCAGAGTTGGCTTCTTTCCAAATCCAGTCTGCCTCTGTAGCATGCTGGTGCTGTCTCTACATGTGCTGTAGAGTTAAAGATGAGCTGGCCATGAGGTAAGATGCCTAGTAGAAAGATGAGAGAGGAATGGGAGGAGAAAACATCCGTAATTCTGCAGTGACAATTTAAGGTACCCCAAACCAGGCATGGATGCTCTCTATAGAATTTTGCAAAGAGCCATGGTAATCTGTTCTCTACATGACATCACTGTCTTGTGAAGCCTGGTGGGTGTTGGAGAGACTTAAAAATCCCATTTGCAGCCAGAACACAGCTCCCAAATAACTGACCAGGGAGTGAACCAATCATTATATAAAAATCATATAAAATAAATATGAAAATATACAAATCATATGAAATAAAATGCAATATTACTCATACCTTATATGGCATGGTCATTGCACACATGAAATCACAGCAGGTATAGTTACCTGCACAGAAGACTGGGACTGTGAATATTCCATCATGGCCAGGGGGGAAGACACTGGTAGTTAATGGCTACTGGGGGAGGCGTGTAGCCATGGGTAGCTCTCTATACCCTAGTAAATAATGATTCCACCCATGCTAATGTAAACAGCCCTCATTAAACTTGATGGGGCACACACACATTCATACACACACCAACACATTTGCACATATGTGCACAAACACAGGAGTGGGGGATGAAAGTAGGAGGGAGCATGTTTGGAAAAATAAATGCTTTAGTGGGAGTGGGATGAGATAAGAGAGGGTAATGAGGGTCTATTATATTCATGTGTGAAACTGTCAAAGAATAAGCACATGTGAATAGCTTATAAATACCTTTTCTTCCATCATTGCACTATCTTAATCCGCCATGACCATGGTACTGTCTCTATTTGGGGAATAAGAAAGGTAAGGTTAGAGGGGCTGGACATGTTCTATGTTGCACAGGTCTTAGATGACAGCATCACAAGTGTCAAGTTCAGGCCACAACTGCGATTAATGCTCCCACCAGTGGGTGATGCTTGAATCACTGAAAACCATCTCCAGCTCAGTCCTGGGAGAAGCAGAATTGCCATGCCAGCTGTTTCCAACTCTTTTCCATACAGGTGCACTCTCAGAGAGGAGCCCAGGCATGTCTCACATCAGGTTCCCATGGCCTGGCTTTCCTAGGCTTGGTTTCTATCTGTCTTTTTCACAACAAAATGGAAATTCACCAGACAAGGTAGGAACATGGAGGGCAATGTGAGCTTCTGGACCACACAGACTTAGACCGTCAGCTGGAATATGGCTGTGCAGCATCTGGAGGATTAACTCAGTAAGCCCCAGACTTTCTCTTGGGTTGACATCCTTGATTGCCTGTCAGCATCTTCCTGAACATGACTAAGTCAACAGTTGCCACCAGCTGGGCCACTGAAGTTCAAACGAAGTTCCTGTGGCCCATGGGGCAGGTTGCCCTACCTTAAACACATAGGAAAAGAGGGTGCTATGGTTTCTATATGAAATATCCCCAGTGGGCAAATAGGTTGGAACAAATGTATCCAGCTCATGATGCTGTTTCAGAAGGTTGTGGAACCATTTGCATATGGGACCTACCTGTCTGTTGTAAAGCTGTAGGTAAGTACAGGCCTTGAAGACTATAGACTGGCCCCTCTCTGGTCTAGTTGTCTGCTTCCTGCTCATGCCCTACTGTCCCTCACTGAGCTTTATGATCATGGGATCCTTAGATGTTCTCCTGACTGCCTTTGTGTGTTCTAGCCACATGCTATGTCTCTGGTTCTTGACTTATTCCTTTTGGCTTGAAAGTATTGATATCTGCTTTGAAAAATAAAGAAATACGTATACTTACATTTTCTTCTGTGTCTCCTGACAATGCCTGATTTTTGTTAAATAATTATTCTTGCATTATCAAGGTTCATAACATTTATATTCTCTCTGTTCCCATAATGGTCTTTTGTTATTTCTCTATGTTTTGGCTCTAAAATTTAAAACCCAATAAAATATTATTTATATGTTTTATATTATGTGAATATTCACTGCAGAAATGATCAGGATGGTGAGGTGTGCAGGGGACTGGGTGTTTTGTGTCCTCCCTGCTCAAAAGGAGTGTCCTAGACACTGGGGCCTGTGACCTGCTCTTTCCATGATGCTGACTCATTCCCAGAAGCCATTCCTTTATAAGTCTACTCTCAATGTTTTAGAATGTTTAGTACATTCATGATACTGAAAATCCACCACCATACTTCAATTCTAGAACTCTCTCATTTCCCTAAAAGAAACACTGTCACTACTTAGTCCTTCCTCCACATAGCCTCTGGAAACTACTCATCTGCTTTCTGTGTCTGTGACTTTGTCTCTTCTGGATATTTCATACAAACAAAAATCATATGTGTGTCTGGTTTTGCCCACATAAGATAGTGTCTTCAAGGCTCACCTGTTATGTTGTTCTTTCTTGTTTTTAGCTGCATCTTATTTCATTGCATGGATATACCACATTTTATTTACCCATTCATGGTAATTATTTTGTCGTTCTGGAAAAATACTCGACAGGAAGACCTTCAAGGGAAGAAGTGGTTCTTTTGCTCATAGTTTCAGTGTGTTCTCCTGGCAAGGGAAGCAACTTGGCCCAACACTGTGATTCACATCTTGGTGGGAAAGGAAGGACAGAGAGGGCAACATTGAGCTGGCTGTCTCTTTATCTTCTTACTCAATGCAAGTCCCCAGCCTTCGGACAGTGGCACCCACATTCAAAGTAGGTCTTCCTCCTTCGATTAACCCTCTCTGGAAACATCATAGATATCCTGGGCATGCCTCAATTTCTAAGGAGATTCAAAGCCAGTTAAGCTGGAGTGAGTTGGTTTAACCATCACTTCAACACTTCATTTATTGACAGATATTTTTTGTTTCCATCCATCTTAGGGTTTCTAGGGCTGTGATGAAACATCATGACAAAAACAAGTTGGGGAGGAAAGGATTTACTCAGTTTTTTGCTTCCTCTTCACAGTTCATCATCAGAGAAAGTCAAGACAGGAACTCAGGAAAGCAGGGCAAGAACCTAGAGGCAATAGTTGATGCAGAGGCCACAGAGAAGTACTGCTTACTGGCCTCTTCCTCATGGCTTGCTCAGCCTGTTTTCTTATAGAAGTCAGGAACACTAGCCTACCTATAATGGGCTGGGCCCTCTCCAATGAATCACTAAGAAAAGGCCTTACAGTCTTGCCTACAGCCTAATCTTATAAAGTCATTTTCTCAGTTGAGGCTCTAGCATGTGTGGAGTTGACAAAACTAGTCACCACACCATTTTTGGCTGCAGTGAGATTTTGTGCACATTTCTAAAGCCCCTCTGAATGACATTATTGGATTTCACAGTAAGTCTATGCTTAATTTATTGAGGAAATGCCCATCTGTTTTCCACAGTAGCTGCAGCAGTTTATAGTTATATTGTTTGAAGATGCCAATTTCTGCACTTCCTCTAGTATTTTTATACCTCTTTAATCCTTTGATCATTTGTGTGCGTAAGTGTGAGTGTAGTACATGGTGTGTGTGTGTGTGTGTATGTGCATGCACATGCACGCATGAATACATGGGCCTATATATGCATGTACATATCTACATGAAGACCAGAACAGGACTTTGGGTATCCTACTCTGATTCTTCATTTTATTACCTCAAGGGAGGGTCTCTTCCTCAACCAGGAGTTAAGCTAACAGGAAACAAGCCCCAGTGATCCTTCTATCCTTAGCCTCACAGTACTAGGATAAAGTCACAGTGAGTGCATGACCATGTCTGGCTTTTTATGTGGACACTGGAGATTCAGACTCAGGTCCTCATGCCCTGTACAGCAAGCTCTCTTATCATTGAGCCATCTCACATCCTGTCTTAGTTATTCTTAAGAATAAAGATCTTTGTCTTCTGCTCTTCCTCTCATTCAGTAGTTTGACTTTGTATACAATTCTGAGAAAAAGCCACTTTCCTGCAATACTTAGGAGCTCTGGTAAGATGGATCATAGCTCCCCTGAAACATCAAGATCATAAGACTAGAACCTTTGGGTGTTTCCTTCTATAGCAAAGAGGTGGCTTTGGTGGTATGGCTAGGGACACTGAAATGAGGGGAACTATTTTGATGACTCAAGAGGGCCCCAGATATATGACAAGTGCTCTTATGAAGGAGTTGGAGAGAGATTTGTCTGCTGGTAACTAAGTCATACTTGCCTGGCAAATCCCAGGCATAATCTTACCCCAAAGTACCTCAGTTTATGCTTCTAGAATTGGTGCACTTTGATAATAATCAGACATTTCTGCAATACTTTCTTGGTTCATTTGTTATTTGTCCATTTTTTTTCCTACCAAATTCTTGGATTCCTTAAAGGCAGGGTCCAGGTTGGCTCTTTGGGCACCTGTTTATCTTTACTAACTTGTATGGCATGTTTTCCCTAGTCTTCACTGTTACAAGGCCTGCCATTCCTAATACTGCCTGGACCAAAATATTGTTTATTCTTTTCCCATGTGATCTTAAGCATAGCAACAAAGCAGGGAGCAGGTGTGGTGGAGGGAGGGAGCACTGGCTGAGGAGGCAGCAGAGCTGGGTTCTTATTGTCAGGAGCTGCTTTTCAGCCTGCATTGCTTTGGCTTCTTAGATGCTACTTGCTGCAGGACTTGGATCACTCTTGATTTGGTCTCTGCAGCAGCAGCAGGTGAGAGGGGGGTTGTTGTGTGTGCAAGTGCAATATCTTAAGAGTATCAACAGCCATGAAAATAGATCACTGCATCAGATGAAGCCTGTGGACCCCTGGGAGTCTGCCCTTCATGGGATCTCCTGAGGACAGAGCATACAATCAAGTGGCACATGTAGTTTGGTGCTGGCATCCTGCACAGGGCTTAAGACATGGTGCTTAGAAAACAGTTGTGACTACATCAGTATGCATTCATATTCTTCAAGAATGCCTTGGGCCTTGTGAAAATGTAAATGACAATATTGTTTAAAACTCAGTGGGTGGCTAGTCCTCTAGGAAGTGTTTTGTTTTGTTTTGCTTTTTGTTTTGCTTTTTTTCTGAATCCAAAAGAAAATACTAAAACTCCATGTGGCTTCACCTGAATGCTAGAATAGAGTAATTTTTTTTATGAATTAGAGAATAAAGTCATGAGGAGAGAAAGGTGGAGACAGGCACATAGTTTGCTGAACTATAAAGAGCTATATGAGGTAAAGAAGATGTGCCAGGATTCTGACAATGGACAGTAGGCAAAAGACTCATCACAGCATCCCCAGAAGCAATGGTGAAATGGGCTTTGTGAAGAATCACATACATGATGCAGAGGACCACCTTAAAGGCTCCTAAAAGGCAGAAGCCAGAGCTAAAGAAGGTAAGTGACAGACATTAGGATGGTTTATGTGGAAGAAAGCTATCTGGCTAGAACTAACACAAAGATGAATGATGGCTTTGTGCATCTAAAAGACCCTCCTTCCATGGTTGCCTGAGTCCTGGACAGGATGCTAAAACCCAAGATAAAGCAAAAACAACTTGCAACAATTCAAGGCAGAAAAATTAAAGGATCTGAAATATGACCCAGGCAGGAACAGGTTGGGCTGGCTTTGGACCAGACCGACATCTGTAGAGACTGGTGCTGTTCTATTCTTCCAAAGCACTATATATTGATGTAGCTTCAGCACCACTCATGACCCAGCCCCAAGACCCTACCTCAAGTCATGGGGATGCCAAACTGCCCACAGCAAGAGAATCTGTCATGGACCCTGCTCAGGATGCTGGTATCCAGAAAGATCCTGGATTATTTGTCAGGTCCCAGCCTATCAATCTCTAGTAACCCTATGCTTGGATTTTACTTCCTCTTATCAATAAGGTCAGCAAAAAATAATTTTGCTAGCAAAGCAGACTAATTGGAGTGAGAACATTGAGTGCTGGGGGGTTATATGGTTAGGAAAGTGTATAGTTCCATGTCATCTGACCTGCCTCTATTCTGCTTTACGCGAAGAGATAGGAAACTGCAGCCTAAGTAAGCTGGGGCAAAGGATTTTGAGGCTGGTCCTTTAAATGACTATTTCAGACAGTTCCTGGAACTGAAGCCTCTGGATTTTCCCTGCCAGGGAAGGGTGAGTGTGAATGAGCTCTGTTATCTGACCTCAATGTGTCAATCTCTTTTCCCTGAGACCCTACGCTGGGCCTTGGCATAATGTTGTACATCAACTAGGAGTGTAGGTGATTGACATGCCTGAAAGATGCAGCCCTCAGTCTGGTCAGGACCTGTACAAGTTTTGGATCTTGCCAAGACTCCCTGCATTCACAGGAAAAACCCAGTACTCACCAGATGGCTCTAAGGTCTAACTTCAGGAGCTTGAGGTCAGCAACTATTACCTAAGAGTGATGGCTCTGGGATGGTGGGGGTAATTCCTAAGTGGTTACAGTTCACACCCTCAGCATCCTCCTTTCTCTTTGTCATTTCTTTTTCTACTGCTAGCAGGGAATCTGTCTTTGCTCCACCAGGTTACCTAGGCACGCAACCTTTGAAGCCAGCTCTTCAAGCCCTTGAAAGATCCTGAAGCTTAATGAAATAAGGTAGCTCCCATTTTCCTTTCTTTTGATTCATTCCACCACCATGACCACCGTCATCACCACCACCTCCTCCTCCTTTTCCCTCCTCCTCCTCTCCTTCCTCTTCCTCCTCCTTCTTCTCCTCCATTTTCTCTTTATCCTCCTTTTCCTTCTTTTGGTACAAATACAAATAAAGATTGAACTCCAACCATCTTATTCCTGAGCCAGATGCATTATCCTGTAATATAGATTGTCTTGGGAACCACATAGGTCCTCTGGCCAGTCCTTTTGTGCTCCATATCTGGCCAGCAGGAACTGTGACCATGTGATTTGCTGTACTGATGGGAGATAAGAGTCTGTGCTTTTGGAGAAGATGGTGTTCATGGAGAGGGTATTTAGGCTCGAGCTATGATGGTAATAGTAATAGCTCTAACATAGTCTCTTGTGTAGTATAGATGCAACACTGCACAGGAGTCAAACATAGGAACCATGGTGTTCTATTTTAAAGGTTTCCTTAATCTCCCTGGGTCTCAGTTTTCTCCCTCTGTAGAATGGAGATAAAAACAGTCCTTATCTAAGTAATGAATGAAATTCCACTATAAAGCCCTGTGGACAGGAAACAGGGTGTCAAACAAACACTTGGACTAAGCCCATAGCTAGGGTGGCCTGGACATCTCTCTGAGAGTGACAGAACCTTCAGGATCAGTCTTCAACAGGACTCAATGAGAGCAACAGATTCTGTGGAACCAGGAAGAGGTAAAGGCAGCCCTGATACTCTTTGCAGTGGAGCATGCGAAATAGCCTTGTATTCTCAGGTAGGGTAGTGCTGAAACCAAGTAGCTTTTGGGCAAAACACTCTTCAAAGCTTCTGATGAGTCTTTTTTTAGGTTGTAGGAATGTTACAGAATCATTTTACAGACTGGGCAACCCGTATGCTTGATTATCTGGAGTATGATCAGAACGCAAACACAAATCCGTGCATCTCTGACACTTGTATCTCAAGGGTCATGCCTACCATTGACTGTTGAGGAAACTGAACCCAGAGATGTTTAGTGTCCCCTAGTCTGTTAACTGCAAGAGCAGGATTCACACCTAGGTCTTTGTGCTTTCTCTACTGGGCCAGGAGGCCAAAATGGGAGAGTGGGGCGCTGATGGAAGACCTTCCTTTGCCATCTTACCTGGCCTCAGAGATGACAAACACACCATTCCTGCTAGTGAATCATTTCCCTGGTGGAACATGATCTCCATTTAAGGCTGGCCTTGGGATCATTGCTGTAGCAACCGAGTCTCCATAGCTGACTGTCTCTGGAAACTTAATGACCTACGAATGATAACAGATAATTTGCAAATTTGACATAATCAGTGCTGGCCAATTTCCATTCAATTATTTGTTAATAAACACTAGGACCCACGGCTGGAGTTTTATGCTTACAAATTGGATGTGAAAAGCTAAGTCTGAATAGAGTAGAATACCTGCCTCATTTTAAGATGAATATTTACAAAGCATTTTATTTTGGCAGGGCCCAGGAACACCTAAGGTTTACTTGCTGTTCATTTGCATTGTGAATATTTTAAAATAGTAATTATCTGCAAAAGGTCAAATATTTGCTTTATCTATCTAATTCAATTTCCCAAAGGCCTTTGGGATTCAAATTAACGCCCTTGTAATATCTTCATTGAAAAAGAAGATTAATTATGCTTACATGGAACCTAATTTGGCTTATCAGACCTTTAATGTGGCAGCGATGGTGAGTGCATTTAAATTTAGGATTATGAGGGTGATCCCAGTTCCTTATTTGGGAGACTTTTAATATTTGTCATTATTTTTATGCATATCATTTTTCCCCCGCCTGCCCAGGAAAATTAAAATGTCGGTTCTGAAAGAAATAAACATTATGTATTGACATTGGCAATTATGTTTTGGTATTTAAGGATGCATAAAAAACCGCACACAGGGCTTCAAATATAAATTTGCAGTTAATGCCCTTAGACGGAAGCTCAAGCTCTCTGACTCACTAACAATGGGGAAAGCTTGCTCTGTGGAGCCTTGACTTTTAGGGATGCTCAAAGATGGTTGAAGGTTTGAGAAGCTTCAGGAGTTCTGGGTTGGGATCTGGGGGGTTCTCGTCATTACTGAGGCACAGTCTATCAGCTTCTTCTGTGGCAACAGCCTGTCTACCCTGTGGCAGCCTGTCTACCCTGATTCCTTCTTTGCAATTAGCCATTTCCTTAGGTAGCATTCCTCAGTGACAGGGACATGAATGATCATATTGGGAAGCCCAGTGTTTGAGGTGAACTATGTGTGGAGCCTTGGTACCTAACAAAGGCAATGGCATCTTGGAGAGCACAGGTGTTGTAAATCAAGTTTGTTTTTGTTATCTATTGGCTTTTGCTACTTTTTGATCTTATTCTTTCCCTCCCCTAAGTCCTTCCAGATCCTCTTGCCATCCCTAACTACCCAACTTTAAGTTCATTCTCAAAAAAGCAAACAAAACCCCAATACAACAACAAAACCATGAACACAAACTAACATATCACTCAAAACAAAACAAAACAAAACAAAACAAAATCCTCCCAATTATAAGCAAATAAAATCACACAGACAGAAGAACTGTAGAGTCCAGTATATGTAGGTTAATTACTTCTGAATATGAGCCCTGTCCTGGAGTGATTGGTATACCCAGTGTCATTCCATTGGAGAGAACTGATTTTCCCTCTCCCAGCAGATATAAATGACAGTTCAGTTTTTAACCTTTACCCTAGTGGCTAGATTTTTCATTCATTCACTCACTCACTCACTCACTCACTCACTCACTCACTCATTCATTCCTTCTTTCTTGAATATAACAAAATATAATAAGATAAAACAAAAACTACAACATTAACGTTGGAAAAGACCAACCAAGATGGAAGAGCCCCAAAGAAGAGACCCACTTGTTCACACACTTGGGAATCCCATAAAAACACTAAATTGGAAGCCGTAATATAAGTACAGAGGACCTGGTGCAAACCCATGCAGGCCCTGTGCATGCTGCTACAGTGTGAGTTCATATGAGTTTTTCTTGTGCTGGTTTAGATTGCCTGTACTCCTGGTGTCGTCCATCCTCTCTGGCTCTTACCTCTTGACTTTCAAGGAAATGATTCAAGGTGCCTGTGTCCAGAGTTTGGGGCCCACGTAAGGCTGAGGATGTCAGCACTGGGAAAGGTGCCACCGCCCTACAGTCTGACTTTAGAGCTGGTGGGTACCACATGCTGTGGAAGATGGGGATGGCCAGGCCTGGGGAATATCTCTGTGGGAATCAGGAACTGAGGGAAGTGGGTTGAATGACAACAGAGCCCATACAGAATTCCAGGAATCAGACTTGGGAGACCAGACTCAAAGATGTAGATCTAACTTTATTGTGCAATGTATAAGTCTTTAAAAGGGCCAATTAGACCATCCCATGCTAGCACCAATAGCAATCAATCAGGTTGGTGTAGTTATGGGGAAATGTGGGGTTGGAGGAGGGCAAAGTCACCTCAAGAGACTTCGGTAAAGAAGAAAGAAGGGGGAAGCAGCCACTGCCCGAGCTTTGGATCCACTTTGAGACTTCATTAGTGTGCTAGGAGTCCCTAGTAGATCAACACTGTGTGCAGTAGATGAGGATCTTTCAAGGAGCCTCTGACACTTCACTTGCCATTCTCTGTGGGCCTATAAAAGGCTTTTCTTGACACTCTCCACATACTGTGCCCTCAAACCTCTGATGGAGACTTCCAATGTTCCTCGCTCTCTCACTATCTCCAATTGGCCTTTTGAGTTCTCTGAGGTTACTAGACATTGGTTTGTAGTTATTTTATTTCTTCACAACATTTTTCTGTTCATAATATTTTTATTGATTATTTGGAAATTTTACATTATGTGCCCCAATCACATTCACTTCCCAGTCCTTCCAGGTCTGCCTGTGCCCATGTGAACCCCCCAAAAAGAAGAGCTAAAAACCCAGAAGTCCAAATTGTGTTGCCTATATAGTCACTGAAGCATGGTCAAACTTCTAGTAGCCAGCCCTTTACCCTGTACCCACACCGGAAGCCATCAGCTGTGGAGAGCTACACTTCAGCATGCAAAATGACTCTGAGATTCAATCTTATACCTGTCAGAATGGCTAAGAACAATAACTTAAGTGACCGCCCATGTTAGTAAGGATGTGTAGAAAGGGAAACACTTCTCCATTGCTGGTGTGAGTACAAACTTGTACAATCACTTTGGAAATCAGTCTAGTGCTTTCTCAGAAAACTGAGAATAGCTCTGCCTTAAGACCCATCTCCACCATACAACGAGCATTTGTTCAACTATGTTCATAGCAGCTTTATTCATTATAGCCAGAAACTATAAATAACCCAGACGTCCCTCAATAGAAAAATGGATAAAGAAACTGTGGTACATTTACACAATGGAATACTATTCAGCTCTTAACATCAAGGATGTAATGAAACTCACAGACAAATGGACGAAACTAGAAGAGATAATCCCGAGAGAGGTAACCCAGACCGAGAAAATACTCACATGGTATATACTCACTTATAACCAGATATCAGTCATATATTACAGGATAACCATAGGACAATTCACAGTTGCAAAAAAGTTAGGTAACAAGGAGGTCCCAATGGAGGAGGCCTTAATTCCATTCTGAAGGGGAAATAAAATAGAATGTGGAGAGCAAACAAGGTAGGAGAGGGGGTAGGGAGGGAAATGAGAGTGAGGAACAGATGTGAGGAGAGTGTGGGCTGGAGGCCAGAAGGCTTGAAGAGAGAAGAGAAACCCAGGATGGGGACATCTCTGACACAAGCTGGAGACCTACAACAGCTTAGGGTCCTAGAAGGATATGGTGGTGACTCTAGTTAAGACTTCTAGTAGTAGGTGTGATGGAGACTGAGTAGGCTACCTTCTAGGCAGACAGGTCTTTTGGTGGAAGGAAGGGAACACCAAACCATCAAAAAAACATTGGACCAAAAATTTACCCTGCCTACAAGATGTGCAGGGATAAAGACAGATCAGAGATAGAGGGAATATCCAACCAATGCATGGCCCAATCTGAGACCCACCCCATGGGAGAGAGCCAACCCCTGACACTATTAATGATACTTTGCTAAGCTTGCATATGCATGCCCAGCATAGCTGTCCTCTGAGAGGCTCCACCCAGCAGTAGATCAAAACAAATGCTGAGGTTCACAGCCAAGCATTAGGCAGAGGGCACGGAGCCTAGTGGGAAAGTAGGGGGAAGAATAGAAGGACCCAGAGGGACAAGAACTCCACAAGAAGACTAACAGAGTCAACTAATGTAGGGCCAGGGGGGCTTACAGAAACTAGTACCAACCAAGGACCATGCATGGTCAGGGCCAAGCCACCTACACATATGTATCCAACGGGAAGCTTAGTCTTCATGTGGGTACCCTAGTAGGGAGCAGAGGCTGTCTCTGACATGGACTCTGTTGCCTGCTTTTTGATCTTTTCCTCCTGGTGGGACTGGCTTGCCAGGCCTCAACTGAAGAGGTTGTGCTCAGTCTTGATGTGACTTGATGTGCTGAGGTGGTTTGGTAGGAAGCGGGCCTTCCTTTTTCTGAGGAGTCAGGGAGGGGGAATAGGGAGAAGAGGGAGGGAAGGTGGGACCAGGAAGAGAGGAAGGAGAAGGCTACGACTGCAATGGCAATTGAATAAAAAAAAAATCTCTTCCACAGTTTCCTATCTAGGCTGTTACTTTGGTGGGTGGGTAGGAGGGATAGGGGTTGTCACAGAATATTTCTATGTCCTTCTTTCTCAACTGTAAGTCTTGAAGCATCAATGCCACTGAAAAATTAGCTCCTTTGCCCTTTACAGCCAGTGGGAGCATGGATCATGGGCATCCACATCGTCTCTAGCATTAGCATGTACCATGGACCTCAGCACGCACCTCTCTGTTCCTTCATTTTTCCCACCTCCCAATTGCATATTCATTCATTGTAGTCACATGGGAAACTGCAGTGTGTCACACAGTATGTGTATATATGTATACATATATATATATGTATGTGTGTGTGTGTGTGTGTGTGTGTGTGTGTGTGTGTGTGTGTTTGCCTAAATAGCTTTCCATGCAAATATTCATTCACTGAGTTGTTGGTCTGGATCAAGGTTTCTGGTGCACCATAAATACTGGACCATCACAGGGACTCATCTTGGATATCCTCTTGTCCAGAGTCTGGGGGGAGGTTCTATGTGATTTCCAGGCTGCTGCCCATCTCCATGCCCTCAAAGTTGGTCTCCCTGAGGCTTGCTATGCTCTCCCTTTCTGCCTATAACATGAAGGCAGTGGCAGCAGCGGCACCACCATCACCACCCCGCCCCACATCTACCGTAGGGCAAGCAGCATTGGCTGCTGTAGCAGCAGTTCCAGGGGCCACCTGAAGTACCCAGGACTGGCCCTATTTAGTGATGACATTTGGTTCTGCAGAACTGCTTCCTTCACACACTCCAGCATCTAGTAGGTGATGTAGATGTTGGAGTGGACCAACTCAAAGTGCTGGATCTGAGCCTGGATGGCAGCAGAATTGGTCTTCTCCACTGTGCTTCTGCCCCTTCACACAGTTTTATTGAGATATATTTTATATACCACATGACCCAACTAAAATATATGTGACAGTAGGACAATGGGCTGATGTTTGCAGTGGTGCCACCATCACACCAAATTGCCTAATGTACACCTCCCAGAAAAAAGCCCAATACCTTTTAGTCATCACTCTTCAAGTCCCTACTCTGTCCATCTCAGCCTGCGGATACCTCGGTGTTCTATGTGCATCGCAGGGTAGCCTACTATGTACATTCCAGGTAAATAGAGGCACCTATTTCATGTGCACTGGTTACTTTTCTTGACACTGTAACAAAGTACCAAACAAAAGCAACTTAAAGAGGGAAGGCTTGCCTGGATTTCAACATCATGGAGAAGGCATAGAATGTAGGGGAGTGAGGCAGCTGGCCACATTGCAGCTGCAGTCAGAAAGCTGAGTGGGACGAATGCTGGCCTTCAGCCTTTTTATGCAGTCTGGGACCCCAGCTCATGAGATAATGCCACCCATATTTAGTGTGGATCGTCCCACTTCAATGAATGCAGTCTACAAACTTCCACACAGACATGCCCAGAGATTTGCATCTAAGATGATGCTAGAGCCTGCCACACAGATGACACACATGGTCACAGTGTATTTTCAGCATTCATCCATGTTGCATCAGGTGTGGGAGCCTTATTCCTTTTTACGGTGAAGGGGCATCCCGTTATTTTGATAAACACACCTGAAGCATCTGTTTTGTTTTTATAAACATGTTTTTGTCTCTCCCAAGATTTGTTAATCACTTACAGAATATTAAAAGGATATTGCCAGATTAAAGGAAAAAGTAAGAAACCATTTCAAAGAATCTTTGTGAGCAGAGTATCACACAAATTGAAAAAATGATCACACTAGGAATTCTCCAGCTCCTTGCTTTATAATTACCTAAACTGAAAAAGACCCCAAATGCATGAAGTAGGACTATGTCTAAAGAAGTGACGGTCACCCACAGCATGGAACAGTGAGTCACAGGACTTAGAGTCGTTGGCAGGAAGAGCTATTCACGATATGCAGTTGAGTCAATTATAGGCTCTCACTTTTAGAAAAGGATCCTTTTTGTCTCATGCCCATCTGGAGCTATGTTCAGCAAAATGTTCCCATGGAAGGGTGGAATTTCAAGTAGTATGTAAGCATCTTAATTTGGGAGAAGCAAGGTAAAGAAATTGGGGTGAGATGTAGCCAAGGATAGCAGCTTAAGACATACACGAGAATGTTGTTCCCACAGATGGACACAAGAAAGTTCTCCACATTACGTAGAATGTCTACCTGTCCTCTGTCACTGGGCAATGAGAAACTCATAGGACTGGAGGATCCAGGTCATTTTCTCCTCTGAGCTCTTGAACAGCTTAAGTAAGATGCTAAAAGACAGGCTATGCCTTGTTGAAGGGGCAACCTGATTTCTGAAAGAAATTTCTTTGGGGTTTGGAGCACAGCCCCTTCCAGCTGTGATAGTCGCTTTGAAGGTGAGACAAGGAGAGAAGAGACACCAGTTGTCAGAATGACAGAGAAGAAAGTTAGCAGGTTTTGTTTCCCCAAATCTAGGTTTTTTTTTTTTTTGAGGAGAAAGGGACCCTAGCACCCAGCTGAGCCGAGTAAGGTAAGTCACAGTCCTCAGGCCCCCTAGGCTGGGGCCCTAAACCATGTAAGAGGATAGAATGCTAGATAAACATAAGCAAAACAAGAAAGCAAGTTGGCAGAGTCAGTACATTCTTGTCCTCTACCCTAACTGTGTATGTGATGTGACCAGCTGTCTCAAGTGCTGGCTTCCAGGATTTTCCTGCCATAAGGAAATTAGGAGTCAAATAAACTCAGTCTTCTCCTATATTTCTTTTTGTTATGGTATTTTCTCACAACAACAGAAACTAGATCCAGTGGTTTGAGAGCATCCAAGACTTGCTAGACGAGACTTGCTAGACGAGAGCTTGAGCCATACCCTGTGAGGAAAAAGAGAACTGTGGGCATGGGGAGAGTTGTAAGACCCTGAAATCTCTGGGACACTCGATGTGGGGTGAAAGAGGTGCTTAGGGATAGACCTTGAGGCTTTCAGTGGCTTGAAAGAAAATGGCCCCCATAGGCTCACCAAGAGTGGCACAATTGGGAAGTAAGGCCTTGTTGGAATAGATGCAGGTGGTTGGAGGAAGTGTGTCCCTGGGCGTGGGTTTTCAGATCACAGATACTCAAGTCAGGTCCAATGTGGAATCCTCTTCTCACTGCCTGCTGATCCAGATGTAGAACTTGCTGTTCTTAATTAAAAAGTATGGCCTAAGAATGTTTATTATTAGCCTTATAATTGTTTTGGTGGTATTATCTAACCTGCTGTCACAATCAAGAAATACGCAGACACCTGATAGATTTTAGAATAGCCTCATTTCACCTGGAGCATGGCAGGTATTACCACCTACATTACCTTTCATATCTCCCAGCCCTTGTCCCATGCCATATGCTTTAATAATTTCTATAACGGCTACTCCCATCCATAATTCCAAAAATGCTTGCTAATATTCTTCATCTGGACCACTTTCCTCCATCCACACTGATCTAACCATGTGCTCTTCTCCACGCTAACCCATTGCAGCCACTCTGCTTCCTTCTTCCTCAGAAACCTACCTCTCCTTTCCAAGATGCTTCCCTCTCCCAAGCCCATGAATCTTTACTCCACCCTTCTACCTTGCCCAGGTGTAGGCCTTTTTTTCATTGGCCAAACAGGGAGGCAAGGTTACAGAACAGTATTTGGGGTACATGAGTGTCTGCTCATAAAAGACAGCACATGGACCTCAGGGAGCGACATAGTTAACAATCAAACACAAAGCATCAGACCATGCTGTTACAAGGACTCTCAGCTTCTTCTCCAGCACCATGTCTGCCTGCACACCACCATGCTTTCTTTTATAATGATAATGGACTAAACCTCTGACCTTGTAAGCCAGCCCCAAATAAATGTTTACCTTTAGAAGAGTTGCATGGTCATGGTATCTCTTCACAGCAACAGAAACCCTAACATAGCACAGGTAGAAGATGGGCCTCTTCACTCTTGACTGCCTGGAGCTAGTGAATGTCTTTGAGCGGGAAGGAAGGTTCACCGAAAACAAGTGAGTAGTGAGGACACCAATATGACTGTAGCAATGTGTAGCCAAGGCATGGTGGCTCTGTGATGGGTGTCAGTAGGCTGGAATGAGGACAGCCCCCTGTCCCTTGTCCTTGTTTGAATGAGGAGATTCTCAAGGATACAGGCAGCTTCTCCCAGGGTTTGTGCCTCAGAGGTGGCAGCTGGTACCTAGCTTGACTGCTGTCAGGATAGGATGGGGCTAGGTGGGAGATTGAGGTTAGAGCAGTGGTTACAGCCTCTGACTTCCACAGGGGGTCAGTGTGGCCTTAAGATTCCTGCCAAGCCCTGATAGAGGTGCTTGGCTTCAAGAGTTAGGGTCAGCTGGTTACATGTGGAACACCTGGAGTGAAAGTACATGGTCAAGTGAGCTAGAAGAGTCCGAGTCACTGGAGAACCAGTATCTATTTTTATTTTTAATTCTTATTTTTGTGCTTTCAGAATTTCAGAAGGGATTCATGCAGAAAACCAAGGCCACTGATTTATAAAATACATGCTCCAACATGGAAAATACCTATCTACTCTTCTCCACTGTCCCCTGTTGTGTGAGTTTGGAGAAGAAAACATGAACTGTCTATTGATTTCACACAGGGCACCGATGACAGAACAAAGAAATGTTTCTTAATTGGAGAGGTCAGGGTTGGGGGGGGGCAGGGTCTCATATATTTCAGGCTTGCCTTAAACTTGCTGTGTAGCTGAGAATGACATTGATCCTTCCTTCTGCCTCCGTCTCCTGAGTGCTGAGGATACCCATGTGGGCCACCATGCCTGGTGTTATGCAGTATTAGGTGTTGAACACAGAGCCTTGTGCATACTAGGTAACCACTGTACCAATTGAGTCACACCCCAGCATTTGCATCCAATTCCAGATTGCTGAACCAATGAGCTTATTGAAGTTAGTTACAGGAAGACGAGTGAGTTTTGCACTCTAACAATGAGAGGTCCCACCCCAGCATGGGTACTCACTCATGGAGGCTGCATCACTAGAGTTCCTTGCATAGCTTAAAGGCAACTCTATTAAAGAGCCGTCCCTCTCTTAGCAATTGTTACTGCTTGTGCAATCTCAATGAGGGGCCTAGTGAAGCCTGTAAATTCCCTGAGTTTTCTGATTCTTTCATCTTGGGAGTTTCATGAGCCTTGTGGGACTTCTGCCTCCATTTGGAAGGATATGTTTCTTTTCACTCAGGAAAAAACAGCTGCATAACAACCCCAATTGTCTCAAAGTCACTCTTTTTTTCCTGAGACTTCTCTGGCCTCTTCTCTCACTGGGGAGGGTGGCTTCCACATAAAGGTGGTTAATTGCAGATGGAAGATTCTAGAGCTCCAGATACTAGTGATCTAGATTACCTTTTGTACCTAGCGATCTGGTAGTTAGGAAAGGCTGTGATTATAGTAGGTGCTTCTGATTGGCCTATGGTCTTGCAGTGAGTTAAAGGAAGGTTCTCTGGTTTCAGTGACAAAGCTTAGTCTGATGATGTTACTGTCGACAAAGAAAACACACATAATGTCTTGACATTTTTGTAGCAGTTCCCAGCCATTTTCTCTGCTTAGCATACCTCAGGTCATAAATATGGATTTCTTTGTGTCACATATAAGGAAACTGAGGCCAAGAAGTGTATGTGTGTGTGATGGGAGGAGGAGTGCCCGCCTGTATGTGGAGTCCTGATTTCCTGATCACTGTCTAATATGTAATTCCCTGGAGTCTGTCAATGAATCTCAAACTGTGGTCATACCAGGATCTCTGAGGGGCATACTGAGATCAGAGACCTGAGCCTTATCTCTGGGTTCTTTATATTTGCATTTAGGGACAGAGATGTTGATCTACTTTCCAAACTAGCTTCCCAAAGAATCCTGAAGCGAGTCACTGGCAGCGCCTGCATAGAGATGACAGTGACTTAGCCCAGAGCTTCTCAGACTTGAAATTTTATATGCTACATCTGAGCCTTGCATTCAAGTACCCTCTCAGACTAAAGATCTGTGCTGGGCTAGATGATCCTTACTGTAGTTCTAATAACTTTTTGGGGATGCTGATGCTGCAGTATCATGGACCACTTGATTTCTATGACTGAGATTGTGCTTTCATCCTCTAGAGCACACATCATGATGGACAGGCTATAAATCAAGCAAAGATGTACTTTGTTAGGACAGAATTTACAACCTTATTAGGACAGGTTAATCTGTGGTGTCATATCACTTTCTAATCTTCAAATCTAGCCACTCCTTTCCTTGTATTCCCTACATCAAACAGTGAGAGTCCTGAAAGCAGAAGAAAGAGTGCATCACTTAGGGGAATCTCACTTACAGGAGCTACTGTTGGTAAAATCTCTCTGTGCTGTCCTGTGACGTCAAGGAGGGAAAGAAACTGTTGAGTTTTTTGGAATGTAGGAGACCCTACCTTTCAAAAGATGCTCTTTCTACATGTGTTCCCCAACACTGTCTCTAACCCCCTCCTGAATCTTGTGTTATGTTGATAGTTCCCTAAGTATTTTTAATTAGATTTCCAAAGCAAAGGAAAGTTTCCAAAGTTAATTAAAAGTTGCCTCACTGTAATTGTATAAAAGCAGCTTTTGCTTCTGAAAATTAAATTATTATAATTAAACTCCTCTATCCATTTAAAGATTTTAGTGGAATGTTTATTATTCGTTTATTACGAAGAGACCTTGGGAGGGATGCTGCTCCCACAAGCAGGAACTGGCCCAGCTGATGGGTCATGTCATGTAATCAACTTTTCCCTGTTTTATCATCTCATGTCTCTAGGGAGGAAAGACAAAGCGCCCTATGAGTTTAGCGCTTGTGAGAAATCCAAGCTTTCAGCCCATCCCCAAATTCTGGCCAGGTCTCATGGCTGATCACATCATTACTCACTTGTATTTACTTTTTCTCCCTGATGTATAGAAGACTAGCAGCTTATGTCTCCTGGTGAAAAGGCCTAAAACCTAGGGCAGCCCTTAGGCCATACAAATAAAGATTCCAAGATCCTTTAATATTTCAAAGCTTAGACTTTAGCTGGGCAGATTCTCAACTAGCTCATCTAAGTTAATCTGACCACCTAGCCCCATCCAGCCACATGGCTAGCTATACCTTCCAGGCCCAAAGTCATGTGTGTCTCCTCTCCTGTTTCCTGGGGAAAAGGTCTCCCCTCTTTCTTCTTCCCAGAGTCCTTTTCTCTCTCCCAGGAAGTCCTGCCTTCCACTTCTTTCTCTGGCCAACTCTAGTCTATCAGCTTTTAAAGTATCCAATCAGAAATAATTTGGGAGGCAGGGTGTACACAATGCCATCTTAGATTAGGCCAGGATTTGCCCATAAAGCAGCAAGGATCTTGGAGAGCAATTAATATTTGATACATAGTAAGTTTTAGATAACTCTAACACTGATGTACTCTATTTCTTATTTTAAAGATATTATTTTACATTTATGTTTGCCTTTATGTTTTTATGTGCACTACCTGCATGTGGTATCCACTTAGGCCAGAAGTAGACACTGGATTCTCTGGTACTGTAGTTTTGGATGGTTGTGAGCCATGACACAGCTGTTGGAAATAAAACGCAAGTCCTCCGTGCTCTTAACTGTTGAGCCATTTATCTAGTCACTATACTCTACTTTTATTGGACTTGGTCACATACTTTCTTCAGGCTGAGGAAATATGGAAAGAAAGTGATATGCATTAGTTATTTATGCATTCCTCTTGCCTTCTTATATGATCCTCTGACCAGGACTTTTATTCTCCCCAATGATCCCCTTTGACACTTGTTTGGCTTTTCTGTTACTGTGCTGCTGTAATCCTCTTATACTCATGGTTTTTATGCGTTTACTATAAGTATAGCCTAGACTTTTCATTAGAAACAAACATCCCTGAATCCCTGGTAGCCGAATAATTTATTTTTTGCTCACATGGCATAGTCATTATAGATCAGCTTAATTTTGTTACAGGTCACCATATGGGGAAATGGCTAAAGAAGAGGCTCCTACCTGGATGTGGGCTCATCTCATGGAAGGAAGAAGCACTGTTTAGCAGTTACCCACTTGCCTCTATAACCTTTGCTTGGAAGAGGAGTGTGTTCCTTCTCATCACATTTAATTGACCACCACAAGTCACTCAGCCATGACAGATAGTAAGGCAATGTGAGATACAACACTCTTCTGGGCAGGGGCACTGAGTCTTTGAGTCATAACATGTCTCCTACTGTCTTATCTCTTTGTAGCAAACTGTCTTTCTTTTCTATCCATTTTTTTTTCTCTAAGGAGCAGGTTATAATTCTCTTTGAACACATTATTAGGCTCTCCCATGGAGATCACATGATAGCCTCAGTACCAGGTATGGATGTGAATCTTTCGGATCTGGTGACCTGGCATTTATCTTCCTACATGTCTGATGTACAGTGATTGACCAGGAACAGAAATACAGCATTAAACACTCTCTTCTGAAGTAGGGAGCAGGGAAAGGCACAAGTCCATAGAAGTTCTCCTTTCTTGCTAAACAGATGTCACAGGATGCTGTTGGATTGAGGGTGGAACATGCTCCTTGATTGTTCTGCTCTGGGAAGGGCTCCTTGTCCACTATTCTCTGTGGCTTTCTACATGCTGGGAACTTCTTCCCTTTTCATCGTTCTCTCTGGCTCCTATTGGAAAAGGCATTGGGAAATCATCTTTCAAGCCCACTTCCTTGAACCACTTCCTTGACCACTTCCTTGACCACTGTGATGACTTATCTTAATTGTAAACTTGATTGGATTTAAAAACACCAGAGAACACATTTCTGGCTTGTCTATGATGATGTTTCTAGAAAGGTTTTACTAAAAAGGGAAGACTTACCCTGAATGTAGGCAGGGCTACCTCATGGGTTGGGGTCCAGGACTGAATAAAAGGAGAACGTAAGCTAAGCATGAGCATTCATCTTTCTGTGTCCTTACAATGGGAGTGATATTGTCCTGACAATAGCCTGTCACCTCATTTTTCTGCCACCATACTTCCCTACCATAATAGATTGTATTCCCTTGAACTGGCAGCTAAAATAAACCCCTAACACCCTAAGTTGCTTTTTATTTGGTCACAGAAAAGAGAAAAGTAACTACTACAGCATCTTACATTCTGAGCTGCTGGGGTCTTTTAGTGTAAATTGATAGCTCTCATTACACCAGGTATACAATGATCTAAAATTTTTAGCTACTTCTTTGTATCCTTTATCACACTAATATCCCATTTTGGGGCACACTTCTGCCTTCGTTATAGGTACTATGAGAGTAATAGACAACTATAGATGATCTGTATGCTCATTAATGGAAAGAGATTACTGGATGCCATGTTAGTCAATGCAGAGGCTTTTAAAGCCTCTGAAAGCTGTCATTCACAGTGTTGATTTAGTCTCTACCCAGAAACTCAGCCTTTGTCACTTGAGGGGATTGTATGTTTTATCTATTACCAGTTGGAAATTAAAGACCCTTGCAAGTGTTACAATTTCCAGATTTTACTTTCCTTCCCCTCTGCTTTTAATCTGGCTAAATATTTTCTGAGCTCATCTCTTTATTGAACTAATTTGTCAAGTGCCAACTAATAGCTATCCAAGAAGGGTACTAATATTATATTCCCCAAGCTGTTCACCTAAATCCAGAGGCTCATTTGGCACACTTCCTGCCCTATAATTTATTGTAGGAAGCAGCTATAGCAAACAGTCCACCATTCTGTATTGTTGCTGCCTCCGTTCTGCTCTCCGGTGAGTTTCTTCTGCTGCTTCTGTTTAGCTCTGAGCCAAAGTAGGTAGTCCTGGTGTTTGTTGCTCATCAGTGTATTTCAAGAATTGATTCCCCTTTCAGCCAGAAGCTAAACAGATAAGCTTCCAATCTCAGTGTCTGTAGCAAATATTAGTTTACTATTCCTGCTTTTTATTTATCACAGTCCAGTTGTGATTCTGTTTCATTAAAATTTGATTCCATGAGAGCAGTTCCTCTTTTGAGGAAGAGGGGAAATGTATTCATGGGAGAACCACAAAAATGATGTATGGGGTGTGTGCACATGCGTGCATGCACAGGTGAATACATGTCTACGGGTGTGTATATGATGCAGAAATATCTTCTGAACTAAAACATTCCATTCCAGAGAAGGTTCTCTAATACTCAGAAAGTAAACAGCCTCCTACTCTCAAGAAGTCCCTGGAACTTGCAGAGCTCTCTCTCTCCCTCTCTCTCCCTCCCTCCCTCCTTCTCTCCCTCTCCTCTCTCTCTCTCTCTCTCTCTCTCTCTCTCTCTCTCTCTCTCTCCTTCCCCCTTTCTGTTTCTTTCCCTCCCTCCCTCCCTCCCTCCTCTCACTCTTTATTGAAAATAAATTCTTCTCTTATGCAATATATTCTGAACACAGTTTCCTTTCCCTCCACTCCTCTGAGCTCCCCCTCCCCACCTTCCTTTTCCCTACATTTACTTCCCTTCTGTCTCCTTTCATGAAGAACAGGCCTCCAAGGGGCAGCAACCAATCAGACAAAGCAAAATACACAAGACAAGACAAAATCCCTCACCCTAAGGGTGGACAATGCAACCTCACAGGAAGAAAATCCCAAGAGCAGACAAATGAGTCAAAACTCACAGTCTGGCAAAAACACCAAGCTAACAGCCATAACATATGCAAAGGGTTTGGAGCAGACCAATGCAGGCTCCATGCTTAGCATTTCAGTCTCTGTGAGCCCATGTTCACCCTGCTTAGTTGACTCAGTGGGCTGTGTTCTCCTGCTGTCCTCTGTCCCTTCTGACTTCTATAATCTTTCCACTCCCTCTTCTTCAGGATTCCCAGAACTCCCAGTAGAAGGACACTATGCAGACCTCCAGTTTAGACAGTTTAGAGTCTCTCTTTCCATACTGTCTGGCTGTGGGTCTCTGCATCTGCTCCTATCTGCTGCCCGAGGAGGCCTCTCTGATGACAGTATGACAAGGCACCGATCTGTAAATATAGCAGAATATCAGAAATAATTTCATTGATTTTCTTCCTTCCTTCCTTCTCTCCCTCCCTCTCCTTCCCTCTTCCTTCCTTCCTTCCTTCCTTCCTTCCTTCCTTCCTTCCTTCCTTCCTTCCTTCCTTCCTTTTAGATCAGTCAAGTTTGGTTCTACCATAGGTCTCTGGGCTATGCAGTCTCTTGTTCCTGAGGATCCAAGCAGTGTCAGGCATGGGCTCCCTCTTGTGGTATTGGCCTCAAGTTAAATGAGACATTGGTTGGCCACTCCCACAAATTCTGAGCCACCATTGCCCCAGCACATCTTGCAGGCAGCACAGATTGTGGATCAAAGGTTGGTGTCTGGCTTCGTGTCCAAGTTTCTCTTTTGGTAGCTTGCAGAGTACCCACACCAAAGAGACTACAGCATAGGTGTATAGGCTCCATGCAGCTACCAGCTCAATCTCTTCATGTTCCATGAGCTGTGTGGATATTGTCCTTCTAGCATTAGCCTAGGTTGTTTGGGGATCTCCACAGGATCTGCTTGGCCAACAACCAAATGTAACCCAGTCCCACCACTGAAAGCCTTTCCTGGCTATAGGATATGGCCAGTTTTGACTATTGTATCACTCATTCCTAGGAGTCCTCCCTAGGATCACTCTCGTTGATTCCAGGAAGTTTACATTGCACTAGGTTTCCGCACCATCTCCCAAATGGCCCTAGTTCTAGCTATTTCTCCTTGCACTCTCTCCATCCCATCTCCCCTAACCTGATCTGTCTTCACTCTGGTCCCCTCCCTCCCCGAGTCCACCAGCAAAATATATCCTGTTTCCCCTTCCTTGGCATATTTAGCCCCTCCCACCCACCCCCAGAGACCTTTTCTTTATCGAACCTCTCTGGCTCTACAGATTGTAGCTTAGTTATTATTTACTTAAATGTTAATATCCACTTATAATTGGATACATACCATATTTGTTGTTCTGGGTCTGGGTTACCTCACTCAGGGTGATTTTTTTTCTAGTTCCATTTGCTTGCAAATTTCACAATGTCATTGTTTTTAACAGCTAAGTAATCCCCCACTGTGTAAATGTTTCACATATTCTTTATCCATTCTTCTGTGGAGGAACAGCTAGGTTGTTCTCAGTTTCTGGCTATTATGAATAATGTCCACAGTGAACATAGCAAAGCAAGTGTCATTGTGGTAGAATGGGGTGTCCTTTGGGTACCAAAGATGGTATATCTGATTCTTGAGGTAGATGAATTCCCAATTTTCTGAGGAACTGCCGTATTGATTTCTTTAGTGGCTGTACAAGTTTTCACTTCCACTAGCAATGGAGAAGTGTCCTCCTTGCTCCACATTCTTTCCAGCATGTGCTGTCACTTGTGTTGTTGATTTTAGTCATTCTGACAAGTGTAAGACAGGATCTCAGAGTCATTTTGATTTGCATTTTCCTGATGACTAAGGACATTGAACATTTAAGTGTTTTTCAGCCATTTGACATTCCTTTATTATTCCATTCTCTGTTTAGATATGTACCCCATTTTAAAATTGGATTATTTGGCTTTAGATATCTAGTTTCTTGAGTTCCTTATATATTTTGGATATTAGTCCTCTATTGGATATGGAGTTGGTTAAAAAACAAAATTCCTTTCGCATTCTGTAGGCTGCCACTTCATCCAATTGACAGTGTCTGTTGCCTAAGAGAAGCTTTTCCGTTTTATGAAGTCCCACTTATTAAATTGTGATCTTATTGTCTATGCTATTGGTGTTCTGTTCAGAAAGTTGTCTCCTGTGCCAATGCATTCAAGGTTGTTCCCCACTTTCTTTTCTATCAGCTTCAGTGTTTCTGGATTTATGTTGAGATCTTTGATCCATTTGGACTTGTGTTTTGTACAGGGTATAGATGTAGATCTAGCTCTTTTACATGCAGTCATCAAGTTTGACCAGCACAGTTTGTTGATAATGCTGTTTTTTTCCCCAGTGTGTATTTCTGGCTTCTTATTTAAAAAATCAGGTATTTATAGGTCTATTGATTTATGGCTTGTTCTTCAATTTGATTTGATTGATCAACATATCTGTTTTCATGCCAATACCTTCTGATTTTTGCTACTATATTTCTTTAGTACAACTGGAAACCAGGGATTGTGATAACCTCCAAAAATTCTCTTACTGTTCAGGGTTGTTTTAGCTATCCTGTTCTTGCTTGTTTGTTTGTTTTTCCATATGAAGTTGAGAATTGTCCTTTCACAATCTGTAAAGAATTATGTTGTAATTTTGATAGG
Organism: Acomys minous; assembly: GCF_964271855.1. Taxonomy (NCBI): domain Eukaryota; kingdom Metazoa; phylum Chordata; class Mammalia; order Rodentia; family Muridae; genus Acomys; species Acomys minous. Next base: position 161,947,141 of record NC_140483.1, on the reverse strand, counting down.
AGTTGCATAGATTGCTTTTGGTAGGATGGCCATTTTTCTTATGTTAATTTTACCAATCTATGAGCATAGGAGATCTTTTTATCTTCTGATATCTTCTTCAACTTCATTCTTCAATGACTTGAAGTTTTCATCTTTTAATTACATGGTTAGAGTTATCCCAAGACAGTTTATATTATTTGAGGTTCTTGTGAAAGGCCTTGCTTCCCTGATTTCTTTCTGTTTTTCATTTGTATATAATAGGGTTACTTTTTTAGAAAGTTAATCTCACAGTGATGTATCCAGCCACATTGCTTAAAGTAATTATCAGCTGCAAGAGTTCCCTGGTTGAATTTTTAGGGTCACTTTCAGTTGTCTTATTACTTTAGCTAATGCTTCAAGTACTATATTGAATAGATGTGAAGAGAGTGAACAACTTTGTCTTGTTCCAGAGTTTAGTGGTATTGCTTTGAGTTTCTCTCTAATTTGATGTTGGCAATAGGCTTGTTGTGGATTACCTTTACTATGTTTAAATATGTCCCTTGTGTCTCTAATCTCTCTAAGACTTTTATTATGAAGGAGCTTTGGATTTTGTCAAAGGCCTTTTCTGCATCTCATGATGTGACCATTTGGTTTTTGTCTTTCATTTTGTTTATATGGTCGATTATATTCACTGATTTTCATATATTGAATGCATCTCTGAGATGAAGCTTTCTTGATCATGATAGATGATCTTTTTCATATGTACTTGGATTTGGGTTGCAAATTTATTACATCTATGTTCATAAGCAAAATTGCTTTGTTTTTCTCTTTCTTTGTTGAGTCTTTATGTGGTTTGAGTATCAGAGAAAATGTGGCCTTATAAAATGAATTGGGAAATATTACTTTTCTTTCTATTTTATGGAAAAACTTAAGTAGTATTGGTATTAAGTATTCCTTATAAGTCTGGTAGAATTTTGTGCTAAAATCATCTGGCTCTGGGCTTTGTTGTTGTTATTGTGGTTAGACTTTTGATGACATTAGGAGTTATAATTTAAATTGTTTATCTGTTCTTGATTTAACTTTGGCAAATGCTATTTGTAGAGAAAAGTATCCATATCTTTTAGATTTTCCAATGTGGTGGAATACAGATATTTAAAGTATGCCCTTATGATTCTCTGTATTTCCTTGGTGTCAATTGTCATGTCCACCTTTTCATTTCTGATTTTGTTTTTTGGATATTCTCTCTTTGCCTTTTAGTTACGGGAGGGGAGATGGTTATGAGCACTGAACACAGGGGAAAAGAGACAAAGAGAAGGAAAACAATAGGCACATTTCATTTGAAGCAGGTTAAACAAGATACTGGTAGCATACTCATGGCCATGAAATACAGAAACATCTTTAGTCTTGGTTGTCAAAGGTCACTCTTGAATTAAGGAAGGTTCCAGATACTTATCCTGCTCCTGCTGGCTGGCTCTCTAAGAATGGCCTACTGCAAATGTCTGTACTTAGTTCCCATTAAGCCACCCCATCAGTCTGACCCTCTCCTAGTATTCCTAGGATGCACAGTGGCCTTAGGTTCACTAGCTTTTACCTGGTACATTGAAATAGCACTGGATAAAGGGAGCCGACTTCAGACAGGCTCAACAATTTTATGTGTTTTGCAAAGTGCTTTTGTTGCATGTCTCACATTCTTCTATACATGGCAATAAATATTTGTTGCTTTGGTCCATACAAAAAGTTTCTGAGAAAGATAAAACAGATATTGTCTAAAGGAGCAAACAATAAACACAGAACACTTCTTGTGGTGAGCCCCAGATAACAGTGAGAAGAGCCAGAAATGCTGTGTTTACATTAGCAGTCCACACTGCTACTGTGTAAGCTGTCACTTAAATAAAGCAAGTACCAAGAATCAGACAGTTCTAGGAGTCCTACAGTGAGTCTGCATGCCACAGTTTTCTAAAAGAGACTGTGAAAAGGTCCCAGCAACTCATATAGAGAAAGCTATTTATTTCCTATGAAAAATCAAAAGAAAAAGGGAGGAAAGAGTGAGGAAAGAAAAGTAGCAAGAAAGAAACATAAATGTACAAAGGGGTCACATCCTCTAACATGCAGAGAGAAAGAGGAGAGGGAGGACGTTCAGTTTAACAATGGAATACTAAAAAAAAATAGTTGATGTTGTTTTCAAATTGCAATTTGTGGTAAAACATAGAAAAAATGTACTAAACAAGATTAGTATAAAACAGAGTAAAAATTTCAAATAAGCCCAAGGAGAAAGCACAATGCTGAGAGGGATGGGGTATAGAGGAGAAAAGACTTCATCTAAAACTACCTATTAAAATGTTTCTGCTTTGGAACTTTAGTACAAAATGATGCTGGCATTGGATCGTCTCACCATCTAATCATTAAGAGCTCTGGGAGGGTGGGAGAGATGCTAGAAAGAACAAAAGAAATAATAGTTTATCAGTCTAAGCTCCACCCGTTTTTCAGCTGACAGCATCCTTTACCTTGATAGCCTTTATTCCTAAACCAGATTCATTCGGGTCTCAAAACATTTTTAGGAGTCTACAGACGCCCGGAACTCAGGGCTTGTTGGGATCCCTTTGTGCTGGGATTTGAAAGATGAAAATAAATGTAGACGGAATGATGAACACATTCAGTCTATTTTCTTTTAAAAGCATATCCCTGTGAAATATATTATTTTACACTGTGTGTGTATATATATGTATGTATACACACATATAGGTATATATGTATATAAAATAGGCACATATTTAAACCAACTAGCCACAGACCAACTGGACCTGTATTCATCCAACTCTGGTGTTGATGCTAAAGACCAAGGTCCTTCTTCTTGGTCAGAAGCGGGCAACAGTGAAGCTGGGGCCTTTGTTGTTGCACTCAACACTTCTGGGTGGGTCCTCCCACAGCATGTTGAGCTAGCACATGCACCCCCTGCTTGTTAGGAAAGGATTTCTTACAACTTTAGTGTCTGCCAGGGCTTGTCCAGTGTGCTCAGGATGGGATGGCTCTACCAGTGGGAAAACAGCTTTGAGGAGAAGTAGTTCATTTTCAAATTGGGGCATATAAATAGGAAGGTTCTGGAGGAGGGGACTTATGCCTGTGCCCCAGTGTCCAGTTTATAGTCCATTGCTAACTCTGCATCCTGGGAATCATGTGTGTCTACATGCTGGTGGTTTTTATCCCTGGCTACTGTCCATGCCCTGTCCTGCTCCTTGGTAAGGCCTAGCAACAAGAGACTATACAAACCAAGGTCTTTCCTGAGTTTTCCTTGGGCTCCTAGGCATGGGCTCAGTGAAGCTGAGCCCTTGAGAACAAGCTGGCAGAGCCCAAGTGAAAAACACTCTTCTGCTTAGGGATGCCCCTCACCCCTTTCACAGCACCAAAGTTTCTTTGCAAAAATAGTATATGAGATACAAAAGGAAAGGCAGATGTGCATGTGAATGTATCTTGCCTGGTCTGGTCCAGGTTCAAGGGCTGTACAGAACAGGGGTTAGGAGCAGCTGTTTCCAAGGTCTCTGGCTGTCGATGGCAAAGGTTGGTCTCCCACACTATTGATGTCTGCTCACTAACAGTCTTCACAAGAGCTTTCTGTGGAAGATCTCCCAGACCATTCACTTCCGGAAATATGTCATGTGTTGCTGTAGGGACACAGACATACTCTTAATTTTCACTTATATAGGTACAATACTCTTTTCTCCTTAAGGTTTTCACCTAACAGACTCAGTGACATTTTTGGTTTTTCAAACTGCTGATTCTTGGACACACGTAGCTTTTTCTCTTATTGCTTCTTTCTCCTGGCATTAAGGAGCCACAGTGGGCACCATCTAGAGGCTCAGGCCATTCTCAAATGACTCCAAGAATTTTGAGAACAATGTCTATCAATTTTTTATGTTGATCTCAAGAGTGTATGAGACTAAGTCCTGGGTGAAGTTGATTGGTCTGCTTTGTTCATACAGTCAGCATATTTGCAAGCAAACATCCCACAGTCACTTCCGTTCATCTGCTGTGGAATTTCCTGGCTTTTCTTGCTGAAGAGCTGCCAGCCATTGGTATCCAACTCTTTCCTTTTCTTGTCAACACTTTCTTGCTTTAGGTGTTGCAGGAGGATGCTGCAGGCTTTGTTGTTTACTCCACCCATCAAGTCATTGTAGGTGATGTTCTTTCTAAAGTCTACAACAGCCAGACACCAGTGCACGCCCAAGTGAATGAGCACCGGAAGAATGTCAACAGAAAATACATCCACTTTCTTTGTCCGATATTTCACCGCCTGATAACCAGCAGTTTTTAATTTAGTGAAGAAAAAAGTATTAAATGCATGTACACTTGGAAATCCCTTCTCTTTACTGCGCTCCATCAGCATATTCATGTAGAAATTGATGATCTCATCATTGAGCCAATTTAGATGGTTTAGAGTTTGAATATCTTTGCGTGTAATGGTTAAGCGGAAAGCTTCACTGAGGACTTCATCTTAGTTACCATTACAAAACACACTCTTTATTTCCTTCTCCATTTTCTCTGTAATTTCAGGAAATTCGTTTTCACTATCAGTTATTTCCTGTTTTTTTCCTGGTTTCTTGGACAGCTGTTACAGAAACCTCCTTTTCAAGAAGTACATGAAGATGCAGTTCTGAGGAATCAGGTACTGTGTGTTCCTGCTCCTGCAGTCTTTGGTTTTGAAGGTGCAGTGCCAAGGCTTTCTGTTCTTCAGTCTGACACAATCTTTCCCAAGCTTGAGAGTCATAGCTCTGCCTGGAAGAAAGCAGGACTGGAAGCTGGAGCCTGAGATTCTTTCACTTTGAGTAAAATCACAGAGTCTGATCCATCAGATTGTGGAGCTGATGCTAGGACGTTATCTGGCCGGTGAGGAGCAGAGAGGTGACGGAGACGATCAGAATCGTTGGATCCAAATGCAACATCTGGAGTACCAGGTGAGAGGGAATGTGCGCTGTGGAACGGCTGTTCCTGCGCAGTTCAAATGCTAGCAGAGCCAGAGGATGACGTGTCAGAGCCAATAACGTGAGATGCAGAAGAGTTTCCATTTCTCAACAGCGAGTCTTTCAAAGAGTTCTTCTTGGAACTAAGACACCGAGACAGTTGTAAAGGAAAATGTGTGGTAGGCTCGGCTACACAGAACTGTTTCCCTGTGACCATCTGCAGCAGCTGTCTGCATCTCTTTTTTCTTCTTCTTGTACTGTCTCTTCTGCTGTGCGGAAATGTTGTCTCTGAATTTTCTTAGGGCTTAAAACACTTCAGCGGCAAGAGCCACTCCAGGATGGACTTGGGACAGACTTAATGGGGAATGACTTTTCATATGCAGACACATGGCAGTGATGGTTTGACTTTCCTGCAAAGGTGTTTGATAATCCACCTGAGGTCTTTCGGGTTTTGAGGTAAAGACTTCGGCTGTTTCTTGGTTTTTGTAACGTTGAGACTGACACTGGAGTGGAATTTCTCCACTGTCCATTTGCATTTTCACCAACGGCTCTTATGTCACCTGAGCCAAGGAAACTGTCTGAGGACGGGTTATCTGAATAACAATCTGGATTATAAACTGAACTTCTTGTAGAACATGTGAAAGGTCTGTCCAAAGTCCCCTGTCTGAAAGCCAACATCTGGTGGCCAGAAAGTGAAAGCTGGTCCCCTGAAAACCTGACTGTGGCATGAGATGGGTTTTGAAGGTGGAGTTGTGGTTCACTAAGGTCACTTGTCCAGCATTCACCCTGTCAGCAGTGTCATCCATTTCAAGTCTTCTCACATCACTGACTTTAGCAAAGATACAAAATCCGAGAGACGATGAGCCAGGTAAGAAAACGATGGCAGTAAAGGGAGTTTTCATAATCTGTGCAGAAGGGTCCAGACGGTTCTCTCTGATGGTGGCACTAGCAATATCACATCTCAGGGAAATACCACAGGGTAAAAGAGTTAGAGAATTGATTATGTGAGACACGGGAGTAGTCGAGAAGTATCTCTTAGGGAAGAAGAGAGGGGAAGCAGGTGGGGTTGAAAGCTGAACTTCCTTGGTGAAAACAGCTCTCCCTTCCAAGGACCCTGCTCTGGCGGGAAACTCCCAGAATCCCAACCGGCCTTTTCTCTTCGGAAAGAGCTGGGCGCTGCCTAGAAGGGCCTGATGTGACCGCAGGGAGAGAGCTTCTCCGTGGGTCAGGAGACAGGCCAGAAGAGATGGCTTCAGGAAGCCCAACTACCAGACCCAGGCCAGACAGCTGCTACCCGACAGCAGGGGGGCAGTGGAGGTGGTCCCAGGGGCGGGGTGGGAGAAAAGGCACTGCCCCAACTGTGGTCTTCCCTTCTGCTTGGCCCAGCAGAGGGCAGAGGCTCTGTCTGACACAGGCGCCTGGGCCCAGTCTCCCTCCATCCTCACCTCCCCCTACCCTCCACCCATTGTCAGACTTTTTTTTTAGATTTAACATTTTCCTTGACAGATGTATTCATTTCTTCTATATTCTATCATATCTTGTATGCCTGATATTCTCTCTTTCATTTCCTGTATTCTATTAGTGAAATTGCCTCTGTCATTTCTGTTAGAATCCCTAAATTTTTCATTTCCAGAATTCCCAGTTCTTTCAGTTTTTGTTTTCTCTATTGCTTTTATTTCCATTTTCATGTCTTAAATAGTTTTATTCATTTCCTTCAACTGTTTAAGATAATTCCTACCAATTGTTTGTTTGTGTTTTCCTGGATTTCTTTAAGGGATTTGTTCATTTCTTCTTTAAGGATTCTTATCATCTTCATATAGGAGGTTTTAAAGGCTTTTTCTTGGGTTCCAGCTATGTTGTAATGTTTAGGGCTAGCTGTGATAGGATAGCTGGGCTCTAGTGGAGACATCCTGTCCTGGATGTTACTGATTGTTTTTTATGGTGTGTAGGCTTCTGGCTTTCGGGTGATTATAGGTCTTGGTGCTGATTTCTGAGAGGCCAGGTAGGGGTGGTCCACAGGTACCATGTACAGTGTCCAGAGGCTGCAGCTGGCCGGAGCCTGAGGAAGAGGGGGAGGGGTTGTCCTGGGGGACAAGAAAGCAGAGAAAGACTGAGATACCTGGTCTGCTGGCAGGCATGGCCTGTAGTTGATCTGGGAACTGCAACACAGAGATGAGTAGGGAGAGGGAAGGGAGGTCAGGAGGAGATGGGCAGGGTATGAAGCCTGAGCAACTGGTTCTGCTCAGGATACAGAGAGAGCAGAGAAGGTCTGCTGCCAGCCTGCTTCATTTGCAAGGTCCTCAAATCCTTTCCTCCTAATGGTTTTTCTAAGTAGCTAAGAGTTCTGTTGGGGAAGAGACTCTGGCCTGCTAAGCTGCCTGCAAGTCATGCATGGAGCTCCAGTGATACAGGGTTTATGAACTGTCATCCAGGCTGGATGGACTTTTCAGTGATGTGGCTGCCTTTGAGTCATCCATGCTATTGTAAATGACTTCTCACCTAAACTCTCATAAGTATTCCGAATAAAACTATTGGTTCATCAAGTTTGTCTTCAGTCTGTTGTTACTGATTTATGTCTTTTTAGGAAAAGTCAGACAACATGCATGTATGCATGCGTGCATGCGTGTGGAAGCTAAAGGCCAGCCTCTGCTCATCAAGTGTCACTTACCTATTTTTATAGGCATGATCTCTCACTGGGCTGGGATGCTTCAAAATGGATCTGCAGACAGTGAGCTTTGGAATATGCATGTTTGTTTCTCCTGTGATGGGATTACAAACATAAGTCATCACACCTGCTTATAAAAAATAGGTTCTAGAAGACTGAACACAGATCTTCATGCTTGCCAGGCACTCTATAACTATCGTTCACTCCAGGTCACATAAGGACTCTTGAAGCTTCTCAGTTGGGACCTCTGGTCATATTTTATTGGAAAACCAGTGAGTTTGTTCAACTTTCACTCTAGGAGGGAGGAGCAGTGACTATTTTGAACAATAATTCAACCCAATATATGTTGTCTTTTCCACAGACCAGAAATGCCTGGAGACCAGAATCCAAAAGTTTCCTAGTCATTTGCCTCAGCATCTAAGAAGAAAACTGTGCTAAATATTCACCTTAGGAGGATCAAAGACCCATTGCTCTTGAGAAAATGTTATCACAGCTTCAAAATTAGGCTTAGTTGACTTGCCTGTGACACACTCATATTTAATGGAGGAGTACTATGTCTCACGCCTTTGGTTTTGGTATTGGATCTGGCCCACATGTTAGATTAAGTTAGATTGAGTTCTAGTACCATCATAGAAGTGTTCCCCAGAGCACCTCCTCTCTCTTATCTTCCTTTGGAGGAACATTTTTAGTTGCAATGAACTAAAGGACGATTGTTCTATTGTTGTGGCAGGAGATGAGCTGAATTATTCAATGGACCACAAGTTCCTCCCCAGACATTTCTGGGACTTAAGGAAAGGAATAATTTTTTGTTCTGGTTAGTGAGTGTTGGAGTTATTGGTCTGATACTATAGCTAGATAAAGGGTGGAAACTCTTCACCACCACCACCAAGGGCAATAGTGCCCTTCTGTAGGAAGCATTTTCTTATAGATTTTATGCAGTAAATTCTTCCTGCTTACTAGTATGTGCCAGGAGGTATATAAGATGTCTTAGAAGAAGACTACTCTTTAAAACCTCAGAACAACACTGCAGGTAAGTGTTCCAATAATTAATAATAATACCCATTTGACAGGTGAGAAGACCAAGGCTCAGAGACTCAGGTCATGAGATACAGAATCTCCAATGTAGGCTCATTTTTGCTTCCAACATGATGCCACCCATTGACTGCATGTAATATCTGTTTCTCATAGGAAACCTTGCTATAGTTTTAGCACAGTTCCTGGCACATATGTGGAGAAAATATAATGCTGAATGAATATAGAGAAAAAAGACAAATGGAACTACTCAAGTAGCTGAGATTCAAGATTGCACTTTATGGCTTTTGCCTGTGTGACCTTGATGAAATTATTTCCACCTGTAAGTTTCATTTTCCTATTTTTTCAAGTGGAGTCTGTGAAGCCCAGCCTTTAGATGACAGAAAAGAATGGGGTGAGCTGGCCTTGAATCTCTTTATATATACACCTGGGAAGATGGACATTGGTCCTACCCACCATCCAGACGTCTTGGTGTTGGAAAACAGAAAGCTTTCTGGAAAGATAGCTAAGAGTGGATGAATTTTTTTGTCATTTTCTCTTAATACTAACATCAAAGTTCATCTCATTCTCTGTGCGTTTGGACAGCAGCTGTGTGGGGTGCACCAGGGAAGAAAACTGGGACACAGTGACATTATAGGCCATTATGCAATTTCTTGTCATTTTCTAGAAACCATCTAGACCTCCCACCCTGGAGAGACTTGGAGGGCGTAGGCATCTCACTATGCACTCTGAAAGGTGCTGGTCCTTTTGCTCACACTGGCCTCTTTGTCCTAACAAAGAGATTCTTGTTACAAGGAGTCTCAGGACAGTGAGCATCTGTCTTTCACTTGCAAGAATATCTTTTATTCTGCACCTGTAATTGGTGTCTTAGAAGTTTACTGCCTTTCTCTGCTAACCTAGACCTAGTCCTAGAAGCTTCCAGCCTCCATATAGTCTAATCTAGTCCTAGAATGTTTTCATTCTCTGAGATTTACTGCTCAATAACCTTTTTTTTTTTTTTTTTAGTTCTTTCTGAACTCTTTTTTTCCTTTTTTTTATTAATTTATTCTTGTTACATCTCAATGGTTATCCCATCCCTTGTATCCTCCCATTCTTCCCTCCCTCCCATTTTCCCTTTATTCCCCTCCCCTATGACTGTTCCTGAGAGGGATTACATCCCCCTGTATGTGCTCATAGGGTATCAAGTCTCTTTTTGGTAACCTGCTGTCTTTCCTCTGAGTGCCACCAGGTCTTGCTGGCTGGTTCAACACAGCTGTTCTGGCTTAAACCCCTATACTAGCTGACTCATTCAATCTGGCTTCTCTCAGCTTCTGACTTTTTTCTCTGCCTGGCCTCAAACTAGCAGATTGCCTCTAGCAATCTGTTCTACTCTTCTGGCTCCTTCTCATTCTCTGGCTCCTTCTTTTTATAATCTACAATCTATAATCTATGTAAAACTGTCCTGGTATAACTCTCTCTCTCTCTCTCTCTCTCTCTCTCTCTCTCTCTCTCTCTCTCTCTCTCTCTCTGTCTCCTGCTCCTTCTTAAGTCACCTCTCTGTCTGTTCTGTTCTCATGAGAGTTGGACATATCATATTCTGTCAAATCTTTCTCTGATTCATCACTTTGTTAGCCTCTCAATTAGACATCACTTTCAATAAAGGCTGCTTCCTTCTACCAAATAATTTTACCTTCATTAAAGTTGGATTAAAGGTGTGTACTAAGGTCATGTTCTGTCAGAATAGCCATGTTGCTGGATTAAATAAAAATTTTCTATATCCACTAGCCTTGGTGGGAGAGAATTTGGGATTTGCTTCTAGGTATGATGTTAATGGTACACCTCCTAGAGAACTTAGATATATAGTGAAAAAATTTATTTCCCCACACCACTCTAACCAGAGCTGGGGAAAGGGGGCTGGGAGAGCAGATGGGCAGGACATCAGCACACCAGCTTTTCCTAGGTTGGAGACTCAGTGTGTCCAAGTTATAGCTGGAATTTTCAGCTATTGTCTGTGACACGGCTCCCTCTGAGTTACATTTTCAAATGTAAGTGGTTTCCCCATGGAAAGCAGAACAACATCCTACTCCTAAACATACCTACATCAGAATTCCTGAAACATGAGAGTGTGTCCTCTTATGTCAGTATGGGACTGATACTTCACAAGATGGCATGAAGACAGGGAGATGTTGGATGGGCTAGTGTGATCACAAGATCTTTCAAAACTGAAGATGGAATGTAGTGGAAGTGAGAGGTAGAGGTATTTGAACATACTCTCATGGTATCTCTAAAGAGGAGAGGTCAGGGACTGAGGTGTGCAGGTGGCTTCAGAAGAGGTAAAGGCAAGGAGGATTGCATCTGACAAATTTTCTCTTTCAGGAAAGGCATCCTGAAAGCATCTCGATTTCATCTTAGTGGATCACAGTCCAGTCTACTGACCACTAGAATTATAAGACAGTATATTGTTTTCAAGCATGGAGTGCATGGAAATTTGTTACAGCGAGAAAAGAGAGCACTCTGCTGTACACACATTTCTCCTTCTTCCTTCCTATTTGCCTTTCCCCATTAAAATGTCATTGCTTAAAGTAGGATTTCTATTTTCAGGGCACTAGGGAATGGAGCACTAGCAGGTGGCTTTGATGGAGATGTTTGTCTCTCCCCTGTGGGTTTCCCTCTTAGGGTGAGAAAAACCCAAGTACTCTTCAATTGTGCGTATTTTTTCTCCCCTTCTCCCCTTGGTCAGGCTGATCTATAGAGTTTGTCCTGAACTTACAAACCATCTTTTCCTAGTCTTTTCAATAACTTCTCATTGTCCTAAACCATAGCTTCCTACTGGTTAAAGCTTCACACTTAACACCCCCACCTTTTCCAGAGTCCCTTACCATATTTGATTCTCTACCAGAGGGTTTATTAGTCATGTTATTGTCTCCCCTTGCTTCCCATTCCCTTCTCTTTTGGATTGTTTCTTTCCTTTTTATTATTTATCAACCTGTAATTTACTTGCACTAATGCTCCCTCCTTATCAGCCCCAGAATTGGCACCGATCTCCCATGCGAAGGGTCTCACTGATCTGTGTGCTTCCATATCTCAGTGTATTTTTGGGTGGTGCTTTGCCATTCCCTAGGTCCTCTAAATTTAAGATTTTTTTTGTCACCACTTGGCTTTCTTTGGGAGCTGGCAAACTGCTCTATTCTCATTCCATTTTGGTGTACAGCAGAGACTCAAGAATATATTTCTGGGATGGGAAGAAACAGCTTAGCCAATAAAATGCTTACTGTGCAATCATGAGGATATTTGTTCTATCCCTAGATCCCACAGAAGAGAATCTGTGTATGGTGGTGTGTGCTTGTAATACAAGTGCTGGGGAAGCAGAGGCAGGTGGCTCCTCGGGCTTACTAGCCAGATAGACTAGCCTAACTGTTGCGTTCTAGACCAGTGAGAAATCCTGTCTCACAAAACAACATGAGAACACCCAAGGAATGGCAAGAATATACCCACAAACACATGAACACACACACACACGGAGGGGGGGGGGAGAGAGAGAGAGAGAGAGAGAGAGAGAGAGAGAGAGAGAGAGACAGACAGACAGACACACACACACAGAGAGAGAGAGAGAGAGAGAGAGAGAGAGAGAGAGAGAGAGAGAGAGAGAGAGAGAGAGAGAGAGAATTTTGATGAGAATCGTTGAAAATAACCTGAGTTTTGGGAAGCAGGAGAAACACTGCCCTGGCTCCCTGGATTCTAGCAATTTAACATCCTTACAAAGAGCCCGTCCCACAGGGAAATCAGCTTCTGCCATTTTACCTCTGCTGAAATTTTGACACAAAGCATACACTCAGTGTAACACACAAACTCTTTGTGAGCCCAGTGATGATAGCCAAGGGACAGATAAACACAAATACAGATGTTTTCTTTAAAACACACCTCTACTTTTCTCTTCTGTAATATAATTGCTTTTCTTTTCAGGAGCTTGGATAAAATGGTATCAGGTCAGAAATTGATATTCTATAGTCATTAATGCTATTTATAGTCTTTGGACATGCTGCAAAGTACAAACAGTTCAACAGTGAAATGAACTGAGAATCCCAAAATGTTTTCAAGGTATTCCATGAAAACTTGTGTGGGTTATTTTAATTCTCCTCTTCCTCTTTGTTCACAATTTTTATTTTAAACTGTGGTAAAACACATATGACATAAAAATCAGCAAGCTAAATCATTTTTAGTGTACAACTCAGTGGCCCCAATTAAATTCACGATGTTGTGTTAACATTATCACTGTCTTCTTTTCAAAATGTCCTTATCACTCTGAACAGAAACTCTGCCATAAGCAATAGCTCCCCACTCCTTGCCCCTTGGCCTCAGATAATTTCTAATCTACTTTCTGTCTTTGTGAATTTTCTTATTCTAGTTATTTCATCTGAGTGAGATCATATGTTATTAGTCCTTTTATGCCTGAGTAATATTCCTTTATACATTGTAACATAATGTTCAATTCCTCTTAATGACAAATTCTCTCTCTCTCTCTCTCTCCTCTCTCTCTCTCTCTCTCTCTCTCTCTCTCTCTCTCTCTCTCTCTCTCCACACACACACATACACACATGCATTTTGTGTATACATTTATCTGTTGAGTTGTTTCCAACTTTTGATCATAACAATAATGCTTCAAATAAATGCAAGCTGTTTAGATCTTTATTTTTAATTCTTCTGGGTATATGTATGGCTTGAAGTGAAACAACTCAGCAATTTTGTGTTTAATGTCCATCAAGCTATTTTCCACAGTGGTCACACTATTTACAATTTCTGCCAACAATGTACAATTTTAAGGTTTTGTTTTGGTTTTTGCTTTTTCAAGAAAGAGATTCTCTGTGTAGCCATGGCTGTCCTTGAACTCACTCTGTAGACCCAGGCTAGCTACAACTTCACAGGAGCCTCTGCATCCTGAGTTCTGGGATTAAAGTCATGTGCCACCATGGCCCAGCCCAATTTTAAGTTTTTAAAAAAGATTTATTCATTTTATTTCATGTGTGAGTGTTTTGCCTGCATGTATGTTTGTATGCCATGTGTGTGTGTGGTGCAGTTTCCTGTACTGGGTGTTATGGTGATTGTGAGCTACAATATAGGTGCTGGGAATTGAACCCAGGTTCTCTGCAAGAGGAACAAGTGATCTTAACCACTGCACCATCTTTATAGTCCAAGCCTTGATTTGAAATCTATATCATTTCCCCCTTTATGCTTTCTTTTTAGTGTAGCCATTATTAATGCTCTCACCTACCCCTATATATTTATAAATAATACTTTGTATTTTTGTTTTTACACAAAATACAAACAGAGGATGAAGGCATAAAACACCCAGCCTATTCTTCTCCCAACACAGACAAATAAGTGCTGGTACCATGAAACGCCCAAGCTCCTATAGAGCTGGGACCCAAAGGAACCAACCACTAAGAAAGTTGTGCCATTGATGACAGTACATTTCAAGGCTTAGTTCCATTTTCACATTGTTTTTAGATATCTATGGCTGTTTCTAGATTTTAAAAAAACTAACACAAAACACAAGAATCCAACAAACAATAGTCACAGAAAAGTTTTATTGTAATAAATCTAAAGTTTGTCCCGAATCCACACAAGGCAGTCCTTCCCTACAATCTTACATCCTAAGGTACTAGCAAAGCCATCACAGAGGTCATACACGGGGACATACTATTAAAAAAAAGAAGTCAAGTTTATGTGAAATGAGCAAGAACTAATTATCCCACCAGGATTTTTGGACCTAACTATCTTGAGGATCCCTGATGGAAGACAGGAAGGACAGGATAGAGACTGAGCTGGATTCAGGTGATGGAGAAACAGGGGCATTGGACTTTGTCCAGCAGGAGACTGTTGACTAGTATTCTAGAGAAGCTAGTCTGTGCATCTTGTAGTGGGCTTTGTCAGAGGGAACCCAAGCTTTGGTGCTGAAAACCGGGTTTGATGGTTCTAGGAAAAAAAAATAATGGTTCAGGATGAGAGGAGACAGATAATGGGTCTAATGATCTAGGTGTATATATTAATTCATTGTGGGGCTAGGAAATTACATTTGTGGGAGACCTCAGGATCTGGTGAAACAGAAGGGATGGCTTCTGAGAATGTGGGACCAGCATCAGCTTTACTGGGGTGGAGGTGGTGATGCTGTCCTCCGTGTTCTGTTATCTGTGGAGGTCCAGTAGGTGGTTAGTAGAAGCTGGAGATGCTGTGAAAGAGGCAGGAAATGGATGCAGAGATAGTAGCTTATAGAGAAAAACAGATTCCTGATTCCCAAAGTAGTCAGAATTCGAGGTTTGGACCACTGTGGATTTATGTTTGTAATGGGGATCCACAGATTCCCACTGTGCCCTTTGCGTCCATGGTTAAGATGGAGAATCATCACTGGACAAGAGTTCTTTTCCATACCTAAGAACTTTTGAAAGCCCAGTAAGTGTGTGTGTGTGTGTGTGTGTGTGTGTGTGTGTGTGTGTGTGTGTGTGTGTACCTATGGTAGGTGCAAGTACCCATGGTATGTATGAATGCCTATAGTATATGTGTGTGCGTGCTGGGGACAAGGAATAATATATGGTGAGGCAAATAAGATTCATGAGTTCAGAGGTGGGAAAACACATGAAGAACAGCTTTGCAACCTTCCTCCTTCCAACACCAGCTTCTCCATGAAAAGAGGAGCTAAGTGTTTTGACCTAAGAAGTAGACCAGAAATATTGGAACCTAAGTTCACACAAATGATTTCTAACCATGTCATCTTTATTTGAATGGCTTATTTTTTCCCTTCCTTACTTTCTCTTCCTACCAGTGTTAGCCATTTCTTCTGTTTCAGGAATCTGCTTCTCATAGGATTTCAGAAATATAGTGAGACTCTTTCTCTGTTCTCTAGGGTTCCCTGGATCTAAGTGTAGAACAGGTAAAGTGGGAGACCCCTGATCTGCAATGTCACATGTTCTGGAATAAAGGAAATCAAGGAACATCTGGAGTTTCATTGAGTCCCAGAGGAAGTGGGGTGCTGGAGCAGACTTGGAACCACTCTGCTACTGTTCTCCGTTTAAGTCACATATCTGACTCCCTACCCTCTGAAAAAATTAGGGGGATGGCTAGCTCTCTTTCTAGAGAACAATGGAAAGATTCAGGTGTGGGACTAGCCAACAGGACTGACAGAGACACCACAGCAAGCACTGGCTCAGAGCCCAGAACAGAGAAATAAAATTCACACCTGGCTAGTCTCATGGCAGTTGCTTCATGGATTGATATTCTGTACCTGTTCCGTTATCATCCTCCTGAAATTCGGGTTATTTTGAAATTGGGGCTATTCTGTTCCTTCTCTTTTTGACAAATTTGAGTTAATCTTGTGTCATACTCACAAATACTTGGAGATTTATTGCCCCCTCTACAGTTTCCTTTTTCCTCCGTGAAAGGGGATTCCAGAACCTTATAGCTTGTCTAGGAAGGACAGGGACAACAGAAATCACCAGTCAGGGCTGTGTTCACAATCCTCCCATTGCTTCCTGCTTTTAAAAAATTAACCAAGGTAAAATTCACATAACATAAAGTTAACCATGTAAATGAAAGATTCAAAGCTTTTCATTGTATATAAACACTTAAGCATTACCTTTCTCTAGTTTCAAAATAGTTTCATCACCCACAAAAGAAACTCTGGGTTGGGTGACTTTGCCTGGTGAGATGAGAACAAATGTCCAGTCATACTACAGAGAATGGATCACAGTTACAGACACCCCCCTCCCCCCGCCACACACACTCACACAAATTATCCAAGTCTATCTTAGTGAATCAATGAGTATATGGGTGCAATTTACAGGAAAACGGCTAAGACACTCTTTACAGGAACATGGATGACTCAAAGGCAGCTCTATACCAAAAAGGTCACCTCAGATGGAGTGATGGCTCACCAAAACTACATCCCTGGAGCTTCACAGTGTGCAGGTATTCCAGCCTGTCAAAAACTCTCTTCTCTTCAACAATGTTACTGCTTGAATAACCCTAAGGGAGGGACCTTGGGAGCCTTGTACGTTTCAGGAGCTCCCTGAGCCTTGCTTTTGTTTTTGTTTTGTTTTGTTTTCGAGACAGGCTTTTGTAGCCTTGACTGTCCTGGACTCACTTTGTAGACCAGCCTGGCCTCGAACTCACAGAGATCTGCCTGCCTGTGCTTCCCAAGTGCTGGGATTAAAGGCATGTGTCACCCCTGTCTGGTGCTTCCTGAGCCTTGTGAGTTGTAGTCACTTCCTTAACCTTACTGGTAAAAATGGTCACACACACTCTTTATCCAAAAAGCTATTGCTCCCTTCTTTCCCCCTTGCTCTAATTGAGGTGACTCATGTTTCTCTTCTTATGAGCTTGCCTGTTCTAGGACTTAAATATAGGAGGAATCACACATGACTGTTACAGGCTGTTACCCTGTAACAAAGGGTCCTAATCTGCTCTTCTCAAAATGTCAGTCATATTGGATTAGGTCCACTCTAATGACCTCTATTTAATTGTAATTATCTCTGTAAAGTCCCTATAAGCAGCCCTAGTGCACGCCAGTGAGTTAAAAAGCAAGTCTTTATATTTTAAGAGCTGATTTAGGTTTACAGAAAATAAGTGGAAGATAAAGATATTTCCCATATTCCTCTTCCTGGTCCTCTACCATCATATCTTGAGATCATTCATAGTGTGGGATGTACCAGTACTTCCTATTTCTTATGTGTGCACCCCCGTAGAGGCTGAGTTGGGGCTGGCGGGATGACTCCAGGCATCCAGTTTTACCACTCTTTGCCTATTTCCCTGAGACAGAGATCACTGGTTTTCTACTAACTTCTTTGGCCAGAACCCAGCTTATTTCTGTCCACCTTCCTCATTACCCAGAGCTGTGGTTTCAGGCATGTGTGGCCACACCCAGCTTTTCCGTGGTGTTAGTGATCTATACCCAGGTCCTCATTCTTGTGCATTAAATGTTGCCCACAGAGGCTTTGCCCTAGCCCTTCATTCTCATTTCAGCCTGGATAATACTACATTTTATGCTATATTAGGTTAGCTGAGGTGGGAACACTCACCCCAAATGTGGGAGCACCATTTCATTGGCTGGGTTCTCTGACAGAATAAAAAAAGGAGAAAGCAAGCTGAGCACGAGCATTCATTACTCTCTGCTTCCTGACTGTGGATGTAATGTGACCAGTGACCAGTCACCTCAAAGTTCCACTGTCATGACTTCCCTGCCATGGTGACTATACTCTCAAACTATGAGCCAAAAATAAAGCCTTCCTTTCTTAAGGTATTTTTGTCAAGTATTTTGTTGCATTAACAAGGAAAGTAACTAAGATAACCCCGAAGATGGGGGTAGAGGTGCAGCTCAGCTATCTCCCACTTAATAAAGAAACTCAAGCCTCCCATTGGCTCACAGGAATGCAAGCATGGCCAAGTGATTTCCCAGATGGTTGTCAATGACTCCGGCCAGAGAAGCAGAGCCAGAGGCACAACATGGGTCTGGACATGACCACATGATCTGCACACGTTAACATCTGGGCTCTTACCATCTCCTTGGTGTCAGGCTCTAGCATTAGACATAAAGGGCAAATAAAGTCTTTGGGCAATTAAGGAGAGGCTGAGAGGACTGGGTCAAGAGAACAGCTGGGTTCAGAGAAACCTGGACACCACTTAACATGGGCAACTACGGCTGAGCACACGGAGCTAGAGGATTTGAAGTGAAATGCAAGCCAGAACTTTCTGGGCTTTGGGGGAACTAAGCTGTGAGAATGGCTGCCCAGGGAAAGCTTTTCACATGCATTCATAAAGGGTAAGGATGAGAAGTGGCCTTGAGAGCGCCCTTTTTCAACTCCTTTTTAAAAGAGTCTTGCTGTCATATCTCCTTCACTTCCAATGACAGGAGGCTCATTACTGTCACCCTCTGTCCACATTTGGTCTGCTGGCCCAAGCAGGCTCCTAGACTTCTCTTTTTCTATGAATAACACAGTTCATTCTTTTCCTGTCACCCAGGAAACCAGTTCTTACCCTTGATGGTGAGTATACTGCTGAAGATCAGCCACATATCCCTGAAGACACATTGGATTCAAACCTCCCAAGTTCTGGAGGGGACAGAGCCAGCAGCTTTCGGCATCCAGACCCAGCCTTGAGACACTCTGACCACAGGCTGCTGCACTGCAGGTGTGCCTTCTCATTAGTGCCAGCAATCAAAGCTGATCCGGGAAATGTTTACTGTAAGGGAGGGAGGATAACCAGCCCTCTGTCTCACCTTCTTCCTCTAGCTCTAACGTCTGCAGATGAAACAGGAACTCTGCTTCTTGCTCACCTGCCCAAATGGAGCTTCTAGCACTCAGAATCACTTACTGTCCTGCTTTAAGGAGCTATGGAGTTCTGCTGCCCATCATTTTCTTTGGCTGTAGCTGTACCGGCATGCAGCTTCTTCCCTTCCACAGGTGGTCTAGAGCCCTGATCCACAGACCCTAGCATGTCACAGACATCTCATGGTAACCCTCAGCATCTCCTACAGTACATGTGCCAAAGTAGGTCTTGTATCTCCATCAGGCAGGCTGCCATCCTGGATGTGCTCTCACCTGAGCAGTCACAGAGTTACCTGCTGCCTTTCCTGTTGCAGCAGTCATCTGGTTCTCCTGGTCCAGCCTGTTCTGACCACTTCCCTTCCCCTGAACCACCAGAGTCGGCAGCACATCCTCTCTGCTCACAATCCTTCCATGGCTTCCCGTTGCCTTGATTCTAAGTTCTAACCTAACTCCTGCACATCTTTCTGGCTTTATCCAGCCCCCTTTCTTTTGCATTTAGGTTCTTTGCCAGCATGAACCCCAGACACCATTCTGTACTACACTTCATGTTGCCTCCTCTCCAAAGAACAGTAACCCCTCTCTCTGATATGATCCTTCTTACAAACACTCAAAACTCTATCCAAGTGCCTTTCCTCTGAAGCTTTCTTTAGTGTAACAGACATAGTTTTCATTCACCCATCTATTTGTCCATTAACAAATTCTAGACTTCTGTCTCTCTGTCTGTCTGTTTGTCTGTCTTTCTGTCTGTCTGTCTCTCTCTCTTCCCCGCGCCCCTCCCCCCCGTGGATATGAGTGAGAAAACATCACTTAGAAACTCATGTGTCCCTTACTGAATAAGTGATATTCGTGTTAAGACTCAAGTAGGACTCCACCAGGGGAAAGAACACTGTAGAGAGATGTCTACAAAGGCCCAAGAGCAGAGAGGAGAGTGGTGCATTTACGAATATGAAAATGGCTATATTAGCACAAGATGTTAGGGAGGGCAAGATGAAGTTAGGAAGAGGTGAGAACCAGACCATGAAGAAAGAGAAGACGGTACCTGGGTGTAGGATAATGCTCTTGCTAGAGATGAGTGTGCAGGAGGGAATTACACCAGCTATCCAGGTACCTTTGGCAAATCTGCCTCTCATGGTCTTATGTTGGAATGAGGGAAGGGGAGGCAGGAGGTCAGGTTGTACTCAGTGTGAGTGATACAACAGTACATATAGCCTTTAAGTGGAGTTATGGCACATGAATCCCTCCCTGAGAGCTCGAGGTGCCTGATAGGGATTCAGATGACACACATGAGAGTGGAGAAGGGAGGTGACTGTGAGTCTCTGACCTGCACAGTCAGTTTGTACTCAGCACTAATGCTATCTGACTCTTAAAGCTCTAAGATTCCTCAGCAGCCACCTGCATGATCTTGATAACAAGGCAGATGCTTGCTAAATGTCAAGTATAAGTATGTGAATAAGACTGCATTGGTCTCTGTGACCCGGGGAGCAGTGAAAAACATACAATCTCAGATGAGAAGGGACTTTGGCTACCTTCCACAAGGTCCTGCTCCTCTCTACTTCAGTTTCTGTTTGTTCTACTAACCAGATCCCTGTCCCTTCCTAGCCATCCCGTTTCCATTTGCAGCTTGAAAGATTATGGTGTTAGGCATGCTAAAACAGCCTTTTAAGCATGATCCCCTCCCCCACTCCTGCTCAGCAGGTCTTGTTCTTTAAATACCGGGGAACCTAGCTCCTCAGAGGGCTTCAGCCCGCTCTCAGCTAGTCCTAGCTCTTGCCAGCCCTGTCTCCAGCCCCAAGCACTTAAAACAGCCCTTGCAGAGTCAGCAGTACTGATCCCCCTGTGCGGTAAGCACACACTTCAGCATTTCGCTCCCGCTTGTTAATGCGCTTTGCTCCGATATAATTGTTTCCAGAGCCTAGGAAGTGGGGGGAGGTGTGGTAAGGACAAACTTGGGGCGGCAAGCCCAGGATTCAGAGCCGTTTCTATCCTTTTGAGAAAAACAGCAATAAGAACTGACTCTGGGTCTTGAGGGCAGCTGTGAAGGACTGAAGAGCGTGGGTGCCTGTCTTTCAGATGGGCAGTAGAAGTGGTCGTGGATCAATGGGGGGGGGGGGGGTTATGTGTGTGTGAATGGAAGGAGGAGAAGCAGCTTTTCCTCACTGCTTCACAGAATGACGTCCCTGCAAGCCCACGCAGAGCATGCTTTCCCACAGCCTACTTCCCCATCTTTGCAATACAGTGAAGTTTCCTTGATAGGAATAGACTAGGAATAAGAGTGGATAGTGCCCTGCAGAGTAGATGCTCGGCAAATGGGGTGGATCAAAGTTACAGCGTTGTCCTTGCCTAGCTGTATGATTTCGGGAAAAGTATTTAACCTTTCTGCAACTCAGTGACCTCATCTGTAGAATGAAAATTGAAACCTCATTCTCATATGATAAGTTTCTTTTTAATGACATAGTGGGTAGAACCAGATGCATGAAATGCTAGCTGCACCTGCCTGCACAAGGCTATGGCCTCCTTAGGTTTCAGTTGGACACTACTCACACTGGGAACTTAATAGTTATTCTCTATGAATATGGTATGAGAAAAGGACCTCACTTCATGCCCAGCCTACTTTCCTCTCCAGGTTCCTGCAGCCTCTCTTGGGCCAGTGCTGAGCCTCTGACATCAAAGACCAAGCTGCAGTGCTGGTTACCTTGTATTTTCTAGCTATCCTAGAGGTTCACATCTGTGTCTAGGATGCTCAAATCACTCTACGCACATCTCTTATTCCCATGAGACCCTTGTGGGTGCTTGTCGCCACCTTGATCTCCAAACTCTACTGCTGCATCTTCTCTGTTAATGCCACGTGACTCTGAAACCTAAACCTCACAAAGACTCAACAAACAAAATTTTAGACCAATTTCCCTTATGAACACTGATGCAAAATTAAACAAAAAACACTTAGAAACCGAATCTAAGAACACATTGATACCATCATTCACCATGATCAAGTAGGTTTCATCACATCCCAGGTTTGCAGGAGTAGTTCAATATATGAAAATCCATCAATGTAGTCCACCATATAAGCAAACTGCAAGGAAAAAAAACCACATGATCATCTCATTAAATGAAGAAAAGTCTGACAAAATCGAACATCCTTTCATGTTAAAAATCTTGGAGAGGTCAGGGATACAAGGTTTCCTTTCTTAATAGTGTGATGGGCAGGGTGGTACTTCACAGGGTGTTCATGGAAACATGTAGAAGTTTCTGTTCTACCTTTGTACAAATCAGCCCCTGATTGCTGTGGGGGTATGGTTGTCTTTAAGACCAGAGGTGGTTCTGGAGATGTGGGCAAACATTCCTCCCATAAGTGTTTGATTTAAAAAGCTTGACTTGGAGGACAAAATAATATTACAGCTTTTGTCACGTATTATTAATATCCACAAGTGAGAGAAGGCCTGGGCTTTGTGTCCAAAGATGCTGGTTCTTGGAGCAGCTCTCCTTAGAAAAGTCTTACTTACTGGAAATTGGGCTGTAAGCCTAGGAAAATAAAATATTTCTGCAGGCAGCATGATAAAAACATGGTAGGCAGCTTCCTGCCAGTTGGGCTAGAAGGAGGTAAGCTAGGGTCCTGGAGAAAAAAAGGAAGAAAAAAAAACTTATTCCTTAAATCATCCACTTTCCTTCTCTTTTAGCTCTCAGGGAAGTTTGATTTCACATTGACCTTCTTTCTCTCACTCTGGTTTCTCTTTCTCCTCTGCCCTCCTTTCTCCTTTGTCTGTGACCTGTATCTCTGATGAAGGCAAACAAGAAACACTATCTCCACTGTACAAATAAGAAGGTGGAGCCTTGCAAAATCAACGCCAGGAAAAAGTGGTGGCTAAGAGTTTTCTGGGGATCGTGATAAATGTGAAGGCAGAAGGTGGTCATCTTGGACCAATATCATATCATAAAGAACGACTGGTTCTCCGTCTCTCCCTCCCTTCTTCCCTTCAGCTCTTTCTACTTCCCTCCTTGTTTGGTTATTTTTAGGGTTACCTTTTGGGCTTCCAAAATCGGATAAAGAGCACAGTTTCCATTTATGTCCCTTGGTGTTTCAAGGGAGACCAAGGACATATCGGGCACAGAAGAAACTCCTCCATAGGTTTGGGTCTGCATTTGGAAGCAGAAGGAAACTCGGTAGCCCTTACCAAAGTCAGAAGGCATTAAGGATGAAGTTTCTCTATTGGGAGGCTGAGAGGTCCATATTAATAGCTTGCAGACACTCAATGGGTTCAATTCTATCCCTTTCCAATGTCTGATGGAATCATCCTGTCTGTCCATCCTTGCCAAGTCTATTTCATTGACCTAAGAGAACAATATATATATCACAACATGTACCAATATGGACTCATTCTGTCCATACAATAATGTAACATCTTTCTGGAATTCATCATCGCAGATATCAAGGGAGGCATGAGAATCCCACGGATGCTTGTCGAGTTTCCACATGAACAGCTTGGTTTATGACTATATTATTGAATAATACAAGAACCTTGGATGAAGAAGACCATGGCAGGATAGTCTCATTTTGGAAATGCAGACTTTGGTGTGGAAGTAGATGGTATGAGAAGTCAGGAAGCACTGGGAATGGAAGCCAGGAGAACGGTCTCAACTACAGGTAAAGATTTAGAACATTAGTTGGAGAAGCTCCAGAATGCGTGAACTTGTCTGATGACTGTGAATATCATGAAACAAAATGAACTTCACCTATGAAGATGTGTTCAAAGGTCATGGCTCTCAGGAAAGAAATGGAGAAAAGGAAGTACAGTGTACAGGAGCTAGTTCTCCAGTGTCTCTTCCATGCAGGTGGAGGTAAGGGCTCACCCTTGACCTTCCGAGATAGTTAACTCCAGTGTCTTCTCCACCGTAGGTCAGATTTCATTCCTCACCTTCTCCTTATTCCAGATAAATTGATAGGATGACCCCAGTGCTACAGATCAAGATGTAGAAACACTGAATATGAATCTGCCCCCAAATTGTTCATGTTCTACCAGCCAGACCAGCCAGCATTATGAGAAGTATGGGTTCAGAAGACTGAAGACCTGTCCATTTGGAGAGCTGGCAGATAGAAGAATGCTGTGCCTGCAAGACCTTCAATAAAAGGAAGATGTGTTCAATGTGCTGACAATATTACCTGGGTACAAGGAGAGCTCCCCCTAAGATCAAATTGATAACAACAGGTTCCTTCACAGAGCCTGATTTATTTGCCAAGTGGATATCTCCCCAGTGCAACCACATTGCTATACCTGTCACCCCTGATACTGGGACTAGACAAATACCCTCTCTGGAATTCAGGTACTGCTTGGAGAATGAAATCATAACTCACTTTAGAAACCAGTGATACATATTTATACTCTGACGGGCACAGGCCTGGAAGCTCTTCACTGTGCATTCCCTGGCTTTCGATGGGCGTCAATCTTCCCTGCAGTTTATTAACACGGCTGCCACTCAAGCCAGATTTACCGTCACCTGACTGACTGTGCCAAGACAGTTCATCATGGGAGCATTCACTTAATTTGCCCCATCCGAATTGTTCCCTGCAACGCGGATGTCTGATAAGGCTTCATAAATGACATTTCTTTTCTGTTGGAAAAAATCTTTCTGGCCCTTTTTCTTGTATCCTCCCCAGCTACTTATTTAAAGGAAGCACTAAATGTCAAAACTATCTATAGCTCTAGTGAAGAGAAGTTGACATACAAGGCCAAACAAAACCCATGTAAACTGCCCTCACCCTAGACGGAAGAAGTCTGGTTTAATGAATGGTGATCCATTCTTTTAGAGACTTAGAAAGTTTAGTTATATTGAAAAAGAAATCAACTAACCTCACTATCTTATATATATATATATATTTTTTTTTTTCTTGGATCTAGTTGTCCCACCTTTGTGCTTTTCCCCAGAGAACTCAGAGTGCTTCTCTCCTCAGACTGACTCAGATATTACTTCAAAGCACTCAATCTGTGCCAGACACTGATACAGACACTTTTATTCCCTACCCAGCTTAATGATGGGAAGTGACAGTAACTTGCTCCCATAGACCGTAAGAGGTGCTGAAGCTTATAGGATGGATTAAATTTTCTTGGATTCTTCTGGTTCTGAGCCCATGAGCGTTCTTACTCTTCCAAGGTGCTACCCAGACCGACATGCTAAGCCAAAGTTTACCCAGGATTTCTTGTTTACTGAGTGCTTGGGTTATTTCATTTAGCCTCAAGAGAAACCTTGGGAAGAGTATTGAATTTTAGCTACCATTTTATAAACTGTGAAATGGAAGTTTGTAGATACTGATAACTTGTTCAAAGTCTTTCAGCTGGTGAAAGCAATAGGATGAAAACTCAGGTCTTTGCAGCATCAATGGTGATTGTCTCCACTAGAACCCCTCAAATTCAAATTTCCTCAGTATAACTATAAATGTTATAGCTCTGAGGGGAAAGGTATTCTGGCAATCAGGAGCAAAGGAATACCACAAAGTCACATTAGACAACAAGCCTCATGCAACAGATTTATTGGGAAAGACACAAGAAGCTGGCTACCTTTGCTGGGGATAGAAGCAGCAAACCCTTTATAAACCTGTATAAGCATTCCAGGGTGACCTGGGGTTGTAGGATTTTGTAGCTCAGAGACTGGTGAGATTCTGTGGCCTGACCTTGGATCAAATTCAGGATTGGTAGGATTCTGGTGGGATTCTATGGCCTGATGTTGGCCTGATCAGAGATTGTTAGAATGTTTTAACCTGATCATGGGCTTTTTTTCCCCCCTCTGTAGTTCAGAGCTTGGCCACTTTCATCTTGAGGGGCTTGGCTTGGCTGGTATAGTATTCTGGGATGTGGGCCCTGGCTGTGCCAGGCCATTAGAGTAGTCTGGATGTGAGGCCTTGCAGTTGGATGCTCTCAGAGGTGGGGCCAGCTACTTGGGTACCTTGAGGGCCTAATTATAACCATAGGTAAGTTTATTCAAGAGCCACATGATGTCATCTCATGGCTGAAAGGAGTGGGCAGAGGAGACAGAGTGGATTGCTCTTGGAGGGAGCAGGTTCTTCAGTGTGTGAGAATGTTTCCAGTTCCTTGCAGAATTTCTGGCAGGAAAATGTTAGTTTCTCTTAAGTGGGATTTGTGTGACATGCTCCAGTGAGAGCTGGGTCACCTTGTGAGCGATGACACTGGGGCAGTACACAGGTGTATTAGAGGTTTTGATACCTAACTTTCCACAGACACTAGCTGAAAAGACTATGTAAGGAGAGGGATGGTAGAGCCTGGTTTGGCCAAGAAAGATGAGTACATTCTACCAAGAAATTGTAAACAGTTGTACCTATAGCACTTCCTGTTCCCTCAAGCCACGTATAACAAGGGCCCATCTCCCCAGGGCATTCTGTCAGCAATGAACATTATCTCCTTAGGAAGTCCTTTCCTGGAAGCCCCAAGGCTCTTTCCTATTCTATTTGGTTACCTCATACTCTCTTCTAAAGGGGCTTCCTTCCTTCTCAAGGAGTCACATCTACCACTGTGTCCCCAGCCCAGCTTGTGGCTGGCTCAGCCTCCCTTCTGGAAAGCCCTACCAGATCCCATAGCAGCTTTAACAGAGCCATGCAAGCCTGGAGCTGATCTCATGATTCTGTCTTCAGACTCACGTTTGCTCCAGACTCTTGCCTTATCAAGAGACATCATCTTCCGCTGACCCACTTTGAAGGAGAATATTCTAGGATCTTCCCACCCAGGAGATCACTATGCCCTGTTGTGTCCACCTTCCTCATGTTTGTCTTCCTCTACATGTTTAATTCTAATAGAGAATTTAAAGGAACACTTTCCATAATGTGGATAAATCAACCAATTCTCAAAGAAAGAATGCAACTTGTCTAAGAGTAAAAATTGGAAATAAGCCCCATGATAGCAAATCCATCTGCTTTTCTACCCATCTGCTTTTCAGATATAGTTACTGAAAAGAAATGGAGGAGATATTGGAAAGTCAAAACTGTTGCTCTGGTTTTCTGTGGCAACTGTAACAAAATGCCCTAGACTGGTTATTTTAAACAGCAAATGTTTATTGCCTACTTGCTCTAGAGGCTAGAAATACTGCCCCAGGGTGATTGATATAAGAGTTCTTAGTTTTCTGAGAACATGGGACTTTCTCGTCTTGGCTTATAGATGTTCAGATTGTCCTTCTGTGTTTGCTCTAATTGTCTCTATGAACACATTGTAACCTAAATCAGATATATGCTAAAGTATTCAGAGTTAGGGTTTCAAAAATATGAGTGTGTGTGTGTGTGTGTGTGTGTGTGTGTGTGTGTGTGTGTGTGTGTGTGTACCTGTGTAGGACATAAAATAATTCTGAGACCATAGAGCACATTAAAACTGATGACGGAAATAATGTAATACTGGTCATAGGTGAAGTCTAGATACTGATCCCAGAACATGAGAAAATTAAGTGTTCAGTCAGGAAATATCTGAAACAATGTGGATAAACCGTATTGGTTCTATTCAGTGGTAACTGGTGGTAGAGGATGGGCAGGTTCTATTTCTTCTTTTCATGTGCTGTGATAAAATCAGTTGCAATTCAGTGAAGATTTAAATGTAAATTATGAAGCTGCAGAGCACTAGACATGGCTAAGATTAAATAAAAAATAGAGGCATGGCAAGAGGTCCCCCTCTAAGCATTGTATAAAACCATGAAGCCAAAAAGGAAAAGTGGACAGGGATGTAGGTCATTTGGTAGAGTCCTTGCCTAGTATGCACCAAGTCTTAGGTTCCATTTTTAAGTCTTTATTAAATCTCCACCCAACTAGGCATTGGGGTTGGAAAAATGGAAGGAAGGCTAAGAGCACCTACTGCTCTTGTAGAGACCCAGGTATTGTTCCTGGCACCAACATGGTGGCTTACAACCACTCTTAACTCCAGTTCCAGAGGATCCAGAATTTTCTTCTGATCTCTATGGGCACATGTAGCACACACATATATATATACACACAGGCAAGTACCCATTTGCATAAAATAAAATAAATACATATAAAAATGAAATTAAAACCAGTCATAGTGGCACATACCTTTAATCTCAGCACTCAGGACTGGACGGCAAGAAGATTTTAAATTCAAGGTCATCTTTGGCTATATAATGAGTTCAAGGCTAATCTGGAACACCTGTGCTTGTGTCTCAAAAGATAAACAACAAACAAACAAACAAAAACAAACAAAACCTCACCAAACCCTGTGCCTCACACGGTGGAAAGAATAGTTGACTCTTGAAAGTTGTCTTCTGACCTCCATGTGCATTCTGCCCGCCAAACAATCAAACAAAGAAGTGACTGAATGAGCAAATAAAAGTAATAAAAATTGAAAAAGGAAAAAAATGCAGGTAATTTAGCAAATTTCTGTTAGCCAAAGCGCTGTAAGCAAAAAAGCAGACAATGAATTAGTGAAAATGTTTCTAACAAAATGTAGATAGAACATTAACTCATCAAGAAAAATTCTGAGAAATTTTAAGGGTGGAACAAAAGAAGAAAATGGATAAAAAAAAAAAAGCATAAATGGTCTATTTCTAGAGAAAAAGGAATGCAACTGCCTAATATGAGTTTGCAAAGATTTATAACCTCATTTAGTACTAAAGAAATGATATGTAAAATAAAAATGAACTTATTTTGATGTACTATGCATTGGTGTAATTGGGGATAGGGAAAGTGGAAAAGCCAACTATTGTTGTGGTGTAATGGTACTGTGATTTGGCTGGGAAAATTTGGCAATATCCAATTTAATTAAGCAATCCAATTTCCCCTTCTCTCCCTCCCTCTTTCCTACCCAACATGCACGGCTCCTACCCTTCATCTTAATCAGGGTTTTTATTGCTGAGATAAAACATGAGGCTCATACATAATTTAGAGAGAAAGGGATTTATTTTAGCTTTTTGCTCTCAGGTTATACTCCATTGCTGAGGGAAGTCAGGAGAGGAACTCAAACAGGGAAGGAACCTAGAGCCAGGAGCTGATGCAGAGGCCATGACAAAATACGACTTACTGGCTTGTGTTTCATGGCTGTATAGCCTGCTTTCTTTTTAAAATTTTAATTAATTAATTCATTCATTCATTCATATTACATCTCAATTGTTATCCCATCCTTTCTATCCTCCCATTCTTCCCTCCCTCCCACTTTCACCCTATTCCCCTCCCTTATGACTGTGACTGAGGGATACCTCCTCCCCTTGTATATGATCATAGGGTATAAAGTCTCTTCTTGGTAGCCTGCTGTCCTTCCTCTGAGTGTCATTGGGCCTCCCCATCAAGTGGGACATGGTCAAGAATGAGGCACCAGAGTTCATGTGAAAGTCAGTCCCCACTCTTCACTCATATGTAGAGAATGACCTGTCCCTTGGCTAGATCTGGGGAGGGGTTCAATGCTTATTGCACATATTGTCCTTGGTTGGTACCATAGTTTGTGCAGAACCCCTAGGCCCAGATCTGACCATCATAATGTTCTACTTGTAGGTTTCTAGGACCCTTGGGATCCTTCTATTTCCCCATTCTCCCATACTTCTCTCATCTAGAGTCCCAAAAGGATGCCCTCACATTTATCCCACTTTCGTGGTAGGTGAAGACTTTCATGGGCTAGTGTCTAGTCATAAGTGGGTATATACCATTTGAGTCTTTCTGCTTCTGGGTTAACTCACTCATTATGATCATTTCTATTTCAATCCATTTGTCCACAAATTTTGGGAATTCCTTGTTTTTAATAGCTGAGTAGTATTCCATAGTGTGCACCACAGTTTCTTTATCTATTCTTTTACTAAGGGATACTTAGGCTATTTCCATGATCTGGCTATTATGAATAGTAGCCTGCTTTCTTATAGCACCCCAACTTCACCTTCCCAGGGGTGGGCCTACCCAAGATGTGCTAGGTCCTTCCACATCAATCAATAAGAAAATGCCCTACAGATTTGCCTACAGGTAAATCATATGGAGGCATTGTCTCTGTTGAGAGTTCCTCTTCCCCCAATGATGTGTTAAGTTGAAATAAAACTAACTAAGCCAGCTCCCTCCCTATCTCCATCCTTTTCCTTCCTTTCTTTGTTTTTTTTCCTCTGTCTCTCTGCCTCACACCCTCATGCCAAGTTCTTCAACATACTCAAGTCTGGTGGTTTGAATGAGATATTCCTCTTTGTTTAGGCCTGTGTAGGAGGAAGAGCACTACAGCTCTAGAACTCATGGAATGTGGCCCACTGGTTAGCATACCCACAATGAGTGCGTCTTGAAGAGACATAACCCAGATTACACATACTGAGGACTTCATGCTATTACAGAGCATCACTCTTCTTGTTACTTGTAATCCTCCTAATAGATGAACTGTGTGAGTGCTATAAAGGGGAATTCCAGCCCCTCACTGGGAATTGTCATTGGCATGTGCAATAACAATGCTTGATCTTTTTCAGGCATTGCTGTTAATGATTCAACCACCACCCTTGAAAAGAACCTGCAGATGTAGATTGCCGACAATGACCACTACCCTTAGAAAGAATTTGGAAAAATGGATTGTTCAGCAAGGTTAAGTAAAGATGTTTTTGCTAGTGGCTCTGATGTAGAAAATCTTAGGAAAAAATAGATTGCTTGGCAAGGTTAAGTAAAGATGTTCTTGCTATTGGCTCTGATGCAGAAAATCTTAGGGAACAATTTGAAGTTAAGAAAAAGTACACTTTTAATAGTAAAGCTAGGGACTTTTTGAGGTCAGTGAGCAAAGACAATACCCCAATTATCACTAGCTGACTTGACTCTCTCACTAAAGCTGGATGTCAAGGTGACTAATTTCTTATACTTATTTTTGCCCTCAGCTTCCTGATGTGATTTAATAAAATTACTAATGAGTAGATGAGCACCTCTAGGATTTAAAGTAGAAATGGCTCCTTGTTTTTTACATAGAAGTTTAGATTTGTGATTCTTTTAAGATCTTTATAAGATTACTTTTTAAGATAACTGATTGGATTCTTTCATTGTAACCACAAATTACAGCCTGCCAGTAAAGAAAAGCTGGTTGAGAAATTACCTTGCTTGCTTATTCTCTGTTAATACATAATGAGTCTCTTAGTTACAAATGTATGTGGGTTCTTGGAAATAACTTGTTTTTCATGTTTGTTTCTCAACCATAAGACGTAAAACATTTGATCATGTAAAGATATTGAGGAACATGTTTTTCTTATGTATACTCATTATAATCCTTCACTTAAAGAAAAAAATGTAATAACATTATGGTATGGTACTGTTTGACAGACCTGCTGGGATATATAAGCTGTGGGAGAAATAATAAAGTTGTTGGAACTTGCTCTTTGTAGTCTGTTCCTTCCACAAAAGTATACATGCTTATGCACAACAGCTGGTTTATTTTTGGAGTTTGTTCCACCCAGCAAGATATATGTGTGAGTGCACGCGTGTGTGTGTGTGTGTGTGTGTGTGTACGTGTATGTAGTATGTATGTGAATATATAAAGTAAGAGAAACTTGAGAGAAGGAGCTTGTTGGAACCTACTTGCTGGAGCTTGTCTTAACTTCATCATCATGTGTGTGTGTGTGTGTGTGTGTGTGTGTGTGTGTGTGTGTGTGCAATTCCTTTCTCTCCTTCTTTCCCTTTCTTTTTTAGATGCTTTGTCACTGTCAGTGGAAAGCCCCTGCTAGGAGCCATTAGCCCTAGCCCCTGCCAGTGGAAACCCCTGCCAGGAGCCATCAGCCCTAGCTCCTGCTTACATGGTAGTTATAAGACCCTGCCAGGAAGCTATCAGCACTGGTTCGCTGCCAGCAATTTAATTCTACCACTATCAGTGGAAGCCATTGTGGGTAACAATCAGTTCCGGCCTCAGAGAAAGTCTGCAGGGTCACCATCCAGCAGAGGGATCTAAACCTCACCTCAGTTTCCCCAGTTGATGTCGAAGCAGAACTTTAATACCTCATGAATTCTGGCATGCAATTACTTGGTCCCCAGTTGGTGGCACTGGTGGGAGGCTTAGGAGGTGTGGCCTGGCTGGAAGAAGTATGTCACTGGGGTTGGGCTTTTGAGAATTTAAAGACTCCCATTATGTGAACGCTTAAGATGCTGCTCCCAAGTTCTGTTTTAAAGTATATGTATTTATGTTTATCTGTGTCTGTCTGTCTGTCTGTCTGCTTTCTGTATGTGCATGTATGTTTATGTGTATGTATGTGTGTGCACATGAGTGTCGGTGCACTGCTGAAGTCAGAGGTATTGAATCCTTTGGAGCTGGAATTAGAGATGGTTGTAAGCCCCCTGACATAGGTGCTGGGAACCAAACTCAGGTTCCTTTCAAATGAATTATGAGCTTCTGGGCCCTGAATAACTTCCTTATTCCTGTGATTATGCTAGTTTTGTACAAGGAACCATGGCCAACACAAAAGGAACTTCTGGAGCTCAAGCACTAAGCATTTCCTGACAGAAGCAAGTTAAAATTCTACCAGAAGTATATAAGTTATTACTCTCTGTTCACCAGTACCCACTATGGTCCAGCTGGAAACTTTTTACTAATCTGATGTGCAAAAGGAACCTTCTTTTAGTTTTCATTTCTTAACTAATAATGAGGTTGTTGTTCTTCTCACGTGTTTATGGTCGTCATTAGGGTCCTTCTCACAGAACTGTTGGGTAATATCTGTTGCCAATTTTTCTATTGAGCTGTCATTGACTTGTGGGAGTTCTTAATATACTTTGCATGGTAATGTTTTGTCAGTTCACTCTATTACAATAGCTTTTTGCATCTGTGTGACATCTTTTACTTTTATTCAATACATTC
Source organism: Acomys minous (assembly GCF_964271855.1). Taxonomy (NCBI): domain Eukaryota; kingdom Metazoa; phylum Chordata; class Mammalia; order Rodentia; family Muridae; genus Acomys; species Acomys minous. The sequence goes on along the minus strand of NC_140483.1, from coordinate 161,914,461 downwards.
TTTGTCACACATTAATTTAAAATTTATATGCAGTCAAATTGATCAACATTTTTTGTGATTGGTATCTTTTATGTCTTAACAAATCTCTTCCTAGCCAAGTTAAAAAAAAAGATATTTTCTTTTAAAAGTTGAAAAATAGAACTCATCACTATGATGAATTTAAAATATACTCAAGACTAGGAAAATAAAGTTTAAGGCGTTTCTTTTATTTTAACAACAATCAACTTCATATCACTTTTGCTTTACCTGTTTTTTCCTTGTCTCTCTCAGAATTTTCTGGAACATTCCAAAAAAAGAATCCTCAGATTTCATATCATCAACCCAATATTTGTGTGCTGTTTTATCCCATCTTGACACAAGCTAGGCTGAGAGGTAGAATCTCAACTGAAAAATGCCTCCATAAGATTGGAATGCAGGCAAGCCGGTAAGGAATTTTCTTAATTACTGATTGATGTGGAAGGGCCTAGCCCACTGTGTTTCTAGGCTCTATAAGAAAGCAGATTGTGCAATGCATAAGGAGCAAGCAAGTAAGCAGCACTCCTCCATGGCCTTCGCATCAGCTTCTTCCTCCAGATTCTTGCCCTGCTTTAGTTCCTGTGTTCACTTCCCTCAGTCATGAGCAGTGATATGGAAGCAGAAGCCAAGTGAATCCTTTCCTCTCAAAGTTGCTTTCGGTCATAGTCTTTCCTCACAGCAGTAGAAACTCTAAGACAGAAATTGGTACATTTTTGTACAGATGGGTGGGTATTTGCAACCCGACCATATTTGTTTGGGATTGTGGAGGGATAGGATAAAAAAGGCACTGAATATTTAAAGCTTGGTGAGATGTCTTGTAGAAACATGGAAGACAGGAGTGTTTCCAGAAATGCAGATGACGGTGAACTGGTTTGTGAAGTCTCAGAGAGTAGTTTAAAGACTCTATTGGGCCCATTACATATTTTTAGCTACGAATCAATGGTTCTGGTTAGCTGGGCTTGTGATCAATAAGGTACCAGAACTACTAAATTGAAACATTTGCTTAACTGGAAAGTCATTGCTGGTCAGCTGGAGCTGAGAAATTAGTAACGAATAAGAAGGGACTAGCATCACTGAGGTGAAATCTTGTGAAAAAAGTGATTCCTTATAATGAGACCACAGAAGTGGTGTTCTAGGAGCAGCCAAAGCTGTCCCTTGTGCTGGCAGCCATGCTTGGTAGTGTAAGAGTTACACTGGTGGTACTGGTTTTGATGACATGCAAGGAGTCATGGAGAACATCTGAGACATGGCATTGGTGGCATTGCTGGAGTCCTGGAAGAGAATGCTAGTAAGGCTACTGTTGACAGTACAGCCTAGATACAGTAGAGACTCCAGCATTTTGGAGATGTTAGTACCATGTGGTGACCACCAAGGGCAACAACAGCTGTGGAATGGAGCCAGGCAAATCCTTAAAGATAAGCATCATGGTTGGCTGTCTAAGACCTTTTTAGAATCCTAGAAGATTGTGAATGAATCCAAGACATTGGATGCTGACTTATTTACACTATTGGAGTCTGTTTTTGCTTTGCTCAGATGGTGCCCTGGTTCTCCCCTCTTGAGGTAATAAAGTATTTAATTTATCTTTTATTTTACAGGAGTCCACAGATGGGAGACTTTGGATTTTTAAATAGATTTTATATTTTAAAAGAGATTTTGGAGTTTCAGGAACTGAATTTTAATGAGTTCAAATTTGTAAAAGGTTGCATGCTTTTTAAAGTTTGTAAGATGCTTTATATTGTCATTTTTATATTAATGTGTGATTTGGGGGATGAACAAAGAAGGATAGGTATGGTTTCATGGTCATGTGTTTACTGAGTTGACAAGGGGTCAGTTGACACAAGCTATAGCCATTTAGGAGGAAGAAATCTCTATTGAGAAAAGCCTCTATAAGAGCAGGTCTGTAGAGTATATTCTAGATTAACAGTTGATGTGGAAGGGTCTAGCTTAAGTTTCTGTCTTGAGTTTCTTCAAAGATGAGCATATAGAAGCATACACCAAATGAATCCTTTCCTCCCCAAGTTGCCTTTGATCATGGTATTTCATTACAGCAATACTAACTCTAACAAAGACAATTAGCTTATAAGAGATATTTAAAAATATGATCTTGCCTTTTGCATCTAATAACATATCTTCTCCATTAATTGACACTTCAGAGTGAAATATATGTGTATGTTCTAGTGCTTTTAAAGTCCATTAAATTCATGGAGAATTTTGAAAAGATTTATTTTTATTCATAGTGTGAGTGTGTGTCTCTGTGTGTGTGTGTGTGTGTGTGTGTGTGTGTGTGTGTGTGTGTGTGTGTGTGTATGTGTGTGTGTGTGTTCTGGTGCTGGAGCTGGTGCCTACTAAGCCCAGAAGATGTTGTCAGATCCCTGAGAGTTGGACTTACAGGAGATTTTGAGCCACCTGACATAGGTGCAGGAACTGAGCTCAGGTCCGGTGCAAGAGCAGTATGTGTTCTGAACTTCTGAGCCATCTTTGCAGCCTCAAGTTTTATATTCTTTAACATATTCACCTTTTGATATCTGGCTGAAGCCTTTATTCTCTTAAAAACACTTTGAACATTTTAAAAGTTTATTTGCTCCATGTAAATATTAGTATGAAATTGTCAAATTATAAAAAGAAAAATAAAAAATGATTTTTTAAATTGTGAAGAATCTCAAATTTTTTATTCATTGCATTTCCTGGAATCTCAAGATTCAATGAGGGCCAGTTTTTATGACATTGTATCTACAAATATCTAGACTATGTCCTATTTCTTTATGAATTAAAATATTGCAAGGCTATCAGTAACAATATATTTTTAAAGAAATCGACCTTTACATTGTTTGTCCCTAGTATGAAAAATGATTTAACATTATACTTCCCAAGTGAGCATCAGGATTAAGTCTATAGCTGCAGCACTTGGGACACTAAGTCAGGAAGATCATTTGACCTGAAGAGTCTGGGAAGAGCCTAGATATGAGAAGGAAGGAAAGGGGTGCAAGGAAGTGAGAATGAACTCTCTAAGCATTTTGTTTATTGTTGCTTTTATTGTATAAAAGTTGCTAATGTGTATGTTAACTGTCTGTTTTTATGTTCAGTTTACCTATAAAACTTAGTAATTTGAATATTTATTTGTATATTACCTTGTATTGTCTCTATAGACAAATACCTCAATGGTAAATAATGACTTTTTTTTTTTTTTTACTATCATTTTCTTGTCTTATTGCACTGGGTATGACTTTCAGTTCAAGTTTAATAGAAGTTATGGTAGTGGGCTTCTTTATTTGTCTCTGATCTTTCAAAGAGCTGTTTCTAATGGTTCATAATTTGTAATATTTGATGTAGGTATTAAGGGAAGGGATATTTGATGGGTTAAAGAAATTGCTTTATTTTGAGATGCTTCAGGTTTTTTTTTATTATGAATATGTAGTATTTTGTAAATGAATTTTCACCCTATCTATTTAGCTATTATGCAGCTTTAAAACAATCTACTCATTGGCTAAATTGTAGACTAAATAATTTTAACTTTTGTAATTATCGCACAAAATGCCAATTTTTCATATTTCACTCTATTCTCTGCTTTGTATACCCAGTTGCCACCCTCCGCCCAGCTCCCTTCCACTTTCCTGCTGTTCTCTTACACCCTGTACCTCCTCTTCTACTTTATTCAGTTGTCTTTCCCACTCCTCTACTTGAAGCCTCTTTTTTTTTTTTTTCTGGTTCCATTGCCTCCTTTCTTGATTCCAGGCCTTTACCCACAGTTACTTCACCTGTGAGAGAGACTTACTGTATTTGTCTTGATCATCCAGGGACACATTGCTTAATGAATTTTCTGTACATCCATCAATTTCCCTGAAATTGTCATTATTCCTTTTTTTTTCTTGATGGCTTGTTTTAGTTTCTTTTCCTTTACGTGATTGACAAGTCAACTTAACGGCTTATTCATAGTTCAAAGATACAAAAATCATAGCAGAAAAGTCAAGGCAGAGGAACTCAAAGCAGCAAATCACATCTCATTTATAATCAGAAAGAAATGATGAGATATTGCTGTTTAGCTTCCTTTCTACTCTTATATAGTTTAGGATCTAATCTAGGGAACGCTGCCACCCACAGTGAGTAGATTTTTCCACATCAACTACTCTGATCAAGACAGTACCCCAATGGGACGCTCAGAGACCTAGCTCTCTCGGGTGATTGTAGATTCTGTCAAATGGACAAGAGTAACCATCAACTGGCTGAATAAAGTTCATCATATAACTGTATTATACAGTTCTATATTCAGTGTTTTGGGGAGCTTCCACACTGGTGCCAGTTCTAGTTTACAGTTGGTGAGGATTCTTCTTTTCCTGCATCTTCCCCAATATTCATTATTGTTTTCTGTCTTTTCTTATGCTTTTTAACCTTTAAAATTTTGCATTTGTGTGTATGGGTGTTTATGTGGTACCCATGGAGGCCAGAAAGAGCATTGGATTACCTGAGACACAAGTTACAGACAGTCCTTAGCTGTGTGTTGGGAATTGAACCTGGGTTCTTGTAACAAGGGTTCTTAACCGCTGAGAAATCTTCCCAGCCTGTGACCATTTGTTTTCTTCATGGTGGCCACTTTGACTTGAGTAAGATAAAATCTCAAAGTAGTTTTAGTTTACATTTATGTAAAGGCTTGGGATGTTGAATCCTTAAAAAAACTATTTATTATCCATTTGTATTTCTTCTTTTGAGAACTGTTTGTTCACATCATTGCTTAGTTTTTTGAGTGGCAGCTAGTTTGTGGGTTTTAATTTTTGTACTTCTTTTTGTATTCTAAATATTAACCTCTTGTATGATGTACAGTTGGCAGATTTCCCATTCTGTAGGCTGTCTGTCAATTCTGTTGTGAAGAACCGTTGTAATTTACAGAACACAAAGCAGGAGCAAAATTACAAAACTTTTAAATATTAAATCTCTTTTAAACAATGACAATAAATACTGCTTGACTAAATTATGTTAAAAGAAAATTTTAGTTTAACTAAAACACTTAAAATTTTGGTAGTCACCTAAAATGTTAATATTTCTGGTATGTTTATATCTTATGCTTTTGTGAAATACTTTTTTAGTGCATGTATTTTTCAAAGATACTGTTCATTTTTTCAAAAAATTGTTACAAAATATTCATTATTTTGTAAAGTTGTTGTTTAACTATTGATTTAATATAGTACCCTCCTCTCCTATACTTTTCTCAAAGTCATTCTAGGTGGGGTTTTTTTTTTTGTCTATTTAGTATGTAAGAGAGATGCATTGATATTTCTGACCAAAATTGGGAATTTATTGATTTCTTTTTATGACTACATTAATGCATACATTCAGGATTATTAAATATTCAAACTAATTTTAAAATTTCAAATGCATCTATTTTATAAAAATAGTTACAGAAAATTTACTGTAGCTAATAATTCCCTGTGCATTCTTTTTTGCTGCTTTAACAAACTATTTTGTATCATTATAGTTTAAGTGTGACTTTCAGAGTCCTTCAGCCAGTTTAAGTAAGTGTTATTTGAGAATTTCTGCTTCTTTCAAACAGTGAAATATAGTCCATTACTGCTAGGTGAGAATGTTGTTTAAATTTATTGTTATTCATATTTCTTGTTGGAGAAAATGTTTTGTTTATTCTGATCTGTACCCTTTACTACCTGCTATAGGGTTTTCTATAGACTCTTGGCTTCCTCTATTGCTTTGCAATCTAATCCTGGGAAAGTAGGAGAGATTCTGCCTTTGCTATTTGCTTTGCAAGTAATTATAATTAATTGATTAGTTTGTTGGCCAAACCAAGTGGGACTGTACACAAGCTAATGGGTTGAAAGCATAATATGACTCTATTCTCTTCTTCTTGCTGTGCAACAAATTACTACAAACTTAGTAGCTTTAAAACATCTATTTATTGCCTCACAGTAGGGCTTCTGACAGGCCCACCTGGGTTCTCTGCTTAATGTGTCATAGGATTAAAACTGAGGTATCTGAAGAACGGCTCTCATATTGTAGGCTTACCTTTCAAGCTTTATAGGTTGTTGACAGAATGTGGTTTTCTTGCTAGCAATCAGGCAATGGTCTCTCTCAGCCTGAGCATGAGACCCTATTCATTTGCCCATCATTGACTATACATCCAATTTCCCTTGTGTTTTGAGTTTCTAATGTCCTCTCCTTTCCCATAGCAAAGAAAACCTTGCTCTTTATGGACGTGTGATTTTGTTAGACCCATCTAGACAGCCTCTGCTTCACTGCCCACAGGTTAGGCTTCTCTGCTATCAGCAGAATTTCTTTACTACAGTGTCTGGATCAGCAGCTGGATGCCTCGAGCTCAGAAACAGGTTCACCACAATGACGGGGAGCACTGATAGCTGAACTGATCTGAAGAAGAGAAGAAGAGGCATTTTGTTGGTGAGAACAAGGAGAAAAGTGTTCCCCTGGATTCTGATTTCTTCCTATTTCTAGAACCACCAGTGGGGTGGGGTCCCAGAGGGAGTATGGCTCTCACTGCGAGTGGGAGAGTGGCTTGCTTTTCTGTCAGACCCAGTTTGTTGCCTCCCCCACTCCATGCTTGTGATCCAGTCATTTATAATATAGTGTGTTATTTTCACTCTGAAATTGGAACAATCTAGTTTTGTCAGGTCTTAAAGGCAGCTCCTTTCTTATGAAAGCCCACATTCTCAAAAGTCATCTTCCAGAAACATCTCAACGAGAGTAAAAGGAGTATAGGTTTAAAGCACTGTAAACTCACAATTACTTATTTTCCTGTAGCAGCTTAAATCATATACATATTAAAAAATAGCTCTAGAGATGATTTGTTATTTCACTTCAAAAATAATAATTTTTTGACTACAGCAGATAAAACAATATTATAACATATTAAAATCAAGTGTCAATAAAAATAAATGACAGCTAACAACAAGCAAAAGAACAAGTGAAACAATTTCAGCACACTGTTCCACTTTCAAAACAGACCTCATTTTAATTCTTTTCTTTGTTCTAGGAGCTTACTGAGTGGGAGGAGGTGGTGTCATGTGTGTCCCTCGCTAAGGTGTGGCTCCCGGGTTCATCTGTGTCAGGAGAATATGTGCAGGAAAACAAACACCTTCCAAATGGAGCCTATGGTTTAGTCTCTTGGTGCTGTTTGGAACAGAATACCACAGACTAGGTAATCTGTAACAGCTCTTTGTTATGGGAGCTGTGACATTCTATATCAAGATATCAGCCTCTGGCAAGGGCTTTGCTATGGCAGACCCTGACAGAGGCGATGACCTCCCTATAGTAGGGTGAAATCACTTCTGTGACAGCAGCACGAGTCTATGAGTCCTCCGTCATGGCCTGATTACTTCCCATCAGGTCCCCTCTCCCAACACATTGAGCTGGGCATTACATTTCTAACACACCTTCTTTGGGGACACATTCAAATCATTGTGCTCCATCTGTGGCAAAATGGTGGCTTTAGAACATTCAGCTTTTCCTCTACCCATTGTTTTACTTTCCACTGCAGTGTTCAACTGTGGTCTGAAAACTTAGATGGAAAATTCCAGAATTAAACCATTCGCAAACGTTAACAATTTATGTATGTATGCATGTATGTAGCTATTTGATGTGTATGTGTGTGCATGCTACATGTACTATGTGCATGTAATACTCATGGAGACCAGAAGAGGACATTAGAGCCCCTGAAACTGGCAGTTGTAAGCTGTGTGATATGGATGTTGAGAAGCAAGCCCAGGTCCTCTGGAAGAGCAGCCAGGGCTTTTAACCACAGAGCTGTCTCTATAGTCCCAATACATACAATTTAAATCATATGTCATTCTGAGTAGAGTGATAGAATCTCAAGCTTTCCCATTCCAACCCACCTGTGCCACAAATCATCCCTTTGTATACAGCATGTGCATACAGTATATGCTACCAATCACATTCATTACAGTAGTATAGTGTTTGCATTTATGGACTCTTTTGTTTACTTGATAACAGCCTAAGACACAAAGAGTAATAATGCTGAGATTTTATCAGAATATATCATTGTATTTTATGATGTTACAGCCAAAAACTTACCATACACAATCTCTATGTTAACTTTTATCATAGGTATATATAACAAAAGGCAACACATATATAGGGCTCAGTATTATCCATGGTCTCAAGTCTTGACATGTATCTCTGGCATATAAAGGGACCCTCATGGAGGAGACATTTATCTCAGCACCAAGAACGTAAGAGCATCATACTTGTTTTTGTTGTAACATCATCATCATCATCATCATCATCATCATTCACTTTCTCATTCAGCTCTTCCAACTTTTCTTGACAGGTCACCTTCTTCCTTTTGACATATTTTTCACATTATTCTTTTGACATTATCTAGGTATTATTATTTTCACTTTCTAAACTTAAGAGCCCATTCACCCCTTCCCTATAATTGCCAGGCCTACCGTATGATAGCTGCTGAAATATGTCCATCCCTGCTACCCAAGCTCCATACCTGATGTTGGCCTTTTCCTGGTGGAGAGAGAATTAAGCTGACTTCCCCGAGGTAGTAGTTGCAATTTCTTCCTCCTGTGCTCCTGGCTTAGTTTTCAGCTTCACTGGATTTTAATCAAAGGCCACTTTGAGATGTGTTTGTGATCCTGGGGACCTGACAGATAATATGACCAGAGGGAGAGGGCTGAGAAGCCCCAGATGGTACAGGAAGCCAATTTAATTATAACCTTACTTTCAGGCTGGTGTTCCTTGGGGATGTCCATTCTCTGCCTGACCAGGGCACTGGGTAGCTTTGCAAGGGGGCCAAGGAGGGGGAAGAAGCATCATTGAGGGGATTACAAGCCATATACCTGCCTTGGCTTTCTGAGAGTGAGGCAAAGCTTGAGAAAGTATGGTAGATTTGGCCTTGGCTGGGAGCCATACTAGGTCTGGAGAGACCTTCAGTAGGCTTGCATTGAGATTTCACATTCCTTCATCTTTGGAAGCCCACAGGAGTGTCACCTGGGCTTCCAGGATAATGAGATCTGGGTTCCAGTCAGGTTGGATATCAGACAAAGAGCTGCTAATTATCTCCATCACTTACTGAATGCCTCCCATAAGCCAGGTACTTTTCCTCAGAGAGCTGCAATGCCCATTTTATACACAGAGAAATTGAGGTTTGAAGAGTTCACATGGCTTGCCAAATATCATACAGCATGTACACAGTGAAACTATATATTGTTATTTTTTCAGTATTTCATTGTAAACATTTTTGATGGTATTTCAAAAAGACACAGGGTTAGAAAAAATGCCATTATGGCTTCTAAATGAAATTAATGATCATTCCTTAATTTACTCAAAATCTACATGTTGTCCACATTTCCTAGTGTCTTTTTAAATTTAGTGCTTGAATTGGGATCCCACATTGATAGAGGTTGACAGCTAGATTTTTCTTCTGTCTGTAGATCACTTCTCCCATCAACTTTCTCTTATGACCATATTTTTTAATCAAACCAGAAAATTACTTCTTCAGGTCTCTCAGAGTCTGGATTTTGCTGAGTTTACTGACATTTGAACCTAGATGATGCCTTATCTGTCACACCCAGCTGTCAGCACCCCTCATCCTGAAGAACTTGACTTCTAGTTCCTAGGTGGCAATACTGTGCTTTCCCACAAATTATACCCTGAGTCAGGTGAGTGTACCTGGTGGCCCACAGCCTTCACCAAACCCACTCTGCATTTTCATAGCTGCCTCCAAACCAACCAGAAACCCTCACACCTTTGGAGACAATGAGTATGAGTCCTTATCACTCTGCTTGAGAGAAGATATGTATCTTTTCTCTGTTATTTAACCTCTGCACATTCATGAATGAATACATATTGAGAGCTTTTCCACTGGAGTAGATGCTTGTGCTATATAGATGCATTATATCTGTGTTTGAGGTACTCAGGCCTGGCCTGGGAGAGACCAGCACTCTCTTAGGTGACTGAGGCATTCCCTGCTTTGCAGTATCATAGTTTTGATTTCTGTCTTGATAGTCACATGACATTCTCCTGGTTTGTATGTCTGTTTCCAAATTGGTTCTTTTATAAGATTTTACAAGAGTCAGCTCCTAACACTGGGAAAAGTGGTGAGGATACCCACCACCCTCCCCCTCTCTCCTTCCTTCTAAGTAAGGTTCAAGGGGAATGGAAGCTTGTCCAAGAGCAGGGAATTGTGCCTACAAAGTCTAATAATAAAAGAGGACAGAGCATGTACAGGAAGTAAAGATTGTCCAGTCTGACTGGAAACAGGGGTCTAATTGAGAGTGGCCAGGCTGATTCTAGGTAACCATTAAATGCTGTAAAGGAACCTGAAGTTTGTCTTGGGACACAGGAGCTAGGGTAGGCATCCTGATTTGAGCTGGGATAGAACTGTGGCTATGGCTGGGATCTAAGCTGGGCAAGAAGGAGGATGCATCGAACTGAACCACACGGGTTTTGTGAGATTTTAGAGGCAGGCTGAGCAGGTCAGGGAATGAGTTGGTTGAAAAGTGTGAGGGAAACAGAGGGCCTTATGATTGTGTCTTGATTCTGATTTTGTCTGAAGTCTCATGGGGCCATCAACCACTTGTGGTGACAAGAAGAGTCTGACACTCAGCAGTCCCTTGGCACTTACAGTCCTTCAGACTTACATTTCTTTTGTGATGGCATGACTCACTGTCTGAGAAGCAGCAGCTGGGAACAGGGGTTGCTGAAGCTGTGCAGAGAGGGTCAAATGAATGGGGTACTTCCTTGTCTCTTGTCCCTTCCATGATCTGTCTAAAGAGAAGAGAAAGCACAGCCAAAAGACTGAAAAGCAGATTATTTAAAATTTTTTTCATTTAAATAATTTATTCAGAAGACATCCTGATTGTTATCTCCTCACTTGTATTTTCTCATTCCCCATCCCTCCCTCTTTCACCCTATTCCCCTCCTCTAGCCCTGTGACAGAAGAGGAGCTCCTCCCCCACCATGATAACAGCCTATCAGGTCTCATCCAGATAGCCTGCTTCCCCTTCCTCTGAGTGCCACCAGGCCTTCCACCAAGGGGAAGTGGTCAAATAGGGGACACAAGAGTTCCCATCAGAGTTTGTCCCCGCTCTCCACACAACTGTAGAGAATGTGCTGTCCATTTATTTTGTAAAAATATATTCGCTTTACATCCTAATCGTTGCTCCTCCCTCATTTCCTTCCGATCCCATCCTCCCTCCTCCCTGTCCCCCGCTCCCTCACCCCTGTTCCCCTCCTCTAGTCTACCAAGAGGGGGAGCACTTCTCCCCTACCAACTGACGCCAGCCTATCAAGTCTTATCATGACCTCTTGCATCCTCTTCCTCTGTGGTATGGTAAGGCACCCTGCCGGGGGTGGGGGTGGGGGAATGGGTGGGGAATGATCAACATGCAGGCAACGGAGTTCATGGCAGGGACAATCCCTGCTTTCTTTAATAGGGGACCCATATGGAGACTGAGCTGCTTATCCATTACATAAGAGTGGGGGACCTAGGTCATCCCCATGCGTGGTCCTTGTTTGGTGCATCAGTCTCCACCGGCCCCCCTAGGCCCAGATTTGTTGGCTCTGTTGGTCTTCTTGTGGAGCTCCTTTCCGCTCTGGGTCCTTCTATTCCCCCCCCCCACCCCACACACACAATTCATCCACAGAATTCCCTGCATTCAGCCCAAAGTTTGGCTTCAAGACTCATTTTCTGCTTTGATCCCCTGCTAGGTTGAATCTTTCAGAGGATTCTAAGAAGTTGTTATTTGTTGCTATACCGGGGTTGCCTCTGAATTAGAGCCAGTCTGAGACTCTCAAAAGTAGTAGTTCTCAGCCTTCCCAAAGCTGCAACCCCTTAATACAATTTCTCATGTGGTGCTGACCCACAATCCATAAAATTATTTTGTTGCTACTTTGTAATTGTAGGTTTGCTATGGTTATGAGTTATAATGTAGATATCTGTGTTTTCCAAAGGTCTTTTTTAAAAATTAATTTCTTCACTTTACATCCCAGTTGTAGCCCTTTTCCTAGTCTCTTCCTGGTCCCATCCTCCTGCTGTCCCTTCTTCCCTTCCTCTTTTTTCCATCCCAATCCCCGTAGTTCTCAGAAACTGGAGCCTTCCTCCTTTACCAACTGATCCCAGCCTATCAAGTCTCTTCAGGACTTCCTGCACCCTCTTCCTCTGGGGGTGGGGGTAGGGAAGGGGGGATGGGAAGTGGGAAGTGATCAAAGAACAAGCAACAGAGTTTCATATTAGAGACAGTCCCTGGTCCTCTTACTAGTTGACTTACTGACTTACATGGTGACTAAGCTGCCTATTGGCCACAGCTGAGCAGGGGGCCTGGGTCCTCTCCATGCCTCATCCTTGTTTGGTGCATCAGTCTTTGGGCCCAGGATCGTTGGCTCTGTTGGTTTTCTTGTGGAGCTCTTGTCCCCTCTGGGTCCTTCTATTTCCCCACTCTTCCAAAAGACTCCCTATGCAAAGGTCTTAAATAATGCTGTGAAAAAGTTGTGCAAATTCCTCAGGGGGGTCATGACCCACACTTTAATAACCACTGCTCTAAAGCCTAGTCCAAAGACTTTCCTTGTTTCATCTCCAGGGTAGCCTCCCAGCTATATGGAACACTCATTTCTCCTTTCTTTTTTTTCTCCTTTATTAATTTATTCTTGTTACATCTCAATGGTTATCCCATGCCTTGTATCCTCCCATTCTTCCCTCCCTCCCATTTTCCCCTTATTCCCCTCCCCTATGACTGTTCCTGAGGGGGATTACCTCCCCCTGTACATGTTCATAGGGTATCAAGTCTCTTCTTGGTAACCTGCTGTCCTTCCTCTGAGTGCCACCAGGTCTCCCCCTCCAGGGGACATGGTCAAAGGTGAGGCACCAGAGTATGTGAGAAAGTAATATCCCACTCTCCACTCTACTGTGGAGAGTGTTCTGTCCATTGGCTAGATCTGGGTAGGGGTTTAAGGTTTACCACCTGTATTGTCTTTGGCTGGTGCCTTAGTTTGAGCGGAACCCCTGAGCCCAAATCTGCCGATCATAATGTTCTACTTGTAGGCTTCTAGGACCCTCTGGATCCTTCTACTTTGCCATTCTCCCATGCTTCTCTCATCTAGAGTCCCCACTAGAGTGTCCTCCCCTCTGACTCAGTTTCCTGGTAAGTGAAGTCTTTCGTGGGACCTGCCCCTTGGGCTAATATGCAGATATAAGTGAGTATATACCATTTGAGTCTTTCTGCTCACTGGGTTAACTCACTCATTATGATCATTTCTAGCTCAATCCATTTATCCACAAATTTCGGGAATTCCTTGTTTTTAATAGTGTATATGTACCACAGTTTCTTTATCCATTCTTCTATTGAGGGACACTTAGGCTGTTTCCATGTTCTGGCTATTATGAATAAGGCTGCTATGAACATGGTTGAGCAAATTTTCTTGTTGTGTGCTGGAGCATCTTCTGGGTATATTCCAAGGAGTGGAATAGCTGGGTCTTGAGGAATCATTTCTCCTTTCTGCTTCTATACCTCCACTTCTGTGATCTGCCCACCTGTGTCATCCTCTCTTTTTCCTTTTTTTAAAGTATATTTTATTAATTTATTCATATTACATCTAAATTGTTATCCCATCCCTTGTATCCTCCCATTCCTCCCTCCCTCCCATTTTCTCCTTACTCCCCTCCTCTATGACTGTGACTGAGGGGGACCTCCTTCCCCTGTATATGCTTATAGGGTATCAAGTCTCTTCTTGGTAGCCTGAGACACCACATGCTCATGAGGATGTGGAGGGAGAGGAACACCCCTTCATTGCTGGTGAGAATGCAAACTAGTACATCCACTTTGGAAATCTATTTGGCGCTATCTCAGAAAACTGGGAATAAGGCTTCCTCAAGACCTATTCCACCTCTTGGACTATACCCAGAAGATGCTCCAGCACACAACAAGATCATGTTCATAGCAGCCTTATTCATAATGCCAGAACATGGAAACGGCCTAAGTGTCACCCTCTCTCATCTCTAGATTTTGAAATCCTCTCTCATCATCAAAATATTACATATATTCAAAAGCCAAGTCCTCTGAGAATGTTCTGAACAGGTTAGTTTCCTGCTTCTGGGGCACACAGAGTACACAGAACTATCTTTCATGGGGGTACTATTATATCTCTTGTATAGGGCTTTATCTTAATGATTATACTATAAACTTCTTGAAGTCAGCTATAACATGACTTTAACTCTGTGATTACAGAGTTTAAGAGTGTGGACAAAAGATACAAACACTAAATTCCACTTACCAGATGATAGGTTTTATGAAGAAGGTTGCATGACCCTTACTGCTTTCCAGGTGTGGTCTTTCAGGAAAGACTCATTTATGGCAGAAAAGTGTTAGGCTTAGGGTGAGGGAAATGCTTAAATGACTTGATAAGAAGTGGCAGAAACTGTCTTTAAAAATAAGTTTAATATATCACTCTATATGTTTACTTACTTTATGTGTAAAAGTGTTTTGTCTGCATGCATGTTTTTGTGCCAAGTGTGTGCCTGGTACCTATTTTGTGGGTATCTGTGAGCTCCTATGTGGTTGCTTTGAACCACACCCATGACTTCTGCAAGACCATCAAATGCTCTTAACCACTGAGCTATCTCTCCAGCCCCAAGGAGATGCCTTCTGTAACATCTAATACTTGTAAAGTAATTTTTATGCAATATATTTTTTCATTAGTTAATTTATTGACTTTACATTCCAGTAGGAAATTCTCTCTTCTCTCCTTCCAGTCACTCTCTCTCCCCTCCCCTCTTCTCCTTACAGTCCCTCTCTCTCACCTTACCTCCTATCACCGTATGCCCCTCCCTTGACCATATTTTTCCCATCTTCCAACTCTTCCCATAGTCATAGATCCTCCTCATCCTACCTATCCTACTTCATATTCTTTCCTCCTCTCAAAAACAAAACCAAACAACTAAAAAGAAAATCAAAATGAACAAGCAAAGCCAGTACAATGAAAAATAGCCAGCCAAACCAAGACAGAAAATGCACACAAAACCATGGAGTCACTTTTGTTTTGGCTTGCCCTAGAGTATGGATGATGTACCCAGTGACACTGAACTGGAGAAAATTGATTTCTCCTTTCTAAGTAGCTATCAACGGCAAGTCCGTTCTTGGGTAGGGGTGGGACTTCCTGCCCACCTCCCCTTCTCATTGCTGGGATTTTATATGGTTTGAACTTGTCATGTTTTGCATGTTCTGTTCCAGTCCCTGTGAGTTCATGTGTGCATCAACCCTGTTGTGTCTGGAAGATGCAGTTTCACTGGAGTTATCCAGCACCTGTAGCTCTTATAAAGTTTCTACCTAGTTTTCTGAACCTTGAGTGGTGTGATTTGATAAGGCATCCCATTGAGGACAAAGAGTTTCAAATTTTCTCATGCTCTACAGTTTGTCCAGGTGTGGATCCCTGTGTTTATTAACTTATTATTTCTTATATCTAGTTTCTTCCATTTTGTTTTTCTGTTTTTTCTTAACATCTTTACAATGGGAACATAGGAAACAGATATGGAGCCTTTTTCTTTTACAACTAAGGCAACATTTCCCTCTATGTATACTTTTTAGTCTCATCTAATACAATTCTCTATGCAATGTTTTCATTATCCACTTAGACTATATTTTAACATTCAGTTTTATATATCTGATCTAAGAATTATTCAAAAATGCATTTATTTACTTCAAAGTATAGAGAATTCCCCAGCAAGTATTTTTGCTTAGGTATTAATTTCTTTTTGCTGTCCCATGTTCAAAGAATTTTCTCTACATGAATAGATGAATAAAAATGTACAAATTCCCAAGAAGAATATCTATACTAAATACCAGGGAAGTTTTAAAAAAATGAATAAACAAAACTGAGAGAGAGAGAGAGAAGAATTTCTGGGTAACTGATGCATATAGTAATGAACAGAAGTGCAAGTAGGAATTATGTCACTAACTGGTATGTCCAATTGGAAATATTATACTTTTTCACTGCATCTTGCTGTTGTCCAGATTTTTTCCAAATCAGAATGGCTGAAGGCCAGTAAGTAAGCATGCTATTCATAAACTTACCATTCTGACTACTGAGAATAGCTCAGGATTTGAGAAGGATTATGAGGTACATGAAATTTGTGCCATGACTGGATGAAGTAGGTGGGTGGAGGAACAAGTGACATGGCATGTTATCCCTAGTCCTGGGAAAGGGCCATCTTTCCCAGGAAGTATCTTTACAGGCTGATCACACAGCAAGATTACTTTTCGTTGAAGATCTTCTAGTTTTGACATCACCATTGAACTCCAAGGAAGGTGACTCTACAAGCTGGTATCCAGAGTCACCGAGGAGGAAATGGTAGGCAAGTAATCTCTGTCAGGAATACTGAATGCTGTAGCACATGGAGAAGTCTCCTGAGTATCCCTGAGTGAAGGAAGATTTGAGCATCTCCAGAATTCTTGGTTTCAAAGACCTGTGACGTTATTACACCTCTGACCTGGGGACCTATGGTTTTGTGTATTATTCCTCATTGCTTAAATATAGATGGGGTGGTTCTCTGTGTATGAAATGAAAGCAAAAACAAGATTTTCCCTTCTCTGGTCACCCAGTACTACTTAGTTGATACTTAATAAAGGCCATAGAATTAACCTATATTTATTTTGGTGAATGTAACATCTGAAGGTATCCCAAAATATACAAAAGAATTTGTAACATATCAACATCTGAAATCTGGTTAAAAGTGATGACTTTTGGTCCAGGCTCAGGTGTCAATAGGCATGTCTTAGATCATGGAAGGAGGAAGACAAGATAACATTTAATTATAGACTTGATTTCATGAGAAGATGGAAAGACGATAACATTTAGTTAAGAGTTACAGAGGTGGCTAGAAGTCAGTGAAATATTTCATATCTAAATTATATCTTTTAATTTTTAGAACATTTTCTGGGATGTTCTACTGCTTTACAATGTTTCAGAGAGGCTGAGTTATTTTATTGAGATTACACAGCTGATAAATGATGGTGTTAGGATTTTATCTCAGATCACCATGACAGAAAAAAAAAAAACCATGGACTCCCCATTCCAACATTCTATTAGGTTATCACACCCATCTATTCATCCCTCAAATATTTGTTGAGTAAATATATGTGCCATGAAGAAGGTGTATGTCCTCATGGGGAGATAAAGATAATAAGTAAGAAAAGAAACAAACAAGCTGAAGGTCTGCCTATAACTAGCAAGACTGAGGGGAAAACAGCATTGAGGAGAGGGTTCTGAGCTCTGGTTCTGCTCTTCACGATTGATTGGGTGACCTTGAGAAAGGAACCTCACCTCCTTGTGTTTCTCTATCTCATTAGTTTTGTACTATATGTTTGATAATAAAATTTCCTATGGTTCCAAGATTCTGTAATTCTAAACATTTGGGAAGTTCTGATTTCCCACTCACTTCTTTATAAAAAATGCTGTTTAGTTTTACAATTAAGCTTAGTTGTTTAGGGGTTAAGATGTTTTTTATGTTTAGGTAGACATTTTAAGTTGATAGAGATGAGATATGATAGATATTGATTTCCATTTAGAGTTGTAAACTCACCAAGATAAGAAAGAAGTTTTCTCTAAGGTTGCAAAATACAAATAGGCAAAACATTATGAATGTAGCATTTATATAATTCTGATTGTTTCATGGTCCTTCTTGCTGTATGTATTTTATTGTATATATGTGTAATGATTTAAATGTATATGTAAAGGTAAAGAATAAAATTAAATTAAAAATAAATAATGTTGTGTGAAATTGCCACAAAAATCTCCAAGCAAGTGCTCAAGGAGTCTCAGATATAGATGCCTGGTGTCTGAAATTCAAGTACTACATCACTTTAAGTCTGAGGACCCAGACTCTGACCTATTTCCATTTACCTTCATGGATTGAGGCTTCTCCTTTCCAAACAAGTCTCTCGTGTTGAGTTCTGAACTACTTCTGGGAGTAAGATGGGGTTTATTGACCAAATCAAGCCCTACTGGGGAAACAGACTTTGTGTTTACACCATCCACAGACTCTGCAAATATTTTTCCTATCATAGACATAGACGAAAGTAAACCTCACTCTCAAAGGTCTGTATTATCACAGACTTTCAATTCCAAGACTCCTAAAATCTCACCAATAACTCTTCATTTTCATGACTACAAACATGGACAGAAGATTTACCGCTGCTGACTGTCCCCTTTCTTATTAAAAGAAGAAAACCCACTTTAGATGGTGGAAGTAATGTGTGCCCAGTGTTGAAACCAGGGCACGAAGTAAATAAGAAAAACAGTTTCCCATAATCCCACCTCCCCACAGATAAACACTATTAACATTTTAGTGCATTTCCTCCCAGACATTTTATGTTTTTCAAAGTAGTTGAAACCGTACTTTATAACCGTTTTCTATCTTGCTCTTTTACTTAACATTATGTCATTAAGTATTTTCTCATGATGTTAGGAGCACTTCATAAGCATCATTTACAATGATGCCATAATATTCCATCTTGTGGAGGCATTTCAATTTACTTAGTCATTCCCTGAAATTTAACATTTATGGGTTAAAAAGAGCATAGTATTTTAATATTATCAAAGGAATGTATGGAATATATTTTGAATGCAAGTCTTTGCCTACTTGTCAAATTATTTTTCTAGTAGTGATGCCCAAATCTAACCTTCCCAGTTTGTTTTCCAAAAATATTCTAAACAAATTTTACTCATTGTGTCCATATGCATGGATTTCCAGTGGCCCACTTCCATTCACAATGGTAGATGGTTTTTATTGAAAGGAATTTGCCAAAATAGTTGAAGGAATATTCAACTTGCATTTCTTTCATTGGTATATGGTCAAGTAAAAAGACAATGCTATTGCCTATTTTCATGTCCTCTTTAAGATTATGTGCTTGTGTTTGATCTTTCTTTTTTTCTCTAATCTCTTCTTCTCTTTGGATCCTTATCTGCAAGTACAGGTTCTCAAAATGAACAGCAAACAAGAAAAATACAAGAGTAAAGACCTCACATTGAATCAGGTCAAAAAACATCTTGGTCCCTGGACAAAAGACATCTTGATAATCTCTTGCTCTTTGGTAAACTGCTTTAAAAATTTGTGACTTAACACAGATATGTTATCTTGCTCATGATTTGAAGGCCAGTATTTGTGAAGGGCTCAGCTGAGTAGTCAAGCATCAATCAATCTACTGGAGCAGCTGAGGAGAGGGAGTCCATTTCCAAGTTGGGCCACTCACAGGCTTGTCTGATGTCCTGGTAAGGGTGGTTGAAATGCTGGACTCAGCTCAGCTGAAGCTGTCCATGAAAAGACTTGCAGTGTCTTCACCAGTTGGTGGCCTCAAGGATGTTCATGTAGTGCTTCTAGAGACAGTGGTTCCAGAAATAGCACATATAGTGCAGCTTTTGAATGGAGGAAGCTCAATTTATTAGTGGCCTTCTTTAATCTACTACATGTTATAAAAGCACTCTAAATTCCATTGTTAAGCCAGCACTATTTAAATCAACTGATGAAAACTCAAATGAGGACATGGATGAATAGTTGACATATAGAAGTAATGCAATCTCTAGAAAGTAACACAGATGCCTACTAGGAGAACGCAAATTCATGCCTAAGGCTGTTATTTCTTGCAGGTCTTTCCAGGGACATTTACTTCCTAAAGGGAAAGGGCTTATCTTGGCTGTATGTATGGAGACCTGCTCTTCATGAAATGACGTGCAGGTTCTCAAGTGAAGCCATATTGCAATCAGCTCTTTCCATTAGCATCTCTGAAAATAGCTGTTCTCAGGGGCCAACCAGGGGGAAGCAAATTAAAAATCTCTCTCCAAGTCAACAGCATCCGTGGTAGATTATACATGCTAATGTGCTAATATTTAAAATCCTTATCTTTCTTCCCCAGACAGGTGACCTGGAGTTATTAGCAGAGCTTATAAAGTTAAGTATTAGAGGCTGAGATTGTGTGGCGTAACAACATACTCATCTCTTGAGAGTTTAGACATTTTCCTGACATGGTGAGCTTGGCTTCCCAAAACCTCTGGATAAAAATTCTCTAAAATTTGGTAAAAGGACCAGAAGGATCCCTTTGCTTCATTTCAGTGGCTTATTCCAAATCAACAAATCACACTGTATAATCTAATCCTCCCATCGATGCATTAGCATAGTCAGAAGGGAAAAGTTCTTGTTCATTAATTGGTTCATTCACTCACTTAATTTAGCCAACAAGGGTCTGCTGAGTGCCTCCCAGACATCCAGCAGTGAACAGGATACATGGATTCATAGCTCACAAAAGTCCCTTCAACAAGGAGCCTCAGAAAGAAAGCAACATCAAATGCTTGCTGTGACATAGATGTTGCTTGGAATTTTACTGGCAGGATCAGCTTTCCTTCTCTTGATCAATGCAGGCCTTTAAGAGGAGAGGCAGCTGAGGTCCAGGCAGAAGTGTGATTGCTGAAGGTCACTCAGCTAGTCAACATTAGAGTTGGAATGAAAGCCTGATCTATCTGATTTTTAGAGCTAATGCCACAGGTGACAGGAAGAGGATGACTGTGGCTTTTCTTATTTCACAGATGTCCATGTTCCTCACATTTGAAGCTAAAGAAATGGACTACTTTGTCAACTTGCATGCATGAGTTTCCTATCAGGGAAGTGTAGTGTAGGACAGAACTGCTGGCTAGGGGTCAAGAAACTAGGTCTGCTGACCATAGCAAGTCCTCCTTTCTCTGGTTTTGGTCTACTTCAGGCAAATCTTGAAGTCACCAAGTCCAATAATGGTACTGAGCATCCAGGTAGAATAGGAGGATGGTACCAGGAGACATGTCTTCTAAATCTGGACATGTAATTCATGAGAGAATCTAACCTGGGATGGACCTGGAAAATGAGAAGGACTGGGTTCATTTGTAGATTCAGTAAGGTGGCATGTTAGAGTGTACACCAGTTGAATACTCCAGTCTCCCTCAGGGAGGGAGACTGGGCTACAATTGTCCACTGGGCAGTGAGATACTCACAGTGAAGTATAAATCAATTGATCTGGTGAATAATTATTCATTGGCAACTATGTGCTCCTTTTACTCCTGATTTTTTAAAAAAGGTAAATTTTTTGCCCTTTTAGTGCTCACAGAGGAAGCTATGTATTTAAGAATCCATAAGGAAACACATCTGCCAAACTGGCTTGTGATGAAAACCACAGGAGGCATGGCATGGTAGAGCAAGCATGCCACTCTGTGCCTTGGTCCTCGGTGGGTTCCAGGGCTCAGTTCACACTAGGATTTGGATCTACGAGATCTGTATCTCTTTGTAATCCAGCTTCGCATCATTCTGTTTTCTCTTCTGTATTAAAAAGTCCTAACATTTCACTGGGGAATGTCTGGGTATGACCTTTCTTGCTTTCTCTTTATGCCCTTCCAACACTGTATGTCCATGTGTGCAGTGCATGTGGAGACTAGGAGACAAGCTTGGATGTTGTTCCTCAGATGCAATCTCCTTGTTTTTCTGTGACAGTCTCTTAGTAGGCCTGGAACTCACTGATTAGGTGGCTGGAGAATGGCCCCCAGGGTAATGCCCTTCTCCATCTCCCTAGTGCTGTAACAACAAGTTTGCTCCTCTACATATAGTTTTCCTTTAGCACTTGAGTTTCATTCTTGTATAGCAAGCGCTTGTACTGATTCAGCTATCTCCACAACCACCTCGCCCTTTCCATTTGAATTTTCATTCTCTTTTTAAGTGTCTGAACCTTTATCTCTCATTGTTTTCTCACACAGTTTTTAAAACCCAATTTCATTCATTGTTTCTGGAACTCTTACCTGGATGTTAGTACGTATACCTCTGTATGTAAGCTTATTCATTTCACTTAGGTGGTTGTTGTTGTTGTTTTTGTTGTTGTTGCTGCTGCTGTTGCTGCTGAGACAGGGTCTCACTATGTAGTCCAAGTTATCCTGGAACTCACCATGTTTCTTGGACTGGACTTTACCTTGAGATTCTCCTGCCTCAGCCTACCAACTGCTGGCATGACAGACATAGGTTGCTATGCCCGGCTTCCCATTATCTTTCTTTTACTTAAATTGCTCACTAATGAATTCTTCCTTTAGAGAAACCCCCTTCATTTCCCCTTTCCATTGATTAATTTATTCTTTAGCCAATTGTCTCAAATGTTCTGATCACTATATAAATCATTCTGTTTCTCTCATACAATATTTCTGCTGGGTCCCTTTGTGTTTGATTTGTTTTCTTCACTCTGATTACTAGTATCTTCTTCTATCTTTTTTCATATGTTGAGTGGGTTAATTTGAAATTCTTGTTCATCTGGTCTAATATTTACACACTTGATAGAATTTGCATTCCAGAATACTGCTGTTATCTTCTCTTGGCATAGCTGCACGACTCAAATATCCAGTCATGCTCTCCTGAACCTACTCATCTACCCAAGACATGAGGCCATTGGCAGACAGTGTGTGTTGGGGTTAGTGGGAGTGGGGTAAGACCAACACCATAAAGTAGATAAGTCAAACCATAGCCAATTGGGGCATCACCCTTTGCCCCCAAGAAAAGTGTCATTAAGAGGACTGTGGAGGGGAAGAGTTGGACAAAATGCTATATGAAGTTAGTTAATCCTGCATTTTTAGTAACCTTTCTTAAGCATAGAGCCTCTGTATGTCTAAGATCTACTTTTGAAGATCTGAGGGCCATGGTTCTGAGTACCCATAGGTGGAGAAGCCAATGTCCCCAACAATGGTGGCTGAGTTGGAGAGTGGAGCATCACCTGTTCTATCCTTCTTTTGTCTGCCTATAGTCTAGGTAGGCTGGTTCCTTGCTTAACTCAAAGCTAGCTTCCATGTTAATTCAGAAGAGATCTCACCTCCAAAAATTTATCATCATTCCCTTTCTTCCTTTCATCTTTCCACCCCAAATTCTTGCAAAGAGGAGCATCCATGATGGGAGACAGAGCCACCAATGAGAAGCTCAATGTTTTGGTTTGTATCCTGTCTATTTAGCATTGTCTTTGCCTACCCTGAGTTTCTCATAGTTCTACAAACATACTTTATCCTTTCTCACCCTCTGGGCTTCCCTACACCTTTCCTACAACCCAGTTCCTCCAACAGCACTTCCTTCCAAGCTCTGCTAGGAAAACACCCATTTACACTTTTAAAATAGTTTATGTCTGCTTTGATTTTCTTTTTTTTCTCCTTTATTAATTTATTCTTGTTACATCTCAATGGTTATCCCATCCCTTGTATCCTCCCATTCTTCCCTCCCTCCCAATTTCCCCTTATTCCCCTCCCCTATGACTGTTCCTGAGGGGGATTACCTCCCCCTGTACATGTTCATAGGGTATCAAGTCTCTTCTTGGTAACCTGCTGTCCTTCCTCTGAGTGCCACCAGGTCTCCCCGTCCAGGGGACATGGTCAAAGGTGAGACACCAGAGTATGTGAGAAAGTAGTATCCCACTCTCCACTCTACTGTGGAGAGTGTTCTGTCCATTGTCTAGATCTGGGTAGGGGCTTAAGGTTTACCGCCTGTATTGTCCTTGGCTGGTGCTTTAGTTTGAGCAGGACCCATGTGCCCAAATCTGCCTATCATAATGTTCTACTTGTAGGCTTCTAGGACCCTCTGGATCCTTCTACTTTGCCATTCTCCCATGATTCTCTCATCTAGAGTCCCACTAGAATGTCCTCCGCTCTGTCTCAGTGTCCTGGTAAGTGAAGTCTTTCGTGGGACATGCCCCTTGGGCTAATATGCAGATATAAGTGAGTATATACCATTTGAGTCTTTCTGCTTCTGGGTTAACTCACTCATTATGATCATTTCTAGCTCAATCCATTTATCCACAAATTTCGGGAATTCCTTGTTTTTAATAGCTGAATAGTATTCCATAGTGTATATGTACCACAGTTTCTTTATCCATTCTTCTATTGAGGGACACTTAGGCTGTTTCCATGTTCTGGCTATTATGAATAAGGCTGCTATGAACATGGTTGAGCAAATTTTCTTGTCGTGTGCTGGAGCATCTTCTGGGTATATTCCAAGGAGTGGAATAGCTGGGTCTTGAGGAAGCCCTAGTCCCATTTTTCTGAGATAGCACCAGATAGATTTCCAAAGTGGTTGTACTAGTTTGCATTCCCACCAGCAATGAAGGAGTGTTCCTCTCTCCCCACATCCTCGCCAGCATGTGGTGTTGCTTGAATTTTTGATCTTAGCCATTCTGATGGGTGTAAGATGGAATCTCAGAGTTGTTTTGATTTGCATTTCCCTGATGATTAAGGAGGTTGAGCATTTCTTTAAGTGTTTCTCAGCCATTTGATATTCCTCTGTTGAGAATTCTCTTTTTAGTTCCATGCCCCATTTCTCGATTGGGTTATTTGGTTTGGTGGTATTTAATTTCTTGTGTTCTTTATATATTTTGGATATTAGACCTTTGTCAGATGTGGGGTTGGTGAAGATCTTTTCCCAGTCTGTAGACTGTCGCTTTGTTCTCTTTACAGTGTCACCTGCCTTACAGAAGCTTCTCAGCCTCATGAGGTCCCATTTATTAATTGTTGACATTAATGCCTGGGCTGTTGGTGTTCTGTTCAGGAAGTTGTCTCCTGTGTCAATATGTTCCAGGCTCTTTCCCATTTTTTCTTCTAAGTGATTTAGTGTCTCTGGTTTTATGTTGAGGTCTTTAATCCACTTGGATTTGAGTTTTGTACAAGGTGACAAATATGGGTCCAGTTGCATTTTTTTTACACATAGACATCCAGTTAGACCAGCACCATTTGTTGAAGATTCTATCCCTTTTCCATCGAATGGATTTGGCTTCTTTGTCGAAAATCAAATGACCATATGTGTGTGGATTTATATCTGGGTCTTGGATTCGATTCCACTGATCAACCAGCCTGTTGCTGTGCCAGTACCATGCTGTTTTAATTACTATTGCTTTATAGTACAGTTTGAGATCAGGTATGGAGACTCCTCCAGAGCACCTTTTATTGTACAAGATTGTTTTAGCTATTCTGGGTTTTTTGTTTTTCCATATGAAGTTCAGAATTGAACTTTCAATGCCTTTAAAAAATTGTGTAGGTATTTTGATAGGGATTGCATTGAATCTGTAGATTGCTTTTGGTAGGATGGCCATTTTTATTATGTTAATTCTCCCTATCCATGAGCAAGGTATATCCTTCCATCTTCTCATGTCATCTTCAATCTCTTTCTTTAGAGTTTTGAAATTTTTTTCAAACAGGTCCTTCACTTGCTTAGTAAGAGTAACTCCTAAGTACTTTATATTGCTTGTGGCTAATGTGAAGGGTGTAGTTTTCCTAATTTCTTCCTCTGCAAGCTTGTCATTTGTGTATAGGAAGGCTACAGACTTTTTTGAGTTAATTTTGTATCCAGCCAATTTGCTGAAGGTGTTTATCAGCTGTAGGAGTTCTCTGGTGGAATTTTGAGGGTCACTTATGTAGACTATCATATCATCTGCAAATAGGGATAATTTGACTTCCTCCTTTCCCATTTGAATACCCTTGATCTCCTTAAGTTGTCTTATTGTTCTGGCTAGAACTTCGAGTACTATATTGAAGAGATATGGAGAGAGTGGGCAGCCTTGCCTTGTTCCTGATTTTAGAGGAATTTCCTTGAGTATCTCACCATTTACTTTGATTTTGGCTATTGGCTTCCTATATATAGCCTTTATTATGTTGAGGAAAGTGCCTTGTATTCCCGATCTCTCTAAAACTTTAAACATGAATGGGTGTTGGGTTTTATCAAATGCTTTCTCTGCATCCAAAGAGATGATCATGTGGTTTTTTATTTTCAGTTTGTTTATGTGGTGGATTACATTGATGGATTTCTGTATATTAAACCATCCCTGCATGCCTGGAATGAAGCCTACTTGGTCATGATGAATGATATCTCTGATGTGCTCTTGTATTCGTTTTGCTAGTATTTTATTTAGTATTTTTGCATCGATGTTCATCAGAGAAATTGGTCTGAAATTCTCTTTCTTTGTTGAGTCTTAGTGGGGTTTAGGTATCAATGAGACTATGGCCTCATAGAATGAGTTTGGTAATGTTCCATCCCTTTCTGTCTTTTGGAGTAGCTTGAAGAATATTGGTATTAGCTTGCCCTTGAAGGTCTGGTAGAATTCTGCACTGAAACCATCTGGCCCTGGGCTTTTTTTGGTTGGGAGACTATCAATGATTACTTCAATTTCTGTAGGGGAAATGGGACTATTTAGCTTGTTTATCTGTTCTTCACTCAACTTTGGCAAGTGAAATTGATCAAGAAAATCATCCATTTCCCTTAGATTTTCAAATTTTGTGGCATATATGCCTTTAAAGTAGGATCTTATGATTCTTTGTATTTCTTCAGTGTCTGTTGTTATGTCTCCCTTTTCATTTCTGATTTTGTTGATTTCAATACTGTCTCTCTGCCTTTTAGTTAGTTTGGCTAATGGTCTGTCTATCTTGTTGACTTTCTCAAAGAACCAGCTCTTGGTTTTGTTGATTCTTTGGACTGTTTTCTTAGTTTCTAATTTGTTAATTTCACCCCTGAGTTTGATTATTTCCAGATGTCTACTCCTTTTGGGTGTTTCTGCTTCTTTTTTTTTTTCTAGGGCTTCCAGTTGTGTCATTAAGGTGTTTATGTGCGATGCTTCCAATTTCTTTTTAAAGGCACTTAGTGCTATGAATTTTCCTCTTAGCACTGCTTTCAATGTATCCCACAAATTTGGGTATGTTGTTCCTTCATTTTCATTGAATTTCAGAAACTCCTTGATTTCTTTCTTTATTTCTTCCCTGACTCAGGTGTCATTTAGCAGAGAGTTGTTTAGTTTCCACATACGTGTAGGCTTTTTGTTATTTCTGTTGTTGTTGAATTGCAGCCTAAGCCCATGATGATCTGATAGGATACAAGGTATTATTTCAATCCTCTTGTATCTGTTGAGGCTTTCTTTGTGAACTACAATGTGATCAATTTTGGAGAAGGTTCCATGGGGTGCAAAGAAGAAGGTATATTCTTTCTTGTTTGGGTGAAAGGTTCTATAGCTATCTGTTAGATCCATTTGACCCATGGCATTGGTTAATGATGTTATTTCTCGGCTTAGTTTCTGTTTCGATGACTTGTCCTTCGCTGAGAGTGGGGTGTTGAAGTCTCCCACTATTATTGTGTGGGGATCGATGTGTGGTTTAAGCCTTTTTAGCAGATCTTTTACAAATGTGGGTGCCCTTGTATTGGGAGCATAGATGTTCAGAATTGTGATGTCATCTTGGTTGACTTTACCTTTGATGAGTAAGAAGTGTCCATCCTCATCCCTTTTGATGAATCTTGGTTGAAAATCTATTTTGTTCGATATTAAAATGGCTATGCCTGCTTGCTTCTTGTGTCCATTTGCTTGGAATATTTTTTTCCAACCTTTTATCCTGAGGTAGTGGCTATCATTATGGGTGAGATGTGTTTCTTGAATGCAGAAGAATGTTGGATCCTGTTTATGCACCCATTCAGTTAGTCTGTGTCTTTTTATTGGAGAATTGAGACCATTGATGTTGAGAGATATTAACGACCAGTTACTATTAAGAGTCTTAATTTTGATGTTGGTTCCAGTTGAGCATTTGTGTAGTTGTGTTTTTGCCATGGTATAGTTATCTATTTCCCGAGTAGTTTTGATTGTAGCTTGACCCTTTGGGATGGAGTTTTCCTTCTAGTACCTTCTGTAAAGCTGGGTTTGTGGATAGGTACTGTTTGAATTTGGTTTTGTCCTGGAATATTTTGTTTTCTCCATCAATGTTTATTGATAGTTTTGCTGGGTAAAGTAGTCTGGCCTGGCATCTGTGGTCTCTTAGGTTTTGCAGGATCTCTGTCCAGGCCCTTCTGGCTTTGATGGTCTCTGCTGAGAAGTCGGGTGTAATTCTGATAGGTTTGCCATTAAATGTTATTTGGCCCTTTTCCTTTGCAGCTTTTAATATTTTTTCTTTGTTCTGTATGTTTTGTGTTTTGATTATTATGTGACGGGCAGTTTTTCTTTTCTGGTCAATTCTATTTGGTGTTCTGTATGCCTCTTGTATGTTTATAGGCATCTCTTTCTTTAGATTGGGGAAATTTTCTTCTATGATTTTGCTGAGAAGAGTTTCTGGGCCTTGGAGTCTTTCTTCAATGCCTATTATCCTCAGATTTCTTCTTTTCATGGTGTCCTTAATTTCTTGGATCTTTTGTGTCAGGAGTTTTCCAGATTTGGCATTTTCTTTATTGGATGCTTCAAGATCTGATATTGTATCTTCTAGACTTGAGATTCGTTCTTCCATCTCTTGGATTCTGTTAGAAAAGCTCAGCACTGTGTCATTCGCCTTCTTCTCTGAGGCCTCGTGTTCTCGTTTTTCTTCTGTCTGTGTATTTATCATTGAATCCATTTTCATTTTCATATCTTGAACAGATTTTTAAATTTCTATCATCTGGTTGTTTATATTTTCCTGAAAATTTTCCAGTTCCACTCTATGTGCTTCTTTTATGTCTCGCACCTGCTTCGCTGCTTCTTCCTGCATCTGATTTCGAATTTTATTTGTTTCCTCCATTAACATCCTCATTACCAAGGATTTGAGGTCATTTTCTTGTGTTTCCGTTGTATGTGAGTTCTCCGGGTTATTTTCTTTGGGATAGCTGGGAACTGGAGACGTCATATTGTTTTGGGGATTTTTGTGAATGCTTTTACGCTGTCCCTTAGACATCTTGCCGTCTGTTTTTGTTGGGTAACTTCCAGAGTTGAGTGGAGGGAGTCTGATGATAGATTCACTTGTTTTCTCACGATTTCCGTAGGCTGGAAGCCCTGAAACTTGACTGGTGTGGATGGCAGGAGGTTAGCCCTGTAGTTTTGGGCTCTCACTGCCAGTGATCCTCAGCTCCCCTTTGCTGTGGGTCCTGCAATCGTTCTGGGTCTCTGAATGATCGTTGGGTCAGGCCTAGGTATCCACAACCTTTTGGGTCCCCTGCCAAGTCCAGCCAGGTATACTGGGCCCGAGCCACGCATCGAGCTCAGCTAGTTTCTCAGGGCCTGAACCGTCTGCTACAGCAGGAGAACTGCAACTGCACTGAGCAAGCACCTGGTGGAAGTGAGCGCTCCGCCCAGCTTGCGTCACAGCAGGAAAACCAAGGCTGTGCTGAGCAAGCACCCAGGGTATAACTGAGTGCTCCACCCGGCCCGCGTCACAGCAGGCAAACTGCGGCAGTGCTGAGCAAGCACCTAGTGTAGAAGTGAGCACTTCGCCAGGCTTGCGTCACAGCAGGGAAACTGAGATCGCACTGAGCAAGCACCCAGGGTAGAAGCGAGCGCTCCGCCCAACTTGCGTCGCAGTAGGAAAACCAAGGCTGCGCTGGGCAAGCACCCAGAGTATAACTGAGCGCTCCGCCCCGCTCGTGTCACAGCAGGAAAACTGCGTCTGCACTGGGCAAGCACCCAGAGTATAACTGAGCGCTTCGCCCCGCTCGCGTCACAGCAGGAAAACTGCGTCTGCGCTGAGCCAGAGCCCAGGGTGGAAGCGGGCACTCCGCCTAGCCTGTGTCACAGCAGGGGAGCTGCGCCTCGGGCAGAATTGCCTGCCGAGCCGAGCCAGCCTCTCCACAGCCAGCTCACTGAGCAAACCCAGGACTTCAGGGCTGAACCGTCCGCTGAGTCCAGCCTGGGTCTCAAGGCACCACGCGACCCAAATCCTGTCCAGAGTCCCCTCTCCCGCAGCAACTCCCACCATCCACCACACTAATCGCCTCCACTGGAAGGCTTTGAGCTGCAAACCTCAGCCACCGCTGCTGGCGCCACTGGAGCTGCTGGAGCTGCTGGAGCCACTGATGGCACTGCTGTCCCCACCGCCGCCGCTCTGATCCGAGAAATTCCTCTCTCCTCCCGTGTGCAGGGGCAGGCAGGTCCTCTGCACCCTGGTCCCTATGAACCGTGGAGCACTTCTGCTGCCATATTGTGGGGACCTTGGTGTTCCTGGCTCAGAAATCTGTGCAATTCCCTGAATTGTTCGCTGGAGCTTTCAAACACAGTCCACACTGCTCGCCGCCATCTTGGATTCCTGCTTTGATTTTCTTGACAATAATTATAAATAACTGATATGTTGGCTTCTCAGTCTAAGTCACTACTAAATACTTTCCATGTATTTATTAATTAACTCTAACCACACCCCTAGTATTGATGGTTAGATGTCTTATAAAAGCCATCCAGAAAGCCAGTGGTGATGCAGAGTTTTAGCTTCCAATGGTTTCCAGAGAATATGTGGTTAAACACTTTAACCACTGCCTCTTGCTTCTCACAGGGTTTTTCTCCATACATTATTGTTATTTGGTTCTGTCACCCTCTCATCACTGTAGCTGAGACTAAGTTTGTTCTCTATTCTCCCATAGTACAGGATGCATCCTGACCTGAAGGTGAGTGAATGGATGGATTACTTTGCGTGGCCCACTAGAAACCTTTTGAGAATTAACAGTGAGTTTTTTACATGTAACATGAACCAACTCATCATGGAGGCCACCAAACACTAATACCCCAGCCATAAACCAACTAACCAATCTACTCACAGAACAAAACCATCAGGTAGCTAAGAAGTCATTGTTCTAGCCAGTGAGTCAGTCAACCAACCAACCAATGAACCAACCAATCAACAAAGTAAATCATATCCCATCAAACAACCAACAAACAGACCTTATAACCAAACAACCAATTACCTCACCAGCCTCAATCAATCAACCAAATAACTAACCTATCAACTTAGCAACTCAACAACAAATGCAACAAACTCAGCCTCTATAAGATGAGCCATTTTTTGTTACTTAACAACACAACATTTAATGAACACCATTATGAATAGTGCCTTTTTTGGACTACAGATTTCATCCAGAATGATCCTTGTTCTGAGGTACTTCTTTCCTGAGGGCAAGAAGGTATCAGATTATGCCAGGGTCAAATATGTATGATATAATTGACAGATAATGCCTCGACTCTCCTTTTTATTCACAACCAAGGGAATCAAAAACTGTAGATTCTCCAGCTTTATGAACAAAAGATAAAGTATTCATGAGCAAATAGAAAGACTAAGTAAGCATAATACAAAATTAATAAGACATACCTTTTAGAGCAAAGTAAAGGAATTAATAATAAACTACTATTTACCACTGAGAATTCAACTTTCATCAAACCTGTTTGGTGATGCTATGATGTCATTGCTTAAGAACTGACTGTGTTTGTTAAAGCTGGCCTTTCTTATTTCTTGTACCTTATGTGTTCTGAGACTGTCTTGGTGCAAGTTAGAGGTATGGGCATCACATAGGAAATATGTCCTGTCATATTTAGGTAAAACTTTTTCTTTGATCTAATCTTTCCTTCTCCTTTCTTCTCACAGCCATGTTTCCACCACCTCAAACCAACTTGTTGCTCTTATTTAAAACAACAATGGCCACTTTTGTTTGAGTGTTGCATTTTTCCTGTTGACTGAACTTTGATTATGGCTGGGGCCAATGTGTCTAGCGTCTTCTACAAACAAACCATCATATTGATCCAAACTGTCATAGTGATGCTATTCTTCTTGGCAAAAGTCATGTGAATGAGACATGAAAGCCAATCTCCTAGGCAGTCTCAGAAGGATTGTCCTGCTGCAAGAGAGCAACATAAAAAGACCAGAAAGCCATTTCTCTAATCTTTCTGTTCTTATCCATGTTGGCAACTGTCCAGTAAGGAACATGAGCTATTTTATTCCTTCAGAGAACTTGATGGAAAAGCCTTAGAAGTCTCAGAGAGATTGGTCCAGCACTCTAACGTTGCTGAGATGTTGAATAAATCAACATTCAAACTAAATTTAGAATTCTTGACATATGTGATGATTATGCATTCATTATGGTTTATTTAGTCATATTATGTTACTTGCAACACAATGCATGTATGTCAGATGCAGTGGCCATGCTCTGGTTTCTCCTGAATGTGTGAGTTACAAAGTACACTACGTTATACTCTACTACACTAAACTACATTACGCAACCCCCGGTCCTTGTCATCTCTCCACAGAATTTCATTACTATCAATGGCATTATCCTCTTTGTTTAGCAGAGCAGAAGTAGGCTCAGAGAGTAACATTATATTTCTCGAAAATGCCCATGGCATTATATTTCTTGGGTTTCAGTTGTTCTGATTTGACCACCCAAGTTTGTGCGTCCATGAAAGAAATGGCACTATCCTTCTCAAAGATCTTAGTGTGTAAGAGAAATATCAGGAGCTATAATGGATACTTTCATGCAACAATTTGACTAGTCTACAAGGTGCCCATAATGTGTAACCAAACATTATTATAGGTAGTTCTATAGGGTATTATTACATGATATTAATATCTAAATCAATGGACTGAGTGAAACACAGTTGTCCTCTCTAATGTGGGTGGGCTTCATCCGCCCAATTGAAATCCCGTATAGGGATGAAGACTGCTTCCATACTGTATAAGATGAAATAACTCTGTGGCATCCACCTTGAGCTAGAACATTACTTTGTTTTGCTTTTGGACTCAAGCTGAAACATGGGTCCTGAGTTCCCACGGTCTTCAGTCTAGAGAGACATAATTGGTTATCCTGTGTCTCTGGCTTGCTACTTTCCAGTGATGGGCTTTGTCAGCTTTCCTGAACCAATTTCTATGTTCTCTCTCTCTCTCTCTCTCTCTCTCTCTCTCTCTCTCTCCCTTTCCCTCCCTCTCCCTCTCCCTCTCCCTTTCCCTCTCCCTCTCTCCTGTTTCTTTGGGTGCCTTTGACTCATATGGGCATCATGTAGCATGTTCTGTGTGGCTTTTCAAGTCCAGGCGTAGGCTAAGTGTTACCACACAGAACTAAGGTCATCTTCCTGCAGACCTATGAAGATGGTCTTCCAGCCCCCCCTCATCAGTGGAGGAAATCAAAGCTCAGAGAATTAGGATTCATGCCCAGGGTCACACAGACAGTAGCAGCATAGCAGAGATTTGTACATTTTCTGTTAGATCAAACTGTCAGGATCATACTGGAGAAAACTGTGGGAAAGCAATAGTTTCTTTTCTTTTCTCTTTGGATCATTTTCCTATTTATCGTTAAGGGAACTACCAGCTCTCTTGTTTGAACTGAAAACCCAAAACACCACCTAGCTCAGGGTTCCCTTGTTGTTTTCATTCTCTTGAAAAGCTGAATAATTTACAAAGGCATTACCTTGGCAGGACCAGAAGACATTTGCAGCATTTTCAGCCAAATGCAGACAAAATAATTTTTACCTTCAAGGGAGGCTCTTCTCCCCCAACAATCTTTCCTCCTCCTCCTCCTCTTCCTCCTCCTCCTCCTTCTCCTCTGCCTCCCTCTACCCACCACCTCCTCCTCCTCCTCTTTTGGTTTTAGTGTTAACCTCTCCCACTTTATTCTTTCCACCTATGAAAGCAATTTTAACTCCATGAAACTAATTAAAGTTTTATGTGCCCATGTTCTGTTACTGGATGATTGTAGATTCTGCAGATTGAAATAGAACCAGGCCAAGAGGAAAAAGTCTCTAAGAGATTCTTATGACTGTGGGTGGTGGTTTTTACATTTGTGATGTTACTTCTGATAGAAGACTACCTTAGGTCTGGGGACCAGGGACTATGTGGGATGCTTTATAGCTACTAACCTAATAAATCCCATATAAGAAACTTTAAGATAAATATTATTATTCTGAATTTACAGACAATGTCACAGGGACCTAGGAAAATGAAAACTCTTAATTTGCTTTTACTCAAAAGATAAGCATAAATAAATTGGATTCAGAACACAGCATTTAACCCTAAAGCTGAGTGTGTTGTGTCCACAGTTGCGCACTCCCTTCTTTCCCTATGGACAGAATGTCCTTTTCTACCTCAGTGACTCTGGGATTGGCCAGGTAGCTAAATATCAGGGAATGTGAGCTGTACACCACTGAGCAGATATATTGAAGGCTTTCATGGTTTGGCTCTGAGTTTGTGAGCTTCTTTTGTCTATCTTGAAAATAGCATGTCTTGAAGGAAAGCAAGATGGCAAAATGGAGCAGCATGCACAGGGGAGAGAAGCAGAAATAGGGATGCAGTGGGCACTCAGCTAGTGCAGCTGCTCAGCCTGCATGGAGCCACTGCAGTAGCAGCTGCTGCTCATTCTGCTGGGAGGAGGAGAGCATGGGGGGGGGGTGCAGAGCTTATACATGATTCTGGTTGTGCCTGGGGTGCCGGCAGGGTGGCCAGCTGGTATACAGCAGTTCATTCAGGTTCTATCTCTGGACATCCTGCCCAACTGCATGATCGCCTGACTCTGAGCAGCAACAAGATATCTGTGATGAAGAATGGTTCATTTTCTGAATTAAGTCTTCTAAAAGACTTTCATGATCCATGTTGCCACCTGAAGCCATGTTGATATCCATGATTTGTGCTGTGGAAACCTTGTGGTAGTCCATGGTCCATGCAGCCACCAGCTACTGTGGCTAAGGAGGCTTCTTCTGCAGTGATATCAATGACTGCAGTCTCATAACTAAGAATGAGAGACATTGAAAGACCCCCATCCCTCCCCAAAGAAATAGTCCAGACAGGAAGCTATTGAAGAGAGTCCTTAGAAATTGTGACAAAGATGCTGAAGTGTAGCTCTTCACAGATGATGGCTTTTTTAGGGGTGGGGCACACTCAATTTTCTTTAAGATGCTGGCCACTGAGAGTTTGACCATGCTCCAATAAGTATATGGGCAACACAAATGCGACCTGGTGTTTTTTTATTTTTATCATTGCTGGGGGAGAGGCATGCACATAGGTGGAAAGGAGGACTGTGGAGGAATAGAAAGCAAATTGATAAGGGTTCATTGTATGAGGTCCCAAATAACTTATAAAAATATGCTTGGGATGGGGGTGGGGAGAAAATAGCATGTCTCTAGCAAAAGTTTGTCTATCAACTTAGGTCTAGAAAGAAAAAAAAAAAACACACACACACACACACACACATGGAAAAACCCCATGAGCAGAACCAAGAAAGAGAGATGGAATTCACTCACACTCCATTTATGAGCATAATACAGTTGTATTATAAGACATCAAGATTGGGGAGCTGATATAATACAGAATCCACTGTAACTCTGCATCCCGTGAGGAGGTATCCTGAATCTCACACGAATGCATGGACATTGGGATCAAAGGTCCCAAGGGCCTATTTCTTTCTCAGGGGCAGTTAGAGTACTTTAGGGTGAGGCCAGTCTCCTGGGTGATAGTCCAGGGAATTGGGAGAGGTAGAAAATGAGTTTTCTTTGGGTTGTTTCACTTTAAGCTCTTTTAGAATGAGACTGCAGGTCTCAGAGGGCAGTGGAGACTTGGGAGGTCCATAAGCCTGTGATGGTACTGCTACAGCTCCTTGTTTGAGATGCTATGCTGAGAACAGCAGAAGCAGGGGGATGTCTGAAATCCACTGGCAGACAGGTCCAGTGAGATGCAGGCTGGCAGTGGAGCAGGCCCCAGCAGTGGTAAAGGCAGTCCGGTGGTGGTCTCCCTTCCCTCCCTCCCTGGGAATAAATGGAATCTCAGATAGTCATGGTGGAGGAATGGCAGGCAATAGAAGGACCAAGAATTCCAGCAAGCCAGCCAGATTTTACTTATAAACCTTGGGCAGTGAGGAGGAATTTTGAGGATGAATGTATCTGATTCACCAGGGCTAAGGGTGCCTGGATACTTAATCTACATACAGCGGTCCAGTATTTCATTTGTAGTCAGTGACATGGGGTCCTATCACAAGAAGGAGAAAACAGTACTTAATTATCCTATGTGTGAGGGGATGACTTCTAACTACAATTAAATGTCATTTTCTGGAGGCTAGGATCTCAGCCTAGGGTGGGGTACTTCCAGGAATTCCATGTGCTTGTTGAAGAAGTTCCTTATTAAGAAGGAGTCTGGTTCCCTGAGGGCTATGCAACTTTCCTTAGAAGATCTAAGGTTATCAGATCAGGTGGAGTGAGAACCCTGCTGAGAAAAAGGAGTCCACCGACGTAGAATGAGTGCATAAATAGATATCCTGAGAAGATAGACTTTGACTTTATTCAGCAGAGTCCCACAATAAACGTATTACAATGCACAGACCCAAAGAAGATAAGTAAT
Organism: Acomys minous; assembly: GCF_964271855.1. Taxonomy (NCBI): domain Eukaryota; kingdom Metazoa; phylum Chordata; class Mammalia; order Rodentia; family Muridae; genus Acomys; species Acomys minous. The sequence goes on along the minus strand of NC_140483.1, from coordinate 161,878,377 downwards.
AAGGAAGACTCAAGGGAGCGTGCTTAAATCTCACTCAGAAAGAAAACAGAATAAACAGAGGTAGTGGTTGAAGAAAGAAAGCAAGGTACAAGAGTGAGCACAGAGAGAAATTAGGGTAGAGGTCAGACCTGATAAGAGTGGGGGCAGGAGGACAAAAGCCCTGTGGAGAAAAAAGAAACCGTGGACAGGGCCATTTCTATGACACGCTGGAGACATAAGTCAGAGTAGGCTGCTAGGAGGATATGAGAGGTACTCTGGCAGAGACTCCTAGTAACAGGGGCCATGGAGATTGAATAAGACATCCTCTAATTAGACAAGGTAGTAGCAGACTAGTAGAGGTAGGGGAACACCAACCCAGCCGCAAAAATGTCAACCCATAATTTACCCTGCTTACAAGATATGCAGGGATAAAGACAGAGCAGATAGAACAAAGATAGAGGGAAGATCCAACCAATCCTGGCCCAACCCAAGACCCACCTCATGCAAGAAAGCCAACCCCTGATGCTATTAAGGATACTCTGTTGTGCTTGCAGACAAAAGCTTTGCAGAATTGTTCTCTGAGAGGCTCCACAGAGCAGCAGTTCGAAACAGATGCTGAAGCTCATAGGCAAACATTGGGGGATGTGTAAGGAGTCTTGTGGAAAAGTGGGGAAAAGGAGAAAAGAACCTGGAAGTGACATGAGCTTCACAAGAAGACCAGCAGAGCCGACTAACCAGGGCCTAGAGGGGCTTGTTGAAACTGAAGGACCAACCAAAGACTGTTCATGGACTGGACCTAGGCCCCCTACACAGATCTAGTAATGTAGGTCCTCTAGTAAGGGAACCGGGGGCTGTCTCTGACAGGGACTCTGTTGCCAGATATTTCATCATATCCCGTGGTAGGACTGCTTTGCCAGGTCAGAGGGGAAGACGACACACCCAGTCCTGATGCGACTTGATGAGCGGGGGTGGGTGGGAAGGGGGCTCCCCTTTTCTGAGGAATAGGGAAGGAGGGATGGAGGGAGAGAAAGGGAGGGTGGGACTGGGAGGAGACGAGGGAGGGGGCTATGACCAGGATGTAAAGTGAGCAACTTAATAAAAATGAAAAAATAAAAAAAGATTGAGGGGCTGCTTGTTATTGCAGTAAATGCCGACTGGTATAGTCTTTGTTTCATGGAGACTGTTGTGTCTTGTTTCCTCAAAGAGATGGAATATGATTCAGTTCAGAAAAAAAATTAGATAGGTGGAAAGAGCACATTCTAGGAGGAAGACAGTTTATGACTAGAGAGATGGGCGTGGAAAGACACATGGAAATATAGAGTCAGTGAGAAAATAGAACAACTAAAGCACCACTGTATAAACTGTGAAGATAGATTTAAAAAAAAATCAGACCTCAGGAAGCAGTGGCTATGCTGTGGGGGATAATGTGGGATATAATTCTTTTGAAGGCATGGAAAGAGGGGACACTAAAGCTTTATGAAAAGGTAGAGAGTGTGTTCAGGAATCTGCTCTTGTTTCCCTGTGTGGAAAATACTGTCATGCTCTAGCAACTTCCTGGTCCCATAAACCTATTGCTACAGTTACAACTACTGTCAGCATCCAGAAAGTTGATCTCTCTCTCTCTCTCTCTCTCTCTCTCTCTCTCTCTCTCTCTCTCTCTCTCTCTCTCTCTCTCTCTTCTCTCTCTCTCGCTTCTAATGTGTATCAAGATGGGTGACTATCTGCTGTTCAAGGGAGAAAAATGAAAGCTGCCTCAGGAATAATAATTGTGATTTTTATTTTAAAAAAGTAAACTTCAAATATCTTATTTAATTTGTGTTGAAGAGGACAAGTCTGAGATAATTTACAGAGAAGGGTCCAACATACTTTACTTTAGCACCCAGCATGCTCCCGCATGGTTCGAATGTATGTGTTCTGTGAATTCACCGAAGGACCCACCAGAGAGTTGCTCCGAGCTTGATTTAATGTTGTACATTCCCACCTTAAAATTGCTAATATTTTTTGACTAAAAGAAACTATGTTTTAATTTTATACTGCAGTCTTGCAATTATGTAATTAGCATAGAAGTTCTAAGCCTTATAGTGTTATAGTATTTTAGATACTATATTGTATATATTGTAGATATAGGTTTTTTAAAAATAACTTTTAAAATCAATTCTTTGTGAATTTCACATCATGCACCCTAATCCCACTCATTTCTCTATCCTTCCCTGTCTCTCCATACCCAACCTCCACTCTTGTATCCTGTCCCCTAAACAAAACAAAACTAAACCAAACACAAAGAAAACAAAACAAATATCTTGTAACAGCTTCATTTGCTCATTGCAGTGAGTCACTGCTCTGTTTTTAAGGCCTCTGGCTTCTGCCACACTTTCAATACTGGATCCTCTTTGGGACTCCTTTTAGATATTCTATTGTTGTCCTGGCTCAGGAAGATCCTGCAGCTTTAGTTCTGCAGGACTGGCCTCTTCATGTGTTCCAGAAGTTCGTAGATGTGGTAGACCTTGGGAGGAACAAACTCAAAGTCCTAGATCTGGGACTGGATCTAGCTGAGTTGGTCATGGGCCATCTCATCTGCACCTGTGCCACCAGGGCCAGCTCTCCTGCTTTGCCTAGGTGAGGGGTCAGGCCAGCACTCTTGCCTTCGGCTGCTGGCAGGGGGTGGGACCAGCTCTACTGCTCCCATGCCATTAGGATCAGCTCACCCACACTTTCCTGATGAAAGGTGGGGCCAGCTCTACCACTTTTGTACCCTTGGGTCTGGCTCATTTGTGACCCCCTCCTTCAGGGCAGCTCTACTGTGCTTCCCAGCCAAGAAGTGTTGGAGTGCTGAAGCTGGTGAAGGGAGGCAGTTGTCCCATGCTGTTCAACAGAGGGGTGGGCCAGTTCTGCTTAGCTCTTGGACATCTGCATGGCTTTAGGCAGCAGCTCAGATCAGGGCCGTTCAAGTCTACATAGAGTTTGGTAGCAATATGAGTCATGGACATTGACATAGACCCCTGCTTCTATAGGGCCATGGAACCAGACATGGCCCTCATAGGCAGTCTAGGCAGGGACAGCACCCTAGCCTCAGGTGGCAGTGCAGGCTACAAATATCTAGCTGCTCCTTACCACCCTCACATCTCCAGTTTCACCCCCCTTCATAGAGCAAAAACCATCCTGCTTCTCTCCCGTCTCTCCATCACATACTGGCTCATAGTAGTGGCACCAGCACATGCTATGTCATTAGCGATATATTCTTTTGGAAGGCAGGTGGGTTAACTGTTTGTCCAACCCTAAGATTTCAAAGGAAACAAATCCCTGCCCCAAATTAAAAACGGTACAGGAAACCTGCAATTCAACATAGAGTCATCCAGTTTCATGGTTGAACACCCTCTGCAGCCGACTGGAGAGATTGGCAGACAGGCCAATGATGGATTGTAAACACAGCAGCACATGTTGAACCAGGTATAGTTCTCCTCTCTGTTGGTACTGCTCTTCTTCCTGGGCTAGAATGTAGCTCCGGGAGTCACAGTGAATCACTGCGTGGTTGGTTTTCTCAAAGGAAGGAAGCATAGGCTGAGTGGCACTTGTGTTTGTTACTGGCTCTATTGATGGACAGTGTCATCCACCATTTCCCAAGGAGCAAAAACAGCAACTGCCTTTGCTTCTCCAGTTCCGCCTCTCTTCATAGTGTACAAACCACTTTGCCTCTTTATGTCTTCCATCTCTCCACCACTTACCTACTTGCTTGATTCCTGCTGCACCATAGTGTTGTCTCAGCATTCCCCTACTTACAGATTTTAATTCATGGAGTCATTTTTTAATTAAATTTATTTATTTGTTGGGTAAAGTAGTAATGCCATAGCATGCATGTGGAGGCCAGAGGACAACTTGCAGGTATCAGTTTTCTCTTTCCACCATGGATTCAGGGAATTGAACTCAGGTCATCAAATTTGGTGGGGAACACCCTTTATTCACTGAGCCATTTTTTAGGATGTTAAATTTATTTATTTATCTATTTATTTCTTTTTATTAATTTATTCTTATTACATCTCAATGGTTATCCCATCCCTTGTATCCTCTCATTCCTCTCTCTTTCCCATTTCCCCCTTACTCCCCTCCCCTATGACTGTGACTGAGGGGGACTTCCTCCACCTTTATATGTCACTGAGCCATCTTACTGGCCAAACTCATTTAATTCTAGCAATCCTATATCTGGACCGTTAATCCAGATGTTGTTATAGAGACTGGACAGAGATGTTATATGAGTCTTCTCAAGTCCCACAGCTAGTATGATATTATGTTATCTCTAAAACCTCCTCCTTCTTTTCTTGACGTAGCCATAGAACATTGTGGTTTTAAAGTACTTTTTACCCACCTCAGTTTCAGCTTCCGAAGAGCCTGATGAAGTAAAGCCATTCTTCTTTCTGACATAGTAAGGCAGTGATTCTCAACACTTCTAATGCTGTGACCTTTTAATACAGTTCCTCATGTTGTAGTTACCCTCCACCATAACATTAATTTGTTCCTACTTCATGATGGTACTTTTGCTACTGTTATGAATTGTAATGTAAAAATCTATGTTTTCCAATGGTCTAAGGTGACTACTGTGAGTCATTTGACCCCCAAATGGGCCACAATCCATAGTTTGAGAACCTCTGCCCTAAATTTAAGCATATAACAAAAAAGCAATAGTCCCATAGGAAATCAGCATTGTCATGAAGCTGTAGCCAGTCCTTCAGGCCAGGGCTCTATGAAACATTGGTTAACCAAGCTGAGTCTTCAAGATTAGTTCAGTGGGGGCATATGAAAATCAGAGCTCTCAAGAATTTCTCATATTTCCACCTGTCCTCTCATGTCACAGAAACTCAGAGCTTGCTCATCCTGCTCTGAGTTAATTGATGGTGGATGATGGAAGTTACATGGTTATTCTCATCGAACCCTTGCTGTTGTAGATGGTGGAGGCAAGACAGAAAGAATGTTAATTACCAGAAGAAAATCACATGCAAATTGTTGAAGGCTTTAGTATCAGGTATTGTACCAGGTGCTGGGGATGTGGAGGGATATTGGAAAGATATAGCTTGTGACTTCTGTGAAAGCTGGGGAAAAGGTGCTTTACCAGCCAACACTCACTGGGCATCGCCTCCAGCAGGCTGAGCTCCATTCAGTAGAAACTTCTACTGGGGGAGGTCTGAAATTTTTTTCTTAGAGCTGATGTTGCTTTTAGGTCAATTTGCATAAGCTAGGTCCTATCCTGTTAGAACAGCAAATTAATAGCTCATTTTATGGATTTAGCAATCAACACCTACAGCCCATTAAATTTAACAACAAACTCGACTGATGATCAGGCTTACGGCTTGGTCCCACCATCAACTCAGGTGCTTCCTCTTCCTTCCTTCTGACCTTTTTGTTTCCTTTCATCTCCTATCTCGTGAACCCTCCTCCTAGACCCTCATTTTCTCATTAGTAACTGTAGTGCTCATTTGCTTCCTCAGGATCTTTTCCATGCTGGGGCGAGAAGGTCTTATGAGTCCCCCCAAGTGGATTCTGTCATTTGTAGGGTGCCCTGAACTATAGACATCAGTGCACATGCTCATTTTGGGGTCCTTGGCTGGGCCGTGGGAATGAGCAATCAATATTTTATAAAGGCGTTAAGGTGGTAATAAAAAATGCATGAAGTGGTGGGCAGGGAGGAGCTCACGGACAGAGGAGTGGGTGACATTATAGCTCACCTTGGTGGCTATGACTTACGTGGATGGAATTTGCTAAGGAAGTCTCCACTCTGATCCTCCCAAAAAGAAGCATTTTTTTTTTTGGTAAGGATACAGTCAAATTCTTAGATATCCTCCGCCCCCACCCCCAACTTCACCTTCCTTAAGAGGTTTCTAATTGCTTTAGACATGTGGGTTGTCTGAGTAAGTGGATGAGGCCCCAGACGATATGCTTAACTAGACCTCCATTAGCTGTGGTTTCTCATGCATTTTGCATGCCCCTCTAGGTGGGAGCATTTTGCATTACAATTGTGTCTTGTTGCCTGGGTCTGGAGCCTGCCAGGAGAATGAAGATATGTAAGATGCTACATGATAGGTTGGATTATTGGTCTCAATCACTGCACTGTACTATGATAACATGTTCTCATCTCTGCTCAACACATCACCTTTTGTGGAGTGTATGTTCCATTGGGATGTGTGACTTTTTTTTAACCAATGGGCCATTAGAGGCCTTAATATACGTGTGTGGTTTGATTTAGACTTTTATTCTGTCATTTCCCGTGAGGACAACAGATTTCTTGTTTCAAGAAACTGAGAGATGTGTGGGGTGACTCAAGGTAAACCCTCAGGCTGAAACCACTCCCAGGCAGCCTTCATCAAAGTGTAGGCTGAAGCAAAGCTACCCTGTAGGGTGCAACAAAGTCCTGCTTCAATCAGCCAAACTTCAGTGACCTATGACCTATGATCATGCTGTTTGGAGTCACTGAGCTTTGGGGTACTTTTGGGGTAGCTTGCTTAGATTGCCTCAGGTTTCTCTGCTGCTCGGTTCTTCAGGGTTCACTTTGTCATGCCTCCTCACACACTGCCCTGTAAGAGGAGAACTCTGAGAGTCACTCCCTTGCCAATCCTGCTTGCCACTGTACCTGTTGTGGAACAGTTTCCTTGACATTCGCACGTTCCATCCTGTAGGGAAGATCCTTAAACAGGGAGGTAAACAATTCAAAATAGCTCCAAGACATCCCTGAAACTGACTAGATTCCCTAGCCTCTTCTTCCCAAGAGGAAACAAGCCAGACTGCAAAGGCTCTCATGTGAGATCAGCTGCCTAGAAGAAGCAGAAGCCAGCAGAGCTGCCTGCAAGAGGTTTAGAGCAGAGTCACTTAGAAAGGACACCCTTTCATCTGTTGAGCAGCCTGCAGGTTGTGCAGTGTGCGCCAGCTTCCCAACTTTTGTGCATTGTTACCAGTGCAGATTTGAATTTGGGTGATGAAACTGTCTTAGTCAGTTCTGTAAGGAACCTCTCACTCATACCCCTGCAAGTAACTCCAATAAAACTCACTGTTTCACCAAGATCCATATTTTGGTCTGTTAGTGGGCTCCCCATCTGGAGTGAGTAGATGTGTGTGTATTGAGTTTTCCCAGGAACAATCTTGTCATACAACTCATCCCGTTTGTGCTCAGCATCCCAAGTGCTTCTCATCCTGTTGGTGTTCCTCTTGTGATGTAGTTTCTGGTTTCCAATTTCACTTTTCTTCTCAGAACAGAACTGAGGGAGAGCTTTTCTGCCTGCGGTTTGCATTTGCCTCCTCGCCTCTCTCTCTTGTTAAGCTTCCACAGCCCCCCTAGCACAAGTGGAAAAAGATAAAGAGGGAGGAGCGATTGCATCTCCTAGAACGAGGGATGAGGCTCTTTGGGTGGCTTTAGCCCACCAGTGAAGCCAGCCACATACACAGTGCTTTAGGTAGAAATCTCAGTTCTCAGACATCAGCCTTCATTAGCTCCTGTGCGTGCAGCTATGATCACCCACCTACTTTGTGAGATCTCATGCTGGGAACTCTCCTCCCTGAGTCTCACCATCAAAGAGCTCACACTAAAGGGGTGGAGGTGGGGGTGCCACTCATGTCCTTCCTTCTCTCCTTCCACATCCAGGGGCTATAAGCTTCGGAACTGTGTCTCCGTTTCCCAGCTCAGTCCTATCATGTATCACATTCATTGCTGTCACGAGCCATTATAAAGTTCCTCTTTCCATCAGCCTTTCTTTTTCTCCAGCAAACTAGCAAACTGATGACCAAACTGATCTTTCTAAACAAAATCAAACAGTGCCACTGTGCTACTAACATTCTATGAATGGCTTCCTTTCCCTTCTTGGATGTAGTCTTTCTGTTTCCTCCCATCCAAGACCATCTTCTGGATTGGGTTTGTGCTAATTTTACCTGTTTCACTTCCTCAATGTCCTCACCTCTCACCACTGGCCCCAGGTACTTCCTTATAGCTGCTTCTCACAGGAACTTTCCAGGTCTTTGCATTCACTGTGTGCCCTTCTTTCCAAAGGTGATATTCTTCTCTAGTGTCTACCTGTCCAAAACATCCCCCATTGCAAGATTCAAGTCAAACAGTTCCTGTTTGGAGTAGTCTTCCCACAGTTCCGTTGGGTGAATTCGAAGTGCCCCCCTTCTTCTCTCAGATGCTCAGAGCATCTTTTTCTTTGCAGTATTGATTAAAGCATGTTTTAACATTATTACTATTCTTTTTTCGAGACAAAGTTTCTCTTTGTCGCCTTGACTGCCTTGGACTCATTTTGTAGACCAGGATGGCCTTGAACTCACAACAATCTGCCTGCCTCTGTCTCCCAAATGCTGGGATTAAAGGCGTGTGCCACCACTGCCCGACTTACTATTTTTATTTCACAAACACCTCTTTCCCTACTCATCCAGATTTCATATAAAGAGCCTGGATGAAGTTAGCGTGTGAGTTTCTGATCTGCCAAGAACCTTGTACTCCTCCTGTGTAAACAAAGCCAGAGTCGAGTCAAGGTGCACAGATGGCAGAAGAAAATCTAGGAGTGACCTGAGAAAGGAAGTTGGTGTTGGGTCTTAGTAGGGAGGAGCCATGCTTGATAGAAAAATCTGTGTTTCCAACAGAAAGGCAGCTAGAATAGACTGAAGGAAGGGGGTGGGGTGGGTGGAGGGTGGGAGTTTATTACATCATTGTGGGAAGTGCAGTGTTCCTCCCCCAACTTGTGCTCAAAAGCTTCAGAGGCTCTGCACCACTCACTAATGCTTTCAAGTGCATTGGGAATTTGCTGAAGCTCGTGTTCTTCTTTTGAGAAGCTTTAGTTTAAGAACAACAAAAGCAGCCTTAGGACTAGGCGTGGGCAGATGGACCCAGGGAGCTTACTGTCTCCAGACTGAAAAGCAGCCATGAGAAGAGCTTTGTGCACTCAGAACGAGGACATCTACGTGGGACTCTGTATCTCCTGGGTTACCAGGGTCCAGCTGACGTATTGGTCACATTCCTTTTGATGTTTATCTACTCATCAGAATGGCTCTAGGGAGGGACTCCTACAGAATTTATCAGTATTCTTTTCCTTGCAAGGAATAACACTCATATTGGGTTAGGTGAAAGAGAAAGCTTGTGCCACATACTTGAGGGTTTCTAGGAGCCCCTGTTGTTCACTTATCCAGAGCTACATAATATATTGGGGACTCTGCTGCATTTTCTTCTTCTCGTCATATTTGTTTCATCCCTGAGGTGTCTGGAGGTCTCTCTATGGAGCAGACCTAACAACGTGTTTGTTCTTTCTTAACCATGTAGCAGAGTAACAGCTTCTCCTTCTGATTCTAGGTGCTGAGACCGACAGGACAAATCTGGGTCATGTGTCCATTCCTGAATGAATTGCTGTGACCCAACGGATTGGCTGAATGTAAGTCAAGTCTCACCTTTGCTGAAGGATGGGGCAGGGGTTGAAATCAATTCTACCTGGGTCACCTGGACTGTAAGTAGAAAAGGGATGTTTTCATCAAGCAACAGGAGGGGACTTGTGCCAGGAACAAAACAGGCGGAGACAACAAACCTCATGGATAGTCTTATCCAGAGATCGGTCTTCTCAGTATGCTTAGAACAGGAGGGAAGCTGATAAATGCTAGTACATTTGACTTAGAACAAAAAGGAGAGGTCAGTGTTTTCATATGTTTAAACTCATCCTGTCAGTAAGAATCATCGCGATAAACCATTATTGAATGTCCTTGCTTTGGGGGTACAAGCATGAACCAGTTCTTTTCTTCTGCCTTGGACATCTTTGAATGTGTTCTGCAACTTGTCACTTCTTCACTTCTTTAAGGATCTTTAGAAGGTGTTGTGGCTTTTCAAACACATCCCAGTACATTTTAAACCTGACCTTACTTTTTAGGTTTACTAAAAATTTGAGAAGATATTAGTTTTCTCAGTTTCTAGTACCTCTATCATCTTATATAAATGTGATTAATTATAAGTAATGAGCCCAGGGTTAATATATTATCATTATTTAATCACTTTTAGATTTTCAACGATTCTAGACTCGGAGAGTAATTCTAGGTCTCAGTTTAGGGTCTGGGGAAGTGGCTCAGTGGTTAAGAGGGCCAACTGCTCTTGGGTGTGATTTCCCACACCCAAACAGGGTGGCTCACAACCACCTGTAATTCCAGCTCCAGAGGATCTGATATCCTTTTCTGACCTCTGTGAGCACCTGTACTCACATATGACCACACCCCTATTCTTTTCGCCTTAAGCTCAAACCCCACTTGCCGGGGATGGGGGGGGGGAGGGAGACTTGATGTTAATTGTTCATTCATTCATTATCATCATTTTTCAATCCTGGTGTCCCTGATGGCTTCTTTGGATTTAGGCCCAGGAGTGGAGAGATTACGGGAGAAGAGTCTTCTAGGTTTCCAGAACCAGTACTGCTGGAACTTCACCTTTTGTGACCCTCACAGTCCTAGGCTGTCTGTCCAGGATGCACTTGTCATGGAATGAAAGCCTGCTACAAATCTACTTTTCCATTCTCTACTCCAACTCCTGTTCTTGGTACAGTGCTTTCAGTCTTCTCTTCCAGAATATTCTTATCCATCACTATGGGTGGATGAGATTAGCTCCTTCTGTCCAGTGCAATCTATATGAATCCTCCCATTTCATCTTTTACAGAGAGGGTGGTATACTCTAGTTTTCTCACTTGCAACAAACAACCTTGGAAGAATTCTGTTTCATTGTTCCTTATGATATGTGGGAGGAGATTATATGTACCAAAGATGACTTTTAATGATGTTTCTGGTGTCACATATTATCTAAGTTCTAGAATCACTCCATTCCTCCTTCAAGATACAGCATCTCCTTTGACTCTGGGATGATTGTCATGAGTTCATAATCAATATTCTGTGGCAGAAGTGATGCTGTGTACAGTCCTCCCTCAGCTTGCTGAGAGCTTGGATAGGGGTCCTGAGCCTCATTTGAACAGGCTGGCAGTATGGTGGCTGAAGGCTTAGAAGAAACTCAGAAGAGACCATATATAGAGACCAAGGAAAACCCTGAAGGTTAGAGGAAGGGAGAAAACTGTTCTATGACCTGCCATCTGCTCTAGTCCTAGCTATGAGCCAATTACCACAGGAGAGATTTGAAACCCAAATTACCTGAAGGCTTTCCGAATTCACAATTCTTTGTGACATGAGAGATAATAAAATGGTGTGTGTTTTATAAGTCATAGCATCATGGAATGGAGTGTTAGGAGTGGTACAATTATAGGGGGTGGGTTGTGGTGACTTTTAACTCATCCAAAAGCCCTTTGTGGGCATGGCCAGCATCTTTTTCTAGGATGAGGTTCCTGATCCTTTGTTCTTGCATTCTAATCCTAGCTGGGAATACTGGATAATGGATTCACTCCTACAGGCACTGTCAGTGGGCCAAAGGCAGACATGGCTGCTTCCTGCTAGGGCAAGAGGTTAACAAAGATTGGGATAAATAACTGTTATAGCAATTTGGTAAATCAGTTGACTCTACTAGTAGACATTTGGGTTGAGGAAGATATATTTTTATTTGACCTTTATAGCAATTCATTTTTATTGGGCTTAAAAAAACTCATCTTCAATGATATTGGAAGAAAAGAATAGCACAAACCAAACTAAAAATAAAATACAAGTCCTGTACTAAAAATAGTTGACAGAGAAGGACCTGCTCTAGAAACTCTGTCTCATAGCTCACTACATCCCATTAGTAACCACTGGACATATACACAGGAAACAAGGGCTGCCGACAACTCCAGTCACTATGCTGGAGACTTTGGCCATCACCATCCCATTCACTTTTTACCATGGCTTTTCAATGGAAGCCTTATTTCGATGGTGCAGGTGATGTGCTGACTTAAATGAGAATGACCTCCATAGGTTCATAGATTTGAATGCTTGGTCCCTAGTTGGTAGAACTGTTTTGTGATGTATCATCAGGTGTTGCCTTGTTAGAGATGTGGTCTTGTTGAAGGAGATGTCACTGGGGGTTGGATTTGAGGTTTCAAAAGCTCAGGCCATTTCCAGTTAGCATCCCTCTCTCTCTCTCTCTCCCTCCCTCCCTCTCTCCCTCCCTTTCTCTCTCTCTCTCTCTCTCTCTCTCTCTCTCTCTCTCTCTCTCTCTCTGCATGCTGGTTGTTTTCTCATCACATAAGCTCTTAGCTACTGCTCCAGAACCATGCCTGCCTTCATTTTGCCATGTACAGAACCATGCCTGCCTTCATTTTGCCACGTACCCAGCCATGTTTGTTGATAGGACAAGTGAATAGACACAAGGTCACATGTAGTGGGGCTTACCTTTGCTCATTCATTACATTAGCTGCTTCAGTTGATGTTCTTTTTACTTCAAATTTGAGTCATCATATGTTATTAATTGGGCAAAGACGTTTCAATATGACATTTCTAACTATACACATGATACACTTCAGTCATTTTTATTCATTATTCTTTCTTCTATCTCCCATTCCCATGTTCCAGTTCACTCTATTTCAGCACCCCCTAGTATCTCCCATCTTAGTTTTAGGTTTTCCTCTCCCCCCAGATTCCACATAAGAAGCATACCACATAGTATTTGTCATTCTGAGTATGGCTTATTTTACTTAACAGGATGATCTCTGTTCCCACCAATTTTCTGCAAATGCTATAATTCCACTCTCCTTAAGAGGTGAGTAAAACTCTGTTGTGTGTATATACACCATATTTTCTTTATCCATTAGCCTGTGGATGGGCACCTAGATTGCCTTTTAAGTTACTCACCTCTCCCAGACCATTGTCTTTCTTGAGGGAAGGCAGGTAGTTGTGGCTCTGCATACCCAAAACTTATTATGTAGTAGGTGGTTCATGAGTGGTTATTTAAACTCAAAAGATTAAATGTTACTTGAACAAAGGTAGATTCAATTATGATATATAAAATTGGATTATTTGGGTAGCATACGGTTTTGTTAATAGAAGACAGTTTTAGAATCTGTGACTGTAATTTAGTTCTGTTTGCTTAAAGTATTTTAAAAAATTGAATCATGCAAATATATGTGGTAAACCGAAGTTTCAACCAGGAAACTGGACTATAAAAAGAAAACTAAAACTCTTTTCCTTCATGCTAATCTTCATCACCTTGTGTTTTATAAGTTGTTATGTGTGGTGTTAGCCAGCTTTCCATCACTGTGACACAGCACTTGGGACAGACAACTGATACAGAGAAAAGGATGATTTGGGTTCAGAGTTTCCATTCATGGTTAGTTGTCTGGGGTGTGATGGGCCTTTGTCAAAGCTGAACATCATGGTCGGGAGCTTGATGCTTCCTTCACTACAGTTGAGAGGCAGAGGGTTGGGAAGGGGAGGGGTGAAGAAGAGAGGAAAAGGCAGGGGAGAGAGGAGAAGGGAGGGGAGGGAGTATAAGCAGGTTCAACTATTACCCTTAAAGACACTATCCTACTCACCTAAGAGTTTCCCTCTAGAACTCATCTATTAAAGGTACCCACTTTTTCAGTGTTAATCTTTTGGGGGTTACTCTAAAACACATTCTAGTATGTATATGAAATAATTTTAATACAGTCTTTTAAAACCATGCATATGCACACATACCTCAATACACAGAGGAACATAGTGTATAGTATTATGCATGGTATCCCCCTCACAATGTATATTAATACAATGCTAAGAGAATGACCTTTTTTTAGCATTGGCAGAGCTGTGTAATTTTTTGTTATGGATATGTGATTATTCTATAATTTGTATAATCAGTCACTTTGATTGGGACTTTCCGTTTTTTTGGCTTTGATATTACAAACAATGTTACAATATAAATATTTGTTCATGAATATGAATGAATTATCTGCTACCTAAAATCCTAAAGGTAGAATTGCTGGGTCAGGAATTACATGCTCTCACAGTCATTGTTTTTACTTTTAAATTCTGGCATACTTCCTAAACACTAATACGGAAAGAAATAACTGTGGCATACTCATTTCCATATGAATATATATGTATATATTTATGTATTTCCATCATATTGTTTTCTTTAAATAACTAAAATGTCCTAACCACTTCTCCTCCAGTCTCTGGCCAAGAGCACCCCTCCTTCTATTTATACCATTCATATATATTATATATCCACACACATATAATGTATATTATATACACATATACAAACATACATATTTTTATATGCATGCATTTGAATGCTTATAACATTTCTGCTAGCAACATATGGATTTTAGGTCTCATGCCTTGAAAAAATATGGTTATAACATATTTAGCAATTTTTTTTTCTACCCAACATTTTGTGGTTGGGTTTAGCTCTTCAGATGCATAGAGGTCAGAGGTCAGTTATTTTAGCTATTTTAAGCTGTTGTTGTTGGGTTTTGTTTTTTTGTTTTTTTGCATTTAAGCCTCATCAAATCATCAATATCAAGTCTGTTGAAGAATCACTGGGCTGTGTAGCTATACTATATGCCTTTGCCTTGCCTTCTTGTGCATGTGTACTATGTATATGCACATTTAGACACACATTTGTAAACAGTGTTGCTGAGAAGATGTGCACATCTGTGGCTTGCTAAATGCTGCCAATGGTTCTCTCAAGTGCTCATGCCAATATATCTTTTCATTCCAGATATAATGAAATGGATATCTTTTCATTATATCCTTGTGAGTATTTTGTGTTATAATACTTGTAAAAAAAAATCAACCTAGCAATTAACCTCGTGTAAAGTGACACCTCACTGTTTTAGTTCAGTCATCTTTACAAGTGTTTATTGGTCACTCGTGTTTTCTCCTGCACAAATTGCTTGTTCACATACTTGATTCACCTTTATACTGGAATCTTTTGTTTCTTGTTGAATTTTTAATTGAATTTTTGTCATAATTATAGATTACTGAAAATTATAAGAAATATTGTGGAAAAATCATCTGAAAAATTTAGTAGGTTTTTGCATTGGTAACACTTGCAAAATAATAATACAATATTGTAACTACATTACCAACATTAATATAAACCATTGAAATTATTCATATTGTCTCTCTTTCCATGGCACTGGTGTGTGTGTGTGTGTGTGTGTGTGTGTGTGTGTGTGTGTGTGTGTGTGTCTGTGTGTGTGTGTGTGTATGTATGTATGTATGAGAGGGGGAGGAAGTGTATTTATTTGGTTTTTGTTAGGTAGATATTCAATTACTGACTTAGTTCCTAGTGTAGCCACATCTCTCTTCTGGTTTTAAATTTCTTTTCAAACCCACTATTATATTATATAGTTATAAAAATGGGAAATTTTAGCTAGTTATTGTCATAATACTTCAGAAAATTCCTTTCAATACAAAGGTTTTTCATCCCTAAGTTGTAGTGTCCTCAAGACTCACATATCACAGCAAAGTGTCTTTCATCCAGGATTGAATGAGTCATTCTGTTAACCAAGAGTGATTTGAGTGGATCACCATCAGACAAAGCTTAGTTTAAATCCCTTCTTAACTGAGCAACATGAGCAGGTGGCTTACTCTTTCTATTCTGTGGTTGATATAGCATTTGAATGTTATGTGACAGTAAGCATCTGTCAGTTGCTCATCCTCCCAACTCCATGCAGTAGGCAAGGGCATCATGTCTGCTTTACAGGTGATGAGCATAAAAAGCCAGGGACTACATACTATGCCTTGTACCTTGTAGACACATGATGGTGCAAATAGACATAGAACTCAGACAGTATAACATCAGAGGCCATCAGTACAGATGTGGTGAGGATTAAAGGGGACACTGCACAAAGTTCTCAGAAGGGCACCTGGAACCTAGTGAATTCTCTGCAGGAGATGTGGCTGTGTGTTCTTTTTAATGGGTCCACAAGATTTTTCCTGAACCCACCTTGGGTTCAGCCACAGTGCTGTTGGAGTGGGCTCATAACACCTCTCTGCTTGCCTCCCTGTGCTTGATGATGAAACGTGTGTAATAACAAAGCTGCATTTTGATCTTCTCCCTGGGTGCAATGCTGCTTCCCCAGGCAGCCAGGGGAAGTATCCAAGCCTGGAAAGCTTCTATTCCTGGCATCAGTCTATGTCTTAAAGAAATAACTTTTTAAACACCCTTTCTGTCTTTCCAGAAGGTAATGTTTTAGGCGAGGGAAAACCCTGTTCAAACAGTGAAGCAGATCTTCTCTAAAAATGACAAAGCCGTGTAAGGACATTGTCATTGCATCTTCCAGTTTTTGTGTCTGTGGGGATATTGTGGGAGGTGAAATTGAGAAGCCAGAAGGGCAAAGTTTTGAACATTAATCATGAATCTATCCACCCATTCATCTATTATTCTTTCACCCTCCCATCCCACTATCCACCATTCACCCATCCACCCTCAAACAATATTTCTTATGTTATGTTTCAGGCACTGTCTCAGTGTTCCTTATGAATACCTAAAGAAGATGACTAATCTAAGGCACTGTTAAAAAGTGATCTCTGAAGGCTTCCTGGAAGAAGTTACTCTGGCTAGGAGGACTTTGTACAGAGTAGAACAGTTAGAGCCAGTGGTTTGGTGAGGAAGAAGAGTGTGGATAAATGTTTATTCATGTATGTTGCCAAGTAAGTGCACTGAAGGAAGAGACTCTGAGTTAGATGGGGATGATGGAGGTGTGGTAATCATGGGAGTCCTAGAAATCTCTATTTTTAGAAAGATCCCAGATGAATTTGGTGGTCATACATGTTGGAGAACCACTGCTGAAGAGCTGAGCTTCTCAGTGAGGTGCAAATATTTCATAGAGGTACTGAGATCCTCTGCTTCCCAGTCCTTGGACTGGCCAGCAACCCCAAGACCACTTACTTCTAGCAATGAGCAGCTAACTCATCTGTATGTTCCACGAGTGCTACCATTTTCAGTATAGGCCATGGAGATTTGAGGTTATTGCATCTCGAAGCCATTGGAAATCAGTATAGAGATGCAAGATGGTCAGTATCACCTTCTAGAGAGCACTGATACACAGTTTGGAAATTATGCTGGTAAGAGAGAAACTTGGAGGAAATTTGGGCTATAAGAAAGCTGAAGACCATTCATGGAAAGCACAGGGGGCCTGAACTTTGCCTTCATTGGTGGTGATGGTGGCTGGAGAGGAGCAGATCCTTTCATAGTGAGAGGGAAGAACTGAGAGGCCCATCAGGAGAGACTGCTGGGCTGAGCTGGGTAAGAAATTAAGCTTAGGATGAAACGGACTTCTGAAGTGTCCAGATTGTGAGCCTGTGATGGTCTTTTAATGACAGCGAGGGGCCCTTGAGCACGAATCATTCAAGTGGACATTATTCCTGAATCAAAACTTTTGCCATCTGCTCATCTCTAAAATGTGGAAGCAGAGAGAACTTATTTCCTGATGAGTCTGGTAAAGAGAGGAGAAATGCTCATATAGTGAGTGCAGGACATATGTTTTCCTCCATGCTGCATTTGTCTAGAGTGCTCAGCTCAGTCCTGGAGGATGCAAGGAAGGGGAAAGAGGAGGGGGAGCTACAGAGACAGAATGATTACTGAAGAACTTTCTTAGACTTTTGGGTCTTGAAAAGGTCCCTACAGCTATCTTGCTTCTCCAGATTTTCTGTCTTCATGGTTATAATCATGGGTTGACTATAATATCTTCATGACCTTGACACAGACTCAAGTGGTAAGTCCACTTTTCTTAGGTAGCATCGTTTGAGGTCTGCTTTCTTTAAAAAAAAAAAAAGGTTTGGGATAATGGTTCTCAAGCTTGGGTAAATAGTAGTTTCTACAACATAGATTCCAGAGAACTTTTAATCACACTGACACCCAGTCCTGCAAAGACTGACACCTCCAAAGACTGAGGTGCAGCTGGTCCAGAGCTTCTGGGCATCATGAATTTTTCACATCTTCCCCAGATAATGCTACTGTATATTCAGGTAAAATCCCAAAGCTGGCCAATTCTCTTCCACCTTGATGAGTGCATGCATTTTTCTTTGCTCATTGCTCTTAGCCAAATCGGTACTTTTGTGGCATGGAGATTAAGTGGGCAATAAACATGAGTTCCAGGATGAGCGACTCTAGGAAAACTGTGCCTCACATTGCTAGCCTGTGACTTGTTGCAGTATTCTTGTTGAAGAGTATCCTCTCAGAAGACAAGTGAAGACCCTGGACTGATGCTTATACAGAATGGAGGCGTGCACACAAAGCTCCTAAGAAGTTGAATTCCATAGTCTTGGGCCCACAAAAACCCAAGGCCATCCTGCTTCTACCACTCATTAGTTGTGTGTGTTGGGTGAGTCATTTAACCTCTCTGAGCCCCGGCTTTATAACCAACAAATGAGGAACTAGCATCTATTCCTCAACAGTGATTATATTGGGAGAACTAAGGTATATGAAAAGTGCTCAGAACATATTTGTTAGTACAAACGAGCTCATTTAAATACTGTGGCTGCAGATGCCAAGACTACCATCTATTACCTGCTATAGGTCTTGGGTGTGATTCTCTACAGGACAAAGACTTGAATACAATGTAGCATCTGGCCATAACCAAAGCAAAGGAATAATGTCACAGTTCCAGATGAGGATTAAGGTCATTAACTTGTCTCACTCACTTTTCTTATCACTGACAACGTACTTGACAGAAGCAACATAAGGGAGGAAAAGTTTTGGCACATGGTTTCAGAAGGATTTAAGTACACCATTGCAGGTATGGCATGGTAGAGTGGCTCCTTGGTGGTAGGAGGAATAAGAAATGATGAGTTGTTCAAATCACAGCAGACAATATGTGGATAAAGTTAGACCAGAACCAAAGGTAGTTGGGTAGAACCTTTAAAGGCTGGTTTCCATACCACACTCTGCTAGCATTATTCTGCCTTCCCACATGTTCTATAACTTTCAAAATAGCTGTGTAAATTGGGTACTTAACACTCAAACCATGAGTTTGTTGGGAAGAATTTCAAATTTCAGTCATAAAGCAAGCATGATTGGCTTAAGATAAGGTTGTATATTATCAGAAACAACCAGGAGATCTTATAACACTTACCCAGGCCATAGTCCCAACCAAGAGAAGCAGAATTGCTGTGACGAGACCCAGCTCTCAATTGATTATTTTTTTAAAGTATCCTAAGGTTTTATATTTTTGACTGTAAATTTAGCCTTTAATGGCTGAGCCATCTCTTATGACTATCCTAGGGGTCTGTAATAAGTATCTGTGTTTGAAAATGCCTCATCTGAGCTGAGTGTGGTGACTCATGCCTTTAATCATGGCACTTAAGGAGCAGAGGCAGGAATATCTCTAAGATCAAAGCTATACTGGTCTACAAAGCAAATTCCAGTACATCGAGGGCTACATAGAGGAAACCCTTCCTTGAAAAACAAACTAAACCAAGCAACCAACCAAACAACCAAGGGAAAAAACCTCACAAAATATTTCATCTTTCTAAAACAAATGTAGATATCTTCAGATATCAATATCTTTTGGAGAAGAGGCCTCTGTGAATGTCTTTTGCGTGACTCCCATCCTGTCTGTGTGTGTGTGTATGTGTGTGTGTGTGTATGTATGTATGTATGTATGTATGTATGTGCTGATGTGTGTGTCTGTGTCTGTCTGTCTGTCTGTTTCTATCTCTGTCTCTCACTTGGAAAATATCTTAAGAGTCAGGTCTCCCTCTTTGAATCCTTGTCACTAGAGATCCCTGGCAGCTTCCATTTTACAAATGGGGGCCTTTAAGTGGGCACATGTTGCTGGGGTCACATAGAAAACTGGAGAGCACATCTTTCTACTCTTCCTGTCGTGTCACTTTTTCGGCCATCCATGCCTAGAGAGGAAGGGGACAGTGTGGCCAAGTAGACAGATGGTTCTTTCTCTTCTTCTGTTTTCTGGTTATTTGTTCTTTGCTCTCTGCTCTGGGAGAAATCAGAAGAGAGTCTGGGTACAAAGTCTAGATTTCCAAACAGAGAAACTTAGTTCCAGAGATGGAAAGAGTTTTAGCTGAGGGTCACAGAGCCAATTTGTGAGCAGCCTAGATGGGCCATGTTTGAGCTTCCAAGGACAGGAAGGCCTTCAGATCCACACGACCACCTCTTTCCTTACCCTGCTGTTCTTTCTCATTTTTATTTTCAAGAATTTCCTTATGGTCCTTTATCCCCTATCTTTCCTGCTCCCGTATCAGGGTAGCATAGCTCAATAGTAAAACCCTGTCATCTGAACACCAAGCAAAAGGTTTTTAGGTGCTAAAGGTGTAGATGAATGAAGGCAATGGTGCCTCAGAGGTCCCTAGCAGGTCAATTTAAGCATCGTCTCAGATTGGCTGTTGCTCAGCAGCTTCCTTTATGGATTCAGCTGACACATCTTTCTGCTACATCTGGAATTGGACACAGGGAGCAGATTGTTGGTTAGTTGACCTACCCATGATAAATCAAGCAAATCTGAGGTGCATTTCAGCAATTAGGCTAAGTGCTGGCATGTTGAAGACAGACAGTGGGCAAAGGAAACATAAGGAAGGTGGAGACAGAAGGTGAAGCGGGTACTATGAGTAGATTAAGATCAGCTGCTTTATTTAGTCACTGCTTCATTTACTCAATTATCATGGACTAATGACTTATTAGTTAGATAATTCATTCTCTCATTTATTCAACCCTAACTGTATTGATAACATTTCTGGGGTATTTGTATCTCAATCCCATATCTTTTTATCTCAACTCAGTGAGCTACAATGGTTCACGTGTCCTAGGGCTCTACTTTTGTAATATAAGGAAGAAGTGATGCAACGGGAGTTGTAAAGTCAAGAGAGTTGGGAGAAAGGTCAGGTAATGGCAGAACTTTACCATTTGGAGTACAATATAGTGAACCTGCAAAAGAGAGTTGTTCTAGCATTGTCTATGAGAGAAGTCCAAGATAACACGCCTTCCATTTCAAGGGATAGCTAAGTATGTGTCATTGATTTGCAAAAAGATTCTACAATATGTAAGAATGTCATGTAATCCATAGTGACTGTGGTGTCCTGGAAACCCAGGGTCTTTATGAGACTTCAGTTCCATTCCCAGATTCCCTGATATGGTCAGAAATGTAGATGGGACAAATGGGATATAAACAATGCCTGCTCGGTTACTTCTTATTTTCCCATGCCAAAGAAGGTAAATCTTAGATGAAGGGAGACAGGGGAGCCCTGGCCAGTATCATAGCCATAAATAATGTGAGTACCAAGGCTTGGGCCCCGGCCTATAGATGCATGCAAGATAAAATGACCACTTTATTTTCCTTTAGCATGACTAGTGTGTCTCACAGTTTATGAGAACCCTCAAATAATGTACGTATTGTATACTGCCATTACTTGCTGTGTGACAACCATTCTATCAGCCTCTAAAGTTTTTCATAAAGTGATAGGGTCTATCTGTCTCCTACAGCAACAGAAGAACTAGCATGTACTAGACACTTGATAAATATTTGATGTACTAAATTGAACACTAGGTTCCTAGGACCACCTTGACTCTTACACAACAACAATAATATTTATTTGAAAATTGTTCCTGCTGGACCTTATAAAGAACTTGCTCTTTGGCAGTCTCCAGTCTAATCTCCTCCCCCCTCTCTCTCCCTCTCTCTCTGCATGTGTGTACTCATGCACACACATATGCATGTACAAGATTTTAGTCACTCTTTGTAACAACTATACAGAGTAGGTTCTAGATTCTCTGGTGGAGGAGGGAAGACTGAATTTAGGTCTGTTGCATGCTGTTGATCTTGAAGAGCCTGTTTCCCAGCCTCCAAAGATGGTAGGAGTGGAGGTATATTCTCTTTCATTAAGCATGCTGCACTTCTTCAGGGCCTTCCTTTGAGACTCTTGACTTTGAGAGTTCTCAGCCTACTCTGCCCCATTACATAGACTATTCTAGAAGGTGTTTTAGAAGATTCTCTCATGCATAGCTTCCTATTAGTTCATGACAAAAGTGCTAAGTGAAACCTTGGATCAATGTCTTTTGGGGAGCAGAGTTTCATTTAGTCAGGATATGGAAGGCTGCATTTGTGTGTATTCATTTAGAGGCACTTATGTGTATGTATGGTCTGCATCTTTTGTGTGGATGCCTTGCAGGTCTATGTGTGGAGGTTTAGTCTCACAGATATCACTAAGACAAAGTCACAGGAAGTAGTTCACAAGACATATCCACTTAAAACAGGTTTAGGATCTGGAGAAATGGCTCAGCAGTTCGAAGCCCATATTGCTCTTGAAGAAGACCAGAATTTGTTTCTCAACATGCATACCAGGCAGCTCACAGCCATCTACAAGTACCTCTAGGAAATCCCAATTCCTTCCTCTGGTGTCTGCAGGTACCATATACCCAATGGTATGTACCCAGTTGCATAATTAAACATCAATCCTTAAAAATAAAGAAATAAAGACTGTTTTAACCCTCAAATCTACTGCATCTATTTCTAAATCATATATATTGGGGCATGGTGAGGCCAAGATACTCAGGAGATCATGTGACTTTCTTGCTCACAGAGAATAGCCTATGACTCCAACTCAAACCCATTTGGAATAAGAACCTTAAACTTTCCCTCTTTGCAATAAATAAAACCCTGATTCTCCAGGGTCCCCTGTTATGTGCACCAAGAGACTCATCTCTAAACCCATTCTCTGAAATTTCTTTCCCCCTAATGGGCTTATTAATGGGAAACTTTTTCTCACACCACATAAAAATACAGAATGTGGAATTCAGAGCTACCCTGAAATGTCTTTCTGGTTTCTCTGCTTCCTACTGCCTCATACTTTATGCCAAAGTTTATGAGTCTGTAATTTCCTGGAAGTTTATATAGCATGAAAGAAGGGGACGTGATAAAATATGCAGTTTAATTGTAAAAACCACGTACTAATCTCACTAATGTGCTAGATTAAGACTGTAATTCGAGAAGCTGCAAGGTGGTTAAACTGATTTAGAGCAAATTGTCCCCTAAGTCTCTTTGTCTGTGCCCATATTTTATGCCATACAGACCTAATAATTTACTTTATTTACGTTATTGATTTAGAGTCCAAGAATAATAATGTCACATTGGGCTGTATGTTATTTAGAATAATCTCCTCTCATGCTGAGCTGTGTGAGCCTCCAAGACAAATCCTGCTTATGGCAGTGTCCCTGCTAGAGAGCTTAATTTTGCTCTAAGACAACAAACTTCTCATTTCTGAGTCACAACCCAGGATGGTGCCTGCAGCAGTGTTCAGGAACCAGACATTGACAGGAAGGGCCTCTCTGACTGACTCTCAACCATGACCCTAGAATAGTGGGATCCCAGTATTTGAGGCTATTGGACCAGTTCAACACTTTGGGTGACTACTCTCCTACTCTCATGTACTCTATATATTTGATCTGATGTTCAGCTATGTAACATGGCACTGTCAGACCTATCTCACACATTGTGTGAGGAGATAGTGATCTGCTATACCAACTTCAGGATCCTTAGAAGATCCCAATGATGGGGAATTTGAGAGAAGAGGAGAGGCTTACAAAACGTTTTCAAAAACAACATTTTTTGAGCTTTAAAGCATTTAGATATGCTGTGTGGGTAGGTGGGGTTGTCCTAATTCTGGATATTCCAGCTTAGCTAGTCTTCCTCCTCTAAAAATAATGGTGACATTACTCTGGCCAAGGAAGTGATAAAACTGTTTAAAAGATTAAAAGAGAAAAAAATTTAAAAAAGAAAAGAAAAAGGAAATCAAAAGTCGCTGAGTGGTTCTGCGGCTCAATCCTCAAAGTAACAGGGAATGACTTAAGCAACTGATAGAGATGGACTAGGGATTTGAACTCGGGTTCTCATGATTGCATCACAAGCACTTTTACACACTAAGCCATTGCCCCACCCCATAACTTCTTTGTTCTTTGAGAGTCTTTTATTTTTCTCTTGGCATGTGCACATTGAGAATATCTTCACTTGGTGTAACCATGTTGCTATTGCTTTTGATGACATGCAGATGAGATACTTTAAGCCTGTCCAGAATTTTTAAACTGTGAAGCTCAGCAGGGACAGGAAAGGGCAGTCACATGACTACTTTATTGAAAAGGCATTTCTTGATGGCATCCTTGTTTGGTTATTCCTCCTACTGTGACTTCTCTGGAGCTGGCATGGATCCCTCTAGGTTGATGCTGTTCAGGCCAACAGCAAAGATGGCCCATTCAGCAGAGATGAAAAGATTTATCTGCCCACAGAATGAATTAGCAGTTCTTCATGAATGGGCTTATGCTGTGTAACTGGGTTCAAGAGATCCCTGCTTCAAGTCATTCCCAGGAGCAAACGCAAATGTTCTCTTAGTATCTTATGATCCATTGGGTTCACACATCAAGGTCTCATTCCCATAATGTTCAAGAGGCATTTCTCTTAGTTATTGAGAACAAAGTTGAGACTCTTGGGTACCATCCTGGAGATCTCCGTTTGGGCTAAACCTAACCACCTCTTTAGTTCTGTCTCTCACAAACTTTTCTGTTTGTTTCCTCTTCTGTAGTCACAACGACCCTTTTGCTTCATTGCAAAGTTTGTTCCTATGGCTGTACATTTGTACACTCTCCTACCCTTCCATGAGTGCCTCCTTCTAGACCTCACTCCAATCCTTTCTTCATTCCTCCTGTTTAAACTTATGCACCACACCTTCACAAAGAGTTTCCTTATCCAAACTAAGTTTCTTGTTTTCTCTTTGAGAACATCCTGTGGGTTGCTTAAGGTCATAGTCTTCCTTTCTTCCTCTTTTCCTTCTTTCCTTCCTTCCTTCATTGTTTCCCTCTCTGCTTCTTTCTTTCTTTCTTTCTTTCTTTCTTTCTTTCTTTCTTTCTTTCTTTCTTTCTTCTCCTTTCCTTTATTTTTTGCAGGGTGTGTGTGTAGACTAAGGGTTTCTCTCACTCCTGACTGTGCTCGAACTTGCTTGTTAGATCAGGCTGCCCTCAAACTCACAGCATCCTGGGAATAAAGGAATTCACAACTACTGCCTGGTGATTGCTCCTCCTCCTTCTTATTCTCTTCCTCCTCCTCCTCCCCCTCCTCCTCCACCACCACCTCCGCCTCCTCTTCTTCCTCCTCCTTTCTTTCTTTCTTTCTTTCTTTCTTTCTTTCTTTCTTTCTTTCTTTCTTTCTTTCTTCCTTTCTGCAGTCATGTATTTGCTGAACTGCTTATTCTTTGTTCATTCCGTTGTAAGCTCTAGAAGCCTAGGGACCCAGGTTGCTTTGTTTCCATTGGGATGTTCAGCACCTTGGACAGTACAGACAGCTGTGGCAACATTATTGGGCAGCACAGAGCTTGAACAGAACATCTATTAGCAGGAAAGGCTACTAGGCATTTTCTTGCTTTCAGCAGGAAAGCTCTGTATGTTAGCTCAGGAGCTGTGAGCTTCTACTTTCTTGAGATTTGTCACACTTCCTGATTTCTGGAATCTTTACCAGAGCCGGGATAAAGGTGAATCAATACTCCTACTGGTTTTGGTGCAGGATGAGGTATAGTAAAAGAATCCTATAGAAACAAGAAAGGATTTAGTAGAGGGCACTGGTCACTTATAAGAGACAGAAAGAACTTGAATGAGGAAGTCACAAATCTGTCTATGAACTGAATGGGCACACAACCAGAGATGTGGTCTAGAGGGTAGGGTTGCATCTGTAGCTCCAACTTCTCTGCTTTTCTATGAAATTTGTCACTGCAATACTGCGTTGATATCCACCTCTTGAAGGGACAAGAAATGACTTACGCCTCACTTATTCTGAGCATCACATTAACACATCTCATTGATGAGGCTTTATTTGTCTTCAAAATACTCACTGAAAGGGCATCATGCAGTTTTTAGTTTCTCAACTTTATGATACAGGAAAGTACATATAACAGAGACAAATTTCAAGTACTATTTGATCCTTAATCTCCATAGCTACCACTCAGCTGTCATTCCCACACTGATATGAACACAAATAGTCTTCTGGGTGAGTTAATTTAACTGTTGTCTTCTGGGAATTTTTTCTTCCTGCAATATTTTTCTATTTTATTTTTTGTGTGTTTGTATTTTGTGTGAGTGTATATCTGTGCACTATATTTATGCAAGCCCACGGAGGCTAAAAAAGGACACATGAGCTCATGAAATTGGAGTTTAAGATGGATTTTAGCCTCCATGTAGGTAGTGAGAATTGAACCCTTGTCCTCTGGAAGAACATCCAGTGCTCATAACCACAGAACCATCTCTTTAGCCTCTTCAGGGAATTCTTGACACTATTCTGGTGTAGGAAATCAACTCTAATGAGATAACTGAGCCACTAGTTTCCTCATTGATCTCAACCATCCAAAAGGGAAACTAGTAGACTACTGGAGCAACAGGAAACAATGAATTATTCTGAAGTACTATGGCTTCCCACCATTTCCCAGATGGAGAAACTGAGGCTCCCCAAAGGCACAAAGGTCACTTGGGCACAGCTTGGATTCCCATATCATACCTGCATGCCTGTTTTGGAAATGTTTTCTTATATCTGAATCCTTTTGTTTCCTCACATACTTGTGATAAGGTATTGTCCTTTTACAGAGGAGGTAGTCCAGCATCGGCTTAGCAGAGTAAATGCTTGGCCCATTATATTTTATAAGACAAGTATGTCCATTTCACTGAGCTCAGGCTGGACTAGATGCCTGCCCCAACTCTGTGTGGAGATGCATGCCATAGTGTGTGCCTGGAGATTAGAGGACAGCTTCATGTCATTGCTTTTCTTCCTGAATCTGTATGGGCATTCTGGGGGCATCAAATGCCTTCTGAGCTATGGTGTGGCCTTGTAGTAACCATCTTAATGAGGATGAGGTGAATGCTGCTCCATTGTTTTGAGAAACCTGATACATAAGCTGCTTTTCTCTCAGCTGCAACAAAAGCAATATAAAGGAGTGGGGTGGTTTCAATAAGAGGCTCAGATATTTGAGTGCTTAGTCACCAGAGAGTGGCATTATTTGATAAGGATTAAGAAGTGTGGCCTTACTTAGCTGGGTAAACATTCTGCAGCTTCATGTCCCTCACCTGGAAGTGTAGTAGTATCATGTGCGATCAAACAGGCTTGGTTAGGCCCATCTTGCCCTAATGCCTACAGCATAGGAGTTTTCTCTTAGGCCAACCTCACTCAGTGCTTCCAGTTTTCCTTGGCAGATACTTCCTTGACAGATATTTTGGCATCTCCAGCATCCTAGAATCTCCATTACTTAGCTTGGTCAGGAGCTCCGAACATAGACTATGACCCTGCTAGACACTACCTATTCTTATCAGCTGTTTTTTGCTTTTTAATATTGGAAAAAATCCTCTACAACTCTATAACTCTTGCATTTTGTATACAAACAAGTACGGCTTGACACCAGTATTTGCTGCCCAGCTTGAGATATAGCTGTATAGCCTTGGATGGTGGCTGAGTGCCTGAATGTCTAAACCTTGGAGAAAACCTTTCTGTATGTTACCCCATTAGAAAGGATGTAGCCATAGTGGTACTTTCTGCTTACATAGCCCTTAATCAGAATCTTTCTCTTAAGTGAGAACTTTTCAAATGAGTTGAATCTAAGCCTAAGCCTAAGCCTAAGCCTAACCCTAAGCCTAACCCTAACCCTTCAATGCATTGGGCTTCATCCTCAAGACAGCTTTCCTATTGCCTTAGGTCAAAGTCTATGATTTCCCTTTGATGCCACTAATCTTAACGATTACAGTTATTTCATCTGCACACACCTTGTCTGAAACATTAAATGGGCTCAAATTTTTTTCCTCATCGAAGTTCACATTTTATAAATTTTCATTGCAAAACTGCCTAAAATAGTGAGTAATAACCATGCCACAGTCTAAAATTTAAAAATTACCCTTTCAAATAAATTAGTTCATTTCTTTTCAACTTGAACAACTCAAAATTTTAGAGCATAGGAATAAAGCAGGCAAACTTGTTGTCAGAGTGTAACATTAGTGGCTTCTGTATCAGTTCCTGATGGATCTGACTCCTTATTGAGGCCTTGTTAGTACCAGCTTCCCTCTCCCCATTTCTGTCAGCATTCTGGCCGTCTGAAAGCTCATTGTAATTACACTTTTCAGTTTCTTGACAGAATCTCAGGATTTCTCTAGATCACAGCTTTAAACTCTACCACATTCTTCCTGCAAACCAGTTCTGAGGACCCATGAACCACATGTTTAGGCTTGTCACAGCACCAGATCTGCTCTAGGATTCATTTAACATTTATTTTATTTTATTTTATTTTTTTACATATACATTTATATCGTTACACATAAATACAACAAACTACATACATCAAGAAGAACCATGAAATAATCAGGAATTATAAAAATGTTACATTCATAATGTTTTGGCTATTTATATTTGGCAAACTTGAAGAAAACATCTTTCCTATCTTGTTGAATCTAAAATCCTGAATGTAAATCAATATTTATCATACCTCATTTCTATCAGCTTAAAACATCTATCTAGACCTAAAAACATCTTAACCCTTAAATAACTAAGCTTAATTGTAAGACTAAACTATCTGGTCTTCAACCCCATGAAAGTCTTTAGAAAGAATAAAAATTAATTACCTGAGTAAACCAAAAGTGCAGGTTAGAAGCTTCCAAAATGAAATAATGACAGAGACAGTTTGCTGCCTTTACAGTAACCCAAAACTCTCTATAATGTTGGAACATCATCATCAGCCTTCTGGCCCAGTATATCTGACAGACATGTTTGTGAGGCAAGAGCTATTGAGGACTTGCTTACCCTGTCTTGGCAGAGTTTGGTTGTTGACTCTGCCTGCATCCAAGCTTTCCCATTTTAAGGCAGAGTCCTGTCTATGGCTGAAATGAGTATATTTTGCCCAGTGGCTTTTTTGTTTTTTTGCCACATTTGAAGCCATCTCCATAAGAAGGTTCTTTGATGCTCATCATCATCTTCTTTGAGGTAGACTGGGTGTTGCCAGGAATTAACCTACGTTGTTGCCAAAGAATCTTTAAAATAATAAAAAACATATTTAAATGCCATATTCTGTAGGTCTGTGAGGTTTTTGAGGATCTTACCTAATTATTTTACCTTATCTATCTATGGAATCATATTTATCTGTTAAACATAGGATGTGTTGAATTTTCATATGACTTTTCTCTCAAGAGTGACATAATACATACCAGAAGAAACTTAAGGGAGGGGACTGTTTTGACATGTAATTTCTGTCCATTTTGTCAGGCAAGGCATAGTGGAAATCCTAGCATCGAAAACCAGGATGCTAGAAGCTTCTCACATCTTGGTTAAGGAAGCAGTGAGTTACAGAGACAGATACCATTTTCAATGTCTGTTCCCATGTCAACTCATTTCTACTAGTTGGGCTACAGTCTGAAACTAGCAGTGACAGCAGCAGTGATGGGTCACATGTCCCACTACATAAGCCAAAGAGGGACATTTCATATTCAAATCATATGACTTAATATAATCAACCTTGTAAAAGCAAATTTTAACAATGGGGAAGCCGAAGGTCCCTATGACTCTCTGAAATTCATGACAGTCCGCCCATTACAGAAGACTTCAGGCATCAGATGACTGGAAAGGGCAGCCAGCAGAAACATCTCCTCTTCTTCAGGAGAACAAACACACTCTGAATCCAGAAGGAAAGACTCTACATGGAACAGGCTATTGGATTCACAGTGTGGAAAGACTTCTGCTGTGTTCTTAAGGTCTCCTTCCATTTTTAGCCTCTGAATGGGTTTCATTTTGCCTTCACAGTGGCAGAATAAACAACAGTACAGTTCAAAAATAAGTTTTCATGTACATTTCCTTGTTCAATTTTTCACATCCTTTTTTAAAAAAATTGTGCATTCTTTTTCAGACACCTAAATGTTTTATTTGAAATGTATTTTGATTTGTAAATTAGTTTGTCTTCTAGGAAAAAAAAACCCGCACCGTGTATGCCAAAAGGAATTATGCTATATTAGTGGGTACAGAGGAGGGTCTTGAGAGGTCTGTAAGAGGACGAGCACCAATAGCAAGGTTGTAATGAGAAATGGAAGAGATACAGCCTGTCTGAGAGTCTGGCTAGGAAGGGAGGAGGGTAAGGAGGAGGTCAATCTTAGGAGTTGTGGGAGGAAGACAGTCTGCAGGGAGACACTTTGTCTCTCCTCTTGTGGATCCAACTGTGCTGGCAAGTTTTATGTCAACGTCACACAAGCAAAAGTCATCCAAAAGGAGGAAGTCTTGTTTGAGAGAATGTATCCATAAAATAGGCTGTAGAGAATTTTCTTAATTAATAATTGATGGGGACAGGCTCAGTCTATTGTGGGTGGTACCACTCCTGGGTTAGTAATTCAGGGTTCTGTAAGAAGGCAAACTGAGCAAACCATGATGGATATGCTAGTAATCAGTACTACTCCATGGCCTCTGCAGCAGCTTTTGCCTCCAGGTTCCTGACCTCTTTGAGTTCCTATCCTGACTTTCCTTCAGTGATGGTCATCAGCCAAATAAGCCTTTTCTCTCCAAGTCACTTTGGCCGTGGTGTTTCATCATAGCAATAGTAACACTAACTAGGGTACCAACCATTGAAACAATGGTCACCAAGGATTTTGAATTTCTTATGAGTCTCATGATGACAAAGTAAAAGGCTGGTCCCTAGTCCCAGCCAGGCAGGGAGCCTATTTTTATTAAAGACATTTTGCATAGTTCTGACAGCTTTTTAGACCAGCTTGCCTTCAAGACTAAAGGAGAGACAGTGATGATGAGTGGGACCATGGTTTTACCAGGATTGGTTAGTCATGTGTGTATTTTGATGTCTACTTAAACTTAACCTCCATGTCTGGATTCCAAAGATGGACTTGGATTAGGGTAGCATGCCACTGGATTTACTTATTAGTTAAATCTTCCCAGTGTGGCCTTACTGAACAAATACCCTTTCTCTGATTTTCACTGTTACTTATCTCTTTAATTGAATTGTTGAAGATGGGTGCCAAGGGCCAAGTCTGACTGCAGAAATTTTGGTAGCATGCAGGACATGGTGATTGTCAGTGGCCAGGCCTGAATTATGATGATGAACATAGAATGCCTTCCATGCCTCTAGGTTCAAGGATGGGAGATGACACTAAAATAAACAGATGGCAATAACGTTCCTTGAAACTCTGAAACACTAACAGACCCTCAGGCTACTCAGGCTTCCAGATGGATCCAAGAATATAGAAGTATGGGTTGGAGGATGGAGAGAAAGAAAATGAGGAGATATATTGCCATCCTCTTGGAGTATGCAAATGTGAATTTCTAGGCTCTGGAAGAAGAGTTCACAGAGCGAGGATGGCTTTACACTTGCTGGAGTCATTGTCTATTATTGTGGATACACATTGGTCATGATCATGGATTCCTAGATCAGAGGGGAACTCAACCCATTGAGCAGATGAAGGTGAGTTATTGCTATGCGTTCGTGAAAGCTTGACAGGAAAAGAAGGACTGGAATCTGGAAGTCTAGATTCCTGAGAGGGGAAGGGTCATAAACCTCTGTGTTGTTTAGTCCTCTGTTGTGTTGATGTCTCTAGGCATTCATATCCTCTTCTTATTTAATCCTACTCTGTACTATATCCATCCTGGTCCCTTTTAGCATCAGAATGACTTCAGTTTACTTCCTGTCTCTGCTCACAAACTAAGAGGGCCTGACTGTTGATCTTTCCAGTCTTTTCATTCATCACTTCAGGTCACTGATGTTTGTACCAGGGTTAGTGAGGCTAATGGCTTGGAGCATATCAAATAACTGATGGATTGTTTGGTACCCAGAAGGATGCAGTAGCTAAAAGTTGAATCTAGATTATGGCAGAGTTGGCCTGGCTTGGCTGTTTCCACTCCAGGAAGTCTTCCCTGGTTCTCTTTTTACACTATCCATACAAAATAAGAACACCCTTTCTCTCTGTCCTCAAAGCACAACACTGTGCTCTGTATTGTTCATCTCTTGGAGCACCGGGGCTGGTATTACTTAGCAGGATAGTTTGGTTTTGAGATCATCAAGACCTTAGCCAAAATCTTATCTCTGCCACTTCCTAACTGACCTCTTAGACAATATTTTCAATAATACTAACCCTGACTTTCCTCATCTGTAAATTTGGAATGCTATCAACAGTACAAACATCACTGGTTCTTTTGAGAAATACGTACATGTGTGCATGGGTTTGGGACTCAGGTTTTTATTCTGTGGATCTTTAGAGAATTTTCTGATGTATCTGGGTTTGTGTTAGATCAGTGCTAATGTAAATAAATTAGTGGGCTTTTTAATAAAGAGAAGACCTTGATATTACTCATGTCACTTATTTGCTGGGCAAGATACATAGTAGGTACATAAAAGTGTTGGTGGAGTATCTCTATAGGGAATAGACTCTAAGGAGAGTTGTCTCTATCTTGCCTCCTGTGTCTTACCCTCCTGTTGCCACCTGCTGTATATAGCTTGGTCCCTATCCTGCTGATTCCTTTAAGTTCTCCAATGGTGGCCTTGTGTGTTTGCAGACACCATGAGGCAGGTGGCCTGGGGTGCACACCCACATCATTCGGCCTTGCTTTGCATGCACATATATATATTTTAGAAATGTTTCTCTTAATCATATCTTGAATTAATGCAGGCCTCGTTCATTCCCAGCTCTCATTACCCTCTTAATTAACTCGGCACAGATGGAAAAAGTCGGAATTGCTCTAGCCGAGTTGTTCTGCTAGGTTTAAAATGAGATGGCAGATGGGAGGACGAGGTGGAGCGGGCCGGCTCAGAGGGAGGAGATGAGTTTTCAAGCTGTCACCGGAGCGTCAACAAACGCTCCATCTGTTGGTGGTAAGGCCTGGCTGAGGATTCATGTGAGAGGCTGATGTGTACAGGGCCAGTGTAGGCTAAGGCTTATAGACCCTGGCCATTGCAGGTATTCTTAGGATGAGGACCATCACACTGGGAAGGACACTAGGAGTTCTGGGGACCCTATGTGGCTTCAGACCTCTGCCCCAGACCATGATGGAAACATCTGGGCCATACACTGTCATGTGGGAACCAATGTAGGGCTGTATTTCATTTTTTTCAGTAAAACATTAAGGAATGAGTGCCATTAACCTGACATGCTATCAGATATGGTTTCTAAAATACATGTTGATTTGCTGCTTGAGACATGTCACTAGTTCTGGTTTTCTCTGTCATCAAGGCTGGTTTTGGCTCTCCCACATCTGTCTCCATGTTGCCTTTAGCCATGGTGGCCTGCTCTAGTGGCTCTGGACCCAGATACCTAATTCTGGGATTCTCATGTTTGAGCGTTGGCTTCCTACATCTTTAAAGAACACTCATGCTTTTAAAATTTCTTCTTCAGGCTCTTATGTTTCTCCCATCAAGATGTCTCCCAAAAGGATTCTTTACTTGTGAGTGAATTAATGAATGAATCCCTAGTAAAAACTTGTGAAAAGGTTTTAGATTTTCTTGGGGTTGTATCTCAATCCTTAAAGATCATGGACTCTTAGAGTTGAAAGAAATCCTCTATAATTTGCTGTGTGTTCTAAAGATGAATGCTTAACCCAGCATAACATCCAAAACAAAGGACTCACTATCTCCTATGATAAGTTCTCCACTGGTGAAAAGACCTAATTGACCCACTGTCCTCTGCTGAGCAGTGATGTTACTCATTGTAATGTGTGTGGGAATAAATTATGCTACCTCTTCGACAGGTTGATCTTTTGGTAGTCTGATTATAGCGTTGGGACTTTCTTGACTTTGCCACCCTCAATGACATCATGGATTGCTTTCTCCTCTCTGACATCCTGCCAGATGATAAAATACTAGGGTAACTTTTTTTTTCTCAAGTCCTGGTAGTTGTAAATAGTAAACATGTCCCAGATTTCAGAGTGACAATTCTCAGGTATTGGTCTTAGCACCTCACTCTGATATTTGGTTTATCAGCTGCTTGACGTCAAATGTGTGACTTAATTATTCTAAGCTTTGCTTTCTCACATGTATAGTATTAAATTAGATTATCTTTGCTATAGTTTGAATCTGAAATGTCTCTCTTAGACTCATATTTTGAATAATTGTTCTCCAGCTGGTGGCACTGTTATGGGAGGCAGTGGTACCATTCAGGAGTGGAACTTGGTCATCAGAAGTAGATCAAATGTGGAAGTGTGCATCTGAAAGCTTAGCCTTGGTTCCAGTGCTTTCTTTATTTTCTGGTGTGCTGACAAGTGAGGATGTTATGCCAAATATTACTACTTCTATGGACTCTGTCATGCTTTCTTCTCAGGAGGAATGCAAGCCTTAAGAAATAATGAACAGAAATGAAATTTTCCTCCCTTAAAGTTATTTCTGACACATATTTGGTCATAGCTATGAAAAGTAGCTAATGCAGAAAATTAGTAACAGGAGTGAGGCTATTGTATTGATAAATATGACCACATGCATCTCAAACATTTAGAACTTCTATGGGAGGGAACTGGAAACTTCAGAGAAGCCATAGAACACGGGAGATTTCTATAGAGTTTGTAAGACAAAATGCCACTGAAAATGTGCTCATGAAGTTTCAGATGAGACCAAGGAATTTATTGTCAATGGATCTGACAGATGAAGATAAGGCAATTTATTTTTTATTGTGGTAAAGTATGCGTCTATGTTTTGCTTCCATCCTGGAAATCTGAGTGAGACTGAACTCAAAAGTAATAAACTAACTCATTTGGCAGGGGAAATTGCAATATTGCCTAGCAGTCAGGTTTGGACAAGGTTGTTGCAATCTTCTTTTAGCCAGGTTTGCATTAGAATCCAGAATAAAAAGTAGAAAAGAAAGACATGAAATGTATGCAGTATGTTCAGAAAAAGAACTCATGTAAAGTTGCAAACAAAACTGTGAGGAGATAAGGAATGTAAAAGAGTACCTGAGCTCTTTGCCCTGGAATAATGGGAAGAGTGTTTTGCAAGCATTTCAGAAAGTGGTCAGATCCTACCTACCATAGTCTGTAGTATGGTATAAAACTGAAAATATACACAAAAGAATTTATCTTACAAGCATAGATCATGGCCGGGTGTGGTGGCGCACGCCTTTAATCCCAGCACTCGGGGGGCAGAGGCAGGTGGACCGCTATGAGTTCGAGGCCAGCCAGCCTGGTCTACAAAGCGAGTCCAGGACAACTCAGGCTACACAGAGAAACCCTCTCTCAAAAAAACAAAACAAAACAAAAACAAACAAACAAACGAACAAACAAACAAAACACCATAGATCATACAGGACATTGTGCTGGATAGTTTTATGTCAAGTCACCTGAGAAGATAGAAACTCCATCAAGAAAATGCTCCCATAAGGTTGGGCTGTAGGCATGCATTAGGCACTTTCTTAATTAGTGATTGAAGGGGGTGGGGGCTATTGTGATGGTGCCATCCTGGGTTGATGACCCTGGGTTTTGTAAAAAAAAAAAAAAGAGGCTGAGCAAGCCACAGGAAGCAAGCTATTAAGAGCCCCATGCATGGCCTCTGCATCTCTAGGTTTCTGCCCTGTTTACGTTCCTGTTCTGACTTGCTTTGATGACGAACAGTGATATAGAAGTGTAAGCCAAATAATCTCCTTCTTCCGCAACTTGCTTTGTGGGCATGGTATTTTATCACAGAAATAAGAACCCTAAATAAGACAGACACCATAGTGGAAAGGGGAAAACCTGCCCAAGGAGGCACTTTTCCAGATCCAACCACCCAGGTTAGATCCACCACTCAGGCATCCAGCTGTAGTCCAAGGGTGACCCGGCTGGCAGCAGAACTTAAAGTGACCAATGTTGTGTTGTTTTTGCACACATGCATAACGCAAGTGCTATGGGGTCCTGGAGACTTGCCCCTAGATTAGAAAGGAAAGCCTTGGACAGGAGTGCGTAGCAAAGTCCGATCTCTTGTGAAGTTCCTCTGTCAGCATGAAACATGAAGCTGTGGAGGTGAAGCTTAAATTGCAATGGAAGCATCAAAATGTGGCCAATATCAGAAATGTGGGAAATCTGACTGAGGAAAACTGCATGGGGGACATATATCTGACATGAGAGAGAAAGGTTATGTATGTTGTAAATGGCAAGACTATATGTGTGAGGAAGGCCAAGCACAGGAGATCTAAGATGATGTCACTCTATGTCCCAGACAATAGACATGAAACCACAGGTTTAGTGTTAGCCTTGCTAGGCTTTAGCCTTGCTTTTGTCCAATCTTGGCATCCTCCTATTCCTGTGTTTTAGAAAGGGAATAAATGTTACTTTGTGCCATTGTATATTGGTAGTCTATAACACTCCTTTTTATCTTGTAAGGGTGCACAGTTAAGAGTTTGCCTTGAGCCTCAGGAGAGTCTTTGAACTTCGGATCTTTGATCATGGGTGAGACAGTTGAGACTTTGGAAACTCTTGAAGCTGGACTAATTATGAGTTAGCCACGAGACTTTGGGGTCAGGGATGGAGTGTCATGGTTTGAATGTGAAATGTCCTTCACAGCTTCATGTTTTGGATGTCTGGTTCCTAACTAGTCACATTATTTGGGGGAGTCTGTGGGATTTTTAGGAAGTAAAGATAGGCCAACAGAAAGTTGCCCTTTGAATGTTATATACAAATCTCGGTCTGGTGCCCTTCTTGCTTCAGGGTCTGCTGTGATATGAGGAGCATCTATTACACTTCCCTGCACTCATGACCTCTGCCATGTCTTCCTTACCATCATACAGTAAAATCCCCTGAAAGTACGAGACAAAAATCAATCCTTCCTCTTTAGTTTCTATCAGGTATTTGGTGACAGTAATGTCAAGGTAATGGATAAAGAACTTTATGACTTATAGCATTTCAGGTTGGGTATCTCTGATGTTTGCATAGACTTGTTCTTCCCTTGTCTGACGTCATGGATCCTCTTTCTATCTTCATCCCTCCACCACTAACTCCAGACAATTTCACTGAATCTCAGTTTCCTGGTTCTGACCAAGCTACCCTCCTACTTCAGTCTTCCTGTCTCCTATCAGCTGCTGGGCTCCAGCCTTGTTATCTCCAACCTTCATAAATTAGTTTTCCACTTTCTGCTCCCATTTTGAAATTCTCTGGTCCATATTTCCATTCCAAAACTCTGTTACCCATATTTGCAAAATTTCTTTCCCAGCTGCTATCAATAAAAAAACTCCAATTGTTATTTTTTTCTCCGTTATTAATTTATTCTTGTTACATCTCAATGGTTATCCCATCCCTTGTATTCTCCCATTCTTCCCTCCCTCCCATTTTCTCCTTATTCCCCTCCCCTATGACTGTTCCTGAGGGGGATTACCTCCCCCTGTATATGTTCATAGGGTATCTCTTCTCTGGTTGTCACTTTTCTTTTGAAGCTCTTCCATACCTTTCTTTCCCTTTGTGATAGTCTGTGGTTTTTCTTTGTATTCCCTTATAGGGCTCATATCATATTGCATACATCCCAGTGTGTTACTAGTAGTTTTCAGTGTCTCTTCTGTGGGGATCAGAAGGCAGGGAAGTGCTGATCCCTGTATCACACTGAGATTCCCAAGCTCTCTGTATCCCTGGCATTGGCGACAGGGCATGGCAAGAAAAGGTTTTTACCCTTATGACTTCTATGGCTGCACTTCTGACCCCAGCCTCTTTACACACCTTTTTCATGAGAAAATGACAGAAGTTCTTAATCAGAACTTCTTAATCACACCACATTATCCTTCTAAGATGCTTTTACCTCCAGGAACCCACTGATCTACCACTCTAAATTACTGTAATTACCACAAATGATAAAATAGCAGCTTTCCCAGTTTTCTTTACCCTTGCCAATTTGCATATGCTAATGCATTAACAGTTTCCTGACTTGTCTGCCCCTGCTGCCTCTACCTCCTGCAGTTGGTTTTCACTTGGCTCTTCCTGGCTAGGACCATATTCCTACAAGGAAGAAAAAAGTTTTCAGAAGCTCTTACTAAATTCAAATATAGCAAAGAAACACACATCCAGTATTAAAAATGCAATGAATCATTAAGGGAAATCTTTTCCTTACGCTGGGAGGAGTCAGGATGGTGAGAAGTAAAGTGAAATGAAAGTGATGAGAGACCTGGTGCAAGTTGCTACCTCCAATAACCTTGATCCTGTCAGCCTTCCTCTCTGGCTCTTAGATTCTTCCTCTATAAGCAGATGAATAAATGCATTCCACACCTTGTAATACAGAATTTTAAGTAAAAAACATTGTAAAATTTATAAATCCTGAAACTAACCATCTTATCTGTATTTAACAGCACAGGACAATGGTATGATGTACATGCCTACTGTTGGGCAGCCCTCACAACCATCCATCTCCAGAATTATTTTTATCTTCCTAAATTTAAGCTTCAGTCTCATTAAGTAATAACTTCCCATCCATCAACACCCCCAGCTGTTTCCAATCACTACCCCCTTCTTGCCTCTATATGTATATCTTCTTGAGGCATCCTATGTAAGGAGAATCACATTGCTCTGGCTTTCTTTGTAATTGGCTTATTGCACTTCTCATAATGCGTTTAAGCTTCCTCATGTTGAAGCATGTATCAGAATTTCCTTTTCTTTCTAACGCTTCCTTTATAAATAATGTCATCACGTGTCAGAAACAAGATATTCTTATCTATTTGTTTATTGATGAAAACTTGATTTGCTAGTGATATAAATTTTACAAGTTAAAAATATCTTGTAAAACATGCAGAGCAGTGAAATTTTAGAAGAGGCATTTAAGATGCTGAGCCTTGATGTTTCACTTGACTTTGAATCCTGGCTAGTGACCTTGAGGCATCATGCTGCAGTAACTATCTGCAAGGCAATTATGAGGCTAACCATCTAAAGCATGTCAGAGACTTTAGATGTGTGTGTGTGTGTGTGTGTGTGTGTGTGTGTGTGTGTGTGTGTATGAAGGCCAGAGGACAATCTGAGTATTGTTTTTCAGTAACCACCTATTTTAGC
Organism: Acomys minous; assembly: GCF_964271855.1. Taxonomy (NCBI): domain Eukaryota; kingdom Metazoa; phylum Chordata; class Mammalia; order Rodentia; family Muridae; genus Acomys; species Acomys minous. The sequence continues at coordinate 161,839,573 of NC_140483.1, read as the reverse complement.
TTTTAAGACATAGCCTTTCACCAACCTGGAGCTTGCCACATAGGTTAGGCCGGCCAGTCAGCAAGTCCCAGGGAACTGCCTGTGTTTGCCTCATGAGTTACATGGATTACACATGCGCACAGATTTTTAAGTGAGTTCTAGGGATCAAGCTCAGATCCACATGCTTATGAGGGACTGAATTTCCCAACAGCTATTTTTCTAGACCCATTCAGCACACCCTAACCATCCACCAACTCTGCTCTAGCCAATTAACTAAATGCTCATGATAGAATAGTGTATGTCTTTCAGAATGCCTGAAAATAAGAAGGTAATAAAGAAAATAAAGGAAAGTAATATGTCAGATGGCACTGGGTGAAACAGTAGATTAAATAGGGCTGTAAAAAAACTTTAACTCAAAATATGCAATGCCTGTAAGATGTGCAGGGATAAAGATAGAACAGAGATTAAGGGAAGGTCCAACCAATGCCTGGTCCAACCCAAGACCCACTCCATGGGAGAGAACCAAACTCTGACACTATTAACTATACTCTGTCATGCTTGCAGACAGGAGTCTAGCACGGTTGTCCTCTGAGGGGCTCCACTCGGCAGCACCTTGAAACAGATACAGAGACTCACAGTCAAACATTGGGTGATGTGTAGGGAGCCTTGTGGAAAAGTCAGGGTAGGGAGAAAATGACCTGGAAATGGCAAGAGCTTCATAAGAAGACCAACATAGCCAACTAACCAGGGCCCAGAGGGGCCTGCTAAGACTAAAGCAGCAACCAAGGACCTTATATGGACTGGATGTAGGCTCCCTACAATTATTTCCCTCTTCCAGGATGCCTTGCCAGGCCACAGGGAAGAGGATATGCTCAGTCCTCATGTGACTTGATGAGCTGAGGTGGATGAGAAGGTGCTTCACTTTTCTGAGGAATAAGGGTGGAGGAGAGGGAGGGAAGGTGAAACTGGGAGGTGAAGAAGAAGGGGACTATGACTAGGGTATAATGTGAATAAATAAATAAATAAATAAATAAATAAATAATGATGAAGGAAGGTTATAAGTGTTGAAGGGATGATGCTCTTTGATACAAGGTGAGTGAGAAAGGACTCCCAGGGACACTGAATTGTGAGGGTAAACTTGGGGAGGGAATACTAGTAAGGAAAGGCAGTAAATGCAAACATCTCAGAGATAGTAAGCTGGCATGCTTAGACAGGAACATGCCTGGTGTAGCTGGAGAGGAGTAAGGTAGAAGTTATTTGAGGAACAGGGCAAGAGTTAGCAAGGAGTTAACACTGCAGGGTGAGGTAAGCTGGGGTGAATAAGTCAAAAGGGCATGGAAGACCTCTCAGGAGTGAAGTGATTCAGTCTAACTCAACATTTTCAACCGTTATTCTTCCTTTTAGATTAAAAATTAACTATAATGGGGACAGGAATGAAAATAGGAAGACCTACGATTATAATAATCTAGGCCAGACACTGGTGAATATTTTTCTGTGAAGGACTTGACAGTAAATATTTTCAGTTTTGCGTGCCATATGGACTCTGTTCAGTTATTCAGTTCTGTCTTTAGAATGCAAAAGTGTCCACAGACAACATGTAAACAAATGGATGTGGCAGTGTTCCAATAAAGCTTTATTTACAAAACAGGTGGTGGCTGGATCTGCCTACAAGCTCTAGTTTTCTGATTCCTTCCCTAAGCAAGGATATGATAAACTGAAACAGTGGTTGACAACCAGGTTGTGAGAACCAGTGACTATGAGATAGATTTTGGAGAAAAATAAAATAGAACTTGCTGTTGGGTGACATATAAAAGGCAGAGAAATTGAGGATAACTAAATCTTATTGCCTGAACAAACAGAAGTTTTAAGATTGCTGCTTATTGAGATGGGGGTCTGTGGATGGAAGAGAGTGGATGGGGAATTTGTCTTGAGTTGTTTTTTAGACATCCAAGGTGGATGTTAACAAGATGTTAAGTGTGCTGGAGATGAGACTCTGGAGTTGCTAGAGGGATCTGTGATCATGATATTCCCTGAGGTCACACACGTGGAAGGAGATTAAAAAGAGGAGATAAGATGGTGTCTGAGGAATGAGCCCAGGAACACATAGAATAGAGAAACAACCATCAAATGCAGACAGAGAATAATGGCCATTGAGGTAGAAACATGACATTCTAGAAGCAAAGAGAAGGAAGTATTTTTAAGAGAGTAAGAACAACTATGTTTAATGCTACTGCATTAGATTGAATAGTGTTTCCCCATTCACGCCTACTAGAAACTTTAGAATGTGACTTTATTTACAAATTGTATCTTTGTTGATATAAATAATTTAGATGAGGTCACACTGCATTAAGATGGGCCTTAAGTCCACCAGCCATATTTTTATGAGAGACAGAGGTACACAAGGGAAAGAAAAGACTCTTGAAGACAGAGGCCCAAAATGATGTAGTGAAAAGCCAAGGATACCAAGGCCAAAAGCTGCCTGGAGGTGTAAAGAAATATTCATGGTTCGGATCCATCAGAAGTGGAATCTCATGGCTGACTCTTTTGTTTTGAGTTCCTAGCCTTTAGGACTCTTACCAACAAATTCATTTCATCTGAAACCATTTGACTTGTGGTCATTTGTTATGGCAACTCTGAGAATTACATATGTTGCTCATGAGTTGAAAGGACAATTTTTAGAAAGTATTGTGAATTTGGCAAATTTGGCATGGAGAGTTTCGTGGATGATCCTAGCAGGAGTTTTTTTTTTTTAAGTGTAAGTGTGTATGTGTGTGTGTGTGTGTGTGTGTGTGTGTGTGTGTGTTTCTGTCTGTTTGTCTGTCTGTCTTTCTGTTAAGGTTTGTTGATTGGGCTGAAAGTAGTTGGAGACTGTATAACAGTCATTTCATTTTAGAAAAAGAAAAATGGAGAGAAAGTATGAGAAATTGGAGACAGAAACCACTTCTAACATTGATAAAAATGTTCTGGTAGCAAGGCAAGAAATGAAGATGTAGAAGAGAGAGATGAGATCTGATGGTGTCACTGAGGGCTGGCTTTGTTAACAAGAGGAAGTGCTATAACATGCAGGAGATACAGAGATGATAGACAGACAGACAGACTGGTAGACATATAAAGAAATGATAGATGGTAGAAAGATAGATAAGTAGGTAGGTAGGTACATAGATAGATAGATAGATAGATAGATAGATAGATAGATAGATAGGTAGATAGGTAGATAGCATGAAAGTGAGGAAGCAGTGACCATGGAAAGGCATAGCCTTCAGATGACATTAGGATTAGAAGTTCTCTTCTGTTTTTTCACATGTCTTTGTGAAATAGGGTTCAAAGACTTCAGCTGATACCAAATTAGGAATGAAGTGGTGAAGCTTTGGATCAAGAGAAAGAAGGGAGACAAAAGAAGTGAGTCCCTGGGAGAATGTCGGTAGATGGCTGGCCAGCCCAAAAGACTTACTAGAGATTCATGTCTATGAATATGGAGGTATGTTCAACAGGATCCAGTGTTTCCCTCTCATCACATTTCATATTCAGCTGCTAATCTGTATGAAAGGCAGGCAGAGGTCGTATTAAACCAGCCAGTAGAATGAAGCAAGAAAGAAACAGGATAGGTGAAGATTGTATTCTTAGCTATACGTATGTAACAAAACATCCTCCAGGACTCTTGTTTAAGGCAACAATAATCATTAATTTTCCTTGTGACTTCAGTTTTCGGTGAGGCTTGGATGAGGTAGCTCGTTTCAGCTCAGCTAGGGTAGCTTGCTTGAAGAAAGGGGGATTTATTTTTTAAGAGTGCATGAATAATGTCCTCTAAAGGCATTAGGACATTATATTGGGAATTTCAACCTTGTATTTTAAAAAATAGTCTTTGTAGATGTGATTAATTAAAAAATTTGATATGGGAAAATTTTCTTGGATTTACATATCTGTGGCACTGGGAGGTTAGAAGAGGTACAAATGAGCTTATGAGAGAGAAGTGGAGGAGATTTGGGAGAGGACATAGGTTCAATATAAACACTTAGAAAAGAGTGGAGTCATGGGATGATAAGTCAAGGAATTAGAAACTGGAATAAGCTAAGAATGGGTCTGCTACAGAGTCTCTGAAGCCACACGGTCCTGCTGGCAACTTGATCTTGGATTTCTAGTTTTCAGAACTCGGGAGAGATATTTTTGTGCGGTTCTAAGCCACCTGCCTGTGGTAATTTGTCACAACAGCTGTAGGGAATGGTTACAGATGGTGAATGGACATGTCTGGCAAGTGGGTCCTGTCTGCCATCTGTGAGCAGGCTCAGAGGGCCAAGGGATCTTTCTACATGGGCTTCTCATCACATGGTTGCTATGTTCCAAGACCAACTGTCTCAAAAGAAGTAGTGAGAAGCTCTCTTGCCCTTTATGACTTAGCTTCAGCATCACTTCTGCCACAGTCACAGTCCAACTCATAGAAAAGGAGAACAAATAAATGCATTGCTCAAAAGGATAGGCATCACACAAGAGATGGGTATGTGGCTCACATGTATAAGGAATTCATGTGAGATGGAGATGCTTCTGTAGCAAGTATTTAGAATGTATCACCTGCGACTGTATCAGGGAAAGGAAATGATGGTCAAAGTGACGGTTTTGATGATGGCAACAATGATGATAACACTCGTGGTGTTGATAATGATGTTGATACTAATGATGACAATAACAATGGTCGTTATATTGATAATGGTGATGGTATTGATGATGACAATTAGGATTATTATGTTGATGTCGATAGTGATTGGCATGATCTCCAGGTGGGCAAAGATAGTAGTGAGGACACATGTTCATATAACCTAAAAGCTAGTGAGATGACAGCAATGTCTTCTGGCCTCTTCCACTTTGCTAATGGGAAGAATTACTGGCTTTTGAGCAAGCAGAGGTTAGGGCAACTGAGGTTTTGAGGGGGAATAGTAATTGTAAAGATGAAACAATGAGGTACACTGTAGCACAGTCTGTCCATGCAGTGAGTGAATCAAGCGTGGCTTGTGGAATGTCAAAGAATCATCGACTAGTGTACCATCAGATGGAAGAACATTGTGTGGACAATGAAACCAATTCTGATAGAAATAGTTACAATGAGTGTGAGAGTGTTCTGGAAGCATCAGCCTGGGACAGCAGAAATGTAGTAGAGAATGCCTTCTTGGGATAGATGTGGTGTGAGGGGACAGAGGCTCCAAGGAGCGTTAGCTCTCAGAGTCAGAGGAGGAATGTGGAAGGCAGTAGAATTGCAGGGCATGACAATGTTTGGGGAAATATGAAGGGGGTGTAGACCCAGGAGGAAAAACAGCCCTAGGGAGTAGTGCCTTGGCAACTCTGAGCTGTGAAGCATGATGCAAGGTGTGATGGGATAGCTGTGGGATCCCAAGGGAGAAAGCTGTGGTGCACCTGGACTCTGAGAGCTGAAGAGAAGAGTCAGTATAGCTGGCACTTGGTCAAGATCTGCCAGCTTGGAGGGTTTTACTTCACTTCTGCCTGTGTGTCGTTGTATGTGTGCCATGGTGTGTGCATGTGAATGCATGTGTGTGTGTGTGAGTGTGTGTGTGTGTGTGTGTGTGAGTGTGTGTGTGTGTGTGTGTGTGTGTGTGTGTTTGTGAACAACTTGTGGGAGTTGGTTCTTTCCTTCTACTATATGGGTCTGGCATTAAACTCAGATCATTATGTTTGGTATCAAGAGTCCTTACTTACTGAACCACATCACCAACCCTAATATTTTTATTCTCATTCTCTGTCTCTGCCTCTGTCTCTCTGTGTCTCTGTCTCTGTGTCTCTGTCTCTGTCTCTCTCTGCCTCTCTGTCTCTGTCTGTCTGTCTGTCTGTCTGTCTGTCTCTCTCTCTCTCTGTGTGTGTGTGTGTGTGTGTGTGTGTGTGTGTGTGTGTGTCTGTGTGTGTGTGTGTGTATTCCTGCAACAATCTAAATTCTTCTAATTCTTGGAGTGGTTACTTCTTCTAGCCGCTCTCCCTTTGCCCATTTATTTTTCAGCAAGCTGTGCAGTGGCAGCTGGAGTTTGAAGCCCAGAACCTCCATCAGTGTTCAAAGACTTGCTCTTTTTGCTCATGTATAATCTTCAAAAGGCCTTTTTCTCCCCTGGTGATCTTCCCTGGGGTGCTCCTGGCCAGCCCTACTAAAATAGAACTTGAGGGCTGGCTAAATAGGGATTTTCAGCTAACAGAGTAAGTCACTAACAGGGGTGAAAATAGAAGCTGGGTAGATCTAGACTTCCCTGTCATCTGTGTCAAGTGTGGCACTGGGGGCTGCTTAAGTCATTAGCCACCATGCTATCTCTCTAGTTATTCACAGCAAAGGGAAGAGGGTAAGCAGCCAGAAATGCCCTAAATGTAGAGCCCAATCTGAGACCAGCCAGCTTGGAGAGGGCTTACTCCAAATGTTCGTAAGGGTATGAAGAGTGGGAGGAGAGTACACATGGGGTCCTCTGGATCACAAACTGTCTTCTGAGTTGCAGTCAGTTGGGGTCTTGGAGAACTGCCTCTTAGAACTGGCATTTAAAAAGTATGGCTGAAGCCAGGCATGGTGGCACATGCCTGTAATCCCAGCACTCTGGGAGGCAGAGGCAGCTGGCTCTCTGTGAGTTGGAGGCCACACTGGTCTACAAAGTGAGTCTAGGATAGCCTAGACTACACAGATAAACCCTATCTCAAAAAACCAAGAAAGAAAGGAGAAAAGAAATAAAGAAAGAAAGGAAAGAAAAAACAGAAAAGAGAAAGAGAAAGAAAGTATTGCTGAGTAATTCTCTGTGAACAGAACAGAAAAAGTGGTTTCTGGTCTGTGATTTTTCTATCCTTAAATCATTATATTCAGAGCAGGCATCTGGGGACAGAGATGAGCACACAAGGACCCTGTCAAGCTCTCTGATATAGAGAGAATTGTATGGGGTGGGAGGTGAGGACCTTTATCAAACGTCAGTGTTCTCCCATTATGCCAAACATCTGTGAGTTAAGACAGTTTGTTTTCTTAGCTCATCTGCTACTATCTGGAGTTTTACTCAAATACTTTATTTGTAAGTCATAATATGAACAATTCACTGGTGACTAATTCTTAGCCATGTTTTTATTAAGAAGTGGAATGGAACTTAGTGGTAAACTTGACTAAATGACCCTTGGCTGCAGTTTCAAGTAAAGGGTCACCTAGCAACACAGTTATGTCTGCAAAGTTCTTTAACAAGACAAGTAAAAACAAGGAAAGGAGGAAAGAAAAGAGGAAGACTAATGTAGAAGATGTAAGAAACAGAACCCTCAACAGAGGCTGACTTGTGTAAGTTTTTCCTCTGGTTCTAAGAAAGTATCATTTCTTGGAGGGAGATTAAGGTAGGAGTCAGAAGAAGTCTTCAGGAGAAGTTCTGAGGAAAAAAAAGTTTACATTCTTTCTGCCTCCAGGAGGAACATATGAAAGTGATATGGAGTAATGGCCTGGGTAGGCACAACAGAGCATGTTCTAGGATGGTGCCCTTCATCATGTGTAGTCTAATGAACCTGTATGTGAAGACTATGTAACCTTATAGGGTCAGGTGACCTGTAAAGGAGGCAGAGGCTACCCAGGGATTTCATTTTCTGTCACCTCCAGTACACAGTTCCTGGGCCTGCCATGTAAGCACCACAATCAAAACACCTCCTCCTACTCTGTCATGCTTTCACTTTTGCTGCCAATATGCCAGGCCAAACCATCACCTCTCTCCTGGACAGTTTCTGTGTCCTCATATTTGTCTCCACTCAGCACTTAGTACCTTTGTTCCATTTTCTTCCTTCTCTTGTGTACATTAAGTCATGGCGCTCTTTAAGAAAACTCCCCAGCTCATTGCTCTTAGAATAAAATCCAAGTTGCTATTCCTTAGATCAGCATGTGCTGTCTTCTTCTGCTTACTGCTGGCATCATTTAAACCCCTTGTGCTCAATGAGTAAGGGTTACACCTCCTCCCTTTTCTGAGAACAAATTACTAAAGTCAGAGCCGACAGACCCTCTGTATTGTACCCTCTGATAGTGTGGTTCTCTGTTACTTCCCAGGTTCTGTGCCTTTTTACTTTTTCACTGAGGTGCCATGGTACTTCATGGAATTAGCAGCCTTTCCCCACTACCACTTCATGAAAAGCCTTTTCATGTTGTATTTCCCCTGTCACTATCTTCTGTGACTTGAAATAACCCTACTGATGTTTCCATATGTTTCCTGTTTTACTCAATGAACATGATGTGGTTTAGGGGGCTTCCCCCAAACTATTAGGCCAATGTGTTAGTGAATAAATGAGTAAATGCTTCAGATATTCTGAGATTTGATATCTGGATATGCCACTTCCCTGTTAGGGGACTTGGAAGGACATTTTTCTGCTGGGTGCTTGGGTGTAGAGTGGCTTATGACACAGGTACTGGGAGTATAAGATACTTCAGCTCACTGAGCAATGGTGGCGCACGTCTTTAATCCCAGCACTAGGGAGGCAGAGGCAGGTGGATTGCTGTGAGATCAAGGCCAGCCTGGTCTACAAATCGAGTCCAGGACAGCCAAGGCTACACAGAGAAGCTCTGTCTCGAAAAACAAACAAACAAATAACCAAAAAGCAAACAACAACAAAACCAAACCAAACAAAACAAGCAAACAAAAAATACTTAAGCTCTTTCCTTACACAGTACCTTGTACACCATAGCTGCTTTCTGGTTTCCTAGTCATAGATTTCAGATCAGATAGTATGATCAGGGTAGTCTACTTTCTGCCAAAAGATCACCATAGCTTCAACATGCCTCATTGGTCTCCAGCTTTAATCTCATCCCTTTTTCTTTTTCTTTCTTTCTTTCTTTCTTTCTTGTTGTTATTTTGTTTTTTGAAACAGGGGTTCTCTTTCTAGCCTTGGCCGTCCTGGACTTGCTTTGGAGACCAGGTTGGCCTTGAACTCACAACGATCCATCTGCCTCTGCCTCCTGAGTGCTGGGATTAAAGGCATGTGCCACCACGCCTGGCTCATCCCTATTTCTAACCTGACTAAGTAAACCCAGATTCAACCATATTCTTTTTGCCATTCTATTAGAGCACTCTCATTCCTTATGATGTCTACATCACAAATGGTAATTAGTCTCTCTCAATCTCCAGTTTCACTTTCTCTGGTTTCAGGCACTCATGTTAAATCCCAGTATAAAAATAATGAAAAATTTTATCAGTAAATAATTCATAGATTTTTATATGACAATTTGTTATGATATAATGCTGTAATTGTTCTATTTCATTATTATTACTGTATGATCCCTCCTTGCCCATCTACAGATTAAGTTTCATCACATGCATGTATGAATAAGTAAGGGCAGGTATGTACATACAGGGTTTGGTACTATCTTTGAGTTGAGACACTCATTCTGGGTTGCCATGGATATGTGGAACGTCTTGGAATATCTTCCTATGGGCATTCAAGTTTCATTAATACCATGGTTCATCTACTTTTCACCATGGTTTCTCTTGAAGTTCAGCTGCTCTGGATGAACTTTTGCCTGCTCAGGCTGATGTACAATTTACCTCCCACAGTAAACTTTACACTACTTATTTCACTGTATGGTAAACCAGTCATCAATATGCAAGGAATTGATGTGCAGACTGCCAAACTGCCCATTTATATTCTATAAGGGGAATACCAATACCAACAAGGATTTTACTAGAGATGCTCCCACCAAGTATAAGCTGAGTCAACCATTTATTTTCTTTCTTGATACAGCTTTCCTTTTAACTTGAACTTTATGTGCAGCAAAGAGATTCTTGTCTAATTCTTCTGGTAGAGGGGAGGGAACACGTGGCCTAGGAGGAGGACCCCTTGCCTAGGTCACACATAGAGTCACCCATAGGGCTGACTTTAGAACCCAAGTGACTATGGATTTTTGGCTGCAGGGAGCTGGCAGCAGAGCTCAGCTTCCATTGGCCTGGGAAAGAAGCCCAAAGCCCAGTCTGGTTTTGCTGTGCTTCTGGGCACAATGTAAATGGTAGCAGCTGGTGGCCATTAGGGATATGTGAGACTCTCTTGCTCACATTCTGTCCACAAACATTATCCTTGGAGGCAGCCTCAGCTGGGAGTATGCATCCCAAAGCTATCAGTGCTACAGCATGCTTGCCTCACAGTCTCCTTTGGGGTCTCCTGACTTGGACATCTGAACAGTTTGACCATAGCCATGATTGGTGGGCAATAAGAGGACATCACTGAGACCTTGATATGGGTCCTAGGTTCAGTAAGGGTGCTTCTTTCCTGAGTGGTGTGGTGTTGTCCTTGCAGAGCACTTTGGGTATTTATTAGGGAGTGCATTTGATTGTCCCATTGTTCAGGGGAGCTATTCTTAATTAGTCAGTGGGTGGCAGAGATGACCAGCATATTGCCTTCTGTTAGAACATTGTATATCAGAAAGCATCAGTTTATGTCCTGTGGGATTCACATGGGCATGCATGCAAGGGCAACATTTGTTTCCGGTTATACACCAGTTATACATTGCCTCCACCTATCCTTGTCCTTGTGTGAATGCGCAAAGTAACCTATACGTGGCTTGAAAACACACAGAGCTTCCCAGATGTGCAGCTGCTACCATGAAGGAGACAGAGAGTGCACTAACATTTTGCTAAAAATTTACTAAAGGTTGTTTCCCACATCAGAAAATTGCTGGAGATTAAACACACACACACACACACACACACACACACACACACACACACACACACACACAAGATCAAAGAGAGAACTAAAGATACCAGTGCAATCCCCCAGGTATGGTGTGCCTTCATAGTTATAAATATAGGGAAGCACTTACTTCTTATTTCTAAATGTCAAATATAGAGGAAAAACACTGACAGGATTCAGCTAACTGTTGTCTTATGTCTCCTAAATCCCAGCACACTCATTGCAAGGTAGTGCAACTATCTCTACTGCCCATGTCTTCTCTGTGGTCACCTTTGAACATTTATTTAGCCAAATGGATATGATATTGTTATGTTACCTCCTTTATCTTTATACTACATTGTATTGATTTTCAAAAAAATATGTAGGTGGGTTATACTATCTATGGATTTTATTTCAACATATTAAAGAGGCTGTTACAAAATAATTGTTACTGAAAGATATGGGACTGGAAGGCTAATAGAGTCTGTTGCCTCTCCTCTGAAGTACACAACTCTAGCTTGTTAATACCATTTGCACCCACTTCTGGATAAACATTCTTGTGTTTTGTTTTTCTTCTTGAAGCCATACCTGACATTCAGTGATGTGATATTTATTCATTTTAACATGTATGAAGATCCACTGTATGCCAGGCATATTACTAGACACTTGGTGTCTATTATGTCATTTATTCTGTATAGTGATCCTACTGAGAAGGAGCTCTTATCTTCTTGAAGACACAGGACCCAGGGAGCCCTCAGACAAGTGGAGGAAACCGACATGTAGATTAGTGTTTATAAGCCATTGCGGCCAGACTGCAGGGCCCAGAGGAGAATTTCACCCTGTGCTGGAGGGAGAGAAGACTATTTTCAATACTGCCTCCAAAGCACCAAATCTGAGCTAAATCTTGCCAGATGAGTAGAGATCAGGCAGACAGAAGATGGAAAGAGTTTAGTTGGTAAACTGCTTGTCCTGCAAGCATGAAGACCTGAATTTAATCATCAAAATACATGTTAAAAAATCTAAGTATGGTGGCATATATGTTTAATTCCAACTCTGAGGAAGCAGAGATAGTGGATCCCCAGGCTACTTGGCAAGTTCTGGACCCATGAGAGAACTCATCTCAAATACCAAAGCAGAGAGCTCCTGGGTAATCTGACATAGTCCTTTAGTCTCCACACATATTTACCATGTGTATATACATGGAATAAACCAATGTATTGAACACATGCAAATACACACACACACACACACACACACACACACACACACACACACACACACACACACGATCACGGGATCACGGTTCAAAGATACAGAAGTAGGGATTAGCATGGCAGCCCTAGAATGTTAAATGCTATTCACTATGGGTGCAGCCCGGAATATGGCTGGGATAGTGAAGAAGGAGACTTTGGGCCAGAAGGAGGCAATTCTGGGTTATGGTTCATGAGATATTAAAGTGGAGCCCTGAAAATCTGTTAAGCTGTTCCAAAACCAATAAGGCACCAAGGATGGCGGATGCAGTGAGATGGTATAGTTAGTGTTGTGCCATGCAGGGCATACTAATGTTTCAGCCTCCTAGAAAGTAACTCCTGGGGATTAAAACTAGTTGGTCAAAGTCTTTTAGCATGATTAATACAATATCATTTCTATTGGACTTGGTGTGAAATTGGCCATCAACTCAACAAGTCAGAAGTCTGGTCACACATTAATTACTATTAACCCAGTATGAGACAGAATTGTGAAATTAACTAAGATTCTGGGCCAAACCTACCCATGGCCTTCTGCAGCTCCCAGCAGTGGGTACCAGTCACTTATTGATGGTGGTACAAATTACCATTTCTCCCTCAAAAGCAGCAAGGAAGTCATTTGGTTCTTGGCTGGACTTAATTGTGGATAATTTATTATTATTCTGACACATTTTCTAATTGACTGAATATTAATTGACTTGGACTCCATGCAGAAGATGAGATATTAAACTGCCATTATGCAAATGCTTGTTTGTGCTCATCCATATCCAGCACCATCATCAGTTCTGCTACTCTGAGGGGCATTACTGACTTGTGGAGGGTTCTCTCTAGTGACTGAACCTTGACTTTGAAGGTCAACTGGTGACAAAAGTGACAAGGGTTCTACAGGTGCGTAGGCATCCTATTTTGACTTTCTAATGCTGTGATAAGAATGCAATACTGTGACCAAAAACAACTTGAGAAGGAAGTAAGGATGAAGTTTTTTGTTTTGTTTTTGCTTACATTTCCTAGTTGCAGTTCACTATTAAGGAAGTCAGGCAGGAACTCAAGGCAGGAAGTAAAGTAGATGAAATAGAAGAACACGGCTTACTGGCTTGCTACCCATGGCTTCCTCAGTTTGCTTTCTTATACAACTTAGGAGCACATGTGTAGTGATGGCACCCTGGCACAGTAAGCTGATCACATTCATATCAATCATTAATTAAGAGAATGCATTTCCTTTATTAAGGGAGCATCTTTCCAGATCACCTGAGTTTGTGTCAAGTCAATTAAAAAAAAACAAACCCAACTAACCAGCACAATAGTTGGCCAGATATCCTGGAAAAGGGAGATGATTAAAACTACTGTCATGGTGAAAACAGGAGAGGAAGAGGATGAGGCAGAAGCCAACTGTGTGAATGAGCTTTTTTTGTTTCATCCAGCCCTTCAGTATCAATATAGAAGCTGGCATATATCACAGACATCAAGACAGAGGCAACTCATATCTTCTGGAATGTCGAGTTTATTAAGGGAAATGGATGATGATGACCTATTAGCTTTATAGATGCTTACTTAATTAAGCTTATGCCAAATGCCATGCAAAATGAGCTCGGAGTGGTGTGAGGAGTGACTGATTTTGAGAGAGGTTTCTTGGTAGAGCACAAGCAAGAGACAGTAAAGTAGTGCAAGGAGTAGGAGTGGGCAGATGGATTACTGGCTGCAGTGGTTCAGAATCAGGTCATGTGAGGAAGGATAGCTAGAGGGAAGCAAGGCTTGTGAACCAGTCTGAAGGTGGCTCTCAGTCTGCCCCATCCGTAGCCTTTCTTTGTGGGTGGACTTTAGAGGAGAAGGGAAAAGCACTAGGTCTCCTCAAATGCTCCAACAACAATAACAGTGGCCACAAAGGTCAGTTAATCTCTAGGATGGCCACTGAGTTGTGTGTTGTATGTCAATCCTGGCTGCTTTGGAGTGTTCTGTTGAGAGACCTCATCCAGGTTTAAGGATGGATCATAGCATTACTGGGATACAGCGTGAAGCTTCACGTGATGGCTATGACTCTTCTATGTCAGGAATGTGGCTACGGCTTAGTCGCCTGAAATTTTAAAAATTAATCTGAAGGATATTTGCTCCTTAAATATTTGTGTTAACATCTTCTAAATGCTGAAAATCGGTTACTAAGGTAACAAATACAAGAATGTACTTAACTCTCCTCTCTCCAAGTCAATCAAATCCATTTGTATCTATCCACCAAGTGACTTAACTACCCTTCTGTATGGTTTGTCTTTCTTTACTACACCACCTGTTTTAATTTAAGGAATCAGTTGTTGTCATTTACCCACTCTAGTAATCTTGCCTTTATTCATTCAATAAACATAAATAAAATCTATTCACTGGTTTTACCATGTCTTACCATGCTTTAGGCACTGTCTAGTGGGAACTGGAAAGGAAGGTTTTCCAGGTTTCCTCATAGATCTCATGGTCTAGTTGGGGTGGGACAGAGAATACAGTGATGTCTAATAAGTAAAGAATTTACTTATTTTCAGAAGTGCTTGGTAAAATATTAGGAGGCAAAGAATGATCATAAGAGTTTTAAGGACATCTCATTTACATAGGGTAATCGGAGACAGTTTCACCAACTCGGTGTTAAGACTCAAGAATGAGACTCAGCTGAGGGTGAGCACTGGGGAGGGAGGTAGGCAGAGCGAACAAAAGGGGCTGCTTGGAAATAGGAAAGTACCACTGTGATTAAGGTATCATGGGGCTTCTGCTCTTAAGAAGTTCATAGGGAATGAGAGATCAAGTTGAGATAACAAGCAGATACTTCTGACCCCACACTTAGTAGATACCCCACACCACCACCACCACCTGTCCTTCACATGCAACCAGGTTGGATTATCTAATCCCCACTCATGAAATTGTAGATCTCGCACTTCTCCCACAATGCTTCTGGTCCACCCACATTATCTTGGCTATTGAACCCATAAGAATACTCTTTTCTTCTCCTATTTCTTATCTCCTGCCCTAGTGACCTCTGAAGCCTTCTTGACAACAGATGCCCTTTGTTTAGTACCTAGGAGAGGCTAGCCATGATAAGCTTGCTTGATTCAGTATTACACAGCCAATTGAACCATCTGCTGTAGCCTTCTCATCTATGATGTACAAGCACATTAAAATCTACAATCCAACTTGATTTGTTTATGATTCCATCAATTGCCTCTCTATTAGTCAAGCAAATATTAATTTAATAATTACTATGCCTTGGGAGGTTGACCCAGACAAAGTTAAGAGACTGAATTTATGCAGAGGAAGAAGTGAGACTTGTAGAGAAGCTTCTTAGAGACTGTATATCCCATGGGTAGAATTCTTTGGCAGGTGGTGAGCTCCCCAGCTTTTGAAATCTTCCAGGATGGACCTTTGCACTGATGTAGATAGGTAAACCTGCTGTCAGCGACTTTGCAACAGCAAAGCCTCTGCTTATAAAAAACAGACTTTCTCAATAGATTCTTCCCAGATGCTCCTGTGGTGTAATGTGTATATCTAAAATCTAAAATGCAGATGTCAAGGTCCTCCTCACATCTGTGAAACAGAGACTATGTTAGAACAGTCTAGGAGCTTGCTTTCAGCATGCCTCTCAAGAAACTCCCCCAAATCCTGAGGCTTGAGACCTCTGTGTGACAAGAGGGTGAGAGATGGGGATAAACTCTCAGTAATACATGTGCGGGTACTGAACATCACATTTTGGTTTTTATAACAACTTCTTTACTGTGTGACCTTGGGGGTGTCCTTTCTCCATTCTAGGTCTCAGTTTCCTCATGTAAAACAGGTTGTTATCTGTCACCTCAGGATTTTCTGGAAGCAAGGAGTCTTTTTCTAAAAATAAAATAATTTATGCTTTACATATAACGCTCCAACTTTTTGCAGAAATTTTGAAAGTAGAAAATACCTCAGATTTCATGCAATTATTACTTTATTTAATAATCTTAATTGGCACTCATGGTGTTAGGATTTATCATGCCATTGTCAGAAGAAAATGTGTTTTGTTGTTCCCACTCCACATGCATGTACTTATTTATTTATATATTATGATAGTAAGATCACCTTCTGTGAGATTGCATCAGTCTCTCACTGACAGCATTGTTAGCCACAGGCATAGCTGTAAAGCAAATAACTAAGATGCTTACTACTAGGTAAGCATCTGAAACCTTGTGCCTAAACATTGACTCTTGCTGTTCCACACCCCAGCCCTGGCACCCACTATGCCACTCGCTGCTTCTGTGAGTTCCACTATATAAGAAACATTATTTAAGTGGACTTTTGTAATACCCATTCTTCTACAATCAGTTTATTTCCCTTTGTGCAGTGTCTTAATGCTTCTCTCAGTTGTGCAGGGTCTCTCTCTCTCTCTTGCATATATATGCCATTTTTCCCTTTGGTGTCTATTCACACAAATGATAGACAAATTAGGTGCTTACATATCTTGACAGTACATGTGGCAGTGCTAATAGAA
Organism: Acomys minous; assembly: GCF_964271855.1. Classification (NCBI taxonomy): domain Eukaryota; kingdom Metazoa; phylum Chordata; class Mammalia; order Rodentia; family Muridae; genus Acomys; species Acomys minous. The sequence continues at coordinate 161,823,217 of NC_140483.1, read as the reverse complement.
ATATGAGTCCTACTTTCTTTCATTTATTTAATTGTTTGTTTTTTATTTTGGGGGACAGAGTTGCTCTGTGTTCCTGGATGTCCTGGAACTCACTTTGCAGACCAGGCTGGTATCAAATTCATAGCTCTGCCTGCCTCTGCTTCCTGAGTTCTAGGTTAAATGTGTGCACTGCCTGGCTCTTGTTTTCAATTCTTTTAGGTAATTACATAAAACATATTTCAAGAGCCCTACATCCTGTTCCCACGCCCCACTAGCATTCCCAATAACACTGCACAGGACTTCCAATTTCTTTGAGTCTGCCCAAACACTTACTGCATTTCAGTGTTTTGATAATATCTGTCCTAAGCATTGCAGAATAGTGTTGTACCAACTCTTCCTTTTAAAGGAGTGAAATTGGTTTGTTGTTGCTCTGGATGATAGTTGTGTGGGTTTGGAAAGACTAGTGGCAGGCATACGAGGCAAAGCATGAGGCTTGGTGTAAGTAAGGCTAGCACGGACCACTACACAGTAAAGTTTTGCTTAGTAAGGACTTATATATAGTGATATGGTCTCAAAACCATGACTTCTAACAAAGCCCCCAAATCAGAACAAGCATACTGAATTTCTGAAATATTTTAAAGCACATTTTAGAAAAAGAGAAAAAAAGAATAGAAGAATTTTAGAGATAAACTCAAAACCCTTCTGGAGATGACCCTTTAGAAATAACTCCTGCTTTGCCCTTTGTTTCCTATGGGTCCCTAGAAGCAACAGAGATTCTGATATGTCTTTAGGGGAACCCTCTGGAAGGCAGTCACCTTCCACTACACAAGAGATGCTGGGCCTTTGGGAATCGGGGCCATGTGAGGGTGTGGCTTTCTGAAGACACATGGCTCTAAGCAGAAGTGCACTGGCTCGATCAAAGAGAGGTATTGGCTCAGTGCAACTCATGGGAGTGGCTAGGTAGGGGCATGGCTGGGCAGAAGGAGAGCTCATGCTGTCCTGCCTTTAGTAGCGGAGAGACTCTGAAGCTTGGCAAGGCATGGAGAGGGCCCAGTTATGGCAGCTCTCCCTGGGGAAGGTGAGAGAACTAGTCCAGTCCCACATCTCATTACAAGAAGGGCAGCTCTTTTGAGAGGAAGATGTTGAGGTCTTCCAGAAGTCAGTTTTCTCAGAAGAAGCAACAGAATTCTCTGATGTTACCAGTCACTGGACAACATCTAATAAATCTGTAGGTATGATCTCACCTATCTTTGGCTGATTGGTCATCCATTAGCCTGGGTTTGTAAAGGCAAGAACCAAGTTTGGTATCATCTTCAGCTCAGTTTGTCCTTGTGAATTCTGGAGTGGGAGTGTTTAATTTTGTTTTTTCATAAATAAGTGAAAGAACGTGAAGGTGGAATTTAGTAAAAATAAAGAATTGTGTTCTGAAGGACATGGCTGCCTTGTGAAAGGAAAAGAAATCCAAAAATATCTTTGCTCTGTTTCTTGTCTCTATTTATTCTTGCTTAATTTATCCATTCATTTGTCTAGCATTTATTTATCAGCTACTATAATCCAAGCTTAAGGTTGAACCCCAGACATGAAGAACAGTAGGTATTGGATACCCTGGAACTGAAGTTACAGACAGTTTTGAGCTGTCTGGTGTATCTGCTAGGAATAGAACCTGTGTATACTTTGGGAACAGTAAGCACTTTAACTGAGCCATCTCTAAACAATGTTGAACCCTAGGCACCAGGGTCTTTCTGGTTGAGTACAACCAAGTGCCTTATGGGAAAATAGTACCTTCAACACCATAATATCAAGATCAAGTTGTGTGAATTGAATGAAATGCTCCCAATAGGTTCACATGCTTGGACACTTCATCCTTAAATAGTCTAGATGCTGCTTGGGAAGTTGTGGTCCCTTTAGGAGGTAGAGCTTTGATGGAGGAGTGGATGTCGGAGAGTGGGCCTTGAGGTCTCATAGTTCAGCCTTACTTCCTGTTCATGTTCTGTTTCCTGACTGTGGATACAGTGTGACCAGCCAGCCTTCTCTTTCCATCTGCTCCCCCCGTCTTCCCCCATGATAGACTGTATCTTTTCAGAACTGTTATTCAAAAATAATTTTTCTCCTTTAAGTTGCATTTGTCAGGGTATTTTATCACAGCAACTGGAAAGTGACTAGGCACAAAGGGAGTATGAATAAGGGCAGAACGTCACCTCATTGGAAGAATACTGAGAAATGCTTTGAAGGATGAGTAGGAGTTAACCAGTGTCTTAGTTAGGGTTACTATTGCTGTGCTGAAACACCATGACGAAAGTAACTTGGGGAGGCAAGGATTTGTTTGCCTTATGCTTCCATATCATATTTTATCATCAAAGGAAGTCAGGACAGGACATCAAGCAGATCAGGAACTGATGTAGGGGCCACAGAGAGAACTGCTTACTATCTTGCTCTCCATTTCCTGCTTGGCCTGCTTCTTATAGAACACAGGACCCCCAGCCCAGTGATGGACAGGACAGGACCACCATCCACAATCAGCTGGACTCTCCTGCATCAATCACTAAAAAGAAAATTCCCTACAGGCTTGCCTACAGCCCAATCTTACAAAGGAATTTTCTTAATTAAGGTCTCCTCCTCTCAGATGACTTTAGTTTGTGTGAAGTTGACACAAAATTATGCAGCACAGCCAGGCGTGTGTGTCTGCCATTGTCCTAATGTGGCACTTTTTTTTTTTCAGTTCAGGCCAAGACAAGATGTGTGTGTGTGTGTGTGTGTGTGTGTGTGTGTGTGTGTGTGTGTGTGTGTGTTTGTGTGCCTGTATGATTTATGTGTAGAACATTCATAAAGTTGCCCATAGAGAACAGTAGGTGTTGGATACTCTGGATCTGGAGTCACATACAGGTGTGAACTGCTGAGAATAGAACCTGGGTCTTCTTCAAGAACAGTAAGCACTTTAACTGAGCCATCTCTCCAGTTGCAAGACAAATTGTTTTTATTTTGATTGCAGCCTATGAGGACTTAGTAGAAGCAGAAACTTTGAGTGGCTTTGGGAAGGGGATGATTCAGTCTTTAACAACTTCTGAGGCGTCCATGGAGTAATCATGGGGACCTAGGGAGAGGACTGTGCCTTCTGTGGGATTGGCTTGGTTTAGCACAGCTGTCCCCTGCTATATCACATGGCTTTTTTCCAATAGACTCTGCACTTAAATCACTAAGGACACAGATTAAAATTTCATGGTGATTAAAGAGCTTCTTTCCTCTACCCATGCTTTTCCCAGGGGTTTAACCTCTAATTAGCCAAACGTTCACTTTCTGGGGAGTTCCAGCACTTGCGATGTAATGTGTTAGTCCTAAAAAGAAACCAGCATCATATTTTAAAAGTCACAGTGGCAGTTGTTTTGGGTGAATTACCATTTATACATTTCCATCTGTGAGTATTTTTCTGGAGTACCACCTGCTTTCTACACTTTGGTAGTAGAGAGTCCAACAGATCTTATCTTAGAATAAATGTATTTTATCTATAGTAGTTTCAGCAACTTTTTTATCTCACAAAATAATCTCCCTCTAAATACAAATCAGATTTGAGAGCTGAAAATAGATGTGCATGCCTTAAAAAAAATTCCTCCCCAAATCTCTTGCCTTGGAAAGTCAATCTAAGGGAAGAAATTCACAGTGACAATGAAGATGACAGGAAACCTGAAATAGAAGGCCTTTCTTGTAAAAAGAGAGCATCCCTGAGCCATAGAGAGGGCAGGGAAAAAAAAAAGCTTAATGTCCCGAGGAGCCAGGGTAGGGAGAAATCCTATCTCTTAATCCCAGGGAGCTGAGTTCAAACTTCCTGTAGGCTCCTGTTCCCTTGTGACACTCATTAAGTTACTTAACAGCCATGGTTTTTGTTTCTTCAGCTGTCAGGCAGGAATAGTAACACTCTCTGAAGAGCTCCCCATGGGAGATGCCTTCTGGGTGTGTCTCCTTCCAGTGCAGGCTTCTCATGATGCTGGCATCCTGGGTGACATCTACCAGTCACTCTAAGAGAGCAGCTCCTATTGGTTAAGAGCAAAGGCCTCTGGGATTAAATACTTTAGGAATATGCCTAGGGCATCCAGAGCTTGAGAATAGATTATGAGCACCTTAGAAATTAATTGAAAGCACAGTTTTAAAAAATAAAAATAAACTTATATATAATAATAAATTCCAGTTTCGTTTTAGAATTTGGAATTCAAAGAAAGTTTTGCTGAGAGCTATGGGCACTGCCTGCCTGTTTCCCCGGGAATGACTTTATCCTCCTTTGACTTTAAGGGGCTGTGGCTCAGGGGAAGAGATGCTCAGAAGACCTTTAGCCATTCTGTTATCCTCACCTTTGTTGGGAAGAATAGAAGCTATGCAAAGATGTTCAAAAGAATGACTGAAGTAGGATGGCATGTTTTGATCTGTGGATACATACAAATGTGCAAATACAATGGGGCAGAAGGTTCCTCAGCATAGCATGCTAGGAACTACTTGGATAGGAGCATAGGGGTCTGGAGCATCACTGTTTTGGCTGGGTGATCATATCAAGGATCAACTAGACTGAGACCTTTAAGAGTACAGGAATGCTACTAATACTTTCCCTGGAAGGGCAACATGAAACAGGAGGGTTGTCAGACCTCAAAGTGCTTGATTTCCTTGATTCCAAGAGCCCCTGAATTGTAGGACACATCATGGATTTAATGACAGCCTTGAAACAAAAGGAAAGAATGATATGTGTTCACTGTAGCATGCACGCTGATTTTGGAGATGGCCACCAGATGTGGTTTAAAATTGACAAAAAAAAAATTTTTTTTTTTTGCATTTTGAGAACCTGATATCATGTTAGATCTCTGAGACGTGTAACACAAAATGATAGTACTGAGTGAGTTAACCCAGACTCAGAAAGACCCACATGGTATATACTCACTTATAATTGGACACTAGCTCAAAAGGGATGTCCCATGAAAGTCTTCACTTACCAGGAGATTGGGATAGATGTGGGGACTTCTTATTGGGACTCTAGGTGAGAGTAGTATGGGAGAATGGGGAAACAGAAGGATCCAGAGGGTCCTAGAAACCTACAAGAAGAACATCATGGCAGACAGATCTGGACCCAAGGGTTCTGGTCAAACTACTGCACCAACCAAGGGCAATACATGCAGTAAACATTGAACTCTTACTCAGATCTAGCCAATGGACAGGACATTCTCCACAGCTGTGTGGAGAGTGGGGACTGACTCTGACATGAACTCTGGTGCCTCATATATTACCACTTTCCCTTAGTGAGTAGGCCTGGTGGCACTCAAAGAAAGGATAAGCAGGCTATCTCCATGAGACCTGATAGACTGCGACCATATGGTGGGGGAGGAGGTCACCTTCTGTCACAGACATAGGACAACAGAATAGGGTGAAAGGGGAAGGGAGGGAGGGAGGAACGGGATGATACAAGTGAGGGGATAACAGTTGAGATGTAATCCGAATAAATTAATCAAATAAAGAAAAGAAAATTGACAAAATTTGTTTTTTGCATTTTGAGAACCTGACAACTCACAATCACGTTAGAGCTCTATGAAGTGTAACACAAAGGAAGTTTCTTCAGCCCCATGACAGTGGCTCTCTTTCTCTGGGCAGGCAGATAAAGAAGTGCTGCTTCTGGAGATTGGTCCAGCTTCTGTCCCTAAGCCTAGCCCAAAGGCTTCCCTGTTCCCTCCATTTCTATGGGTTGATCACAGCAATTAACACGATTGAGATTTGTTGCTTCATTCTTTCTTTTATATGATGCTACATTGCCTGGTAGTGTTCTCAGGCATGTGCAGGAGGGACCTTTCCATTTCTTTAAGAGGTGGGTGTTTGGTGAGAGATAGCCAGGCAAAAACAAACAAAAAAAAATCACAATGGAAAGTAGAGAGAAGGAGGACCCAGTGAAGAATTCCCTTGGGAAAGGGTGCAGAGCAAGAGAGACAAGGATGAGGGAATCATCTTCTCCAACATGATGCATAGGAGGGCCACCTCACCCAGGGGTGTTAAAGTAAGTTCCCAGTTATTCTGAGCTGATGGAACCTTATCTCATAAATGCAGAACAAAATATAGAGGGTAAGCAGATGAGAGTGATAGGGTGTCTTTGGGGAAAGGGACCTTCATACTTTAGTTTAGGTTATCAGATCTATTTGGGAAGAGAGTATGCTAGGGAGCATCCCCTGTTCCTCCCCAGAAGACACAGAATGATGGCCCCTTGGAGAGAAGACTGAGGGCAGGGAAGAGAAACCTGGCCCACAGTTAATTTCCAGAGTCCCTGCTGTCTGCCATGTTATCTCTGCTTCCTTTGAGCATTGTTATGCCTTGGTGCTACACTTTCCACAGTGCCATGCTCTCTGTGCTTCCTGTTCTCTGCTTTCTGGGGGGTCTAGATTCAGGACTGGTCCATAATAGCTCTGATTTTGATAAGAAATTTAGGGAGGTGGATGCTGACCTGTGTTTTCAAAGGACACATTTTTGATGACCTGCTTTGAAACTGCGAAGATAACAGAAAGACAACCGTGACTCTGGAAAACATAACAGATAGCATGGAAGAATTAATTAAACACTGCTCTGCTCCTGGTGTTGACAAATGCTGAAAGATTGTTAACCATGTAGGTGCCATACATCAACACAGTCACTTGGATCTTGTGACTAGCTCAATAGCTTGGCAGATAGTCTTGTCTCCTAAACCGAGTTGCGGAAGTCAAAACAGCATCTTTCAGTGTAGCCTTAAAAATGCCTCTTCTTTCTTTGATCTCCAGCTTATTCCTTTCCAAACAAGGTGGTTTAACCTAGAGCTGGGTGTTAAGGAGAGGGTGTGTCTTTGAAATTTTGAGTTGTAACTACACAGCTGACTTTTATCCCTTAATTTGCTCAGTCATTTCATCCATGAGATAATTATGTACTGCCTCCTCTGTTCTAGGCCTTGGAGTAGAGTGTGGCGTAAAATGAGTGACTTGCAGGGGGGCTAGGGGTGGTGATGTGTAGTAGTGATTGTCAATATGACGGGGTGTAGAATTACCTGGAAGGCAACCTGTGGTTATGTTTTATAGAGTATCTAAATTGGGTTAGTTGAGGTGGGAAGTCTTACCCTAAATATGGACAGCTTCATTCCGTGGATGGGACCCTGCACTATGTCAAAAGAAAGTGAGCTGAGTAGCAGCATTCATCTCTCATTGTTTTCTGACTGTAGATGTAGAGTGAATGCCTTGCTTCCTCTTACTTTGGCTGCCATGCCTTCTTCGTCATGATGGAATGAAACTGAGCCAAAATAAGTGAAACTTTTATTTCCTCTGGCAGCACTTTCAAGGTATTATTTTGAAGTAGTAATAAGAAAGTAAATAATAGACTAATACAAGGTTGTGTGTACGTGGTAGAGGGTTTGCTTAGCAAATGGGTCTGATCCCCCAGGACTACAAAATAAACAAATGACAACAAAACAGGTGACCTGGATAGTTAGGATTGAGCTTTGAGCAGGAGAGGAGAGAATGTATGTATGGGTTGTCTTTGCTGAGCATGGTCAAGGCCAGTATGGTGTGGAGAAGGGGCTGGAATGAAGGCCCAAGGGATGGAATTTCAACAAGCTCTCTTAAAATTAGTTTCACTATAGCTAGAATGAAGGTTCAGACCTTTCCTCAACCTCCTGCCTGGCCTCAACACCCCTGGTCTTACCATATTACAGCACTCAGTTTTATTTTAGTTTTTCATGGGTCTCTCTCTATTTCTATGCCAAGACTTTTGCACTCTGCTCTTCCTCTTTCTCGAAGGCCCTTCACTCCCACATAAAACTGGCCCATTTTCTTTGAATATTAGCTCAGTGCTCACACTTTGGGTGGCTTTATCTTACCAGTCTCACTGAAGTATGCTTTCTCTCTTGTCATCTACCTCCAGTCTGGCATGGTCTACCACCATCTCATTTGCCTGCTTGTGTGATGTGTTTTCTTTCTAGAGTACGTAGATCGAAATAACTTTTCTTTGTCTCCATTGTGGCCTTGGTGCCCAGCAATGGTGCCTGACATATAGCAGGAGCTCAGCCAATAATTGTAAAATGAATACATGATCTTTAGATTGATCAGGCTCAGACTTTCATTTCAAAGATCCCAATATACTAGAAATCACTCCTGTAGCCTGGTGGCCCTCTCTAGAACAGTGAGCACAGGAGCATGCATCTCTGCACCTGGAGAAGCCCCTCAGCTAGACAGGGAGAGGCCACTTCGAAGAAGCTATACTTGCCTTGCTGTCTGGGGCCATTATGGAAATAAGCTCCCTCCCATCCCTGCCATTCTCTCCAATACACCATTCCAGACACCAAGTAGACTTCGCCACCATCCCATGCCAGCTGGAGTCTCCAGGGAGAAGCCCTAAATCACACATTCAGCCTGAGGTGGGAGTGTAACCTGGCCTCAGCCATATATCACAAGCACGTGGCATGCATTGTATATCATCCAGCTCCATAAAGCCTCCTGCACCCAGGGAAGCTGCTTGAAGCGCTTCGCTGAGCAGCAGCTCAGCTCAGGAATAATTGCCCTCATCTGTAACTTTTCCTCCACCCCAGAAGGCTGTCTTCTTTCCTTCCCATTCTCTCCACTCTTCTTTTATTCCTCACTCTATTTTCTCATCCTCTTTTTTATCCCTTCCATTTTTCATTTCTTTTCTCACCTTTTTCTAGAAAATTGCCATTTGTGAGCTAGAGAGAAGACTCCTTTGTTAAAGTGCACCTGTTGACTAATCATGAAGATTCAATGCAGATCTCCAGTACCCACATACAACAACTAGATGTGGTAGTGCATGCTTTTAATCCCAGTTCTGGAGAAGCAGGGATAGGTTGGTCCCAGGGACTAGCTAGCCACCCAGCCTAGCCTAATTCGAAAGTCCTAGGTCCCAATGAGATACCCTATCTTAAAACAAACAAGCAAACAAACAAATAAACAAAACGCCGGGGGATGGCTTTTGAGTAATGGCATCTGAGAAGGAAATACACTCAAGATTGATCTCTGGCCTCCAGAAACTTATGCATATACATACCACTGATACTAGACATACACATATAGAAAGTTGCAATGTGGTTAAATCACATAAACTGAGGACAGACATGAAGAACTCCTGAGAGCTCATAGAACCCACAGATAGCAGAACCAGGAAAATAACCACTGGACTGTGAACCCATAGGGAGAAAAATGAGGTGTGGCCCTATTGATGCTCCACTTCCAGGAGGGGCCCTGTAGGAAGGAGAAAGGTGTAATGAAGACCGAGAGAGACACAAATTCAGATCCCCACTTTCTGTTAGACTTTATAAGATGTGTGAGGACATTCTCGGAGTCTTGAATTGGGGGAGGCTCTGGAGACAGTCTGACATGGGTTCCAAAGCCTGGTGACTTGGGTACCTCTCTCCTGCCTCTATTTTCCTCTGTCCAAGTAAAGAGTCATGTGTCCCTCACAAAGCTACTGTGAAGAGTGGAGCAAACAGGGTGGGCTTTCTAACAAAGTGATAGGCCTGGGTCAGCTCCTTCAGAGCTGTTCTCCCTGGGAACACTGTATGACTTTCCCTGAGGAGACATGACCAAATATCTGGCCTTCAACAAAAGAACAACAAATAAATTCTAGCCAAGCCTTGCTTGGTGAACCAGTGAGTTTATGGAAGTTATAGGAGTGTGGGTGAGGGGCTCCTTTCAGGAGCACAGATGATTCAAAGCCATCAAAGCCTAACCTAGCACTGCTGGTCAGTAAGCCTCAGGGACCATTCTGTTTATGTAATGGTGTCAAAGTGCTTCCACTTTCAACATCGAAGTTGCCCTTGTTACAGAAGTTACATACATAGGCAACAGATGTGTTCAACTCCAGTTCCATTTCAAGAAAGTGGCCAGAGAGACTCTTTTCCACAGTGATCCTGATTAGTCCATCCCCTCATTGTCAGAGAGGAATGGACCTCAGTCAAGGGAGAGATTGAGTCAAGAGAACCCACATATACACATATTACAGATTATCTATATATAATGTAGATAATGCACACACACGGGGAGAAATATATAAGTACAAAATGGAGAGGTATCTGGGAGAGACAAAGAGAGATAAAGACACCCATGGAAAGGCAGAGTAGAGGGTATGAGTAGTCGACATAGAAGGAAGGTGGATAAAGATATAAGGAAAAAGGAGCAATGCCTTTCAAAGGGGTCTAGAATGTACATGGGTAGAATTTTCACAAACAATATGATAAAGAATCAAAAAGAACTCTGGGATGCTGCCAATTCTCTTTTACCTCTTCATAAACTACCAAGCTGCTTACATTGGAGGAATCTTGTCATAAAGAGGTGAGAGAAAGAGCAGGAGGAAGGTTGGAAACAGTTTTGACATCATCCTACAGCCTCCTGAGATTGCTGGCTGGACACTGAATCTTAGAGAAAGCAGAAACCAGGGCAGTGGTCTAGAAGATTCTTCCACTGCATCAACACCAAGGGAATCTCAGAGGGAGGTGGATTTGGCCTCCTGCTTGCCCCCAGATTCCATCAACCTGCTGTCTTCAACCGAATGTTCCACTGCACCCTGAGGCTATGCAGTCACTTCTGAGTATGCTGCACTTGCTGGCTACCTCACTTCAATATTCAGTGTCATCTAACCAGCATCAAGGGTCACTCCTCCCTTGCCTTCATTCTCTATATATGATCACCTCCCAAATACCTCTCAGCACCACTCATGGTAACACACCTCATTTCTTCTGCTCCAACTCTGTCCTAGATTTTCTGAACTTTGCTACATTTCCTAATTGATCCTCTGCTACTGGGTTGTCTTTCCCTGAGACCTGTACTGCCTGTATTGTACAGAACCTAACAAAGCAGAGCCTGGACTATTGTACTCACTAGATCAGAATCCTAGGGCATCTTCTGGCCTTTGAAATGGTGCCTGAGATCCAGGATCCTATGCCAATGGAAGCCATCTTGTCTTGTTCCTGCTTTGTTCACTTTCCAGTATAGTCACATGTGTATCATGGGGAGTGGTGCCACTCTTCCTCCAAATTTCTTGCCCTGCTCTTTGTTCCAGGAATGTCCCCAATTCCTGACCCTATGACCAAAGACTTGCCTCTTAGATCAATTTTCATGGAGTCACTTTTTAGTTTGTTTCTCACTGCGTCAACCATGGACACAGATTGCTAGAGCAAGGCTTGCCCACTAACCTAAGAGAAATATTCATGGGCCTCTCGTGTCCTTTGCTGGGTGTCCTCTCCTGCCTTGGGTAATGATGAAACTCTCAATGATACCATGGCTGTAAAGGACACAGCAGTTAAGCATTTTTCTCCAACTTGTTCAAGAGCAGGGTGACTGACACCTCTTAAGAGTGTCTGAAATTACCTTTCTGAATGAATTAGATATTGAACCCAGAGAGGAGAAAGAAAGATTATCTGACCTTGAACATTTGCTGTCACTGTGTAGATGAGGTAATAGGAGCTTGGAAAGGATGGCCCATGTAGCTTTATGAGTGGACAAAGCAGAATCCCTTTGTTTTCTTTGGCTGACCCAAGAGAGCACCAGGGAAACTAGGATTGCTATGGAGTAACATCTGCTCCCCATTTACAGGGCCATTGGAGCATCTGGACTGGCAGCTGATGTGGCATGTGTGCTGATCAGAAAAGGTCTGGAGTCCCACAGATCTGGGTGTCATCATGGCCCATGCATGTGCCTCGAGCTTTCCAAGACTCAGCCTTTCCAGGCTTTTGAGTAGGGTGGGGAGAAGGAGAGTCTAGCTTCATGTTATCAAGGTCCCTGGCTCTGCTCTGTGCTGCCTCTGTATCCTGATTATCCAGCAAACGAGTCTCCAGTTTCCCAAACTCCCTTCCCAAATGTTCCTGGTTAGAGGAAGTCATTGAGATTCTAGAGGAGATACTAAGAGAGAGACTAATGTCTTTAAAGTTGACTGACCTCCCCAATCTTTAAAATACCCTCATCTTGTTCTACTGGTGTTTGGAATCTTCATCCCTGGTTCTCTTCAGCCTTGTCCCATCCTGCTGACTTCTTGCATTAGTTTTGTGAGTGTGATAGTTAATCTTGGTTGTCCACTTGACTACATATTGAATCAATTAAAACCCAAGTTGCTGGGCACAGCTCTGAGGGACTCTTTAAAATTATATTATTTGAATCAAGAAGACCATCCTAAATATGAACCACACTGTGATAGAAACTGAGATAAAAGAACATGGGCTAAGTTAGGAAGCTTTGCTTTTAGACTGATAGTCCTCACTCTCTCTGGGAAGACCTTCTATCTTGTTGCTGTGGCACTAACACAAATTCATTTATTCAGTATTCCAGTATAGACTGAAGACCAGTAGCTCTCCTAAAATCTTTCAGGTCTCTAGCCTCAGGCTGCTGAGACATCCAGCCTTGTAGATAGGGAAATTACTGGATTCTTGGACTTTCTCTCATAAGACTGTCATTGTGGGATACTCAGACCACATCCTGTGACCCAACCATATATGCCATATGTGTGTGTGTATTAGAATGAATATATATCTATATGTGTGTATGTTTTGTGTTATGGTTAATCTTGGTTGCCATATATATGTACACACACAAGTGTGTGTGTTTGTTCATCCTAATAATTCCGATTCTTTAAAGATCTCTGATTGACACTCTCTCTCTCTCTCTCTCTCTCTCTCTCTCTCTCTCTCTCTCTCTCTCTCTCTCTGTGTGTGTGTGTGTGTGTGTGTGTGTGTGTGTGTGTGTTTCTTTAGAGGACTCTGACTAATACAGGAAGTTTGCTATAACAAAAATCCATCAACAGAAATGTACTTATTTTCCTATACTTCTACCAAATCAAGCTGCTTTATGGTTATAATTCATTCAATGCTTCCAGGAAAGTTTTCTTTATGTACTCTAATGGTTTCTGGGAGTGCCTTTCTTCTTTGGGCTGGGATAGTATAGCTCCTACCTCTGACTCTTGTTTCATGTTCTTTATTCCTTCTGGGTCTTACCTGCATCTGTATGTCCTTTCTATACAGACCCATTCATACCAATTATAGTATATTGAAGCTTGATCATATCTGTAAAGGACCTGTTTCTTGAGTGTAGCAGGTAAGTTCACATTCCTGTGTATTTTTGGGAGAAAACACTTCAATCGACTATAGTGTCCCTGGCTTTTCTTTCTTTCTTTCTTTCTTTCCTTCTTTCTTCTTCTTCTTCTTCTTCTTCTTCTTCTTCTTCTTCTTCTTCTTCTTCTTCTTCTTCTCTTCTTCTTCTTCTTCTTCTTCTTCTTCTTCTTCTTCTTCTTCTTCTTCTTCTTCTTCTTCTTCTTCTTCTTCTTCTTCTTCTTCTTTCCACTTACAGAATGTCCTCCAAAGGCTCTACATCCTTCTCTGTTGTGTAGAATCTCTTATCCTACTGTACTCAAATCTTTTCTTGGCTATTGAAAAATCACCAAAATGACCATGGCTTTGTGTTTGTGTGAAGCCTTATGTATATGAAAGGCAGAGGACAATCTTGGATATTGTTCTTTGGAAGCCACCCCGCCCTACCGTGTGTGTGTGTGTGTGTGTGTGTGTGTGTGTGTGTGTGTGTGCGTGCGTGCGTGCGTGTGTGTGTGTGTGTGTGTGTGTGTGTGTGTGTGTGTGTAGAGTCCTCCATTAGAGCTTGTCAAGTAAGTTAGGCTAGTTGTCTCATGCAACTAGGGATCCACAGGTCTCCCCTTCTCCAGCATGAATAGTATAAGTGTATATCACCGTATCTGTCATTTTACTTGGATATGGGAGATTGAACTTGGCTCTTAGTGCTTGCAAGACAAGCACTTTAGTGGCACACCTATCTTCACAGCCCCAGCCATGGCTTTTACTTTAGCATGATGTATCCTACAAATCTAGAACCACGAGTTTGTTCTTTCTTTCGTATTTATTTATTTATTTACTTATTTATTTATTATGATTTATTCAGATTACATCCCAATTGTTATCCCATTACTTGTATCTTCCCTTTCTCATCTTTCCTCCCTCTTTTGCCCTATTTTCCTCCCCTAGACCTCCGATGGAAGGGGACTTCTTTTACTTAAATTTTTTTTATTTTATTTTGTGAGTATGAGTATCTTTCCTGTGTTGGGCACGCAGGTTGCTTTTATCTTGTCTCTGTTAGTGGCATTGCCTTGGTAAGCATGGTTACAAGCAGATGCACCATTCTAATTATTGGCATTTGATGGTTCCCTTGGTGGGATGCTAGCCACATGCACATTCACTGGGTAAACAGAAGGCATATGCTTTGCTAAGCCAGCAAAATCATTACAGCCAGAGCTAAAGATGAGGGCAGGCTCCTGACACAGCACCTTATATTGTCCATTATTAGGGCAGAGTGATGCTCTTGGATGCCTTAAATTTGCAGACCTAACTAATTCTCAGAGAAAACTGATGGCTCCCGTCCTGAAGTCAGTGTTTGGAAACACACAACAAAGGAGAAGCTTTATTAACAGTGGAAATGTACTCTCAGCTCAGGTTTCCTTTTCAACACCCGTCTTGTTCATCTCACAGCTCAATGAACTGTTAACGTCACATCTATCTTTTGTTCCAGCAGCGAATCCAGTTAGTCGAGGCTTCTGCTAACTGCAGACAGATGAGCTTTAGCTTTCCCAGGGAGCACAGAAAGGATGAGAGGGGAAATATGCACAGATGGTTCTAGTAAGGCTGTGGGGGGACTGGGAAAGATGGTGGTCTCTGGACTCATGTGGCATTGGATCCTTGTTTTCTTGTGGTTTGGCTGTAAATTTCAGAAGTGGTTTTTCTTTGATGGTGAAGGCTTCCAGTATATCCATTCTTGGTACCAAGTGTTTGCTTGACTATGGCCATAGCTTCAGTACTGAAGGAGTGCCTGAGGGCCACTAGGATTTGAGGAAAGAACATCTTTTTCATTCTAGCCTGAGTTCAGTCTGTGATTTACCCCTGATTTCTCCTGTGATAAGCCTCCTTCCCCAGATGACAGTGTGAGGTTACAACAAACACAACAATTTAAGCATACTTGCCAAACATCCTCCTTGACTTGACCTTGAAGGCTTACGAGCTGATGTCAGCCCTTGCCTCTAATCCTTCTCTTCAGTCTCTGAATCTTTGTCAGAGCCTTTTTTGGTCTGTCCTAATCCAAGGTATAATGCATTTGGAAGGAGGGGAAACTTGTCAGGTCTTTTTCTGCAAAGTTTAAATACAGAACTGCCTTCTCAGCTTTTGACATCTTTTCTAGGCCACTTAGTGCTTCCATAGCAATGGGGTCTGGTTCTCAGAGTCAAATTCAGGCCCCAGAAGCCACCAGGTCTTTGGAATAAAATATGAGTGCTCAAAATCCATGTGTGACATTTACTAGTGTTGCCACTATGTGTAACTCAATGTTCTCGCTCACTGTAAAGGAGCACCCATGGGATACCTACGTTTTGTCTACCATTAGGATTTTTGCAACTATCCAGGGAAATTTGGAAAGAATTTTGCAGGGAAATGCAATTGGAAGAGAACACTGAAGACTTCTAGGTTCCCAGCAATGGTGATCCACCCATTTTCAAAAAGTGAGATGGAATGGGATTAGGAGTTTAGTGGATATGGATTTAAACAGTGTTTCACCTATTTCTTAGCTGCACTTCTTTGTGTATAATATTTGTAATAGCTAACACTCACTGAGATATTTCCATAGACCATAGAATAATGTAATTTTAAAATTTGGTTTAATGCATTGTTTGTAAACTGACCCTCCAAGTGTGGGGACCATGAGCAAGATCTATGTGGAGCAGAGGAAACTGAGGCACAATGAGGAACATTATGCCAAGGATTAGAAGTTGATGCAGCTGAGTTGGACTGGGTTTTCACACCAGTTGGGGAGGTGGAAGATATTAGGATGGATATGGATTGGAAGGGAGGAAGAGGAATAAAAAACCCAAGTAAAATCATCTAAAAAGGATGCTACAAGTCAGTTTCCTGCTAGTGTTTTCATGCTTTCCTTGACTGTTGCCATGTCTTTCTGATCATGATTGCTGTCCTTCAGGGACTGTTAGCCAGGGTAAACCCTTTCTTCTCCAAGTTGCTTTTGGTCATGATATTTTATAGTATTGATGGAGGGGTAACTAAAACACAATTCAAGACCCTAGGACTTGTCCTTGGATGGACAACCTCTTCTAGACATATACTTTAACTCTCTTCCTGGCAGTTGCTTCACTTAACCTTGATATGGTTCCAAATTGACTCAGAGACATGACTCGTTTTCTAGCTTATGTAAAATTACCTTAGTATTAACATTATATTTTTTATTTTGCTCAACCCAAATCTTTCACTTCTACTAATCTCCAAGTATTGATTCCCTCACATATCTTCTGACCAACTCCTGACTCCAATTTTAACCTAAAACATGGTAGAAAGTAAAGGGAGCATTTCTATCAAGGCAGCGCCCTCTTCAAACTCTCCTGGGAACCCATCTGGCACCACTGAGACCAGAGGCAACAATTATGGATGTGTTGTAATTTCTTCCTACCTGGGCCAAGTGCTCCTCTGTGGAGGACATAGAAGAGAGAGTTGGAGGCGGAAATTGGTGGTGTAAACAAGCTCTCTGGGGTAATGTTTTCTTGAGACAAGAAATTGTTTACAAGCTCCTTGAGAATGTTATTTACATAAAACAATCACTATGCTCATTACCCAGGCATGTTCAGTTATTCATTAAAACAGGTACCTGCAGGACTTGGCAAGCCATTGTGTGCTGAGTTTCGTGCATTCCTGTCCCTCTGCAGGGACCATGTTCACTCCTTTAATGTTTTCAATCTGGTGATCATAGCAGGCACCACTTTGATAGATTTGATGGTTCCGTTTTGCACAACAGTCTGACAAAGCACATCATACCATCCCATTTGACATATGAAGGAAACAAGGCTTTTAGAAATGGTATGATATGTGGTTTGATACATTGCTTGTTTAAAAGATGACCACCTCCCCTTGGTGGGGAGGCCTGATGGCACTCAAAGAAAGAATAAGCAGGCTACCAAGATGAGACTTGATAGCCTATGACCATATAGTGGGAGAGGAGGTACCCCTCAGCCTTAGACCTAGGGCAGAGGAATAGGGTGAAAGTGGGAGGGAGGCAGGGAGGAACAGGAGGATAGAAGTGATGGTATAACAGTTTAGTTGTAATCTGAATAAATTAATAAAATTAAAATTAAAAAAAATAAAAGATTTCCAGGGGGTCAATGAAGAGGGTGGAGTTAGCAGCCTTTCTCTAGACAGTTGGAGAGGATGAAACTTCTTCCACACAAAAGCAGATGCCCAGCAAAGGGCAGGCAGGACATATATTCACTTACCTGTTCTATCTCTTTTCATTAAGTTGTACCCACATGTTGGGGAAAGAGAGTATACAATGAGTTGCAAATAGTCTGCATCCAGGAGTCAGTTTTGTTACTGTTTGGAATGGACACCCAAACCCACTCCTCTTGCCATGCTGCTTAGGACCCATTTACTCTCCAGGGCTCTCGTTCTTTGATTGGAAAAGTTCATTACATGGGGGGAAGATAACTAGTTTAGGCCTTCATTGATCTTAATGTGTCCAGTTGCTAAGGGTCTTGAATGGGGAGCATAAGATGTCTTGGTAATTAAATGAATAAGTGGAGTGTGTGTTCCAGATTCTCAAGACTCTGTCCAATAATAATGACAAGACTGAGACTAATGAAGACCCTTTATTAAATGATGAATATCATGTTCTTTATCTTATTTAAGCCTGAAAAACCACATGGGATAGGTATTATTTTCTTTCTAACATGGGTAAAATGGAAGCTCAGGCAAGCAGTGTAGCTTCGTTCAGACCCTAGAATTAGAGAGTGACGTAAGCCAGGGTAAAATTCCAGCAGTGGCTCTTAACTGCAAAATTTTGTAATGATCTTGTGTTCCTAGTAAGTCTTCAGACCTCAAATGCAGAAGGAACCACTGTGGCTAGCCAAATGGCATTTCTAAGAGGAGAGAGAGGATTGTGATTAACTTACCTCTTATATTTCTTCATAGAAGGTTTGTTGGTTGGTCCTGTATCTTTCTCCTAAGCACTGACTGTCATCACACATGAGGCTTACCTTTCCCTTTGTCTGCCTAGGTTACTGGCCTGCAAGCAGGGACCAGTACTCATTGTATTAGGTGCTGCATCCTTGACACCAAAACAGCTCCTGGCCCACTCATTGAACAGCCTGGAGTTTCCAGTCTGACAAATGAGTTCCAAGGGAGAGCCTAGGGAAGATGTGACTAGCATGAAGGCTGGAGTGGGTTTGAGGTACAAGGTAGTGGTTGGAGCCTTTCTTTATCTATCCCTGGGGTAACCAGAGGAGGTGGCAGGAAAAGCTTGGCTGAAGAAGCAAATTCATGTGGCTTTGAAGAGCTCTCACAAAGCATAGAAGTCTCAAGGGTCCATGCAGAAAAAAGCTCAATGACATTGAGGAAAACAGTAATGAAAAAAGATGAGAAAAAATTCATTGGACTTTTGTTATCTTTCAGAACCTTCCCAAATGTGTGCAACCTGGTGCTTTCAGCCTGCCCATGAGTCTTTGTTGGGATAGTGGTGTCCCTATTTTGCAGGTAACCAAAACCAAAGAAGCTTCTTATTGCAAGGAGCAATGGTAAATGCCAAGATTCATAACCAATCCAAGTGCTGGGAACGAGTGACTGAGTGCTTAGTCACAGAGGGGGAGCATCTATATCAACAAGCAGATACAGGATCATGTGGAAGAGGGAGCGGAAAGAATGTAAGAGCCGGAGGATGGGTAGCAGTTCTGGGAAAAGCTGGCCTCTGGGTGTGACATGGCTGATACACTGGTGAACCCAGAGCAGCTGTAGTTAGCCATATAAGGACTCCACAAGGTCAAGAAAGTTAAAAAATTCTAGCAGGGAGAAGAGCGCTTTGAATCACTAACTCCAGCTGGGGAGCTAAGGGCAGTCTATGTTGGGGCAGAAGAGTCACTGCTCTTTGGGTGGTGTCGAGGATAGGTTGCCTCTGTCCTTATGAATGACCCCACACATATGTGCTCATGGACAGCACTAATTGAACTTAATCAATTGATCTTCTTAGATGGGCAGGAGAAAGACCCAGTGAGGGGTGCTAGGGGAAGCTGGAGGGATGGAGTAGGGGAGATGGATATGACCAAAATACATTGCATGTCTGGATGAAATTACAAAACAAACAAAACAAAACAAAGCAGACCTTGAAGAGGTGACAAAAAGCAGGGTTTGAGTTTGTGTCTGTCTGGCCCCAAATCTAGGGCTGGTTCTTCTATCCTGCAGTAAGGAGGCCAATTAGAGCCAAGGAGAGAAGTGGGCTTTATGTGAGGGAAACTTTTGTGTTTTAAACAAACAAGAAAGGGTGTTGCTTCTATCTAGGGGCACTGTGGCCCATAGGAAAAGTAGAGCCAGCACAAGGCTGCATGGATAATTCTTCCAGTATTGGGATTCTACTCTCTCCCACTGAAAGCCAGGACTTTCTCATCGCTACTGAACCTCAGTTCAAGTCTTTTCAAACTCTATGCCTTGATTTCAGTCTAAGGAACTCTCCCTGTCAGCTTCCCCATTCGAATGCGCTATATGAGTTCAATACCAATCACCTGACTCAGGTGACCTACCTACCTACACTTCAATCTGTGCTCTGCCTTTACTATGTCACTTTAGACAGTTTACTTGGCCTCTCTGGGAGTCCCTTTTATTACCTGTAAAGTGAGGATGAGATGAGATCCCACCTAGTGCCATATCTCCTAGTGCCTAGAATGATTTCCCTTTTATTGAGTGTCTATCATATACCATATAGGACAAAGAAATGATGAGAGCAGTGTCCCTCTTCTTATGGCAATTGTATTGGATTTAGCCTGGCACATGTGAGGATGGGTCTTGCCTGGCACATGTGAGCATGCAGGATATGTCTTGCCCGAGAGTGCCTTAATGCTCATGTTTGGCATGTTATAACATCACCTTCCCAGGTTGCAGTTTCCACCTCTGTGAAGTGCTTCATGGGACTTTGTGACTCCTGGATACGCAGATGTACATTTGATCCCTCCTTGCCTGTGCATCTTTCTGCTAAGCACAGACCATCACACATGGGGCTTAGATTTTCCCTTGTCTGTCTCAGCTACTGGGGAGGAAGCAGGAACTCATGCTGCTGGTGCTGCATCCTTGCTACCAAAATCATACCTGACACATATAACTTGCCTGATTAAATACACTGAGTTATCTCACAAGTTTTCTTTTTGGAGCTTCCTGTCTCAAGCAACCAGACCAGAGACTGACTGGAGGAGGTGGTGTGGTATATCTGTTGAGTGAATTAATAAGTGAGTGAATAGGTATAACCAAAAATTAGACCAAGAATAGCCAGAGGCAGAAAGCAAGATCTTTTCTTGGAGATCAACAACTAACATGGTTTTTTATTAAATTTTGCTTTAGGGACCAGAACTACAGTGTGTTCTTACTTCTATCCTCTCTGCCACCTGTCTCACAAACATAAACATCCTCAGGAAAACAGGGCTTGGAGACATCCATGAATATCACAAGCCCTATGGCTGCCTAAGATGAGCATCTTCTTTACCGACGGTGCAAGCGTTGCCTGCTTGATCCATGATAACCCCTTAGAGTAGAAGGTGTTTTCTGAAGCTGCCTCTTCTCTGTGTGTTTACCAGGCACATTTCCAGCCTGTTTCATATGGATTAGTCTGGGCTCAGAGTCTTCACATGCTTCTCAGTGTATTTCAGAAGCTCGTGAAATTACATTATAGATTCATTGTATAAACAGGACACTGGGCACGGCTTTTGTCAGCCAGCCCCACAGTCAAATGGCACCGACCAGGAGGCCGGCTGAGGCCCTGGCTGGTGGTGTGCAAATCCTCCAAGTAAACTGGTCATATGCTTGTTTATTTAATCTCTGGCTTCTAAATGCCAATTTGGTAATGAAAATAGCATCTTTGCACACTTTAGTGGGGGATATAATGGGAAGAGGGAGGTGAATGGGCAGAAACAATGCAAGAGATATCCCTTTGCAAATCTGAGCAGGGACAAAGGGAAGGAGTTGGTGGCCAGGACTAGCTATTCTCCAGCTGGGGGCTTAGCTGGAGAGCCTTTCTGAGTTTTGAGTTCTTCACTGTCAGAATAGGCAGCATAATAACTGTGATATAAAGATTAGGTGACATATGGGGTGGTCAGCAAACGTTAGATCTTATCTTTCTCAGTGGAGTCTGATTTAGATGAATTTCACTCATTCACAGTTGATTTTTACCTATATTAACAAGCAAGAATTAGAATGCTCCTCCCTTACTCCAAGAGCGCCCAAAGGAACAAGACCTTGACAGAACACTGGCATGGAGACCTGGACACCCTGCTCTTGCTGGCTGTGGGATCTAACAGAAGGTGCTTTCTGAGTCACATCTTTTGAGTGTGTACTGTAAAGATTTCACAGACTCTGAGATTTCCTTGGGGATGGACTAGAGACTGGAGTGCTATAGACAGGACACAGTGCAGGGAGGTGAAGATGGCTGAGTAACGTAAAGATAGCTGACCAAACATGACAACCTAAGTTCACTGTGTGGGACCCATGTACAAAGGACGGACATGGCTGCTTGTTTGTAATGTTGGTCTGGGAAGGAGAAGACATGTTGTCATTCAACTCACCTAAGTAAAACTCAGAGACCTTGGATTAACCAATTAACCAAACAAGAAAGATGATGACTAGGAAAGGTTATCCAAAGTTCCTATCCAGCCTGCACATGCGTGCTCACTTGCACACACATATGCAGCTCCATGCTCAAGTATGTGTATATGTGTACACATGTTTGAATGGCAAGATGTGATCCTGGGTCCTAGTGATGACTGCACAGGGAATAGATACTTTTCTAAGTATTTAAACCTCGGTTAACTTATCTCTGTCTAAGAGCTGAGAAGATAGGTGCCATTATTATGTTCATATCTCAAGGATGTGAACATAACGTGCTCAAGGCTATTCAGTGATAAAAAAATCAGAGCCAGAAATTTTCCAGAATCTAGGCAATGTACATCCACAGTCCCACTTATGACCATGAACTATTCCATGCTGTTTTATGGTAGGAGCCACTCTAACTATTATGACTTGGGTTAAATATTGCTCCACAATACCTACCCATGTCTTTTGTTCCTCAAAGGTCCAGAAGTTCTATTAAAAATTAATTGGTTTACTTTACAAATAAATCATATATATATATATATATATATATATATATATATATATATATGCTACATACAAATTTTTTCAATGCCAGGGACCAAACCCAGAGCCTTGTACTTGCTGTGCAAGCATTCTGTCACTGAGCTTTATCTCAGCCCACAATGTGATGTTTAAAAATACACATACCATGTGGAATGAGTCAACTGAACTAATTAACACATAAATATATCAGTTTTTTGTGGTGTTAAAGCAGTCAAAACTCTCTCCCTAGCTTTTGTCAAGAGGAAACTAAACTGTTATTAACCACAGGCACCATGCTGCATAATGGATTCTTGGAGTTTAATTTTCCTAGCTAACTGAAAGTTTGTGTCCTTTAAGGTTTTCCTACCCAACTGCCTAGCCTCGGAACCTGGTAGCCATTCCTCTAGTCTCTATGTCAAGGAGTCCCACTGTCTAGAAATCCCATGTATAAATGAGATCATACACTGTTTAATGTCTTTATGCTCTCGGTGTTTTGCACTTAACCTATTTGGTTCCTGGTAGAGTTCTAGAAATTCTCACCCCCAAGAAAAAGTAAATCAAAAAGGGGGTTTTCTATGGAAAGGGTGTTAGTAAAGCCTTGAAATCAGTATAAAGGTTGGAGAACCAAGATCAAGAGCCAAATGAAGCAGAACATAATTCAGCCATGAAATGCACCAGACTCCAGCCTGCTGCTTCCCCAGCACATACCATTCATGTCCCTGGACATTGTTTCTGTGCCTTACCCATCTTGTCTCTACAGAGGTTGTTGTCCCTGCTCTCCAGCTGACGCTTTGCTCTGTAAGGACCTGGGCAGAAAGTGTGTTTTCATTCGTGCCTTATGGTACATATCTACTCCTTGTGTATATTTGGGGTTAGTCATTAAAGAAGTCAGAGGGCATGTCCCTTTTTCTTTATTTATATTCTTCCCCATCCAAAGGTGGTTTAGATAATATGATAGACAACAAAAGGTGCTACTAAATAAACAGAGGTGGGGCTTGAATGCCTCTCCCCAAGTCCTCTACTGACAATGGAGGTCAGCACTGCTCGGCCAAACCTCGGTGCCCTTCATAGACTCCCACTGGAGGACATAAAGGAATAATATATATTTCCCTCAATTTTGGTTCTTCAAGTTTTAATTCTTCAAGAATTTTTTTAAAAAAATCTAGTTTTCCTATATCATGTACCTTGTACCGCAGAAATAAATGAAGAGGATAAAACAAACATATATGGAAAGAGATTCATGACACAGGAACATACAGAAGGATGTTCATAATATAGATGCATATAGAGGATGTTTACATACAGACACATATGCATGCATGGTCAAAATGGAAAAGTATACAAAAGGACGCTTGTTGCAGTTTCGCTCATTATATGGAGATGTTGTCACAACTTAGACACCCAACATCAAGGACTTATTTATTTAATGTGTGTGCATGTGTGTATGTGTGTGTATGTATGTGTGTGTGTGCATGTATGTGTGTGTGCATGTGTGTGTGCATGAGTGTGTGCATTTATGTGTGTGTGCATGTGTGTGTATGTATGTGTGTGTGCATGTATGTGCGTGTGCATGTGTGTGTACATGAGTGTGTGCATTTATGTGTGTGTGCATGTGTATGTATGCATGTGTGTGCATGTGTATGTGTGTGTGTGTGCATACATGTGTATTCACATGCATGCCATGCCTGAGTATATGTGACCCATGTGTATGCAGCAGACCTGGAAGGTCAGAAGTGGACATCCAATTCTGTAGAACTGAGGTTATAGATAGCTGTGATCTCTATGTGGGTGCTGGGAATTGGACCTGGGTCTTTTGCAAGAGTTGTAAGTACTCTCAATCACTAAGTCAACTTACTAGGCCCCATCAGGAGGTCTCTAAGAGTTGTGGACTCATGATAGGATATTGTGTATTAAAGCTGATAGTTTCCAATGGCTTTAGAGAACTAATTGGTAAAAGTAAGCATAACAAAAGAGAGCTGAACAGACTATGATCTAAGGCTTGAGGAAAAATTCTCATATGTATAGATGAAAGATCAGAAAAAGCCACTGTTAACTTGTTATCATTATTCTCTCTCTCTCTCTCTCTCTCTCTCTCTCTCTCTCTCTCTCTCTCTGCCTAAATTTTCTACGAACAGAAATAGTCAAGAAAATAAAATTACAATACACAATATTGTATAGCCTTGTGGTGAAAGAGTATCAGTATAGCCCATTGGCATGGATTAAATCACTATACATATCCCATTGGCGTGATATAAACTTGTATATTCTATTGGCATGGTTTGAGTTGGTATAATGATTATGGGGGAAATAATCTATAGTAATGGAGGAATGTTTCCATCTGTTGGATTCTGCCTCCCTGCTTCCTGCCCTTTGACTTCAAACAGTGACTTCTGGGAATCTCATTTTTATTGAAGTGATAGAATTCACTAGATGCCAAGAGCTATGTGCACATATAATGAATCCTCATTATAGCATCATCCATAATAACAAACAGTGTAGAAAAGCTAAATGTCCAACAATTGGCAAACGGTTCTGTGAATTATGGTGCATCAGCATGAAGGGTATTATGGCACCGTTAAAATGATAATCATGGAGATGAGCAATATAGGATAAATTTCTGACAGGATGCAAAGTGCAAAATGTTGAGTACCATGTCTGTGACAATAGAACATGTGAGCCGGCTTAGAATAGATGCTCAGTACACTAGAAGGGAAAAGATAGAGGTGGGGTGAGTAGAACATAGAAAAATAATAATGACTTAGTTTGCTAAATGTAAATGATATGGACCTGTTGTCTTTTTAATAAAGATGAAACTTAAACATAAAACTTGAATCTCTATAAGCAAGGGCTCTTTGCATATTGTTTTACAACCATCAGGTGGAGTGATGAATGGACATTACAGAATTAAAGGACAACGGAGGGAGGGGTAGCAGAAGAGCACAAGTGGGATGTGAATGGGGCTTGGCAGCCCTTTTACATGCTGAGAGTTTGCAGTTCATTTTCAGAGAATGGAGGGAAGAGGATGCAACTCTTCTTCCCTGCGTGCTTTTCAAATCTATGGTATTTATTGAACCTTCACTGACATACACTCTACAATGCACTTTTCTCATTGGCCTTCTCTGGGGTTGACCCTGCCATGGGCACCATTTTGAAGGTATAAAAAAGTTAGACCAAGAGCAGTATAATGATTCCTGAAAGACCAAAAGCCAGGAAGTGTCTAAGTAAAGATTTGACGGTTTTATTCTTCCTCACATTTCATTTCTCTAGCCAGCATGGCACCAGTCTGTGAGTCTCAGCCTAGCCTAGTCATGACTTCCTCCTCACTTCTTTCTCCTCTCAGTTAGTTGCCCTTGACCTTGAGCTACAAGTTCAAAAGTGAGCAGTAGAAAGCTCTTTGTCTAGGGGTGGAGATGAAGAAGGTGTGGGAAATTTGCCTATTGCACATGAAATATAAACGTAGGTTAGAAAATCGCTGTCGTGGTTGAGTGCTCAGTCCTAAACAGGATATTTCTCTCATTCCCTCTGGGGCTCAGGGAACACCACAGGAAAGCATGGAAAGAATGTTACGAGGCAGATAACAGGGAGAAATGCTGTCCTCTGGGAGTGACACAGGCATTGCATTTACATACAAGGCAGCTGTGGTTGCCTTCTCTGGGCATGCTCAAGACTGGGCCTGTCATTGGTTATACTTGAATCAGGGAGGGGTTATGGAGCCATATCTCTCCCTGGGTGTTGGGCTCCATGGCCGAATCTGTCATCTCTCTGGGGCCTTGAGGACAGAACCGAGCCTGGAGTTTCAGCAGAAGTCTCTGGTAAATACTTCCGCATAGGAATGACTAAGCATGAGCCATTCGGGCACGTCCTGGTATGAACCCTGCCTGCCAACAACCATGAAACACAAACCAATTGGTCCCACAGTATTAGGCCACTTTACATCCTGGGAGACTCCATATCTCCTGACACCTTATACGCTGTCCCCACCATAATAAAGTTGAGACCTCACTCTGATAAGACTTCCGACTCAGGAGGCTGGGTTGCTCAGCCCACAGGAAGAGGAAATGGTGGGCCGAGTTCCCTCCCATTCCAGCCCTACCTGCCTGCATAAGAGACCCAAGCACATGCTAATTACTGGATACAGGTGACTCTGAGAGAGGGATAGTCATTACCATGACTTGTGTACCCACAGGTGTGTCCACCAGGATCTCGTGGATAGTCCTGCACTCCGGGACACACAGACCACCGTGGGTCACAAAAAAGACAAAAAGACACGAATTCACAAAGAAACTTGTAGGGAGAGGGTGGTGCTCACAGTGCTGCAAGGGACGTAAGAGAGGGTGGATGACAAGGCAGTACTGGTGGTGGAAGTAGCTTGTATGCACTATATACAATGGTTGAATTTTTCAAGGAATAATTTTTCAAAAATTGCAATAAGAAGTGAAAATCATTGCTGTGACTTTCTTTATGATGCACATTTCCAGAGAAAGATAAGTCTTAAACATGAACTCTTACTAAACAAAAGCACAGCCAGTTTATGGTTAATCTAAATTTTCTTTCCTTTTTTTCTTTAAAGTTAGTGGTAGCTCCTATAATACTTGCGCTGGCTGGCTATATATTTTCTGAGCCTCTACTCTGGGCTAGAGATGTAAGACAGATTTCTGCCTTCTAGAAGTGCACTAAAAAGTACCCTGTTGTGTGTTCAGACTGAGTGGGATACAAGAAAGAATCACTGCACATAAACCAAATCCACAGTGGTGGGCATTTCCAAGCGTGCCTAGAGCCGTCCACAGGACTTGGAGCAGGAAAAGTGTTCATGGAGAAGAGACACATGGAAGAATAAGTGTAGAGAGATTACTTGGATCCTTGCAGAAGCTTGCTCTCTGAGATTACAGGGCTTCAAGGGATGCTCGAGCCGGTAAGCTGCACCTGCATCAGAAGAGTTGGTGTTACCCCAGGATAAGGGGCTCTACAATAGAGAAGAGAAGAGATCTGCTAAGTAGAACTTACTATGGGACCTTGGGCAGGTTATAGACATTAAGGCATTTGGTGGTCCAGAGTTTTAGAGAGGCAATCAGTTCAACCTCATCCTGTTATGAGTCTGCAAATGCCTCCCACTACCCAGGGAAGAAATGAAAGGGCACTAACATGATTCGTTACCCCTGATTAAGGAGGTGCATTGTGGATTAAGTCAAGCACCATAGCAATTCCACAAGGTCAGTCAGGTCCATGTTAGGATCCCAAGACTCAAAGGGAGAAGGAGTGAAATAGTGAGTGAGATAAAGGGGGGGCACCCAAAAGGTTTATAGAATAAATGATAAGGGAGAGAGCAAGCTGTCCAAGCTTTCTTCCATGAAGATAGGTCTCTGGCTGGGATTCCTGGTGTTCCTCCCTGCTAACAAGCATGGCCCAGCCAAAACCAGGAGTTAGGCTACATCACGTACTTTACTTAAAGGAAATGAAACTGCAGGGCATAGTGGCACATGCCTTTAATCCCAACACTTGGCAGGCAGAGGCAGCCTAGCCTAAAAGCAAGTTCCAGGACAGCCTAGGTTGTTACACAGAGAAATCCTGTCTCAACCCCCCCTTCCCCTTCAAAACAGAAATAAAGCCTTCTCTACTCTCAGATTCTGAGGAGAATGTACTCACCAGGGAAATATTATTTCTGCGTGGAGTGTGTGTGTATCTGTTATGTGTGCACATGCATATTTAAAATATGAAAGAAAAAGACAGAAGACCTTTAAGGAACTATAAGGTTAACCACCATCTCTGAGATGAGGCTGAGAGGTGAGGGATTCTAGCAAGGGCTGTAGTCTGAGTGCTGTGGGGATTCTGTCTGTAGACACAGCTGTCATTTCCCAGTGACCTTCTGGGCTAGCTTTTCCTTGGTTCCTAATTTCTCCTTCATTTGGCTAAAACCATACTCCATTCTCCATTACTGTATAGGATACAGATTCCTAATGCATGGTCTCTGCCTTTAGGAAGCTCCCAGACACTGGATTTTTGTCTTAGCTTTGTCCCTTCTTGTCTGGCTTCAGTCAGTGCCTTCCATTCTCCAGATTGACCCCTGTGGCTTCAGTCAGGACATTGGCATTGACTGCATGTTAAGCTAAGGCACCAGGATAGCCTTATCCCAGAAGCTTCTATCAACCCCACACCTTAGAGGCAATCCTCCCTCTCAGACAATCTGTCAGCTTTCTATGGCCATCAATATTTCTCTAATCAACACATCCTTTTATTTTCTATGGGGACCAGAATGAAAGCTAACTGGTTTTCCCAGGTATAATTTCAACATTGTCGCAGTCAATACGTGTGGATCAAACTTGGATGTGGAAGTGACCATGAATGGGAGGACTGGCTCCCCACTGCCGCAGCACAGTGGATACCTGCACGGGCTCCTCATGATTTTCCTTTTCTTACCCTGCTCCTCAGACTCAATCTCTGTGTGTAAATACCTGCAACCAGCACCAGTCCACATCCTGCCTTGTCTTCCCAGTGTGTGCTAATGAATGCATTGATTTTTCCTATTCAGCCCCACAACAGTTATTTCAGAGATAAACACCTCCAGCTTGTGGTTATTAATCTGTGGCATGTTGGACAGCTGGAAACAGGTGGCAAGAGAAGACTGGTCTGGATATTGCTAAGTGGGGGTGGGTGGGTGGGTGGGCACACTGGGACAGATATCATCTCAATTTCCAACAAGCTGTGGGACCACAGATCAGCCACCACCCTTCTGGCCTCAGTTTCCTCACTTGAAAATGAAAATTGTTATACTAAGTATGAGGTTTTTAACAGTTTAAAAATATCAGCAGGATGCTTTGACGACAGGAAGTCTTCTCCACAAGACTGTTTATGAAGTAAGAAACAGAAGGACTGGGGGATAATGGGGGAGTGGAGTGTGAGGGTGGGACTGGGAGGAGAGGAGAGAGGGGCCTGGGATTAGGCTGTTAAGAGACTAAATAAATAAATAAATAAATAAGAGAAAAAACAGACACTTAAAAAAAAAGCAGCCACTGTGTTTGGAATGAGGTGGAAGTGGGAGTCCTCTAGCCCCAACTCCTTCTGGTGTGGAGACCTTTGAGTTCCTCTATAAAACCAAAGCCTCTTCCTTGTTCATGGGGAGACTTCTGGGTGTCTCTTCGAATGATACAGCTCAGAGGAATATCCTTGGAAGAGGCAAGAAAGAGACAAACAACATTTTAGTAACAGACGAGGAGCAGGAGGAAGGGATGTGACCAGAGGAAGGAGAGCCTGGCTTTACTAACAAACAAGCCAGCTCCACTTGGAGAAGTGACTGAGTTGGTTGTTCATAATCCAGTCTTCGTTTCCTTATCTGAGTACCACTGATTTTGGTCCAGAACCTTCTCTCCATGCTTTAAAAATTACAGATATCCTTAAGTTGTAACTGAAGCTCTGAGGACCTTGGACAAATATCTCTACATTTTGGACTCTCAGTTTCCTCCCTTGTAAAATGAGCATACCTGTACAGACCTGTGTTCTATTTAAACAATCACACACATTTTATGAACTATTAATAACACATTGTGATTTATTTATTGATCACTTATTCCCTATCAGTACTTATGCATTTAATTTTTTTCTGAAGACTTTACAAGCACCAGAAATGAGAGGGGCCATCATTCTCCCCTTCCACACAATGACTAGAGAGGAGAGGTTCGCTAGATACCAAATACAACAATTCTAGTTCTAAACCAAATATCTGAACTCGTCGCCATCGTCTTGCTTAGT
Organism: Acomys minous; assembly: GCF_964271855.1. Taxonomy (NCBI): domain Eukaryota; kingdom Metazoa; phylum Chordata; class Mammalia; order Rodentia; family Muridae; genus Acomys; species Acomys minous. The sequence goes on along the minus strand of NC_140483.1, from coordinate 161,793,330 downwards.
TTTGTTGTCAGCTTGACATATTAAGGAAGAGGGAACCTAAGTTGAAGAGTTACTTCTATCAGATGGCTGTGGGGGTAGTTTTGATTGATGTAGAGGGCCCAGCTCACTGTGGGCCTGGGCTGTATAAGAATGATAACCAAACATGAGCGTAGCACCAAACTGGTAAGGAGCAGTCCCCCGTAGCCTCTGCTTCCCTTCCTGCCTCCGAGCCCCTACCCTGAGCTCCTGTCCTGGCTTCCTTTGATGATAGACTGTAGTCTGTAAATAATATATGCCATTTCTTCTTCCAAATAAGTTTTGGTCACTGTTTTGTCACAGCAAGAGAAATGAAAGTAGAACACTACTGTACTTGGTGCTGGTTGGGAAGAAATGCTCACTTTCATTCCTTGGGAAAAACCAAAACTCTATACTTGGCCTGGGAAAGAACTTTTGTCTACTTTCCCCCTCTTTATAGGCCATATAGTCGTATAGCTTCAACGTCACTCAGATACAGGAGGCTGATCTTGGCTCTTAATTTTGTCTTTATATTTTTGGTGTGTGCTGGTGGTGGACATATTTATATCTGAGTTCGTGTACCTATGAGGGTGGAGGCCTGAGGAGGATGTTGGGTATTCTGATTTATCATTCTAAGCCTTACTACTCTCTCAAGGAGCCAGGAGCTAGGCTGGCAGCCAACAAGTCCAGCTATTTCTTCTGTTTCTAGCTACATATAGTTACAAGAATGCATGCACAGCCATGCCAGACTTTCCACATGGGTGCTTGGGATTTGAACTCAATAACTTACACTTGTGCAACATGAAATCTTAATCATTGGATAATCTCTTCGGGTCCATGATCTTGGATCTTGACCTTGTCCTTGTAGGCTGTCACAATTTCCAGCTGGGGTTTCATTACCTCTACCTACCCATATGGGGTTGGTTATCTATAGCAGTTACATTACTCTTTGCTGGGAGCAAGGGCATCAACAACATGGTATATTTCCTATATGTGCTTAGAGTACATATAGAAGAAGAAGAAACCTATGAGCATTAGCAAGTGTCTGCGTGGGGTGAAAGGTTGGTATGCTGGGCAGTGAGGTGCTATGGGAGAGCACCGAAGCTTAACAGTCTTCCTGTACCGAGAAGACCTCAACCTTAATATGAAGGTTGAGTTAAGATAGTCAGTGGAACTGCCAAAATAGAGAGAATGGCAGCAGGGGATGGGCATGGGGGCACTTGGTGGGGGTGGGGGTGTCAGTACAATTCAAATGCCTAGAAAAAGAGCAAAGAGGTGGCTAAATAAGACATTAACAGAAAGAGAGACAATAGTGTTCTGATCCCAGGGAGCCTCCGAAGCGTAAGCAACAGAATTCTAGAATAGCTATTTGAAAAAATATAGGAAGGGTGGGTTGGGAAAGTGATCTCAGAGAACAATGATGGTGCCTGGGTGGGGCAACCAAAGTTGTTTGAGCAGAAAGCATACATTTGTTGCTATGGGAATTGGCCTCCTGTACATGAGGATGGTTGGTAGTGAGGCCCAACATGATTAGTATGACCCCAGGGTGTCCCTGATCTCTTCAGTTCTGTGGGTAATGATTTTATCTGCTGAGATAGAATCCTAGAGAGGAAAGGGCATAGGGCAGAAGACAAGCTCAGTGTAGAACACACTGACCTTGAAGAGAGTCAGAGGCACTGACATGAAGCTACTCATGGAGATCTGGGTTGTGTGGGTCTAGGGTTCTGGAGAATGAGATTTCGCACCACTGGTACATACACTAACCAAGCTTAAGAATTCCTGGAAAAATCCACAGAGTGTAATGAGCACACAGGCAAGACCCTCTAAATCACCAGGTGGGAAGAAGGCAGGTATAGGAACGACTGCTTGTTGGGGCTTGTGAGGTGTTTTTGAGCATAGCTGTCGGTCTAATATTTAAAGACACCTCTGTCTCTGGGCACAGGCTTCATGTTCTCACAATATTATTTGAGGGCTGTTACTAAATCCATATCATATCCAATTTTTCCATTTTACAAGGGGGAAAAATAAAGAAAATAACTGTTCAGTTTGGTTACTATTTCTTTCTAACTATATTCCCTTAATGAGGCATTTGCCTGCAACATGGTCTGTTATGTGTTCCGTGTTTTATAAAAGATCTCTTGGGAAAAATAACCCAGGAAACACAATTTTTCGGCACCATCTCCTTTTATTAAGAATAATGAAAAGGAAACAAGAATCATTCTCCCAGTCAAACGCACTTCTGCTGCCTCTTATAGGTATTTTTATGACAACCGGCAGGTAACACAGGCACCCGAATAGCTGCTCACACACAGATGTGGATCCATTTTATGGCCCTGTGAAGTCATGTGTATTATCAAGGCAGGTGTGTGTACACAGGAATATATTGAGTGCATATACTTATATATGGCTTATGTCTGGATAAAGGTTGGGGATGGTATAAGGCCTTAAAATTCCACACATACACTCATTGAATTCCTTGTCCAGGAAAGCAATTATCTCTCAAAATGGACAGAAAGAGCAGAGAGGAATGTTAACTCAGGACGGAAAAGTCAAAACAAAAAAATGAAGTTGTTTATTGGAAATTATTCAGGTTGTTTGAAAAAAAAACTAGGGTCCTCCACAATCACTTTTTGAGTAGATTTGGCCACAGTCACAGCTGGGTTAATGGCTACAAGCAAGAGGCTGTTGCCCATGGCTCTAGCCTTGACCACTAGTTATATTTCAGGTGTGGCAGAATACCCGTATTACATGGGATTGAAAGGAATTGCTGTAAATCTGGGTCATATTCTCTCTGGCTGTTCTTCCATTGTTGGTTATTTAGCTTGATAGTTTGTGGTTCCATCAGCAACCTATGGTCTTAGGTGAGACCTACCTCTGACTCCTTTTCATTTCCCCATAGCAGTGTCAGCTAATATTTACTGAGCCATCTATGAGTTACTAGGTGCTATGTGCAAGAACCTGCTCCCTACTTTCAAGGAGCTTCCAGATTTCCCAGGAGTTCAGTGGTAGGGAGTATAAAGATCTCAAACTGAGTCTGGTGGTACACAGCTGCAACATCAACACTCAGGAAGCAGAGGCTAGTCTGGGATGCAGTTAGGCCCTATTTCAAAAACAAGAGACAAAACAGAACAAAAAGGCAAGGATCAAAGGTCAGCAACATCCAGCTCAAACCCTCAGCTCTACCTGACCCTACGCTTTTAATCTTAATTTCTTCATTTGTAGAACAAGGACAAAAGTCACAGTCCTTACCTCATGGGGCTGTTGTTATAAGGTTTAAATGCAATTAGTTCTGTACACTGATCATTAGAGCCCGAGTACAAATAAGAGCTTGACCAATGTGAGTCCTTTTGAGTATTGGCTGCTTATTTGAGCGATCACCTGCTGTCAATACTACTTGTTTTTCCCACTTCTTGCACGGTTCTTGGTGAGACACATGACTAACCTAGAATAGAGATATTTTCTTCAGCCTTCTTTGTGGTTTGGTGTGTCTGATGTGTTGGGATTGTTGGAAAACATGTTTAAGAACCATCATGTTCTTTTTTTAATAATTTGTTTTTAAAACTTTATTCACTTTACAACCCAATCTAGCCCCCTCCCTTGTTTTCTCTCTGTCCCACCCTCCTTCTCTCCTCCCCCTCCCACCATTCCCTTGCCCTAGTCCTCAGAAAAGGGAAACCCTTCAACCCAAGCAACTGACCTCAGCCTTTAATGTGCTCTTTACCTTTGCTTCCAGCTTGTAGTCTGAAGAGTTGATGCAATAACTCAAGCCACAGAACATTTTAGACCATGTATTTGTTAGTACATTGATTACGTTTCTTCTTGCTGACAAAAGTAATGTGAGGGATGAAGGTTTTGCTCTGGCTCAATTCAAGAATTCAGTCTGTCATTGCAGGGAAGTCATAGTAGCAGGAACTTAAGATTGTTGGTCTCACACACAAACACACACACAAAAAAAGACTGTTGGTCACATGGCACATACAGTCAGAAAGCCAAGAGATGAATGTTGGTGCTTAATCCACTTTCCCCCATTTATTCAAACCTTGATGCCAGCCCATGGAATATTGGCCCCCCCCCCAAAAAAAATTCGGCTAGGTCTTTCTCTCTCAACTACCTCAGTCTTGAAACTCCCTCAAAGACATGGCCAGAGGTATTTTTTCTAGTAATTCTACATTCAATCAACTTGTCAATCAACATTCACCATTACAGTTGGGTTACTTGGGAGATAAATGTTACAGATTTGAGTGAGCAAGAGGTTTTCAGGGGATTGATGAGTGCCTTAGTAGTCCTTGTCAGAGACTCTGAAGATGAAAGGCTCACTCTGAGGAAGACCTAGGAAGTTTGGTCCAGGGGAGGAACCCTGACACTCCCACAGTGGACTATTTCATTTTGGTTTGGTTTATTTGAAAGACGCATATATGTCCACCTTCTTTAATCCTTTATTATTTCATTAACTATCTAGTTCTACCAAAACTTCCATACATAAGTGGATAGTCTGGGGATGTTGGTATAGAGATTGAGTGAACACAGGGGATGGTGTTGCTCCATCCCCAATGTCACAGAAGGCTTCTTAAAACCCTGATACCTGCACTGGCATTTGAAGGGCAGGGCAGAGTTGCCCAAATCCAAAAGTGACTGAGACCTGGGGCACAAGTAGTATTAAATATGAACGTAAAGACTGATAAATGCTTCTTGCTAAATCTCCATGAGACTGGGAGGTTGTCTAATTTTCTTCCAACAATCACAGAAAAGAAAGGTAGACATGGCTATGAGACAAAGGTAGACATGGATGTGAGGTTACTGACTTGCTGAGTTTATATCTCCCTGGCTTCTATAATCTTCCCTCACACACCTCTGTTGTAGTAACTGTGGTGTTGCTGTGATTGCTGCTTGATGTATCTGACTGTCCACTTGACTTCAAGGTCAAGAACTTTGTTTTCTTCTTTCCTATTCTTTGATCTTCTGGTTCAGCCTGTCATATGGATTCCTAAACAAACATTTGCTGAGAAAGTAAACAAACATGCAATTCCGTTTGGTCAAAGGGGCTAAAAAAGCCATTCTATTATTGAGCTGAACTCCATTTCTTTACCTTTCGCCAATCCAGCTCAGCTTCTCACATCTTGTTCTTGGTGATGTTTATGGTTCTGTTAAATGAAATAGAGGGCATATAAAGACAGCGAAACTCCTCTTGCTCTGTATGGCTTCTCAAACCAGTTAAGTTATTTTATAACACCTCACCAGAGAAGAAAGAATACCTGTTCAGTGGCTTTCCACTGATTCTATATAGGAGTATGAACCTGCTCAGCACCTCAGACACAGGATGCTCTGCCAGGGGTGGTCCAGCCCAGGAACTGGAACATATATGTTCCTCTATGGGACTGCTAGGCTGCTATGACAGTGTACTGTTTCTGAGATTTTGAAGTAGAAGTTTTAGAACCTACCTTTCACCAATACGCAATATTTCTGACCCATGTTGCCACTCCTGTCCATCCGTCCATCCATCCATCCATCCATCCATCCATCCATCCACTTAGTTCATATAACAAAGTAAGCATCAGGCTAGGCATAAGCAGGGCTTCAGAGCCTAGAGATAATTGAGATACATGATTCGGAATGATACTTCACCAACTGTGGCCCTAATTGCTTCAATAAGTGATAGTTTTCTGTCATTAACATCCATGACAAACTCCCTGGAAGCTTGTTTGCTATGGCTGCTGTAGGTCTTACACATGAGTGACATGCACTAGAAATGCTGAGAGTCAACCAACTACTTTCTAGGCTCCTCAGCCATCATGTTTGACCTCTGAGGCACGTTTGACTATTTTCCAGAAATTAAACCACAGTAGCCCACAGAGCTATTTCCTAGCATACATGAAGCCCTGGGTTCCGTGACCAGTATTACATAAACCGGTTGTGATGGCACATGTTGGTGGTCCCAGAACTAGAGTGTTGGAAGCAGGAATATCAGGAGTTAAGGTCATTCTTGGTTGCATAATGAATTCAGAGACAATCTGGGATATTTGAGGCTATCTCAACAAAATAAAAACAAGACAGAAGGAAAGAGACTAGATTGAGCCCCTGTGGTAGTTTGAATAAAAATGGAACCCATAGGCCTATAGGAATGGCACTATTAGAAAATGTGGCCTTGGTCAAATAAATGTGGCTTTGTTGGAATAAATGTGTTGCTTGAAGGTAGGCTGGGAGGTTTCAGAACTCACACCAAGCCCAGGGAACCACTCTCTCTTACTGCTGCCTATAGAACTCTCAGCTACCTCTCCAGTACTATGTGTGCCTGTGTGTCATCAAGCGTCCCACTATGTTGACAATGAAAAAAAACCTCTGAACTGTAAGCCAGCCCCAATTAAAGAGTTGCTTATAAAGTCATAGTGTCTCTTTAGAGCAATAGAAATACTAACTAAAGTAGTTTCCTTGACTAAGAGTACACAGCCAGTCAGAGTAGGCCTAGGGTTCTACTAGGGTGCCCCCCAGAGTCCCCTGATCAATGGCTGTCACTGCTGTTTTTGCCATGAATGCAAAGTCTTGTTCCCATCCCCATATTCCTCAGTAGTCAGTGTGACGATAATTGCACATAATACAGCTGACTTAGAGTCATCCACTCTTGGTCTTCCATATCAGGCTGTGAGTCAGGTGGGATGCCCTGAAGATCATAGTGGGCAGCATCCACCAAGCACAAACCTGTGCAAGCTTGAAGACTCTAGGGCAAAAGAGGCGAAACTATACTACTTAATAAAGAGGAAATGAGCTCTGCTTTTAATCTTGGCTCCACCAATCAGAGTATTGAACTTTGGATAATGCATTTATCTTTTCTGAGTCTCTTTCCCCCCTCCCCCATGAAATGGGAATAATAATTAAAATAACAGTAATAAAAAACCCCTTCAACAAATAAGAATATTGCACCGAAATTGTATGAACTCAGAATGTGCTGTAGCTTCAGCTTGCTTAGTGTTTAGCGGGGACAGGGACTGAGTTGGAGCTGAGCAGCATAGTTCCATTTCACCCTCTTGAGTCAGTGAGGTTGACGTTATCATCCATTTTGCAGAAGAAGATGCCGGTCATGAGAGCTGGTAATTTGCTCAGAGCCACACAGCTGGAATGCAGCTGCGCAGTCTGAGTCCGAAGCTGGGGATCTAGTCTTCTTCCTAGCAATATTTCACTTGTCCCGTTATGAACTGCAGCTGCCACTTGGAGCTGATTCGGTCAAGCCCATGCTTGTCCTTCACCCTATGTGTCTGCACCCAGGTAGGCCAGTGTTCTAGTTATATTCCTGTGACAAGGTACCGTGACAAGAAGCAGACGTGGGAAAAGGGGCTATCTAATTTCACAGTTCCAGACTGTAGTCCATCACTGTGGGGAAATCAGAGCAGCAGACTTGAGACAGCTGACCATTCCACAGCCACAGTCAGGAACACAGAGAGAATAAATGCTCGATTGCTTTGTACTCAACAGTACCTCTCTGTTCTAATATTGTCCATGACCTGAAGCCAGGCAGTGGGTGCCACCCACTTTTACCTTGGATGTTCTCACAGCAACTTAGATAGTCAGGACAGTGCTGCCAGAGATATACTCACAGGGCTGACCTGATCGAGACAGCCAGCCCGGGAGCCTTTCTTCCCATGTGATTCTAGGTAGTGCCACATTGATAATTCAGAATAAGCAACGGTGCTGGAGACATGGCTGAGTGGATAAGACCTTGTGCTGCTCTTGCAGAAGATTGAAGTTTGGTTCCCAACATCCACACTGGACAGCTCATAACTGCCTGTAACTCAGGCTCCAGGAGATCTGGTGCCCTCTTCTGGACTCCTCAGGCACCTGCACACATGGGATTTATACTTATATAGATATACCATGTATACATATAAATTGATGAATCAAAAAATAAATCTTTAAGACTAATGCTTGTATCCAGCAATATTTTAAAATGTTTCTTTTGTGTGCATGTGTGGGTGTATTTGTGTGTCAGTAGTTGGGTCAGCAGACACCTTTGGGTGTTGCTCTTGAGTGCTTCTTTTTTTTTTTTTTTTTTTAAGACAGGAGCTCTCACTGGTTTGGATTCACCAATTAAGGCATCCACAGAAGCACAGGGATTACAAGCCTATGCCTCTTTGCCCTGCTTCCTTCAGTGGGAACTGGGAGTCAGACTTCCATTCTCATTCTTGTAAGGTGAGCACTTTACTGAATGAACTATCTCTCCAGCCTCTTGGCTATTTTTCTAATCCACAGCTCCTAGAGCAGATTGCTTCTCTTCCTGCCAACATGGGCCACTAATACGACTGGCCAGGGCTGGAACTGCACTTTCTCCATCTCGAGTCCCAGACAGCACATCTGCTCCTTATTCCCACCTCTGCCCTTTTGTAGGGACCCTGCTTGTCTCCACAGAGTGCCTATCAGTGGACTCACTCACCCATGTCCTAGACTCATGTACTCAGAACTTAGAAATGCACCCATCTTTTCAACATTGGGCCCTGATGTAATATTAAGGCTGTAATTTATACACTTGGCTCCTGAGCTTCTGGCTGTTTCAAAGGCATTGATCACCCCTGAGCCCTCATACATGATTCAGGCTTCCTCCTCCAACTCCTCTGCCAGCTATTGATTCCAATGACATTATTTATCAATTACGAAAGGTTTATTCCTCACTCGCTCCTGCACAAAAGAATCTGCACATTTATTTTACAGCATGATTTATTGACACGTCACCATGCATTACATGGAAAATTGAATTTTTGGAGGTTGGAGAACCTTAGGAAATTTCACAGGTTCAATTAGACAGAAGAACATCAGGGAGTTTAATGATACAATTTTTCATCCATTTGTGGAAGCACTGGTAGAGGTGGAGCCTGGGGCCAACACCGAGCCTCCAAGCTGTCCCTCAGCTCTACTAGTCACCTGTGGATGAAGTCTTTACTGCTAAACAATGCCTTATGGAGTTGGCTCTCTGCTTTTATTTATGACTCCTGAGGTCAGAATATTTCTTTAGGCAATGTTCGCCCTTTATCCCCAGAGCAATAAACTTTTCCCTAGGCTGTCGGAGAATTAGACAGATCATTTCTTGAACTACCATAGAAAGAAGAAGGGCCACCTGTGCTGTAGGATGCACTTGAAAGAAATAATGTGCAGAATCATTTTACAGCATCTCTCTACTTGGCAACGCATGGCTTCCCTGTGAGCTTCTAGAAGCCTTTCTTATGCTTGCTAGATCAGGCTCTTCACTGTATGTTCTCATGGCACAAGGTATGTGTGAACTGCTGTGATTGTCATATGACTGCCACTTTTCCCTTAGTCTGGGACTCTTCAAGGGTAGTGCACAGGAGGGCTGTCTTCTATAGGCTTGGCAATATTTTCATCTCTTGGAACTTTCTAGTCTACTTCTGGGAACATTGCCGACAAGAATCCATTTGTCTCCAGGGTTCTGGGCTAGAATTGGCCAATGAGAGAAATCCATATCTTTAGCTGGTGATGCTTCATGGTAGTCAGAGGAGATGACTTTCCACACCGCACCATGAGGTCTACCTTGGGATCTAGTTTGGTAACTAGAATGTCCAGTTTACTGCACTTGCCATGAAGTGTGGTTCTTTTTGCTTATTCCAGTATAAACATTCTCTGATTCTCCAGATGCTTGTCTTTCAAACTTCCACTCTTCATACCTCTACTTGTGTGCATGCGTCCCACTTCCTACATTAAATCTTTGGTTCAACTTAACTTCTGGTGGGTCTGTATTTCCAACAGAACAACTGGACTGATGGTGCAGTAGAAATACCTCCTTTCTCATGCACCTCAGGGATAAACATTTAGAAGGTGGCATGTCTAATCAATATGCCCCGCTTCACTAATAAATGGAAGCTTTCCCATCTCTCTTGCTGCTGAGTTTGTACCTGCTCTTGAAAACCTACCTCCAGGTCTCTCCCTCCAGGGGACATGGTCAAATATGAGGCACCAGAGTTTGTGTGAAAGTCATACCCTACTCTCCACTCAACTCTGGAGAATGTTCTGTCCATTGGCTAGATCTGGGTAGGGGTTTAAAGTTTACTGCCTGTATTGTCCTTGGTTGGTGCCTTAGTTTGAGCAGGACCCCTGGGCCCAAATCTGCCTATCTGGTGGCACTCAGAGGAAGGATAGCAGGTTACCAAGAAGAGACTTGATACCATGTGAGCATATACAGAGGGAGGAAATCCCCCTCAGGGACAGTCATAGGGGAGGGGAATAAGGGGAAAATGGGAGGGAGGGACGAATGGGAGGATACAAGGGATGGGATAACCATTGAGATGTAACAAGAATAATTTAATAAAAAATAAAAAATAACCACTATCATATAGAGAGACTATTTAAATTGATCAGTAAGGAAGATGCATTAAAATGAAATTAGTGTTGAAAAGTAAAAAAAAAAAAAAAAGAAAGAAAGAAAGAAAGAAAGAAAGAAAGAAAGAAAACCTACCTCCTCTAAGAAGCCTCCCTTCATTTCTAATGCCAGTCAGGGGATCTTGCTTCTGAAATCAGAGCAGTCATAGTCATAAGTCTGTCTGCATGCAGCTTGCATGATGAACTCCTTAGGGCTGAGCATAACTCACAGTGGTCCTGGTTTCTCCATTCTGGAGTAACTGATGCTTTAAGGGTCCTTAAGAGCAGTTGATGAATGAGATGAATTGTTTTCTTGCCTATGCATCACTACCGGACACAAGAACATAATAAGAGCTTTTATACCCTTTCATATCTTCCCTCTTCATGGATCTACACAGTAAGGCCATAGGCTGGGCAGATGATTCCCTGTGGAGGCTGGTACTATATTAAGATTGTCATCCATATAACAAGTGAGACATTCTGTGTTAGACATAGTGACCCTTTCTTGTCACACATTCAAACCGGATAGACTTGGGAGCAAGTAGTAAAAATCTAAAAAGGAGGAACAACAATAAATTACCTGTTTGGCTCTAATATAGTGATAATCAGGCCAATTAATTAGCAATGAAGCAAGTGGTATCAATGATTGGCAAATGGCATAAGTCAGCATTAGAGTTAGTATCTGAGATGTTAAAAATGACAGGTGATTTGGATCACTAGAGCCACCATTTATTCAATCAACTCCCTATTTTGAAAAATGAGCTGGAGATTAATTTATATCCCTTTGTAGCTGTGATAAAGACACATGCCACTTGCTGAAGGTGTGCTTTAAGGAACGGATTCATTCCCAAAGGCCCACCTTAAAGCAAATTTCTCTAAAGTGAATTAAATTTTTCCCATTGATCTACATGATTAAATTAAAGATATGTTCTCATGGGTAAAGTCAACCAATAAATGGAATTAAAAATTTCTGAATGCAAGAATAGGGTTGGGGAGTATTTGCTGGTGGTTATTAGAGCTGTGGTCCATTGCTAGCATCATGTGTATGTGGAGCTATACTCCTCAGTCACCATTTACTTGCTTTGTAGTGTATTCTTTGCAACTCATAAGACACTTTCTTTTTCCAACTTTATAGGTAGGGGAGTCAACTGTAAGGCAAGGCTGATTGAGTCTTTACTCTGAACTGGTATCCAAAGAGGATTTTCAGTCTCTCATAATCAAGTCTGTAGGTAGAGAATTTTAAGCTCTGAAATATAAAGGCACTTGCCCAGGGACCTAGACCTGGGTTTTTGAATTTCAAAGATTATGCTGAAAGAGATCTGTTGTGAAAGGGCTGAAGGCAGGCTCATTCGATAATGTGCTTGCTTTGCAAGCATAAGGAACTGCGTTTGATCCCCAGAACCCATGTGAAAAGGCAAGGTGTGGTTACACATACTTGTACTTTTGGTGAATCCCAAACTTGGAGCTTTACTGGCCAGCCAGCCTAGCCTAATAGGTTAGCTTCAGGTTAAAGAGACAGTCCATCTCAAAGCAGGTGGGTGATCTTCTGAAGGCAACACACAAGGGTTCCCCATACACACACATGTGCACATATGCTTACACTGTTGTAGAAAGAGATCTTCTGAGTAAAACTGCCACTATCACTAAGAAATGAAGTGTGTCTACAAACAAGTGTTAGTCAGATCAGGCTTTTTGACTGGTGACACTGCCTCACAAATGGAGGCCATAGAAAGGGTTTTTGACCCTCATCTGAGATACCAACTCCCCACCTCTCTTTTTAGCTATGCAATCTTGACTGAATATCTTTCCTCTCTCTGAGCTTTAGTTACTCATTGGTTAAAAGAAGGAGCAAGGATAGGGTATGTGGCACTTATTTGGGAGAATGCCTGCTTACATGCACATGAGGCCCAGGATTTGATCTGTGCTATCTAAAATATTGGTACTGGTAGTATATGCTTGTAACCCTGATACTTGGGAGGGAAAGGCTCTCATATCTGAAATTCAGCGTTATGCTTTGCTACATGGGGAATGTGAAATTATCTTGAGTTACATGAGACCATGTCTCATAAAATGTTAGGGGCAGGTACTACATGGGGAAGGTCTCTTTGTTTCTTCAGCTGTTCTCTGATTTTTAGAGTTCACACAAAACCAAGAATTGACTCTCTCTCTCTCTCTCTCTCTCTCTCTCTCTCTCTCTCTCTCTCTCTCTCTCTGTGTGTGTATGTGTGTGTGTGTGTATGTGTTTTGTGTATTTAATGGTTGGCATTTAAACTGAGAGACAGTTAAGATTAAAGAATACTGTTTTCAAACATTAAAAAATTCCATAAAAATCAAATTTATGCAGCCAGTACACAGAGCAGCACCAAATCAACTGCACAAATAGGAGTTGAGCTGCATCATCACAAACTCCTGACTGAGAACAAAGCTGCAAACATTTTGAGGTAATTTTCATATAAAAATCAATTCTCTTAATGCTTCTCTCATGATTCAAATTAAAAATGATTTTTTTTCAAATGAAGTAAGCCTTGAGGAACATGAGTTTTGATGTTCAAGCTCAGATAGATATTTCTGAACCTATTATCTGTGATAAACATGTCCTATTCTGCAAGAGGGACATGGAGATCTCAGAAGAAAAGTGACATTTGTAAGATTAAGGAAGTAACTGACAAACCTGATACTGATGCTACTACTTTTCATTATGAATTCTGTATTTTTTCCAATGAAACAACAACTTATTTAACAAAGTTTTATTTAGTGTCTAATATATGCTAGTCATTGTCCTAGATCCAGGAAGTATAACTGCTACCAGTCACTGATATCACAGGAGTATTTTACACACAGAACTCTACGCTTACTATCAGATTCACAACGACCAGAGGTGACTTCAGATTTTATTATGAGCTGCCACTGGGACAAAGTCTTCAACTTAGAGCTGTTTAGGGAGTTTGAGAAGGGAGAAAGAAGAGCCAGAGGCAGGGATGCTGGAAGGATGTCTTGATAAATGTAGTGAGAGATGAGAATCCCAGATTAGGAATTCATGACTGAAGTAGAAATGTGAAGGGATGGACTTAATAAGATTTTCAAACTCAACTTGGTGGGACTCACTTATTTTCTTTTTCAGTGACTTGAGGGGGAAAGCCTGGCATGAATGCCTGTATGTTCAAGTTTTCATCTAGTTGGGAAGTCAAGCAAAAGCTACATAATATAGGAATCAAGATATCCCTAGCTGATATAGCCTAAGCTCAGTCTAAAGAATCTGGCTTACTTCCCAAACCAGCATGCTGCTTAATACTGAGCCTTTAAGCCAGGGAGATCTCTCTGCCTCAGTGTAGGTGTAGAACCTAGTCCTTGTAGGTGCTTTTTGACTACGATTGGAAGATGAGTCTGGACCTTACACATCTTTTGTGTCTGGAGGCAGTAGCAGGCAAGGAACAGAGAGGTGACTGAATGTTACTCTTTAGGGATTTCTTCTCATGCTATTAAACATCACAGGTGGTAAAGACTTGGGCTTCATGTGCTGTTTGTCTAAAGGACAATGTGAGGGAATGGGATGATGAGGAGAACAAGTGAGTTTTGTTTGGAGTTGCTGAGCATTTTTAGGTTCATGTCCTGGCTAGAGAATAGTTAAGAGCATGCATTGCTCTTCCAGAAAACCTAAACCTCAACAGGCTGCCTACAACAGCTTGTAACTCCAGCAAGCTCTCTGTTTCGACCTCCATGAACAACTATACTTATGTGCACATAACCTCTGATACATACAATATAATTTTAAGATAAAAATAAGTTGTAGAAAAGGAAGTGTGTAGTGTACAGGTCAGTGATCAGGACGCATGGTTAAAGAAGCTGTTATCAGACAACAGTGGTCAGAACCATGATCATAAACGAGGGTAGCAGCTCTCTGCTCCTCCCTGTTCCAGAGACAGCTACATCTTTTCATGCAGTTGCCAGTCTTGTTTCTTAGACATGATGTTGAAGGTCAGAGTGAACAGATATGAGTATTGGGCACCTAGTTACCAGGTCTGACTGCTTATGTGGCAAAGTGGAGGTTGTTGCCATCAATGACCCCGTTCATTGACCTCAACTACATGAACTGTATGTTTTAGTATAACTTTATCTATGGCGAGTTCAATGGCACAGTCAAGGCTGAGAACGGGAAGCTTGTCATCAATGGGAAGCCCATCACCATCTTCTGGGAGTGAGATCCTGCTAACCTCAAGTGGGCTGATTCTGGTTCAGAGTATGTTGTAGAGTCTACTGGTGTCTTCACCACCATGAAGAAGGGTGGGGCCAAAAGGATCATCATCTCTGGTCTTTCTGCCGATGTCCCCAGGTTTCTGATGGGTGTGAACCATTAGAAGTATGACAACTCACTCAAATTTGTCAGCAACGTTTCCTGTACCAACTACTTAGTTCCTGTGGCCAAGGTCATCCATGACAATGTCAGCATCATGGAATAACTCATGACAACAGTTCATGCCATCACTGCTACCCAGAAGACTGTAGATGGACCCTCTGGAAAGCTGTGACATGATGGCTGTGGGGCTGCACAGAACATCATCTCTGCACCCAATGGTGCCTCCAAGGCTGTGGGCAAGGTCATCCCAGAGCTGAATGGGAAGCTCACTGGCATGGCTTTCCATTATCCTACCCCCAAAGTGTTTGTTATGTATCTGCTGTGCTGATTGGAGAAACTCGCCAAGTATGATGACATAAAAAATATGGTGAAGCAGGCATCTGGGGGTCCACTAAAGGGCATCCTGAGCTACACTGAGGAACAGATTGTCTCCTGATATTTTAACAGTGACTTCTACTCTTCTACCTTTTATGCTGGGGTTGGCATTATTCTCAATGACAACTTTGTTAAGCTTATTTTCTGGTATGAAAATGAATATAGGTACAGCAACAGGGTGCTGGACCTCATGGCCTACCTACATGGCCTCTACCCCAGCAAGGACATGAGAGCAAGAGAGAGGATCTCGGCTGCTAAGATGTCATTATTCCAACTCAGCCCATGACACTGAGAATCTTCCCTCACAGTATCTACTCTAGACACCCAGAATAATGGGAGGGGCCCAGGGTATCCTACTCTCTTGAGTACCGTCAATAAAGTTTACTGCAACATCCCCCCAAATGAGGGTAGCCAGAGTAAGCAAAGAAAGAGAAGAAAGGAAGGCATAGGGCAAAAAGGGAAGAAAGAGGAAATTAGATGCAAAAGGAGTAAAAGAATATATGGACAGGAGCTAAAAGGAAAACAGGAGGGTGTAGGACCAACAATGGAAGGAAAAGACAGTTCTATAATGGAAAGAGTAAACAGAAACCTCAGATGCTGAAGGATTTTAATTTGTTAACATCTATCTATGACATTTTGAGTTAAGACTTAATAAATAGTAGCTGTGATGGTACATATGGCTATGATGAAGGAAAAGATAGAAAGAGATGGTTACAAGAAATAGATCACGTTGTACAATGTAAAAAAATAGTAATTTACTCTTGTTCTCTCTATTTTGGAGAACAAGACTAACGCTAAGGAGACAATTAGATTTCCTTCCCATGACTTTACATTATACTCCCCTAATCACTTGTTTTAATAAGAAGGCTAAAAAAATTGCAAACTAATATTGCAGACATGAAGGCGGATGCATATGCAAGGAACTTATTAAAACTGCCTTGATTTTAATAAATTTACCACCAGGTAGCAATCTCTCAATGTCGCCTCTTCCCAATTTGCATGCGTAACTGGCATCTCGTTAAAACATCATTAAGAAATTGAAAACCAGGAAGACATAAACAGACGTAGAGCAGAAACAGAGGGGGCTGAGTGAGGGAGCTGTGGCTAGCAGAAGAGCGAATGCTTCTGGAGAAAGCTCAGCAACAAACTTTAACTTGGTTATCCAAAACCCAATTTGATTAACAGGTAATGGGAACTTGAGTTTCAAAAGATGCTGTGTACAAATTGGCCATTATGGAGCTGTTGTGGAATTGTCATTTTCCTGAGATGATTGGAATTGTGATACAAGGTACTGTCAATTTTCTTCAGTTGGACCATCATTCACTATTCAGGAGACATGTTTCCATTAAAGAATTAATATGGAGAACAAGCCCTAGGAAGCCTGGGTTCTTAGATTACTTTTTCTTCACATAGATTAGCTTTCTTCCTTCCTCTTTTAATTTGTGTTTTAGTGTGAATTTATACTATTAGTAATCACCATGGAATTTTTCTGCATTATTTGTAAAACTATATCCAAATTATTGTTTTGTGTAGGTGTGTGCATGTGTGTGCACATGCAGATGATTGTACACATGTGTGTGTGTGCCAGGATCAAACTTGGGTGTCATTCATTAGGAATGGAATTATTAGGACAGGATCTTTCTGAGTAGGCTACACTGTCTGCAATAAACCTACTGACACATAAAGACAGCTCTGTGTTTCAGAGAGATAGATCTCTCTCTCTCTCTCTCTCTCTCTCTCTCTCTCTCTCTGTGTGTGTGTGTGTGTGTGTGTGTGTGTGTGTGTGTGTGTATGTGTGTGTATTTTTGTTTTCTTGGGACACTGAAAAAATTTAACATTTCAGTTGCTTGGTGCTGAATCAAAGCTCATGTTTTGTTTACAGCATATTTCCATTTGGCAGGTGAGTTGCTCTGTTCCACACAGTCATTCAAAGTCCCTGACTTCTTCCAAGTGCCTCTACTCTTCTCTATGTCCATGGATTTTGCCTCATTCATCCAGGAGATTCAGTGATAGAGAAGATACAGCATTCATTTTTTTACTAGCTTCATAAAACGGTGATATACACATCTCTTTTGTCCATGTTGTATTAGTGCAGCATAATCATAAGATGCCTTAAACATGCAAGGGAGCTTGGGAATGTGTTAGTCAGTGAACTTTGAGAGAGAGAGAACTCAAGGATGGGCAAATTCTCCCAATTCTACTCTATGTGAAACTACAATGCTTAAAGGTTTCCATTAACCCTGAAAGTCTTAATTTGAAAGTCTTGAGTCATCCTTATACCTTAAAGGACATAAGTCTTTGGGAGCTAGAGATGGCATCTCACACCTCCAAAGATCAACCCCTAAGAGAAGGAGGAAAATAACATTGAGGGGAGCGTTGTTCCTGCTGACAGATACAAGTGACAAGAGTTGGGGATGCAGCTCAGTGGGAGAGGCATTCTGTCATGTCAGAGGCTCTAGACTCCATCCCACAACAATAGGTAAATAAGTAGATAGACAAATGAAAGGTCTGTCACTAACTAGGTGGCCTGGAGGGTGGGCACATGCTGGAGAGAACAGCATCTTGCACCTGACCTGAAAGAGATGAGGACATTATAAAGGGACACTTGGGCCACATTAAATAAGTTTCCTTCTTCTGCCTTTTGGCTTATTAAATATTGATGGCTAAACATCATTTACTGGGGCTGTGGAGGCCCAGACTTTGACTCTCAACTCCAGTAGCACTACTTACTGCCCACATAGTTGTAGCGACTGAATTGCTAGGGAAATCATTCTTGGAATGATGGAATGCTAGGGGCTAGATACTATGTTGCACTGAAACTGGATTAAAAAGAAAAGACATAGGAAGCAAGTGGAAAAACTGTAGCATGGCGGAAGTGGAAGAGGTGTATGTGTATAGCAAAAGACCATTTCCTGTGGCAAAATAGTCATCTGGGAAACCTTCGTCTACTCCATTATTAGATCAAGACATGATTTTACCCACACAGCAGCATTGCTGCAAGGCAAGGGGAGTAATATGTATGAAGAATTTTTTAAAAAGTAAGTTCTATTGTTCAACAAAAATTTCATGGGAAACAGCAGTGTGTTTGCTGGGGTACAGCAGATAAGAGCTATAGGGTGAGAATGTGAAAGAAAGTATAGGTAAAAGTATCTTTAGTTGGAGCCAATAGGGACAGTGGTGCAGGAGAGGACATGTGTAGCCTGATACACAGGGAAAGTAAACCTGGTTCTCTCATGGGCCTCAGCCAATAACACAGAGTCTTCCTACCTCTTCTGGTTTCTCAGATCCCTCTCTAGATAACAATTTTGGGTCCAGGCTAGTTGGTTTGGATACACATGCCATGATTCTCGATTTTGCATTGGCCACCTGGTTAGGACAGGTCAGTTTCTGAGGAAAATTTGTGCACTATATATCAGGATTGTTGCCTGCTGGGAGACCTTTGAAAATCTGGCTTAATGGGGTCTCATTCTTGTTCTCTCCTCTCTTCTTCTTCTTCTTCTTCTTCTTCTTCTTCTTCTTCTTCTTCTTCTTCTTCTTCTTCTTCTTCTCTCTCTCTCTCTGTCTCTTTCTCTCTCTCTCAGACTTCTGGTGTCCATGCCCCCCAGTCCAAATGGTACAAGGTAGGGGGTTTTCATTTCCTTTTTTTTTTTCTGAGGAATCTGAGGTTCAGAGAAGTTATTCACACAAAGCCACATAGTGAATTATAAAGACGAAGCTGGAATTTGATATGATGTGTTTCTCCTGCACCCAATCAACATCAAAGAGAGTGGGTACTGAGTACTAAGGAGTCAGGAGCTTATATTCACTGCACACTTGCTCAGTGCTTAGTTTTGTGTGAGTGTTTAACACACTTACAGTGTCTCTTCTGTCTCATAACTCCCCAGGAGACTAGAATGATTGATGCTGTGGCCATTTGGCAGACATGACAACTGGGGCCAGATCATTTGAGTTGAGTAACTTGCCCAAGGTATCCCACAAGCAAGAAATGGAGGCTAACCTTTGACCCTGGCATTACTGGATCTGGTTTCCTCTTCGATAAATCCTTCCCTAAATTGTCCAACAAATGGTGACCTTGTGTAACTAAATTCAATTGCATAATTACAGAAGTGTGTGTGTGTGTGTGTGTGTGTGTGTGTGTGTGTGTGTGTGTGCGCGCGCGCGCACGTGCACCATAGGAAACCTCAGAGATATCACTTCCTTTGAGACGGGGTCCTTTCTTGGGTAGAACTTATCAATTAGGCTAGACAGGTTTGTCAGTCTCCCTAGAGCACAAGTTACAATAATGTACAACCATGCACAACAATTTTCCTGTGTTCTAAGGATTGGACTCAGGTCACCATTTTTTCAAAGTAAGCACCTTCAACTGAGCCATGTCCTCTACAGTCTACATATATATAATTGTACACCACTTTTATCTGTCACTTATATAGGGCAGGAGAAATGAGGCTTATCTTCAGTAAGCATCTTTTTTTAAAGTGTTCTCCATATGTGTCCACTGTTAACACTCTCAGTATCCACCACATATGAACTCCTCCTATGTCCATCCACAGATGATTGAATAAAGGCAGAGAAGCAGTAAGATGTGACGAGGTCACAGGGTATGGTGTTTCATTTTATGACAACTTGACTGAGTTAGGAGTACTCAGATTCTTGATAAAATATTATTTCTGTGTGTAGTGCTCACAGAGAATGGGTCAGGAATGGGGAAATTCACTCCGTTCTTGAGCTGTGCTGCACACCTTCTCCTTCCCTGTGACATCAAAGCTCCATGCTGTTGGGCTTTTGAACTATAGGACTTACACCATTGGTTTCTGGTTCCTAGACCTTTGAACTCAGATCCATTTATGCCACTGACTTCCCTTGTTCTCTGGCTGGCTGGTAAAAATGGTGAGGTTTTTTGCTTCTATAATTGTACGAACAACAAGTATTTTTATATATTTATAAATGGATGTATTTGAACAGAATATTAAATATATGATTTGAAATGATATGATATACAATCCCAACAAACTTATGGTGTTGATTCCTAATAACTTATCATACATTGAAAATAATTTCATTTAATGCCCCTAGATGACTTCCATTAACCTATAGTTGGGTAAAATCATCTAACATAAGAGTTATTTACAACAAGCTATTGAGAATATTATGTAGTTTATTTAACAAGAAAAATAAAGAACAGCAGTTATACGGGAAGCTGACACCATCATAAAACAATGAGATGCCAGTGAAGGGGATCATCAGATAAAGGTGCTTACTGTCAAGCCTGACAAACTGAGTTCAATGGTTGGGTCCTACATGGTAGAAGGAAAGAAACAGAACTGTTATACTTTGTACTTTGACCTCAATGTATAAGCCATAGTATGCACTTCCCTTCTCAGTGAATAAATAAATGTAAGAAACAAAGATAAAATTATATCCAGCCAATCCAAGGCAGGGGCACTGTATGTTCTACTGTTTTGCTTTGTTTTGTTTTGTTTTGTCACGGGAATCCTGACTAATACGCAGAGGAAGAGCTCAAGCTCAGATGTACCTGCCATCAAGGATATTTTGCAGGTGCATTGTTGCCCTTTAAATGCCACACATGTCAATCATGTATTTCAGCATATTCTTCAATATACATTGAAGGCCAATTGCACATTGGTACAAGGCTGTTGTGCATGGTGACTGAAGCAGTGGATGGATAAAAATTTCATATCAAGGGGATTCCAGGCTTTTTGAAGCAGGGACTCTCTCCTCGCTTGTATCACTTCAACTAAGAGACATCTTCCACTCCCAAGAAATCAGTCTAGGATTTTCTTTAAACCTTGATATTCATTCTGGTAGATATTGGCTTAGGTTCTGTAAGTAAGTTCACCCACAACCAAGAAAGTGTGGGGTTGCTAAGTGCCACCCAGTGAATGAAAGGTAGTCCTCTGATCAGATTTCAAGGCTGTGTCTAGATCTATTGGACCACTGCACTTTTTTTTCCTCTTTGGCTTTTCAAGACAGGGTTTCTCTGTGTAGCCTTGGCTGTCCTGGACTCACTTTGTAGGCCAGACTGGCCTAGAACTCACAGCGATCCACCTGCCTCTGTCTCCCGAGTGCTGGGATTAAAGACGTGCGCCACCATGCCCTGCCCCCACTGCACTTGCTGGGTGGTAGGAAAAAAAAAAATGGACTGTCTTACAAGCTATAATTGTAAGGTTGTAGGTAACTTGGCTGGACTCCAAAGACTTTAATTTTTTCTTTAATAAACTTGAAAGATTTCAGCAAAGCCTTCTTAAACACCTGAAAAATAATGACAGAGGAAAATTATACAGCTGGAACTGAAGAAGTTTCCATGTTTTAGGTGACATTAAAAAAAAAAGCAAAGCCTGAAATAACAAAAGATACTGTAAGTGGAAGATAATACACCAGTGCAGGGAAGGCAGGGGAGGCTGAGCTTCAAATCCAGAGGCAGAACCGTCACAGCCTGAGCTGTCTCATTGTCCGCTGGGCTGCTGGAGAGGTTGTTGGTCCCCAGTTCCTGAAAGTCTGCAGTGCAGCATGTAGGTCCTGAAAAGTGTGAGGTGTGTGGTTAGAATATCTGAGGGTTTGATCATATAGCTCTCCAGAGTCCACTCTACTCCTAGCCCATTGTTTAGACTCCAGGCTACAATGGTTATTTGCTGCTTTGTGTGTGCACAGTACCATGTCGAGAGCTATTTTCTCACTGAATTCATTCCTCTGCTGTTCATTCTGCTCCTTAGGACTGAGAACACAGTGTCCTGAGGCTCTTTTGCCTGATGTGGGAAATACCCACAGCTGTCTCTGGGAATCTGTGTTTCTGGAGCTGTGTGTGCGTGCGTGCGTGCGAGCGTGCGTGCGTGTGTGTGTGTGTGTGTGTTGTGCCTTGTGTTGTGGTCCGGTGGTCCTATTCTTAGTGACCTTGTAGTGCTGATGTCTAATGTTCTGCTTCCGCTTTCTGCAGCTCACTTTCTGCATGGTCTTTCTGTATATTCCCATTTCAGGGTACTGATCTTGGCTCACTCCTTTATTCCTCCCAAATTCACTCTTGTACCATAGTGGAATATATAGAGGGCTTATAACTATAGCTGTAGTCATAGAGATAGCCATCTGTACAAAGAGAAGGGGTGACAACCTCTTTGTTCTGAACACACCTTGCCTGCTTCCTGAGAAGTCCCCATTGACAAGCACACCTTGAAGAGTATCTGATCTTCCCACCAATTGCCTGGATATTATCTTCCCTTCTCTTTTACTTCCTTCCCAATAACCAGCAAGTTGGCTACTCAGTACACATGCTCACTAGTTATCCGATCAGATGGCCAAACATGCAACACACTTATCAGCCATCCAGTTACCCAACCAAGCAGTCAGCTAATCAATCAACCACTCACCAATTTACCATCCTGACAATGGAAAGCCTATTATTATTACCATATTACTACTACTACTACTACTACTACTTTACCTCTACTTCAACATGGCATGGAACATGAGCTTCATATGTGAAGAAAGAAGGGAAGAATGGAAAGAAAGAAGGGATGAAGAACAACAGGAAAAGAAACATCAGACTATTACTAATATTCACAAGCTCCAGCTCTGCCTCTGGGCTCCACCCAAATAATTCTTTGTTGAGGATTCTGTGTGTAACAGGAACACTCAGGTCTTCCATTTTCAAACCAGCACCAATGCCTTTAACCCCTCCCAATGACCCTACAGCACATGAGAGGAGACTAAAGCTTGGAGGAGAGGTCTCATGTATAAGGTCACACTGTTTGGTCAGGAGTGGGATTACATCAGGTTGACCAATACTCATTCATTTAAAAGGCGAGAGCTCCTTCTTACCCTCCGATGTCTTGCACCAACTGCAAATGTATCCTTTTTTTTAAAGTTCACTAAATGAGCATCAGCTCATCCCCTCCTCGAGGTTGTACATTTTCATCTGTATCCATAGTTCTAGAAAACATGGGTTCAAGAGGGTGGCTTGGATGTAGAATAAGTGGGAATTATCACACATGGTTCTGGGACTCCTAGAATCCCAGTTTTGACATTGTCATTTCATACTGGCTTCCTGAATATAGAAACCACTAACACACAGATACAATGGTTGGCCCCTCCTACATGGTAATGGATGGTCACAACGGTTCATTCCACAATAGGACCCCTCCTCCTTCTCTTTCAACTTTCAAGACAAAGTTTCTCTGTGTAGCCTCAGTTGTCCTGGAACTCACTAGATCACACTGGCTTCGAACTCACAATGATCCACCTGCCTCTGCCTCCTTCAGTGTTGGAATTAAAGGCATGTGCCAGACAATAGAACTTCTTGACACACCAGTGAGGAGGCAAGATCAACTCTGATGCCCAGGAGAGACCACACAGAGGAAGCAGCCCCGGAGCAGGGTTCAGAGGAGTGACTAGTAGTTTACCTCCTGGGCACATCTGTGAAGAGGTAAAGGGCATTCCGGGCAGATGCTGCTTTATGAAACTGCAGTTAGTAAATATCTTTAGGGGGCTAGGAAGGTCCAGTTTCCCAGTAGGGGGGGGGTGAGTAGTATAAATAGGGCTCTAAGAGATCATCAGGAACCAGCTCCTGAAAAGCCTTGAGTGCCATGAGCAAGGTATAGAGTAAAGGCTCTGGGTGGCCCCAGGACAATCAAAGCAGGGTGGCCACTTTAAGTAGGGTTCCAGGGCTGCTGTGGGTGCCACACGCAGACACTGGCATGCACCTTGCCTTTCTCTGCCACATTCATCTTCTTTTCAGGAACAGATACTGGAGGTTTAATGAACTCATTACTCATTCCACTGTCAGGTGAGTCCATTTGTGGCAGGAGCTGGGTGGAGGGCTCCATTCATTCGAGGCCATGCTGCAGTAATCTCAGCAGCAGCCTAGCTCACCCTGTCTGGCAGGAGCTACACAGCCTATTCTGCTTCTCCCTCACTTCCCCCAAGTGCCCCTCCCTGAATCCCACTCTTTGCTGTACTCCTGGACTTGCCAACATTCATTTCAGGGGGTTTGATTGGAATTGTGTCTGCCTGGAACTTACTGCCATCTGTCTCCTGAGCCATTGTCTAGGTTGGTACCTCTGCGTCTCTAAACTTTCTCCTGGGCATGAATGCTTTTCCTCCTTCATATCTTGTACTTTCTGATTCATATTCTCTCTCTCTCTCTCTCTCTCTCTCTCTCTCTCTCTCTCTCTCTCTCTCTCTCTCTCTCTCTCTCACCTGAGCTCCTTGTCTCAACACTTAGAAGTCTGAGAGTGAGAGGGAATGTCTGTAATATGGCACTGGGCCAATGCTAAGATAGGTGCCTCACTGGAGTGTGCTGGCCCACTTGGAGAGTTTCAGGTTCAATAAAAGCCTGTGTCAAAGTATAAGGATGAAAGTCAACACTGAACTACAAACTCCACATGCACATGGATACACACATGCACAGCCCCCACCCCCACCCAACAACTGGGCATAGGTTTGTCATGTGGACCCAAGATCAGCTGTTATATCACAGTCATTGTCAGTTAAAAAAGAAACTATGTCTTAGAAAAAAATTTAGCTCTCTGTTCCTGTATCCCCTTGACCTTCCCTTCCTCATTATTGTCTCTTTACCTGGATATTTTCATGCATATTTATAGTGAAATAAAATACATATTCATTCATGGTATGCAGTATATTTTAATGGCTAAATTAAGCTAGCCACTGGTCTTTTCTGCTTTTTAAACCAACTGGAGAAGTTCCCCAACTGTTTGATACCTTTGTGCCTGCTGCATTCTCTTCTGGACTGCTCCACTCCTAGCTTTTCTTGGTTCATTTTTTTCTTATTAATTAAATCCTTTTTCATGAGGGCCTATCTTACTACCTAGTAAAAAGTAGTTGACAGAACTCCCTACCATTCCACCTCCATCATAGCAGCGGGCTTACTATCCTTACTAGACCCTTATCTTAGCTCTAACTACACCGACATTTTTATCCATTTATGCAATGACTATCACTGTATCCTGCCCTCCCCACCCCATCCCTTTTGTGGAAATGGACACTCAGAAGGAAAAACCCCCGCATAATGCTTTCCGTATTTGATCATGTATTGGTCAATTCTACCGCATAATTTTCACTATTTACTATTTGATTAGATACTGGCATATATACCTATTTTTATCAAGATGTAGCTTTAATAGTGGCTCTGTAGCAGGGTGGTAAAGGAATAAAACGGATTGGGTGCTAGGGAGATGACTCAGTAAAGTAGTTACTGCAAAAGCATGAAGACCTGAGTTCAATCCCCAGGACCCACATAAAAGAGATGGGCATGGTGTCACACACACGTATAGTTCTAGTGCTGAGAAGATGGAGACGGGGATTTCTAAGACTTCCTTTGCTAGCCTAGCAAATCAGTGTGCTCCAGGTTTTGGGAGAGACCCTAAACAAAGTGGAGAGTAACCGAGGAAGACAGCCAAGGGTGACCTCTACACTGGGGGTTGGGGGATCTTAGGTTGGCTAATCAGAGGTTAGATAGCATCACTGACATTTCTCAGGCTTTAGCATCTCTGAATGTCTTTCCTCCAAAAACATTCACACACCTACCTTGAAGAGTGAACAGGAGGGTAGAAAGGGACGGTGCATGAAACCGGAAACCCTATACGCAGTCCCTATGCACAAGGAGGCTCATTCACCAACAAAGACATCCACATTTGTCCTGAGAGTTCTATTTTCATCCAGGGCCAGGTAATTTATCAGTTGAAAGAGACAAAAAAATGCAAATTTAGACAAAAATGCCAAAGATGTTGAAAAACACCCACTTCATCTCTAACTTCTCTCCTGGGCTGCCGGGAAGCAAAGTTTAAATCCTAGTCAGACTCCCAGACCTCATCACAGCTACAGTGCTGAAAGCAAACAGACTCTAGGATTTAAATTTTTTTTCTTATCCCACGCCCCTCTACAAAGCACAAATGTCATGGGCATGGGGCAAACTCATTATAGCTAGGTTTCTATCTGCCTGGTCCAGATGCGGGTGCTAAAATGTGAGGCCAGTTCCAATGGCCAACATCCAGGACTATGTGCACTGTGACTAATGTATGTAAAACACACAGGGCTCCTTCTTGCAGCATCTGGACCCAGAAGCAAAAGTTAAATTCTCAGGAAACTCTCCAAAGTCTTCACCACTTTTCATGGTTGAAGGCAGAAAATCTGGCTGACAGCAGAGGAGCCCATAGCTGGGATGGGATTTTTTATTTTAGTATAGATACTGTTGCTTGTAGTGGCCTGGGTGCCTAGCCACTATGCTAGTGAGCATGGAATTGGTGGGCTGTAAATGAGTTCATCTTCTAGGTCCAAATAGGAAGAATAGTTTGATGAGTATATTGCAAGAGTTTAGCAGGCTGGGCATTGACTATGATACTGCCTATAGCTGTTGTGAGGTGTCTCCATTTGGTATGAGTCTCTCTCTCTCTCTCTCTCTCTCTCTCTCTCTCTCTCTCTTTCTCTCTCTCTACCTCAAACACACACATACACTCAGAGAGAGAGAGAGAGAGAGAGAGAGAGAGAGAGAGAGAGAGAGAGATATTGTGGAAGCCAGAAGCTGATATCCCATCTCTTTCTTGATCACTTTCTATCTTATATTTTGAGGCAGAGTGTCTCACTGAACTTGGCACTCTCTGATTACCTAGAGTGACTGGCCATTGAGCTCTGGGTATCTGCTTGTCTCACTAAACTCCCCATGTACTATGGCCAAATGTTTATATGTCACATATATTTGTATATACAATTATGTATTTTATATACTGTATGTGAGGCCAGTTTATATGTTGAGTGTATATGATACATAATATCAAATATAAATGCAAACACTTTACTCACTGAAAGCATATGAGAAGTCTTTTTTTATAGTTAGGGTGAGTTTCTTTTTGTATAGTTTCTCGATGTGTAATTTTCATGCAAAGGAAGACAGTCTGCACTGGCTGATATATGATTAGAATGAGCCACTGGGCAAATACTTTCCAATCTCTGCCATGCAAATAAGGGCCACACTTGCAAGTGAGGACCATACAAATAAGGTAGCCCTGCTTGATCAAAGGTCATCCTGCTCAAAGTCTTGGGCCACAGAATACTGGGTTGCAAATTTGTGGTGTCAGGTACCGGTTTGCATTCCTCAACTATGCTGGAAAAATTCTCCAGTGAACAGCAGCCTGTTTTCTGGCCTCTTATTAGTGGTCTTCCCTCTCCACTGTTATGGTGGTATTTATTGATACCTAGTCATAACATTTAAAGATTTTTGGTATCAGTTAGAATAGATGGCGTCACGTATTAATGACAAATAAATTTCGAAATTCTCAGAGGCTACCACTGAGAGGGTTTCTTTCCTACTATGTTGCATGTCCATTGCAGGTTGTCAGGGGAAGCATGTTCACTGCAACTACTCAGGGAGGTATTTAATGGAATAGGTGCAGGTCACTTTGACAAGCAACGGAGAAGGAGGATTTCACACCAGTCATTCACTGCCCAGCCTAATACCTAGTCCACAGCTTGTCACATGACTTCATTAGCCACTAAGAGGACAAAGGATGGATCTGACCTCATGTCTCTGGTGAGGTGAACCAAGAAAGTTTGTCTGTAACATCTTCACTCTCTATTTTATTTGATTTTAAAATATATATTACTTATTTATTCGTATTACATCTCAATTATTATCCCATCCCTTCTAACCTCCCATTCCCTCCCTCCCATTTTCCCCTTACTCCCCCCCCCCCATGACTGTGACTGAGGGGGACTTCCTCCCCCTGTATATGCTCATAGGGTATCAAGTCTCTTCTTGGTAGCCTGCTATCCTTCCTCTGAGTGCCACCAGGCCTCCCGATCCAGGGGAAATGGTCAAATATGGGGCACCAGAGTTTGTGTGAAAGTCAGTCCCCACTCTACACTCAACTGTGGAGAATGTCCTGTCCATTGGCTAGTTCTGGGTAGGGGTACAATGTTTACTGCACATATTGTCCTTGACTGGTGCCATAGTTTGAGCAGGACCCCTGGGCCCAGATCTGCCCATCATAATGTTCTACTTGTAGGTTTCTAGGACCCTCTGGATCCTTCTATTTCCCCATTCTCCCATGCTTCTCTCATCTAGAGTTCCAACAGGATGTCTTCCCCTCTGTCCCACTTTCCTGGTTAGTGAAGACTTTCATGGGACATGCCCCTTGGGCTAGTGTCCAGATATAAGCGAATATATACCATTTGACTCTTTCTGCTTTTGGGCTAACTCACTCATTATGATCATTTCTCCACTCTCTTCTTAAGCTTTCAAGTCCAGGTGTCTCAAATCTCTTCACAAAGACACAACTTCCATCTGTTGCTTCACTGTTGTGACTGATAACTATCATATTGCTTAACTGTTGCATCAGCCTCCATCCCTGTTTCTCCGCCAGTCTTGATCCTTGCAATTCACCCTTATCTTTTCAATCCTAGCCCCCTGGGCAGTTTCTTCCTATATTCAAAGTGTGGGCACTCTTGGCAAGCTCCTTGTGGTACCTAGCCTACACATTTGGAGAGAGAAGATAAAAGATATCAGGTTTGTTTGTTTCTAGTAAAAAGATCTTTCAGGGCCCTTTCAAGCTGTGATTCTAGTGTTCTATTATTATTCTCATCCATGAAGCTACAGACTCACACCTTCAGTGGGGAGTCCAACTCAGGCGCTTAATTAGCAAAGCAAATTAAACTCTAAGGAGCCCACAGCCGTCGTTGCTGGGCGGCTTCCTGTGTGACCTGCCTCTCAGCTGGAGGGAGGGTGGGAGGGCGTGATGGTGAGGTGTCTGGGCCTCCGTGCTGGAGCCTGGAGCATGCTGGTTTCTTTCACAACTGACTGCCCTCAGCTAGCCCTGCTGTCCTGTGACCATGGCTGTCTCCCAGGCCTCCCACCCACTCTCCCCCCAGGGGCTGTTATTATTCTTTCCCAATACATAAACACGAAAAGGCAAAATCCTCCACTCAGTCCATCCAACAAAATCATAACCCTCCTCCCACGAGCAGAGGCCTGTCCAGTTGATAAAGCATGTTCATCAACAGTGGCTCATTGCTTTTTCTTTCCGGCAACATCATAAGGTAGATATAATTATTGTACACACTGGCAGAGGTGGAAATGGAAGCTGGGTGGGGCCATCAGTGGGCAGCACGTCTGGGGCAGAAATCTGGATATTGGAGAGACACGCCCAGGCTGCGTTTGAGACACACCCGGGCTCCTGTTGAGCAAGCATGTCGGGTGGCTACACCGAGACTCAGTTTCTCTAGGCCTTCTTGGTTTGGTGTGGATCTGTGGCCAGATTCTGAATCCCAGAGTATAAGATAATCAGGCCTAGTTCCCTCAGCAACAATTGGCCAATTAAGGCAATTACTGCCGGTTTATGTAACAAAACATAGGGATCACAGCGCTCAACTCTTAGGAAATCTCCTAGAAAAGCACTAATAATGCATTAATGTATTAATCCTCTTAATCCTGTCAAATTACCACACACTGGCTCCTCAGAGCTGACAGTGGCTCTTTGCTGCTTCTGTTTGCAGTGGCCATGGCGCTCTGTGAGGCTCAGGGGCTTCTTTTCAATCCCCAAATTGCCCTTATGCAGTTCTGGAGGCTACAAGGATCAGGCAGGATTAGGTGACCTCTGGAAGAAAAGAAGTGAGGACTCTCTCCCAGGAAGGGGGTCACATGTTATACGGTGAGTGCTTCTTGTGTCTTCCTCAGTGAAAAGGCGCTGGTCCATATGGCCAGACTTATACTAGTGCTATAGGTGTAGACTGATATCAAAATGGTACCTGAAGAGATGTCCAGGTTCTTGCATCCAGGAGGAAAGTATCGGATCAAGGAAACGTGTTTATTTTTGCTTTCTCCACTTCATTCTTATGGTTCATGAGGTAAGCTGTCAGCTTCCTGCTTTGGCTGCCATTCCTGGAGCTTGTCTCAAGTAAGCCTTCACCTCCCCCTCATGCCTCATTATCATGACAAGTTGTTAACTCTCTGGCACTGTAAGCCTAATACAAGCTTTCTCCTATAATTTACATTTGTCATGGTGATTTATCACAGCAAAAAACAAAAACAAAAACAAACAAACAACCCCCCTAATACTCTGTATATCTCTGTGTTTGTATGTATATATTATTTTTGAGTATATGAAGGGTATGACTAACCCTTATTATTTGGATATGAAGTATACTTCCTGTTAGCATACTGCCCTCAGTCTGCCCTAGCAAGCTATGATGCCATTATCTGCCTGCCACCAGGGAGACCAGTTACCCAGCATATAAAAGGACAAACCCACCTGTTTCCCTCTCTTGCCCTCTTGCCCTCTTGCTCCTCTCTTCCCTCTTCCCTCACTCTCTTGTTCCACTTCCTCACTTGCTCCTCTTTCACGCTCTTCCTGTCTCTCTTGCTCTCCTCTTCCTCTGTCTTGCTCTCTCTCTCTCTCTCTCTCTCTCTCTCTCTCTCTCTCTCTCTCTCTCTGGGATGTCCCTCCCCCTGTAATAAACTTCTCCATACCATATCTATTGTGTGGCTCATATTTCATATTTAAAACCTCCCACCAAGATGCAGATGTCAAAATTTGACCTCTAGGATTTAGTACTATTTTAAGAGATTTTGGGCTTACCTAGAGGAAGTAAGTCTAGAAGGTAGGGGACAACCTCAGAAGAACATGGTCCTTTTGTCTCTTCCTGTCTGTGCTCTGGTTGGCTTACCACATTCTCCAGTTGCCATGAGATTCTGTCCAACATAGGACCTTCTGAATCTGTGACCAAATAAACAAATATCAGATACTTGAGTCATAGCAACTAAAAGTAACGAATAATAACCTGTCGTTCTTGATGTGGCCCTGGGATCCTTATCTAATATCTCAGAGTCTTTGCGTCCTCTTGGCACATGGGAGAGATTTGATAGATGTTCATTTTTGTCTTCCATCTGTGAAGTAGGGACAAGAATTGTCACAGAATTAGATGAGATTGTATGTATCAGTTGTCTGGCACACAGTCGGGAGTAAGGACATATTGTTGTTTTCCAGCCATAGCCTTGCCTTTTTTTTTTTTTCCCCCTGTTTGGTGAAAATGTTGCCTGCATTTCAAGAGAGTTTATATTAAACATCAGAATGGGAAGGAGTGGAGCTGACAAATGGACTACCTACCTAGAAAGTGGTCACTGATTTCCTCTAAGCAATTGGGGGAGGGGCACCTCTGGCTTTAGGATGTTGTGGTCAGGCCTGATTTTGCTGTCCTTCCGAACCTTTTGGGGTCCTCTTAGTGGATGGGATGTAGTCTACAGAATCCTCATTGTCATGAGCCATGAGTGGTCTTACGTTGGGCATTTGAAGTGTCTCATTGGAGAGGCCATGTGTGCATGGAAGGGCAGGATGTCATCATCTCTGTCCCCAGTCACCTGTGAAGAGCTTTCCCACTTTTTAGCATCAGGTGCTTGTGTTTCCTCCCACCTATTCCAAGAGTTGAGGTTAGTGACTTGAAGAAGGATAGGGACTTATTTTTCTCTAAGGACATAAATTTGTTGGCACTCTTACCTCCAATAGGTGGAGCCCCAGCTTCATCCCTTTGAGAGTGGGCTGAGCTTAATGGCTTGGTTCCAAAAAAGAGACCGTGGCAGGAGTGATGGTGAATGCTGGCCATAAAAGGTGTTTGGATTCCTTCCTGCTCTCTCTGGAGCACACATAGAGAATCCAACTACTCTATCACGAGGCCCTTCAGCTGCTTTCTGGATAGAACCATGAGGTCAGCAGACGTGATCTCCTACTATTGACCATGTAAAGGTGCTATCTTGGAAGGAGATATTTCAACCCCATCCAGCCTGCTGATAATTGCAGCCCAGACAGCGTTTTGCCTGTACACCCCCTCGCCCCCACACATAGACCAACTTATAACCAGTCAGCTGAGCAGGTTCAGATTCCTAAATCACAGAAACAGGATGAGATAATAAAACACTTGTTGCAAATTTTAGCTGCTAAATGTGGGGTATAATTTGTTATACAACAATAGGTGGCTAACATAATTAACAGTGAAAACATAATTAGATCTCTCAATAAATGAGCTTCACACACGCACACGCACACACACACACACACACATACACACAAATGATAGCCTGAGCTTACATGTTCTGAATTCATTTATTTATGCTGTGTAGCTAGATGTGGTTGGAGAAAGATGGGAAATCACAATCCAGAGTCTAGGAGGCCCATTGCAGAAGAAGGGAATTACAATGTAGGGCACTGTCAGACCAGAGTGCCTACGGGCAATGAAGTATCTCCTGATATAACCTGGCTTTGAGGACAAAGACGGTTTCCTATGGGCAGTTTGACAACTATGATGAGATTCCTAGAAAGAGTAGGAAGAAGCACATTTAAAATGAGCAAACCTTGGAAGGAGCATTTCAGGTGCTGGAAACTGCTCATACAAAGGTATGGGATAGACCTAGAGTTCATTGTTTTCCTGAAGCATACATTGGTTTGGTGTGATCAAAGCTTGCATGCATGTGTGTGTGTGTGTGTGTGTGTGTGTGTGTGTGTGTGTGTGTATGTGTGTGTGTGTGTGTGTGTGTGTGTCTGTGTGTGTATGTGTGTGTGTGTACTTGCATATGTGCACAGAGGGTGCAGGGATGAGTAAACTTAAGTGTGTATGTATACATGCAAGGGTGTATGTACATACATGTACATCATGTACACATGTATGCTTGTACATGTACATGGCAAGGAGAGAAAAAGCAAGAGAGGCTTTGACAAGAGGTTAAGACTAAGGCGAAAAACTAGTTCAAATCTTAGCTGACATGCTGTAAATGTGTGCTTCTGGATAGGTCACGTGGTTTCAATGAGTGCAGCCTTCTTATTTGTAAAGTAGGAGTCATTTTTTAGAAATGTAATCATTTTACAGCCTGATCCCAGCTCCTCCTTCCTCTCCTCCCTGTCCCACCCTCATGCCCTTCTCCCTCCACTTCCCCCTCTCCTTCATCGCAGGGAAGTGCAGGCCCCACCCTGGAACCTCAAATTGCAGTAGGACTAAGCACATTATCTCCTACTGAGTAGGAGTCGTTTGCTGGAGATCTTAGACAAGCTCTGGGTTGAACTAGAGATATGCTGATCATGATCAGAACAGCATACCTTCTGACCAGAGGCCTTGAGCCCAGAGCAGTCCTTTATTCTGTGAGAGACTCCAGCACTGGGAGCTCCTGGGGCTGTGTCATCTCACTTTTCTCATCTCTAGGAACTAGGGCAGGCCACCAAGTGTCTTGCTAATTGTCAAATGGTGTGCAATAACAGCTATCTGAGCTCTGAATAAGCTCACACACCGAGTGTGTTTCCAAGACCAAGCCCTTGTGTGAGATTGCTTGGCTTTAATTCTCACCTCCAGAATTTAACAGTCATCTGACCTCAGCTATCTTTGCCTTTTTGAGCTTCAGACCTTTCACATAAAAATGGGCATATAATAATATTTATGTTACCCAGTTTCTGCAAGGATTAGTACCTAGGACACAGTGTGTGGGAGCAATCTTTTGAACATTTGTTAGCAGACTAACTTGCTACATATAGAAACCTAGCTTCTTACTTGGACTCTGAAAACTGGTACAAATCCTAATTCTATTACTTAACTGTTTTCTAATGTTGGGAAAAGTGCTAGAGAGGTGACTGAGCAGTTAAGAGCTTTTACTGCCCTTGCAGAGGACCTGTGTTTAGTTCCCAGAGCCCACATGGTAGCTTATAACTCTCAGTAACTCCAGTCGCATGGAGTCTAATTACTTCTATTGAGCTGAGCTGCCTCTTGAACCCATATGGTGCACATAAACTCATACAGTAAACAGAATACATGCCAGTAAAATAAATGGCTGATGTTGGGCAAAACCCAGTCTTTTTGCCTCTCAATCTGTGCCTCTGTGTGCATTCACATATGTAGGTATGTGAGTATGTAGAAGCCAGGGGACAGCCTCAGGTGTTGCTCCTGAGGTGCTATCCATCTTATTTGTTTATTTTAGATGGGCCCTCTCATTGGCCCGGAAATTGCCATGTAGGCTAGGCTGGCTGGCCAACTAACTTCAGGGAAGTGCCTCTCATTGCTTCCTAGGTGATGACTCCTCCCACCACTCCTAGTCTTTTTTCATGGGTTCTGGGCATTGAATCTAGGTCCTCATACTTTTCTGCTTGAACTCTCTCCATTCTACCTCTCAATCTTTTTATCTGCAAAACGAGGGTAACAGAACCCTCCTTCAATGTTTGCTGGAAGTGTTGACCGAAGGAGTGCTCTTGAAGCGTTCACAATGTGTTCTTCAGCAAGTGCTGCATATGTGTAAATGATTGTTTTACCAGCTTACACCATGCTCTGCAGAGGCAGGTGCCAATAGAAAAAATCAGCAAGTAGAATGGATGGCCTTGTCTCCATCCTCAGAAGGTCACACAGCCTTTTGTCTTGAGTCTACACCTGTGGAGAATTACTAGCTATGCCTCACTGCCCTCTCGATGGCTGCCTCTTCCTACTGTGCAGGAAACCCAGAATGCAGTGCAATAGAGAGCCAATCCCGTGCTCCTTCACCATGTGTTGTCTCCCTAGCTTCTTCTCTGACTAGCATTGACTTCTGGTTACATTCTGGGTCAGAGGGTATAGGGCTGGAGAGGATTGAGCCCAGAGGGTAGGAGGTGGCCACTCTCTTTTCTGCCCTCCTGCCATCAGTGGGCTGGAAAACTCAGGCAGGCCCTCTGCTTAATTGTCAGATGGATTCTGGAGGGGTAATTTCATTGATGTGCACCATGAGAGGGTCTGCAGGCCCTAATGACTGGCTCAGCTTGCTAAATGTGTTTACCAAAAAAATAAGGTTATTGATTTCACAGATATTTTTCCCCGTTGCCATCAGCCTGTTAATGCGAGTTTTATGTAACAGAACAAATAGATCAGAGTGTAAAGTCTTTTGAAAATCCCTGGTGAATGCTGTAATAATGCTTTAATGTATTAATCCCCTTAATCCTGTCAAACTTCCAAAAGAATTTCAGGACAGGCTGACAGAAGATCTCACTCCCAATTCTGGCAGCTGTAGCTGCATGTGGTGGGGGCTGCTTTTTCCTCTATTGTGCACTGGCTTAGGGAGAGGCTGCAATGGCTGTGGAGTCAGGAGCAAACATGTCAGTGTATGAAAATAATGGAAGGGAGGCTGAGAGGAAGGAAAGACAGCTTTAAAAAAGAGGAGGTCTCTTGAAATAGACCTTGAGACCCAGGAGGCAATGGCACCTGACCTCCCTTCCCAGTGTCTTCCTCACAGCCTCTCTCTGTCTGCTGTGCACTGAGGTTCAATCTTCACAACACTCACTTTCACTTTCAGATGTGAGTGGCCCATCCTTACTGCAAGCTATTGCGGTTGGCAGAAAGAGGCTGAGCACAAAGCTTGTTCTGACCCAGAAGCCCAAGCTACTAACTTCTTCAGCATAGGACCAAAAAAAGATGATCGCTTGATGTTGATATAAATGTAGATGCTGGGGGAGAGTGAGTCATTTTCTTTAGTGGTATCATCATTGGTAAATGATGCTCATGTAAATAACATTTCACACAGGCTCCTTATAAGCCAGCCTAATTAAGCTCAGTGGGTCACCAAAATAAAGAAAACAAAGGAGTGACAATGGAAGAAGGAATACTGTTTGGGAAGAGGATCAATCAAAGTGGGAGGGTGAAAAGAAAGTGCTATAGAGTAAATATGATTAAAATAAACTCTATATGCTTAAATATGTCACAGCAAATTCCATTGTGATTTGTAATTAATATATGCTAATAAATCAACAAAACAAAACAGAAGATGAGTTAAGGATTCCTGTATTAAGAATTAATAGATTTGTCCCTAGAGGTATTGAGGTATTGCAGTTGTGACTGCTGTGTCACATGTGTATCAGTAGGTGCAGAGAAGAAAGAGGCTTTGTCTATGTGAAAATCTGAATGACTAGTAGTCTAACATTCCCTGAAGAAAGCAAGCCTGGGATGACCACCAGTCCAGTGCCATGCAGTCAGGCCTTGACAGACTCCCAGGGCAGGGAGGGAACCAGAAATGAGAAGAACACTGCCTGGGATACAGATGACCCCTGCATAGTCCCAGAAGAGGAGAAAGGTCAAGATGACCACTAGTCCAGCACCATGGGGCCCAGGCAGGGACATACCTTGAGATGACTACAAGTCCGGTGCCATGCAGACCTGAATGACAGACCATAACCAAGATAAACCCTGCCCAATGCCATAATTCACATGTGGGGCATAGGCCTCTCAGAAACACTCCAGAGATGACCCCAGATACTCAAGGACCCTGGGCACCACTAAGAGGAGAAAACAAATATGGAGAAATGGAAAAGAAGGAAGAGAAAGAGAAAGAAAAGGCTCTGGGCACAATGAAAAGAGACAGAACTGAAGACTGAAGGGTACTGAAGAACAGCCTGAAGTGAGTAGCCAGTTATGACACCTGAGACCATGGTGGGGTCCTGGCCTGTGCTGCCACTGGGGGCTATGCCTGGGTCCCTGGCTGTGAAGCAGCAGGATTCTGTTATCATTAAAGACTAAGTGGATGCCCCTGGTCTAAGCTGTTCCTCAGGAATATATTGTCGGAGAGGTGTGCAGAACTGGCCCTGCCTCTTGCCTAGGCACTGTGGAAGAGCTGGACCTGGAAGCCTAAAGAAAGGAGAGCTGACCTCACTGCTAGCCAGCTTAGTACTTGGAAGAGTGGGCCCCACACATTACACAGGGAACACAGTAGATCTGGCCCTGGTTGTGGGATGCAGCTCCTGCGCTGCTAGTACCCCGAATTGTCGAGTGAGGAACTGTGAATTGAAGAACACTCAAGGCAGCAGGTCATTTGTGTTAAGAGAATGCCATTTATTGGGAGTAACAGAACTGCTTATATAGGGGAGGAACCAGCAATCGGACAGCACTGTGGACTCAAAACAAGGAAAATGAAGGCAACCACAATGTTTCAACTGCAGAGAAAAACAAGTAATGTTTTCAACTGCAGACAAAAACAAGTTAGACAAAAACAGGTAATGGTCAGTACCAGCACAGCTGCAGTTCCCTACAGTGGAGTTTTGGGTGAGCTAGCCCCAATGGTTGGGGTATGGGAGAGCTGGCCCTGTCACTTTTCTCCAGTGTGGGGGATGAGGAAGAGATACCTTTCTCTTTGCCTCTTTCTACCTGAAGCAGGCAGGGCACTTGGCCCTGGAATTATGATAGCAGGAGAGCTGTCCTTGTCTATCACTAGCTGCAGCACTCAGGAGAACAGGCCCTGCACCTCACCTGGGCAGCATAATAGAACTGGCCCTGGATGTGGGGGTTGTGGGTTAGCCGGCCTGAGGACATAAGCATGGGAGAGTGGGCCCTGCCTTTTGTCTTCTCTCTGTTGGTGTTGAAAATGGCTTCTACACTCTGGAGAGCAGGCCTTGCACCTTGCCTGGGCAGCAGTGTAGAGCTTGCCAAGGTTTCAGGCATTGCCAGTGAGCTGGCCCCCAGGGCACAGGAGTAGGAGAGCTAGTCTGGCCACTTACCTGCTGCAACACTCAGGAAAGTAGGCCCTGCATCTTGCCTGGGCAGCACAGTAGAGCTAGCCATGATGGCCTGGGCATGAGTGAGCCAGACCTGAGGGCAAAGGAGTCAGAGAGCTGGGTCTGCCTCTTGCTATTGGCAGCATTGGATGGGCTAGCTGGGGCAGGTCAGGAGAGCTCACCCTGTTGATGAACTATTCGAGTGCATGAAAAGCTAGGTCCTATAGATCCAGTACTACAGAAGCTCCCTGACACAGGGCAACAAAAGGATATCTGAGAGGTATTCCAGTCAGGTCCATATTGATAGTGTATTAGAAGCCAGAGGCCTCATACCAGACTGACAACTCATTGCAATGAACATTTCCAAGCAAAGAAGTAGAAGCAAAGGGTATGTAATGTGGAAAACACTGAAGCACTACATCTTCCACAATAAGATTTTTTTCTCTGTTGGGGTAGGGGGTGACGCAGAGGTGGAAGGCAGGTACAAGAGGAGGGGGGATGAGTAGTGATGAGGAGCTTGATGTGGAACTCACAAACAACCAACCACCACCACCACAACAACAAATGTATTAATAGAGGGTTGGGTCAT
The DNA here is from genome assembly GCF_964271855.1 of Acomys minous. Lineage (NCBI taxonomy): Eukaryota > Metazoa > Chordata > Mammalia > Rodentia > Muridae > Acomys > Acomys minous. The sequence continues at coordinate 161,755,172 of NC_140483.1, read as the reverse complement.
AGCTCAATTGGAAGAGAAAAAAGAAAAGAAAAGAAAAAAAAAAAAGGAGAAATGGTTTAAATGTATTTGCGTGGACTGGACTAAGGCCAGAAAGAAAATTGCCTGAAGTCAAAGGATGCCTAGAATAAAATGTACACTTGTGTTATAGTGTGCAATTTATAATCATTGTGACAAAAATTCTGAAAGAAACAACCTAAGGAGAGAGAATTATTTTGGTTCATGGCTTCAAAGGATGGAGTACATGGTCTTCTGGGTCCATTGATTTGGTCCTGGGTTTGGACAAGATGTCATGATGAAGCATCTGCCAGAGAAGGCTGTTCCCTTCACAGCAGCCAGGAAACCAATAGAAAGAAATGGGGAACGCGTTCAGGAGCCCTTCAGAGGCATATCTCCAGGAATACCTTTTCTCTAATGGAGACCTACCTTTTAAGTTTCCCTGCTTCTGAACAGTCCATTCAATTGTGAATTTATTAGTTCAAACATATGATCCAATAACTTATTAGTGACTAGATCTCCCTGCTGTGGACTAAGTCAACACATGAGTCATTTTAGATGATACTTTGTATACCATCCATGACACTTGTGATTTGGATTGTATGAACAGCACATGGTTAGGGGATGATATGTAGACTGAAATATCTTGGATGGAGCCTTTTCTGCTATGTACTTCTGGTAAAGTCCTTTCCCACCTCATACCTCTCATCAATGAAGTGATAGTTGACTTTGTTGTTCTTGATAGTCCATCAAGTTCTGAGTTCTTTATCTGAGACATGAGCCCCAGCCTTTGGTAACCTCAGTCTAACGGAGTCATCATGAAGCACACACACAAAGAAACCCTTGATAAATATGCATTTGTTTTTCTAGAAGCCATTGGACATTCAACGTGTCAAAGGGTTGATGGAGGTGCCTGTCAGGACATCTGTGGTCTGATTTTACTACTTTTCACTTTTGCAGATATGGTTAGTGGTCCATGCATCTCTGATTTCTTCTTAGTCCCTCCACAGTGACCCCATGTTGGATTCAGAGGGGTGGATGACAAAGGCTGTGGTTAGAAGTGCTGGTTGCTCCATGATTTCCCCACTCCTGACCTCATCATCCATTCAGAGGCAAGCTTGCTCCATCCAATGTGTAAGTTAGATCTTGTCATGCTCCCTTTATGGTACTTCAGAAGCTCTTGATGGTCCTTAGGATAAAGTCCAAATTTCTAAAAATGGCCCTTTAAGCTTCACTTATCTCTCAGATTTTTTTTGAGATACTACATCTTTCCTCAAGTATACATTCCATCTGTCTACACTGAGCCTGGTGGCATCCTTTACTGTCTCCAGGGATAGGTCATGTCCCTGGTGCATATCCATCTCTCTTTCTTTGAATAGTTAACTTCTTTCTGCCCATCCTAATATCCTTTCTCACAAAAGACTCTCCTCATTTCTTTGTGTATGTTAAGGAAGTCGCATCTGTGTGATCTCACTATTGGAAAGGAAAGAGGACCTTATCAGCTCTCTTGTAACCATATCTCTGAATATATGGGTCTCCCCAGCAAGTCTCTTGTCTCTCTCAGACCAGCTTCAGGTCCTACGGTACTCCCTAATAACCAAGAGCATGTGCAGCAAATACTGGCAGAGGGCTGAACAATGGTGAGCACCTGTGACATCAAGCATAATTTTATGCTAGCTTTATTTGAATAGAAGGCTACACAGTTTTTCATATTGCATCAGCTGCCTAAGGTTACACTGCCTAACAGTGTTGTCTTCTCTCCCTCAACTGGAGGAGGAGATGTGGGAACTATGATGAAAAAGACAACATCATTTTAGAGCAAAAGAGTGAAAACCATCTAGTTGATGCCTCCATTTCCCATGAGAAAAGGCAATTTTCTCATGGTAGCTTTCCTTCCTTTCCCATGAAGCTACTGGTACTTTATTACATGAAGGCACAAAACTCAAAGGGGCCACAGCGTGAAGAGTTCAGGCAGAGTTTGTCTTCTAGCCAAATTGAGGATCCAAATTCTTGGGCCAGAAGGCCTGGGAGGTGGCATTGCTGATCCTTTGCTTTCTTTCCACAGGGAGTGCCTGCCAGATTAAAATCTAGCAACAGGTCAGAGGGAGGAGCTACAGGGCTTTCTTTATAGAGAAGGCATCTGGTATTAGTCTCTTTGGGCTTTTATAACTAAGCATCACACTTACAAGGGCTGACACCACAGACATGTCTTATCTCATGGTGCAGGAGGCTCAAAGACAGAGATGAAAATATTACTGGATGGGTTGTTTTTGAGGAGTGTGTGAAGATTCTTTCCTATGCATCCCTCATAGTTTCTGGTGGTTTGCTGATACCCTTTGTGTCAGTCTCTTCTTTCCTTTTATCATTAGGTGTTCTTCCTAATCTTTTTGGGGGGAGGGTCCTAATCATGTTGGTCAAAAGCCCACCCTACTTCATCCCAACCTCATTTGGACTATTTTTGAATATTATAAGTATGAATATTGTTAATATTATAAGTATTTATTGGTTCTTTCATTCATGCTTAATTTTGAATTACTAATTTTTTAAAATTAATTTATCTATTCACTTTACATCTGGGTCATAACCCCCTCCCTCCATTTTTTCCCAGTACCACCCTCCCATCCCCCCTCTTTCTGCTCCCCTACCACATTTCCTGTGATTGAAGAGTCTCTTAAAGGACTCCTAGTTTGGGAACAAATTCCCATGTAGATTCTGGCAGCCATGATAAGAGAAAAGATATGAGCTCCAAGCATGTTGCATCTTCTGTTCCCTTATGCCATGCTCCCAGCTGGGCCATTTCTAGCTTCTATACTCTGTCCTAGGACCCACTCCACCTTGGCCCTTATCTTTAGCATGAGGATTGCAGGCTGCTGCTGCTGATTCCATTTAACCTCACCCCACCCTCCACCTAACAGGCATTTCCTTTCATCTCTGTGCTTCCATCAATTTCTCCATTCCCCTAATCATTTTTTTTTCTTGTTCACTTTTAAACTCCCTCTAATGTGTCTGCTTTGGCCTGGTAATGAGGTGCCCCAAACGAAATGCAATATTCTGCATGTGACTTTACCAGAGTTGTATAGATTTTCTTGCTAACTATCTTCTCAGACCTGGGGTGACATGCTTTCTTAGTGCAACAACTCTATTAGTGTCTGAGCTCTTATAAAAAGCCTGTTAGAAACCACAAATCTGTGGAATATACAACCAAAGGTGCATAACAGCCTTTTTGGTCCACACCTACCACTTCCCACTTGTACTTCCCATCCAGATATTTAGAGAGCATTGTCTCTGCAGTATTACCTGTGCTACTGGCACCAGGAGGATTTATTGCCTCACCTGTCATTCCTGCCATGTATGTGGATAATACCCACAACATTTTTACCAGTTCCTTGCTGAAGCCTTCTGTCACTGCTCAGGCAACTCCCTCTTGAAGATTGGTACATAATTCCTGTGTCAGAATGAATACTTAATGGTCACTGTGTGGCTGTCACCTGGAAGGTAACTCTAAATGAGTGTGAAGATAGTAATAATTCCAAATTCCAACTGTAAACTGTGGAAAGGCAAGGTAAAACTAGGCACAATAATCTGTAAAGGGGATTATGATCTGGCCTGAAGAGAAAGGTCTAATAAAGAATTCCTTCTCTAAAGTTCCTTAGAGTTGAACTCTGCACAGTGAGTTGATATGAAAGGGTTGATGGAGGTGGGGGTGGGGTGGAGGGGAGGGTAGAGAAAACATTTCAGTGAGTGGAAGCAGAATGTACAAAGGGTCTAAACATAATATCTTAGTTGTCCCTAGATCTTTGGACATTTAACTCTATGTGAAGCTCAGAGTGGTAAGTGGCAGCAGGAAGAACATACATGTGATAAGGGTATTGTCTAGAGCTGCATGGGTTTAGTCTGTGTTCTAGGCCCAATGGATGTTTGCTGACAAGCCTTAAGCAGGAAGGTGGTGCATATACCACTGAGCATTCTGCAAAGGCCACTCTGGTGGGAGTGTGGACCACAGATGAGGGAGCAGGTGTGAATTCTGAGTAGTACATTTGAATGGTTTTGGGAGGTAAGAGACGATGGTAGTTTTGAGCTGGGTAGTAGTGGTGAAGATGTTCAGAAATGGAGGAATTGACGAAGAATCAACATGTCTTGTAGTGGGTTGCATGTAGCAGGTGATGGAGACTTGTCAAGATATGGTATAGATTTTTGGGCTTATAGTGTTTTGATGGTTAGTTTTGCCTGTCTGACTGTATCCAGAGTCATCTAGGAGAAAATTTGAAGGGATTTCTACATAGGATTATTTGAGACAACTGTGGGTAGCACTATTCTATGGCCGGGAATGCCAGACAAAACATAAAGGAAAAATAGAGGAAGTTTTGTGTTACCACCGAGACTGCTACTTGCTACAGAATTGCTGTAGGATTCAGCGTAATTCCCTGTCATGAGAACAAATAGAGCACTAATGATACCCACTCAGAGGCATATTCTCCACACTAAATAAGATGGTGCTGTATCGGGAATACAAGCATTATTGCTCTTAAGACAGCCCTCACTGAATAGGAAATATCCAAAGAAGGTATTTGAATATGATTTATTATGTTCAGGAGAAACCTACAAGAGGAAACTGGACTTTTTCCTTAAAAGAAGATTACACTGAAGTCACAATTTTCTTCCATTGAACTTTCAGAATCACAAAAGTACTCGTGCCTAGGGTCCAAGTCTAAATGTGTTTTTGGCTTAGGAAGCTCCACTGCTTTGTGGTCAGCAAATATGGGCAAAGTATTGTTTAGATTTCCAACATCCAAAAGTGCATTTCTGTAAGAAAGAAGAGCAGGTTAATGAGACATAGCCCTTCACTTCTGCTATCAGAACCTCATGGGCTGGTTGCTGGTTGAGAAAAACATGTCGCTGCTATTCAGTTCAGGGGGAATGTGCTGCTGCTGGTGAGCACCATAAGAGGTTGAGCTTTGTAGTTTCAGGAGTGTGTAATGCATAACTCTCTTTAGTAGAGTCTCAAACCATCTAACATGACTCCTAAACATTGGTTGGCCTGTCCTTGTTGTACCATGGAAGTGCTTCAAATTCGGTGAGCAGATTGTTTGAATAATTTTTGGTTTAGCCTTGAAAGGATATTAGGGCAATGGTGCTCAACTTTCCTAATGCTTCAACCTTTTAATACAGTTCCTCATGTTTTGGTGACCCTCAACTGTAAAATTATTTTGTTGCTATTTCATAACTGTATTTCTGTTACTTCTATGAATTGAAATGTAAATTTGTGATATGCAGGATATCTTATATATAACCCCTGCGACAGGGTCATTCAACCCTCAAAGGGGTTGAGAATCACGAAATTAGGGAGTCTTGAAACAAGTTGGTTTCCTTCATCTGTAGGGTTCCAGTCAGTGTCTAGTAACAAAAATTTAGATCCTAGAATGACATCCAATTCTTCAGTCATAGAAGGGATGGAGGGAGCAAAGGCAAGTAACATAGAAGCCATGAGCTAGGGCTGTAAAAGGAAGAAAAGAGAGAGGGGGCGGGAGAAAGGAGAGGAGAGAGGATAAAGAAATAAGATTGTAGTTGAGTGGAGAGTGGGGTCTAACTTTCTCACGAACTCTGGTGCCCCATATTTGACCACATCCCCTTGATGGGGAGGCCTGGTGGCACTCAGAGGAAGGATAGCAGGCTATCAAGAAGAGACTTGATACCCTATGAGCATATACAGGGGGAAGAGGTCCCCCTCAGTCACAGTCATAGGGTAAGAGTGTAAGGGGAAAAGGAAAGGGAGAGAGGAATGGGAGGATACAGGGATGGGATAACAATTGAGATGTAATATGAATAAATTAATAAACTATATTAAAAAAGAGAAATAAAAAAAGAGATAAGGGAGAAGGGAAGGGAAAGAGAAGAGAGAAAAACAACAAAACACACACACACAAAGATCAATACATAGTACTGGATATACTATGAGTAACCAGAGTGACATTGATCATCTCAGGGCTGAATTAAGCCCAGGATACTCACAAGAAAATAAACAGTTCCTTTAATCTTTATTTTTACTTTATTTCTTATTAGAAAATTGGGTTTGTAGAATTGAAGAATTATCTCCAACCAAAGTATCTATTTTGCTAGATGCTATTCAGAGAAAGAAAATATATTTCGTATGTGTGGTTTTTCTATTTTATCATCTTTTGGCAGATGCCACAAATACATTGTATGGTACTGCTTAGCTTGTATGTGGACTCTGAATCTTTTATGTAAAATTCCAGACAGCCATGGCTGATGGCATTCTATTAGTGTGTGTCTTATTATTTATCACTACAGTAATAGGTAACTCTAAAGCCTGATGCTATGTAAGATTTTACTGCTCATGTGCTGGGACACTGTGACTTTACCTTGTATTGGTGAGACTTAGATGGTGCTGGACAGACTTCTCACCTGCACTGGTTAGTTTTGTTTTTGTTTTTGCTTTTTGACAACCTGTCATAAGCTAGAGTCATCTGAAAGGAGGGAACCTCTATTGAGAAAATGCCTATGTAAGATCTAGCTATAGACCATTTTCTTAATTAGTGATTGATGAGGGAGGGCCTGGTCCATTGTGAGTGGTGTCATCCCCAGTGGTTTTATATTCTATAAGAAAGCAAGCTGAGCAAACCATGAAAAAAAAAAGCCAGTAAGCAGCATCCTTCTATGGTCTCTGCATCAGGTCCTGCCTCCTGCTTCCTGCCATGATTAAATTCCTGCGCTGGTTTCATTCAGTATTGAGCAGTATGTGGAAGCATAAGCCAAATAAACCCTTTCCTCCCCAATTTGCTTTTGACCATGGTGTTTTATTACAATGATAGAGACCCTCAGTGATACCATGCACCTATGGGTGGCTGGGGACTCTGATTTACCTAAATTGGATTAACTCAGCACATTTGGGTATGTTTGGTCTCAGTATAATTCATATTATGTTCATACTCAGTTCATTCATACTGTGGGAGCAGCGCGCCTGTCTTAGTATGTTCTTGGCAAAACGGTGGCAGCACAAGAATGAGCATGCAACGTCCATTATTGCATCTACTTAATTCTGAGAAATTGATATGAACGGGACCAAGTTCAAAGAGTGAAGAACTGAGTAATTATCTTCATTGAGAAGAATTGCAAAGTCACATTTCAAGGTGTTTGTGGAGGAATCAACAAAACTAGGTGATTTTTAAGGAGTCACAGAGTTTAGTTGCCAGCTTTTTTGCTTAGTTTTTAATTTAAGCAACATTCTCACCCTCTTTAGGGTTTTATCATATGCCCATGGACTTGTCTGGATAGATTATACCTACCTTGTTTATCATTCCACATCACTGAAATAGGAGGCTTTGTTTAATTGATGATCGTGATTCCTATTTCTTCTAGATAAATTCTTTTCTAGTCTGCTGGTTTGCCTTTCTTCAGTCCCTAAGCCCACTTAATTAAATATAAACTCCTACTGTGGTCAGAATAAGAGACACCCTGGAGAGTCAGCTAGTACATTTGCATATGGAGAATATGAGGTGTAGACATAAAGATGGGGTATTTTCTTCTCTTCTCTAATGAGAATCCTAGTTGGGGAAACACCACTAACCATAGTTGGGGGATGATGGTTCCCAGTAAGAAAGTCAAGACAAAAAAGTTGGGGCTAGAGTCTGGCTCAGTATGCCCAGTAGGAAAAGGATATGTTAGTTAGAACTGGATGTTGTCATATGTAATCCTGAGGTCTTAAGAGCTTAATTTAAAATGTTTATTCTTGCTTCTATGAAGGCCAGGATGGCTTATATTGGCTTCATCATTTAAGCAGAAATATGAAAATTCAAGTTTCTTCCAGCCAATGGCTCTACCAGGTCATGGTGTACTCGCCTGTCTCTATATAGCTAACATTGGATAGAAGAGAGGGAAATATTTCCTGGAGAGTATTGTGACAGACTTAGAAGAGCTAACTATCATTTTTTGTCCATGTCTAATTTAACCAGAGAAGACACCATGGATCTATCTAGAAGAAAAGAATCTTGGGAATTTTAGTTTATTAGTAGTCCTGAGAGGAAATAAATAGTTGAGCAATCATCTTGTTAGTAACTCTGAAACAAAATCTAGCAGCCAAGGTGTAAGGGGACATGGTAATTGGTAAGGTAAACCAATTATACATGTATCTCTTTATCCATATGGCCCTGCAGTAATACTATTAGAATTCAAATTAGAACTAATAGAGTTTTTATCATTTCAATAACCTGAAGTTTAGCTGTGTGATTTGTATTGACTATGACTTCTTCAGGACATAATACAAATTGAGGCTTTATAGTGCTTTCATGATTTAGGTTGGCCTCTTGTGTTCGTGTGATCTACCATGGAAGAAAGCATTGCCTAGTAGTCTCTAACTCTACAATAAATATACATAGCACACTTGAAGTTAAACTACAGTCTGGAGCCAAACTAGATACAAATGTGACTAGATACAGTCTTCTCACAATGTGTAACTAAGACCAGGGATCTCCTGTAGATTCTTGAGAACCCAAGATGGTTACAACCTTAGAGTAAGTCACAACACTGACAGGTTTATTGACATGAAGCATCATTTCTAAAATAGCTAATACAGGAGTCAGAGAGTTTGAGTTTTGTGGTGGTTAGAATAAACACGGCCCCCATAAGCCCATAAGGAGCCTGGGAGGTATGGCTTTGTTGGAGTATTGTGGCTTTGTGGGAGGAGGTGTGTCACTAGAGGACGGGCTGTAGGGTCTCCAAAGCTCAAGTCTGGCCATTGTGTCACTTTCACTTCCTGTTGCTTGCTGATCCAGATGCAGAGCTCTCAGGTACCTCTCCAGTACCATGTCTGCATGCATGCCACCATGCTTTCTTCCATGAAGATAATGGACTAAACCTCTGAGTCTGTAAGTCAGCCCCAAATAAATGTTTTTTTCTTGATAAGAGTTGCCATGGTCATGGTCTATTCACAGCAATAAATTTCTAACTAAGGCAAGTATGAAGGTAAGAAGAGGTACATACACAAGTTATCCTGGAATGATCTGGGAGATGGTTGCTTTCAGCAGTAAAGACAATAACAGTTTGAATTCTAACAATCCAAGGTTCAATTCCCAGCTTTTTGTGTCCATCATTTGTTCAGTATGTGAACAGGAACAGATTAATCAAGCCCTCTATAACATACTTTTTGTCAGGTGAGGATATTAGGATATGATATAAAACATTCCTTGTAGGCTGATGAGTTTGACACTTGGCCCTGATGGGTGGCACTGTTTTGAGAGGTTATGAAGCTATAAGGAGGTGAAGTCTTACCGGGATACGTGGCTTGTTAGAGATGACCTTTCTTGGTGAAATCTGGGCTGTGGTTCTAGCCTGGGTTCTCTCTGATTCCTGGATCACTGAGATGTGATGAATCTCCAGCGCCATGACTTCACTGCCGTGATGAAGTGGATCGTATCAAATCAGGAGCCAAACTGATTCTTCCACCTTCAAGTTGTTTCTTTTAGGTGTTCTGTTGCAGTGGTGAGAAAGGTAGTAAACACAGGGCTAGTTTTTTTTTCTTTTTTTTTTTTTTATTAATTTATTCTTGTTACATCTCAATGGTTATCCCATCCCTTGTATCCTCCCATCCTTTCCTCCCAGGGCTAGTTTTTTTTTAAAGCAACTCTAAAAGGCTCTCACAAGAATGACAGATGACTTATTTTTTGACAAGTTCCTCTGAAAGTATTTACCTCAACTTGGCCATGGTGGCAAACACCTTTAATCCCAACACCTGGAAGGCAGTGGCCTGTGGATCACTGTGGGTATGAGACCAGCCTGCTCTACAGAACTAGTCCCAGGACAGCCAAGGCCACACAAAGAATCCCTGTCTTGAAAAACCAAACCAAAACCAAACCAACCAACCAAACCCCAAAAAGACAAAACCCCAAAACAAAAAATGCAAAGAACATATGTATCTCACCTTTTCCATGAATTTTCTTGTATTTACTCTGTGTATTGTTTCCTCATAGATGCCTTCCCTGACAATCACTTTCCTATCTTAGTAGTGAGCCATTTCTCTTCATAATAGTTTGAAGTAAGATAAATATATTTTAGTGGATGTAATCACTTGTTTACTCTCATTCTTCTTTCCTAGATTCTACATATTGTGGAGGGGTGGAGCCATGCCTATACATAGCATAGTTCTTGGGACATTGGAGACTAATAACTGGCAGCATTGTTATACACATCTATTGTTCTTCGCATGGTGTGTTATGGAAATGGTTTGATTCAAATAACTTGGATAAACAACTAGCAGAACTCCAGACTAGAACTCAGGCATCTCTTTTTTCCAGTATCACCTGCATCCAAACTTCCATAGCCATAATTTACATACCAAGTTTAGAACTCTGCTCCTAACTGAGAAGAGGATTATCTAAGGTCTCATTAACTCACCATTGGATGGACATACTCCCTTTGTGTATAGTAACTCAGCTAGCATTTTCCTTAGCTTTTCTGTGCATGCTGCATGGTTTCCCTAAATTGGTTTTTGTGGGGAAATCAATAACTCACATATACAAGGCACACGTGCCTTCCATAGGACATCAGTCTGGCTATTAAAGTTACCCTGGTTGCAACTGATACAATTGCAGATGAATTATGCTTCATATACACACTTAGATAGATAACCTTAGCTATCTTCCTCCCCATGAATTTAGCTGTGAGTCACCCTCCCCTCCCCTAAGAGCTGTTGGTATCAGTAGATTTCATTTGGAAATTCTTCATTTATAAAATAAAAATGAAGAAAGGTAATTATTCTCCTCTTGGGATGTTGTGGTCTAATCCTAAGGTCTCTGGTCCTTGATCTGCATGCAGTCACATACCTTACCTAGTACCAATAAGTTCTTTTCGGGCTGTAGATTTTCCATTTGGAAAAAAATGTATTGAATGCTATGCAGTGTTATAGTTTTTGTCTCCTTTCTTTTTCCTCCTTATCTTTTTCTTTTTCATCCTGCCTCCCAATTATATTGACTGTTTTGTTGATGTCAACTTCAAAACAATAATAGAAAAGGCAGAATGGACATTCATTGAGTACCCTTTCTATGATGAAAGTTTAACATTCATTATTTTATAGAATATTCTTTAAAACTTTATTATTTCATTTTATGTACAAGAAAGTAGGTCCAGAAAGGGAAGAGGACACTTTTGAAGTCATAGATCTTGGGAGGTTTTAAGAGTATATTTTACTCAATATTTCAAGGCATAAGATGTTGAGATATTAAGATGATACCCAATAGTCACATGTTATGGATTGAACTGTACCCCTACCCATTCACATGGGAAGGCAATAACCCCTACCATATCTGAATGTCACTTTATTTGGAGGTAGGACCATTGTAAGAATAAAGAAATCAGCATTAAACATATATGCCATAGGAGTTGGGTTTTGAGTTCTTGGGAAATCAGGTATACAGTATACCAGTCATTTCATTAAAAAGGGAAAATAGAATTTCCTGAGTGCTTGGTATTGACAGTGCATTTTCCTTTCTATTCTTGTAATTTATATTTCGTACATCCTTATTCAAGTGAGGAAATTGAGACTGAGAGGCTGAGTGAGTTCTGGAAATGTCACCAATCCACATAGGTAGTAATAAAGTTGGGACTTGAATTCACATATGCAACTCCGAACCTAGTGTTTTTTCCTGAAATGTAACTTCCAAGTCACAGAGCTCTTCAGAAGAGGCTGTAGTGATGATGATCATGGTGGTAGTCATTGAGGCACTGGTAGTAATGGTGTTGTTTCTGCTGGTGGTAGCGATAGTGCTGCTGCTGTTGGTAGCAGTAGTGAAAGTGCTGTTTTTATTATTGATGAATATGGTAGCGGTAGGGATAATGTTGAGAACGTCCATGGTACTGACGCTATTGTTGCTGATAATGACAGGACCGACAATGACTTCAATGAAGGTGAAAGCATTCAATGTTGACAATAAAGCTGGTGACTACTATCTACATCTAGGTGCAAGGCTAGCCCATAGAATAATGCAAAATATTTCTTTCAGATGTTTTCCCAAATGACCAACAGTTCTGCCTCAACTTATCTTGTAGTCTTGTGTCTGACTTTCCTCAGCTTCTACTCTAGAGAAGTTTATTTATACTCTTGAAAATCATATTGTTAAATCAACCTACAGACTTTCTTTGACAAAAATCTCTGTAGACAGTATGTGTTTTAGTAAAGCAGTCAACAGAGGTCTGTAGTGTGAAAATGAGTTCTCAGATACCATGCACTTGGGAAACACTAAGTATTTTGTCCTTGGGAAGAGACATAGTACTTATTAGCACATAAAGTGTTCTGAGGCATGTTATCCTAACACACAGATTGAATGTTGTCTAGCAAGTATTATCAACATCTTTTCCGACTTAAGAACCCCTTTCTCATATAGTTATTTTTCTTTGTTCTTTATTTTTTGGCAATATCTTACTTAACCTCATGATCCTTTCCAATGTTGTAACTAAGCTCATATGCCATTTACCTACAGTTTCTCATGTAATTATTACCAATTAATGGCATACAGAATGTGAACTCCATAAATCTCTTAGTGAACAATTCCCAACTTTTTCTTCTAGTCACCATATCCTGTGCTTTAAGATCATTCCCAAATACTTCTCCTTTATCAATGCTCACTGATCCTGTTCCATACGGGACTGTCTTCTTTTGTAAAGAGTTCCAATAATGTGCCTCAAGTTATTTTCTAAACATTGATCCCAGGTCTTTCCTGACTATTAAGGGTCATCCCAGGGTCACAGCTTTATTCATGTGACGAACATCTAAATGCCAAGGGAGAGACAGCTATTGTAAGGGTCCCCTCTGTCCTGGATTGAAGATTGACACAGGCAATGTCAACAAGGAAGAGCTATAGATTTGGTTTCTGTGGGTCAGCTACAGTTGAAGGTCAGATTCAGCAGGGAATGTACCAAGAGAATTAAGTAGGGATGACAGCAGAAGTCACTCAAGCATGGACAGGAGCTTATTTGGGTCAAACTTTCTGTTCTTTTCTCAGGCTCTGTGGTCTTTTTACTCAAGGCCTGGCAGGTTCATCTAGATAATGACCTGCGTTGAAGACTCAGAACTGACCTATATATTGGAGATGAGAAAGAATTACATCATGCCTTCTTATTTCTTAGGGCTGAGCTTATATATTTGTATCCATCTCACTAACACAAAACTACATCCAGAGGAAATGGTTAGTAAATGATTCAATTTTAATTCAAGTAGGTTAATAAATTGACTCAGTGTTAATAAGAGCAATGATGAGAATGATGATAGTGGACTCCATGCTGAGAACAGATCACGGGACAGGCTCTTTGAACTTTATAAACATCTGAGAGTTAATTCTCCAAACAGTTCTATAATGTAGTTATTAGCATGAACACTTTGTGAGTGAAGAAAATGAGATTCCATGGTAGATAAAGTAACTTGTTCAGGACTGTCTTGAAGCACACACACCAGCCAAGATTTGCAGGAACAGATATCCTACAGGACATGAAGCTGATAAAAGCAGAAGTGTGCTCTGAGGTCTTATCTTTCTTCTTTCAGGCGGCTCCATGCAGCACTGCACAGTAACAGTCAGAATTTCAGTGTCTTCGAAGGGGTTCCTCACTGACCACTGTGCTGACAATGATGTACCTATTCTACTACTCAGACAGGCCATGCTCTAGGCAAGAAAAGGGGCCCTTGGGGAGCTTCTGAAACTTCTGCACTCCTCAAGGTCTACTTGCCCTGCCAACAGACAGGTACATCTCAGGGCTCATGGAGATGATATAAATAAGCTGTGATGGTCCACAAAACAGGTGCCACCTGAAAATCTAATGAATAAACAGGAAGTAGGTGATATTTGGAGATGAACCTAAAAGCAGATCCTGTATGCTCATTGTCTTAGAACCTATCAGTGAACCCATTGCCCTCAGGATGAACTTTTAAGGCCTGACCCTGCCTCAGAGACCAGCCAAAATATGTCTCAATGTGTCTTCTTGGAGTCATCTTTCATTTCTTCTATGGACTTACTTGTGTCTCCCTAGATACTATGCTGCGGTAACCCCATTATAGGAGGACACTATGTTTAATCGTGGTCATTAAACCTTGGGCTTTAGTTACAGGACTATGTTAGAGGAAGAAAGAGAAAGAGGAAGAGGAGGAAGTGGAGGAGGTGGAAGGAGGAGGAGCAGCAGGAGGAGGAGGAGGAAGAAGAGAGGAGGGGGAGAAGGAGGAAGAGGAGGTCAAGGTGGAGGAGAAAAAATATGATGAGAGAAGGAAGAGGAGGAAGAAACCTTTCTCCATTGTGTGAGTGTACAATAAAGTTGCTGTGCGAAACCCAGGGAAGGAACCTTCACTGACCATATTGATACCCTAATCTTAAACCTCTAACTTCCAAAACTGCAGGGAAACAGATATCTTATTTAACCCAACCAGTCAGAGTTAATGTTTTCTTTAACATTTCCTTCCTTTTATGTTACTTGCGGAGTAGACTCCCCCAGTTCTCAAATGCATCAAACTCATGCTTTCTTTTGTTCCAGGACCTACTGTATTCTGTTACTTGTGCTCAGTATATGTGTTCTCCTCTTCCTAAGTCTAATAAGCCTTCGTAATTCTGAACTAAATGTATTTGTCAAGATAAACTAGTCTATGTAGCAACAAACTTGGCTAAAATCACCAAATATCTACTTCTGTCTCTGACACTCATCTGATATGATTGGGCAGCAGGTTTCTGCTCACCATCCTCATACAGGAATGCAGACACTTGGAGACATTAGACGTCCACAATGTATGAAGCAGGAAAATATGACATGGTTGGCAGCTGTCTAGATCCTCCAAGAAGTGCCACACATTACCTCTGGTTGTATTTTATTAAGCTGAAGACTTCACACAGCCATTTCTCTATTATTGGGTAGACTGTGGCAATAACACAAAATCAAGTTAATGGAAGCAAGAATTACCCCTCCAAGACATGTCATGTTCAGACATGCAAAATCTACTCCGTTCATTAGTAGATGATTGTTGTGCTAGTTACTTTTTGTCAACTTGACCTAAACTTAGGCAAATCTGGGTAGAGGAAATCTCAATTGAGGATCTCTCTCTATTAGATTGGCCTGTGGGCATGTCTGTGGGCACATTTTCTTGATTTCTAATTGATGTTGGAGGATCCCCACACCCTAAGCAGGTTGTCCTTTTCTTTATAAGAAAAGTAGCTGCTGGTCCACACCTTTAATCCCAGCATCTGAGAAGCAGAGACAGGTGGATCTCTGAGTTTGAGGCTAGTCTAGTCTACAGAGTAAGTTCCAAGACAGCCAAGGCCGCACAGAGAAACAAACAAACAAACAAACAAACAAAAAGAAACAAAAAAAAGAAAGAAAGAAAAAATGGAGCTGAGCAATCCAGGAAGCAATCCAGTCAGCAGCATTCTTCCATACTTTCTGCCTTCGTCTCCTGTCTCCAGATTGCTACTTTGAGTTCCTGCATTGACTTCCCTCAGTCATGTGAAACATGTAAGCTAAATAAACCATTTTCTCCTTATGTGGGAAACAGAGGAGCAAACAAGGACGCTTAATAGTAGATGTCATATTATCCACACCATCTCTTCAATTTACTTCTGAAGTAGAACATTTTATCCTTTATCTCCATCCCTTCAACTTCCTCATCATTAGGTTTTGTCACCACCATTCTACCCTCTGTTTTTATGAGCTTAACACTTTAGAAATTACACGTCAATGAGATCATGCAGTAATTATCTTTCTGAATCATGCAGTACTTATCATTTCACTTAGTGTGCTTTCCTCATATTCAGTCATATTTTCATAAACCATAAGGGTTTATTCTTTTTTGAGATTGCATAGTATTTCATTGCATATACATATACTCCATTTTCTTCATTCCCAGTGATCATTTGTAGCAACCACCAATACTGTAGACACACTTACTAACACATACATGACGGTGAGAATACTTTATGAATCCTAGAGTTAATGAAGTGTAGAATAAAGTATGAGAAACAGAAAGAGAAGGAAAACAATCACAAGAGGAGAGAGTGGTGTTCCTCTTGGAAAAGTAATTTAAATATTGACTCTGATGGGTCCTGATTCTCTGGAGAAAGTTTTTTGGCTTGCAACTCATTGGAATAAGTGACTTTTAACATGTGATGAATCAACTAATTGATATTTATAGGACAGGATGTTTAAGTAGTTGGGTAGAAAGGGAAGCCACTGAGCTTTCTGAAGTCCTTTGTATCCTAGGGGTGTCCTGAATGGGAGGATTGAATAAGGGGCCTCTCTAGTCTCTCTTGCCACTGGAAGTTTTCTATTTTCTCACATCTGAAAGAGAGCAGAGCAGAGAAATGGGCTGTGAATTCCATTTATATTCATTAACACTTAAAGATGAAAAATACCTTTCCATTATCCCTGGGATAATTCCAGCCCATTGCATAGGAAAATGTGATATATCTTTGTCACTGTAATCTCAGGGGCAAGAGATTAGGGCATATGGTGCAGAGCAAACCAATGTTATTCTGCTGGAAACTTCCCAGGTACATGGGTGGGCCTAGACATATTGTTGGGGCATTTGAAGTACAACCTCTCAAATGAACTGTTGATGAGGATCTGTGTCTGGAGATCAGTGGGGGAAACAGATGTATAAATCAGGAACAAAGTGAATCACTCTTCCCTGAAGCACAAGCTGTGGGCTCTTGACAACTACTGGGTAATAGTCAAATATATCTATTATGTATTGAATTGTCATCCCATGTCAACCATTGGCCCAAACTGACTGTAGCTCTTCCATTCTTGTATATTATTTCTGTGAGTTTGTTCATTTAGCTATTTAAGTCAATTATTTAATTTTATTTTTGTCTGTATGTATGTGTGCGCCTCTCTGTTTCTCTATCTCCCTGTTTGCCTTTGTTTCTATTGCTCTCTGTCTCTGTGTCTGTCTGTCTGTCTGTCTGTCTGTCTGTCTGTCTGTCTGTCTCTCTCTCTCTCTCTCTCTCTCTCTCTCTCTCTCTCTCTCTGTGTGTGTGTGTGTGTGTGTGTGTGTACCAGAAAGTGATGTCAGGTGTCTTCCACTATCATTCTCCACATTTTTTTGACATAGGGTCTCTCTCATTGATCCTAGAGCTATCTATTAGGCTAGACTAGTTGACTATTGAGCTCTGGGGATCCAGCTATCTTCTTTTCATCAGTATTGGATAACGAGTCCTTGCTGCTGTATCTAGCTGTTTTAAATGGGTCCTGATGATAGCACTGGGATCTTCATGCTTATGTGAAAATAATTTTATGGATTAGGCTATCACCTAAGCCCTAATTCATTTTTAGTTAGTATATGATACCACTGAGTTACTTGTGGGATTTTAAGACATAGTTTATTTTGGTTGATACTCCCGATCAACCTCTCTCTCCTATCACCCTATAACACTTACACCCCACTACCCCTAGTATTGCCTTTTCCACTTTTATATTATGTATGTTCTGTTACCATCTCCCATTCCACATCTTTAAAATCTCTTCTTCTACCTCATGGTCCCATTCTTATTTTCATAACACATATCACACTATTCCCACATAAATACACATGTGAAAATCAGAAGCTAGTGCCTGCTTATAGAAAAGAAGTGTGGTATTGTCTTTTTTAGTCTAGTTGTTCATCTGTATTTTTCATATGAGTATAATATGCATATATGTTTGTGAGTGTGCATGTACACATGTACAGAAGTGCATCCATGGAGGCCAGAAGTCAGCCTTGTTTGTTGTTCTTTTCCTGTCCCATCCCTTTCATTTTCTGAGATTGCATCCTTTATTTGTCTAGTAGATCACCAGTTAGGCTGGGATGACTGACCCCCTGGGCTCTTCCTGCCCTGCTCCACCTCCCCAACACTTGGATTATAAGACCATCCCACCATGAATGAATGTTTTTAATTAGTGTTCTGGGAATTATTTTTAAGGCAAACATTTTATTGGTTGAGCCTTCTCCCCAGACTGCATCTATTTTTAAAATTGGTTTTCAGTCAATAAAAGCACAATATATACTTAGTGCAGTCCACACACTGGATCAAGCTAAGTGTACCCTTGACGATTGTTTGTGTGGGTGCTCCTCATATGACTGACACAAAATCAAGATGTGCAATATCCTCAGCACCACAAAGCTTCCTTTGGCTCTTAGTAAAGTCTCTTCTCCCTTTAACCACATCATTTAGATTTGCTTGGCATTCAGCATGATATCAATAGAAGCCTCTAGCATGTACTTTTCTGCATGTAGCTCCTTTTTGTCATCACAGTCTCTGAGAGCTTTATTCACATTCCATATATCAAAAGGTCATTGTTTGGGGTCTTTAACCACTCAGTTTTCTCTCCAGCCTCTCCCTGGTTGGCTCAATACTGAGAGTTCTGCATTTTGGGAAAGGCTTTGGTCCTATGAAACCTGGGAAGACATTTATTATGACTCCTGGTTTTCAGATAGTGACATTGGTAGGGAGAGCATTGGTAACAGAGTTGATGACTTAAGAGCTGGACTTTGGTAGAAAAGGAAATCCTTTTCCTGGGTTCCAGAGGTGAGGAGAAGCTTCTGTAGTAAGGACACTTCATCTTCACCAAGCTTAGGATATCTGAGGACTTGGCTCAAGCAGCTTCTAGCTCACAGTCCTGGCTCTGCACACTGCATGGCACCTGTTACCATTGGGATCCTAGAGAAATCACTGTAGCTTTTGAGACTGTGTCTGGTAAGTAACATAGGAATTCAAGCTTGTCCCTAATAGGCCACAGTGACAATTCCACAACTCAACAAACAGAAACACTAAGCTAGAGCCCGGCACATACTGACTGCTTATTGACTGCTCCTCCTTATTGATTGTTCCTCTGAAAATTGAAAAAGCCTACTGTCTTCTTCTAGCATCCTATGGAAGCTTTTCCTCCAAGATGAGCACCACTCACCTATTTCATGTAGTCCTGGAATTTCAGGCCAGAGCAATTAGGTGAGAAAAAGAAAAAAAGATCCATCTACACTGGAATGAAACCGTCAAATTATTTCTGTCCTCAGATAACATGATCTTTTATGCAGAAAACACTAATGATTCCACAAAAAGCTGTTAGAACTAATAAAGTCCTTAAAACCTGTTAGAAATTCATTAAAGTTTCAGGAGAGAAAATCAGCACAAAAATCAAGTGTTTCCATACACTAACAATGAAGAATCCGAAAAGGAAATTAAGAAAACAATTCCATTTATAATTGCATCATCAAAACCACTAAGACCCTTAGGAGCAAACTGAGCAAAGTAGGTAAAAGATGTGTACATAGAAATCAGCAAAATGTTGCTCAAAGTAATTAAACAAGACACGAGCAAGTGTAAATGGATTGGAAACCTTAATTGTTAAGACATCAATACTACCAAAAGCTGTCTACAGCTTCAGAATATTTCTACCCAAAATTCCATTGACATCTGTGATAGTTAACAATGATTTCAACTTGTCAGGGTCTATAGTCACTTAGAAGACAAGCCATCAGCTGAAACTATGAGGAGTTATACAGTATGAGGGCATACTGTGAGGAACTATCTTGATTAGGTTAATTGAGGTGGAAGGCCTTTTAGTCTTCCCTGGGCTTAGGTCCTGCCCTGTATAAATACAAGGAAGGTAGGTGGCCAGGAGCATTCACTGCTTTCTTCTTCCTGACTGCAGGATACAATCTGCTTCCTTAAGGTCCTGCAATTGTGACAACCCTCCCATGATAGAATAGAACATTGAACTGTGAGCCAAAATAAACACCTTTTCTATAAATTGTTTTTGTCAGAGTATTTTGTGATAGCAAGAGGAAACACAACACAACATCTTTCAGAGAAATACACAAACCTGTCCTGAAATTGATGCAGCTTCTTGGAACAACTATAGCCAAACAGTACTGTCAGACAATACAGAGAACAAAGGTGACACCCTCATGCTTTCTGATGTGGAAACTTGCTTATTGAAAGGGCGTAGAAGAATTGGTGAGATGGCTTTATCACCACTCTATGCCTACTGACCTGATTTTGATCACTGGTTCCCTTATGGTAGAAGGAAAGAACCAACTCCCCAAACGTGTCTTCTAACTTCTATACATGTACTATATGACCATCGTATAGACATACAGGGATAACAAATTACAAAGTGTAAAACGGGATAAACGCAGACATGCAGACCGATGGAAGGGGATAGAGAATCTAGAAGTTATACTCACTTATGAACTGTACAAAAAGTTACCGTGACCATCCCATACTGAAAGGACAGGTTTTTGAACCAATAATACTAAGAAATTGGATTTGGACCATTAGCTCATATTATATGCAAAAAATTCACTCAAAATGAATCAAAGACATAAATCTGAGAAGTAAAACTGTAAAACTTTCAAAGAAGAAAAAAGGCTTTGTGACATTGGATTTGGCAATGATACTTTGGATACAATACAAAAAGCACAGGCAACAAAAGAAAAATATAGACAAATTGGATTTTCTCAAAGTTAAAGATATGTGTGGATCAAAAGATATTATGAACAGATGAAAAGGCAGCCCACTGGTCATGTCATATTGTGAGGGATGGGTGTAGCTCATCAATGGACTGCATGCTTAGCACACAGGAGGCCATAAGTTCAACACTTACTATTGCGTATTTCAAAATAGTGAGAGAAGAGGATTTCTTTTTCTTAGAAAGGATATTGCTTTGTTGTTTAGGCTAACATGACACTTGCTGTGTAGACAGCTTGGCTTTACATTCATGGCAGTTCTGTCTCAGCCTCTCAAGTGCTCTTATTATAGGCATGAGCCACCATGCCTCTTTTGAAAAGAAATTTGAAGCCTTGGTACATGGTTGAGGGAACAGATTAAAAGTCCTGACTTCACTATTATATGAAGTGCATATATGTTGAAAATTTGCACTTTACCCCTTGGGTGTGCACAGTTATTTTGACAATTAAATTTAAAAATGAAAAAAAAAACCACAAAACAGAGAAATGCTTGTAACTATGTATCTAACAAGTCCTTACTATTCAGGATTTATTAGGAAATCTCAACAATAAAATGAGGAATATAATTCAAATATAAACAAACGAGAACCTAGAAGATTAGCGGATAAGTCTGATGACCTGAAGTCAATCTCCAGAACCCATGTGAAAACCCAAATACTATGGTGTACATGTGTAATCCCAGCATCTCTTATTACAGATGGGATGCAAAAATAGGAGTATTGAGTGGAAGCACATAGATCAGCTAGCCTGGATTATACAGTGTAGCAGAAAGTAGAAGGCAAGAGCTCACTCCTGCCAGTGGTCCTCTGATTTCCACTTGTGAATTGTCACATGTGCATGACCACAAAGACACAGAGAAACAGACACATTAACACAGACATATGGACACGGATGGATACACACACACACACACACACACACACACACACACGAATAAACACAAATACACATTCACTAAATAAGTAAATAAATAAAATGTACAAAAGATTGGAATCGACTTCTCTTAAAGAAGACATACAAGTGGCAACAAAACGCAAATAAAAGGAAGCTTGCTGTGACTAGGAGCCAGGAAAATGCAATAAATCCCGGTAAGATTTTTTTTCACACCCATTATCATGGTCACCGGGTTAGTTAGGCTTTCTGCTACTATAACAAAACAACAAAAGAATCAACTTGTAAATAAGAATTATCTGGTTCAGCTCACAGCTTGAGAAGCTCCAGAACCTGGTTGCTTGGTTTCTGCTGCTTTGAAACCACAGAACGGCAGCATGTCCAAGGCTGAACTAGCAGAGAACATAGCAGAGCCAGGGAGGGATAGCAAGGGTTCAGAGTTCCAAAACACTCTTTGCAAAAATACCCCCAATGACTCAAAGACCTCCCACTACGTCCTACCTGCTAACAATTGCACCACTTTCTGAAAGAATGATTCTGGGTACCAAGACTTTAATATGCAGGTCTTTGGAGTACAGTCACTATGTAAATAATAGCAGCCATTACTAAAAACAACTTTGAAAATAATTACTGGCAAGGATATGGACAAGTTGGAATCAGTTTTCATCACTGATTGGAATGTAAAATGTAACATGACTCAGCAACTCTGCTTCTGGTAGATATGCCCTAAAAAAATGAAAGCAGAGACTTAAATAGATATTCTATACTCATGTATATAGCGGCATGATTACCAACAGACAAATGGTTGTAACCATCCAACTTGCTATTAATCTGTAAATGGATAAAGAAAAATCATACACACCCAGGAGAATACTATTCTATCACAAAAAGGTATGAAATTCTGATGAACCCAGCAGCATGGATGAAGCTAGAAGACATAATACTAAGTGAAATAAGCCTTACACAAAAGGATAAACACTGATTCTGTTTTGTAAAGTACATAGACTTGTCAAATTTATATAGATAGAAAGTAAGGTGTGGTTACCAAGGGCTGAGTATGTGAGAGTAAGCAGTTATTGAGGGGAGTGCAGAATTTCAGTCTGAAAAGGTGTAAGTTTCTAGAAACAATGGTGTTCGTGGGAATGCATAATGCTACTGAGCTATGAGCATAAAAATGCCAGAGGTCTAGGGGAGGGGAATAGGGTGGAAGAGCAAGTGAGGGTGGGAAGGGAAAGATACAAGTAAGGGAATAACAATTGGGATGTAATCTGAATAAATTATAATAAATTTAAAAACAAGAAAACAAATGACTGAAATTGTCATTTTCATACTATTCTATTTTACCACTCAGTTAAAGATATTCTTAGTTACTTTAATACAGGGTTGGCTCAACGAAGGCTTTCTGTGAGGACTATTGTGGTTTCAATAGAGGAGGGGGAAAAAGCTGAAAGGAAAGATTCCATTCCAATCACTGCCATACCCAGTACAGGGGGAAGGACATAAGTCTACATAAGTGCATCAGCGGTTTAGAACCTGTCCTACTTCTCTTTCTGTTGCTGTGATAAGCACTATGACAAAAGCAATTTAGGGAAGCTAAGAGTTTATGTTGGCTTATACCTCTAGTACATCATCGAAGGAGAAACCATGGTAGAATGTTGCTTCTTGGCGTGTTCTCGAGCTCATGTTGTAAAACCTATGCTCAGCTAGCTTTCTTATACAGCCCAGGCCCAACTGCCTAGGGATGGTGCTGCTCACAGTGGGCTGGCTATCCCACATCAATCAACAAACAAGACAAAGCTCCACAGATATACCCACAGGCCAATCTGCTCTGGGTAGTTACTCAACTGAGGTACCTACTTCTCAGTTGACTCTAGGTTATGTCAAGCTGTCACCTTAAGCCAACTAGGGATGGAACCTTTTAGTGGTCATGAGTTCATCACAGGTGGTCTCTAATGGATATAGACTAGAATAGGAATTGCTGGGGGAGGTATAGCTGCATCTAGCTGACTGTCATTTTCTGGCTGTTAGACACAGACAAGTCTTAAAGGAATGTAAGCTTTGAACTTTACTCTCCTTGTCTGTATAACATGGATAACTACTTTCTAGGGATGAGTTGTTACTTGAAAAGGAGGTGTTCTGTGTGTTTGCAACAACTGTCCTCTTTATCTTGTATTAATTTTTATTCTGGTTCCATCTACTTTTATGTACATGCATCTCACGAGGGTAAACATGGATTTGAGTTTATTGGTCCTTGATGTCAGAGCCATGCCCTGCCTCTCAGAACTGAATGCTGTCTTCATTTCACCAGGGATGCTACTGGAGCTGAATCAGAGTCATCTTTTGGTTCCTTATGAATAGTGAATCAGGCTTTCCAAGTGCCTGCTTCATTTCAGAGCCATGTACCTCCATATGACCACCACAGGGATATGTAATCCAAAGCCAATCTCCTTGCACTTGCTGTCACCCAGGGATCTAGTACAATGATGCACTACCATATTTACCAGGAATGAGTCCATGCTGGCCCAATAATTCACACTGCTGCATCCTGAATGCCCATGATATACCACGACTGTCTTGAATTATATTGAACCATCATCTATACAAACTCTCAGCAGAAAATCATATGTCATTTTCTCTCACAAATGATGACATGGAGGCTCAGAGATGTTAATTATTCTACCCAAGGTCACATGGGTTACCAGGAGTCAGAGTCAAGATTTGAAGCTAGTGTTGTCTGACTGGAGCCCTGGTGGGGTCCAGGAATCAGCAGGATTACTAGCAGCTGGGAGCTTGTTAGGACTGTATAACCCAGGCTTCCTTCACAGACCTTTGAATCAGAGGCTCCATTTTAATGAGATCCCTAGATGATGTGCAGGTTCTGTAAGGCTTGCAAAGCATGACTCTTGTTGGTTTTCTTTTCCACCTGTTCTCATGGAGTCTGGAGGTCACTAAATAAAAAAGATGATTACCTAATGAACAAATAGATGCACTCTGGGCTGTGTTCTAAGATAAAGTCTTCTCTAGTAAGCTAGTTCATTTTCATATGTATCAATCAGCATTGGCAGGTAGAAGGAGAGGAAAGTGATTTTCACCCTAAGAACTGGATAGAAGATTGCTGTGAATGCAAAGTAGAGAGCAAATATATTTCATCTCCCTATATTGTTATTATGCAGATGTGAGGATGGACATGTGGATGGATATGTGCTATAGGGAAAGGTGGACAAGCACAAGTAAAGAAATGGAGCAATCTTGTGCTAGGTTTAAGTGGGATCCTTTATATAAGCAGTTGATTTTTACCCACAGACTCAAGGGGATAGGAACATAAATATAATACTCTTTCTTTTAGCTCATCATTTTTTACTCCCAGTTTGCTCAAGTTGTCCCAGAGTGAGAGAAAGTGTAGGCATCTCAGACTGGATGTGGTTCATTGTCTATTGAAGCTGCTGAATGCAGGGTATGTTGTATCCCACCTGAAGCTCTCTCTGGGTCACTGCCTACCCCACTCTTCCTGATTGAAAGACCTTCAGTGATGTTCTTAGTTATGCCCCTTTTTCTCTGGCACATGGTCTCTTTGCATTTCCTGAGGCACCCTGGGAACAAACACTGCTGCAGGGCCATCTCCAATCTTTGAAACTCAGCTGCCACTGCAGAGTTTCTTGAGCTGGAGTTGAAGCAAATGATTCTCTTTGACTGGATTTAGAATCTCCATTGAACCTTTGGCATTCTTTGCCACCACCACTGCACAGAGAGATGGGCAGATGGGGAGGATGGAATCCCCTTTTCAGGAAAGGCCAATCCATCTGCTCATTACTTATAAGAAATCTTTCCTTATACTTGTGGACAGGAAGCTTTGCTCTGATTCGAAACTGGTTTTCTACAAATCAATACTTATATCCTGATTCCCTTGGAGTATGGGTTTTCAATCTTTTCTCTGCATTTCGACCTTACAGCCCTTTCCTGCAGAGGTAAAGCTAGGAGATCAGCTGTCTTTACATAAGGGTCAATAAGAGTAAGCATTGTGAGGAATAAGTGAATCTTAGTGGAAAGTCTTTAGACTATATTTAGGGTATTAACTCAGTCCTAAAGGTTTATACTTAAAAATAAGAGTAGCTGTTATTATCTCTCCCATTTGAAAGTTATAGAAACTGAGTCATAAAAGGAAAAAGGTGGTAAGACTAAAAGTCAAGGTTAAAACTCAAGACTGGTTCTCATTTGGAGCCAGATGATGTGAATTGGGTCATGAAAGCTTGAGTCTTGCTCGACCACTTCACAGCCGTGTACCTTTCAGCAAGCCCCCTAACCTCCCTTAGCCTGTTTCATGATTTTTCAGGATAATGGTGGCTGTGCCTTTTGGAAGTGACTTATAGGCATCAATCCTAATAAATTTTGATTATCATTAATATTTTTTGTTATTTTGCCATTATTTTGTCTTCTAGACAAATAGAACTCATACAACATTTAAAATCATAGAATCTTGGTGTGACAAGATGTCAAAATTGAAATAAAATGACTTTAAAAATAATTCACTCAAATTTTCTTATTTCAAAGATGGTAATCCTGAAACTCAGAGAGAATGAAAAAGCTATGCACAGTAGAAGAATTTGCTGCCAAACAAGAAGAAAATCTGATTTTGATAAAAGGTAGAGTAAATCGGGGAAAAGTAAATTCAGACATGTCTGGTTTGGGAACTCGGGAAGATGTCTTCAGGTGGAGACCATAAAGCTTTAGGGAACCATGCTAAATCCTGTGATGGAAGAGATGCTGACATCTGGGTAGTCCAAACTCCAGAGGGATGTCTGGGTCATTCTTGAGATATGCAGAGTGAAATAAAGAAAGCTCTGAGTGTAGTTTCCTGTCCCCCGACTTCTCCCAGATTTTCTCCACTTTCTCATCCACCGAAATCAATACCCTTTCTTCCTTTCTCTCATTAGACTACAAACATGCATATAAAATAATGATGATGATCTTGATCATGATGAAAGATAAAAGAAAATAAAAGAAACCACAATAGGACTAAGGAAAAAGACACCAACAGGGAAAAACGCCAAAGAAGCAAATACACATTTGCAAACACAGAAAACTCATGAAAACAAAGTCAGAAACAATCATATATATATGTGTGTGTGTATGATATATATATATATATATATATATATATATATATATATATATATATATATATATATATGATCTGTAAGGTTTTTAAATGTTCAAATAAAACATTATAGTAAAAGGAAAAAAAGCCAAACAAACAAACAACACAAAACCCCTCCAAAAGTACTAATGAGTTCCTTTTGTGTTGACTATCTATTGCTGGGCATGGGGCCCAATCTTAAGTGTGGTTTGTATACCCAATGAGACTCTGTTGGAGAAAGCTAATATTAAAGATAGCTTCTGTTTTAGGAGTAGAGTTGTGTTCACTTCTTTTAGTGCTGGGACCCCCAACAGGTGTAAATCTACTTAGGCCTGCATACATCCATGGTCTTTGTGTTTATATATGTACCAGTTCTGTTGTGTCTAGAAGGCCTTGTTTCCTTGACGTCCATTCTCACTGGCTCTTATACTCTTTTAACCTACTCTCCCACAGAGTTTCCTGAGCCCTAAGGGGAGTAATTTGATTTAGATATCCCATTTAGGAATATGCACATTTCCCAAACTTACTAAGCTTCATTTTTAGAATGAAAATGTTAATGTACCAACCTGATAAGACTATTATAAAGAGTGACTAAGACAACTTTAAATATTTAACATCTGGAAAACACATTTATTTGTAGGCATACTCTTATTGTGTACTGGATAAAGATTCAAATGCTGATTTCTGTGTCCCCATAACTGGTTGCAATCTTTGTTCTGAGAATATCTTATCTTGATGTTATATATACATTATTCCCCAATTGTTCCCTGATATTTCAATAAAGAAGCTTAACAGCCAATGACTGAGCAAGGAAGAAAATAAGATTGAACTTCTTGCATCCAGGGGAGGGGAGAGAGAAAGGAGATGAAGTGAGAACTCAGGAGAGGTCCAAGAGACATCATGAGAAACCAGCTAGATCAGAGAAAGCCATAAAATGCAAGTATCTCAGGGATTTTGGCTGGGAGTTAGCCAGATTATATTAGAGGGTTAAAATAGATTAATACTGCTCAGTTGTTGTGCCATAAAACTTATTAAATAATTATAATTATTCTGTCTTAATTATGTGGGTGCTATATAGGTTCAGAGAAAAACTGCAATATTACTTTAAAATAACCACTAACATTTGTTAGTTATTATTGACTGATTATTTGAATTAAAATATACTAGCAGTTGATTACTATTCACTGGGAACTATTGTAAGGATTTTGAAAATACTAACTTATTTAGTTTTCATAATGACTCTAGGTATAAATATTATTATGTATTTTTCATATATGAGGAAACAGAGATGAGTTATCTATTATTATTATTATTATTATTATTAATCTGTGTGATATATATCTATATATATACATATATGTATGCACATAATATATAGGCATATGTGTGTATCATGTACGAGGTGTGCACATGGAGGGCAGAAGAAGATACTGATATTTTGCTCTGCCTTCCCTATTCATTTGAGATAGAGTCTGTAACTGAATCAGGAGCTACAAAATCATCCAGCAAGCTAGACATTTCTGTCTCTGCCCTTTACAGTGCTATGGTTACAGGCTCCAGCATCATCATGTCCAGATTTTTCTTCCCTGTGGATGTTGGGATTTAAATTCATGTCTCCATACTTGTACAGCAAGCGCTTTTACTGATGGAGCTATTTCTCTAGCCCCTGAAGTCAGTTATTAATATTTCTGGTATCAGTGAGCTTCTGCTGTATCCTGGTCTCTCATAAAGCTTCAGTAGCTTCTGCCTAGTCATTGGTCCTGGCTTGGGCTCCAGTGGCCAGTGGTCCTGCTCTTGTCTGGGCCGCTCATCGTTGGATGAGTACTCTTACCTTACTTACATGATGCTCTGCTTCAGAGTTCCTCACACTGACCTACAGAGGCTTTGAAATGATAAAGGTGTATTGTGTTGAGTACCTGTGCTTTGGGATAGCTGTGAGACCTAAGTTTTCTCTGTTTTCTCATTGCTTCCAGTCTTTTGCCATGAGGAGCTTGCCTGCTATAAGCTCATCAAGCAATCAAGAGTGACATATGATCTTGGACTAGAGCATGCAAAGCCAGGATCCAAAAGAAACCATCCTTTTCTAGTTCCTTGCCTCATGTATTTTTGTTACAGTAATGAAAAGCTGATTATCACACTTGTCCAGGCCTAGAGCAGAATGTTATACCTGGCTTAGAGTGAAAGAGCATTACAAAGTTGCGAGGCAAAGAGCTGACAGAATTGGAGAGCACCTACTATATGCCAACACATATGGACCCAGAGATGGAGAACTGAATGAGAGCTGGCTTATGGCCTGGTAGAAGGGCCAGAAGAGCATCTGCTGTCTTAGCACTAGTTTTCTCTTTAGGGACATGACAATGACTATTGCTTAGTTTCTTAAAAAACTTACTATTCTTACCAGAAATTCACAGAGGAGTCTTGAAGTTCTGAGCACATCCTTGAATACTCTTCTGAGTCAAGAGTATAGATTCTTTGCTGATGTATCTTTTGCTGTTCCAGAGCTTAGTGACAACTTATAGAGACCTGCAGGCAGATGAACTCATCTGTTCAATAAACATGTCTGGCCAACCATAAAAATGAAAATGCCATCCATCATTGTTGTCAATCCAGACAACAGGAGGTGGTTTGTCACAGGAGAAAGCTAGGTATGAAGTATCAGACACCAGAATCCCCCAGTAGTGAAAGAGGGTGAGTTTCAATATATAGTCTTTGGGGACACTGCTAGGTGCAATTTCTTCTGCACATCGCAAGGGCTGTACAAAGTAGAAATCATAGTCCTCATTTTGTGCGTGGGAAACTTAGCATCAGAGACAGTGAAGCCACTTGCTCAAGGTCACGGAGCACTTAAGTACTTCATGCAAGGATCCGATCTCTGTATGCAGTGTTCTTTTCATACTTTCTCTTACCTAATTTAACACTAACATTCTAGAACATCAATTATTTTCAGCAGAAAAAGTACTGGAATAGGAATCCTATCACCTTACATTCTAATTGCTACTGCAATGATGCACCAGTGTTTTTCCTGAAGCCTGTTGTGGTGATGCCACTCACAACTTGCTGATATGCAGTATTGATGAGGGCTATGAAGCCTGTCTTGGGCTCAATGGGGGAAGAGTTTGATGCTGGGTCAGAGAGAACTGAAAAGAGGTATAGGCTGTAGAAGAGGCAATCTCTTAGTCTTTTAAAAAATCTTTCTCACTTTATGGGTTTGATCAGGAAAAGCCAATCACAAGAGGCTCCATCTGCTGTTTCTGAATATTCAGTGCTTGCATGGAAATAGAAAGCTCGAGAGGCAATGGGTGGGGCGGGTGGCCCTCAGACCTGCAGGGGGATGAGTCTACACAAAGCCCCATATGTCACTATTCTGATAGCACTGTTTTACCACCCAGTGTAAAACCCCATCTGTAAGAGCAAGCAATACCATCAACTAAAGGGCCATAAGATCCCTGTGAGGCTGTGGGCTCAGATGCTACCAGAATGCATCCATCATCTTGGCATATGGCTGGCACCGTGAGCATTTAGCTTCTGGGGTCAAACTATGAGCTTCACTACCTAGAATACAGACGAGCAAATGTATCTACTTCAGTGGTGGTGACCTGGAAGGTTCCAGGAAAAAAGGGAGGACCTCTACTTGCTACTGTGTGTACTATTCCTAGACCTTCAGTGTTTTGGCCACATTTGAGTTGTCAGCATTCATTTTTTCTTTTCTTTTTCTCTTCTTCTCTGTTCTCTCCTCCTCCTGTTCCTCCTCCTCCTCCTCCTCTTCTTCTATGCCTTTCTCCCTCTTTCTTTTTTTCTTTCTGAGACAGGGTTTCATGTAGACCAGGCTTTCCTCAGACTTACTATGTAACTAGTGCTGACTTAGAGCTTCTGATTCTCTGGCTTTTATTTTCTGAGTGCTGACATTGCAGGAATATGCTACCCTGTCAGGTTCATGTTGTTGAGTGGAACTCAGGCTCTCATTCATGCTAGGCAAGTACTCTGCCAACAGAGCCACATCCCCAGACCTCTTAAATTAATTTTAAGAGTGAAATTGTCATGATAAAAAACTGTATATTTCAACTCTGCATAGCACGCCTTGGCCATGATTTGGTATTTCTAGTCGAGACTCATTTTTTGTATTATCCAGAAGTCTCTAGAGAAACAGAACTGTTAGCATAGACATTTATTAAAAGGTGATTTATCAGATGGGCTTGCATGATATGGTTTGGGTAGTCCTACAGTGACTATCTCATACCAGAAAGATAGAGAACCCGCTAGCTGCTCACTCCACATGGCTGGGTGTTTAAGCAATTCCTGTCTGGGACTAAAGACCCAGAGGATTCCTAAAGAGCTGCAGATCATCTGTCCATATTGGAAACATAAATCTAGATACTAATATCTGGAAAAGAATGCAACAGTAGCAGCAATAGGATGGTTGAACTTGCCAATGAGAGTGAGGGCAAGCAGGAAAATACCAAAGCTTCCTTCATCCATCTTTTATCTAGGCAGTAAGTGCCACTCATATTTAGGGTGCATATCCCCATTTCAAGTACTGTGATGAAGAAAATCCCTTAAAGGAGTACTCAGCAGCTTGCTTCTTTGTTGATTCTACATCCAGTCAGGCTGAGAGCCAACAGTAACAATCACAGGATGTGTCAGGAAGCTGCTCTCCAAGTGTAGTGGCCTGTTGTGGGACAGCATGCACAATGTAGTGTGGCAATTATAAAAAGAGCTTCTGGAACAACATTTAGTTGTCTCAGCTGTGGCAGCAGACAATGTGTCTGTAGAAAAAAATGGAAATTTTGTTTGGCCTCAACATACAATTTCTATGAATAAACAACTAAAAGTAAATTAGATATAAAAATCTGATGGTGTTTTCAACCAAAATGGGCCAGATGAAATTTTAAAAAGTGATTGATGATAATTTCCTGCTATTTCCTAAATGGCACACTTCAAGGATGATTCTCTGGGTTCCTCTCCTTCCTCTTCCCCTTCCCCTTATCTTTTCTCTCTCCTTTTCCCAAATACTGAGGATTTTAACTGTTCATGCAGACCTTCTCAGGCTCTCAAAAAGAGTTGTAATTGATCAAGGCACTACTCTTAACATTGTATATACATTTGCCAAGTGATTTAAAAATTTATCTGTGACATACTGTTTACACATATAATGTGCTTTGCCCAACATGCATATATGTAATCTATAATGATCAAATGGGGAGAATTAGCATTTGATTCCCTTCAAACATTTATCTTTACTTAAGAATCTGGTGAAGAAATTGAAGCACAGAGACTGGTTCAAGGTTGCACAACTAGTGAGTGGTGGATAATGGGTTTGTAAGCAAGTACAATCTTCTCTCCAAAGCCCTCATCCCTGACTGCAGTGTTTCTCGAAGGTCTAGAACAATCTTGCCATAATTAACCCTGCTTACTCAACTGCCACTTCTTCCCAGAAAGCAACTGAATCTGATTTTGCATCAAGGACTTTGCTTCTTTCTTGACCCAAGAGCATAGATATCTCTTGCTCTTGGTTTTGAACTGTCTGAAAACCAGGAACTTGTTTCTCTGGACCCTTCTTTCTCCTCATCTAGGTTGGGTTTTTTGTTTGTTTGTTTTTTATATTTTATTTATTTTTATTTTTTTATTAATTTATTCATATTACATCTAAATTGTTATCCCATTCCTTGTATCCTCCCATTCCTCCTTCCCTCCTGCTTTCACCATATTCCCCCTCCCCCATGACTGTGACTGAGGGGGACCTCCTCCCCTTCTTTATGATCTTCTTGGACATCTAATCTTTTCTTCTTCCTTCCTTCTCACCCTAACATCTAGTTTTTGGCCATGAAGATAGCTACACTGCCATTGTCCTTCAGGCAGCCCTATGCTGTACAGTCAACCAAGGACAAGCACTCTTCCTTACTCCCTCAAAGATGCCACATGTGCTTTCTCTCCTGGTCTCTTAACATAGATGCACAAATATAAGAACCTCAAGCCCCTTCACATACTATTTCGTGATTGGTTCCCTTTCAATGCAACAATTCTAGGAAGAACCATTTTCTCCTGCTGACTCAATCCTTTTCTTCTACCTTCTCCTTGCACTACTCCAGTTAGTCTTCTGTTCCTATCACTCCATCAAATCTGACTTCATCAAGGTCACCCAAGATGATCTCAGCCAGCTCTTATTATGATGCTTAAGCTCCATTGTCAACTTGACTAGATTTAGAATTGGCCAGGAGACACACTAGTGAGCATATCTGTGAGGGCAGCTCCTGAGAGGTCTAGCTGAGAAGACACAGCAGGTTGAGTCAGAGGCTGAACTGGCAGCTCCTCCCTGATTGCTGCTTGAACCAAACAAGACCCTTTGCAGGACAGATTTAGCTCCACTCTTTCTTTCATACCCTGCACACAACTGGTCAGAATCTCCTGCTGGTTCTACTTCAGAACATACCACAATCCAGCCAGAGATCATAATTTTCACTATCCAATGGTGCATAGCACTAGCCATTGCTGTGGAGCCATTGCCATGGCCTCTGTTCCTTCTGCTGTCTGCATCCTGTCAGTGTAGCACCCTGAGTGACCTTTGGAAACAGCAGATTTTACTCTGCTAAAAAGACTACAATAGCACAAGACTACAAGGCCACCTCTTCTTTTTCTTCATTTATGACCCTTTCCATAAGGCTCTCTTTCATTCTTTCTCCTCTAGTACTCTCATCACCCATCTTGCTCTTCCCTGAACTTGTTAGGTCCATGGCACTAGCTGGCTTGCCTTTGTCTCAGTTTCAAGGGCCGAGTCCCTCACATCTTCCACATGATCTACTTCAGTGTCTTTGAAATTGAACTGTTTTCCTCATGCACCCTGTTCACTTTTCTTGCCTTACTAATAATGTCCATATCATACTACAGATCATTTCTATTGGTGGGTGAATTCATCATGTGTCAAAAACTTAAACCTCAAGAGGAGACAGGTGCTTTGGATTTTCTTCCAGTAGCATCCCCAGAATATGGAGCCATGCATAGTGCCTTAGACAATCAGGATAATAAGCAAATGCACAGGCAGTGAACCATTCTACCATGGATCTAAGCTGGAAGGAAATATTTTTTGCAGAACTCATGTCTCTGACTTCTTTTTATATTTCTGAATCATTTCGAAGAATATTCAAATATTACAAATCACCTTTTCTTCTTTCTTCTTTTTCCTTGACCCACTAGTATTTGCAGCTATTTATCCATGTAAAGCACCTTCTCAGGATAATGTTCAGCCAAAACTAATGAAAACATTGAGTTTGCTCTGATAAAAGTTAAAAGGGTGCAGTCAATGGGTTATGAACGATGCTTTTGGTTTTCTACCAACCTGAGCATAGCATCAAACTTGTTAATCAAAATAACCTTGTTCTTATTGACTGACTTTATAATAAGTAAATATTATAATCTGTACTCATAAGTTAAATCTGCACCACTAAAGCATTTCTTTTCATTTATATTAGTTCTTTGAATATTTCATATAAAATGTTTTGATTATATTCACTGTCCCTCCTCCAACTCTTCCTAGATGTACCCTCATTTCCCTTCCCACCAAATTTTATGTCTTTTTTTTTTGTCCCCATCAAGGTCAATTTGTGATGCCCAAATATTCTTGAACATGTGTCCTTCCATTGGAATGTGTTTGACGTACAAATGGCTACTCTTTTAGAGAGAACTAGCTGCTAGGAGAGGGAGAGGCAGTGCATGTCCCTGAATGATACAAGTTTGGAGCTCAGATGCAAGGGTTGTGTTTATTTGTGAATGTATACACGTGTATACATGTGTGTGTTGATGCATAGATGTGTATGTGTTACTGCATGATGAGGTCAGAGAAAAATCTCAGGTGTTTTTCCTAGAGACCGTCCACATGTCTTTGGAGATAGGACTTCCATAGAACTCCATATGCCTCCTAGTCTCAGGTGGACCAGACTGCAGGCTAGTGAACCCCATGGATCCTCCTGTCTTTCTATACCTTAGCTACAAATACAAATGTTTTAGTTGTTTATTTACTTATTCATTTTACACATAGATTCTGGAGATTGAGCTGAAGCACTTCTGCTTGCCTTACTGATGTAGCCATTCACGGAGTCTAAACTGCAATGTTTCATATATTCTGGGCTCTGCTTGCTATCACACCAATTTGTTTTTCCTTCTTTCTACAAGAGAATTCGTCAGGCCTCTTTGACCTTTCGTATGCCATTAACCGGCCATGCCTGCCCTATTTTAATCCTTTTCCCTAAGTTTATTTCAGGAGTCATCTCTAGGAAAAGTCTGCCTCTCTTCCCTTCTTGCAGCATCTTCCCTGGGCATGAATGTTCTATAAAACCATCATAATGTCAGTTGGTGTTTAGTAAGTACTTACTACAGATGGCAAACCCTGTGTTAGTTATCTTATGCTGATTGTACTATTTGGTTTTAACAGTTCTAGAAGCAAGTATAACCATCATTTCCATATTCTCATTTTGTAGATAAGAAATAGAGGGAGAAAGAAAGGTGAGAAAGAGGGAGAGAGACTATTATATGGTCTCATGCCACATGCTGAGTGAATATTAGTCTCTCCCTCAGTAACTGAGCTAATTTAGTAGTCCTAGATATTGTGTAGGGGTTAATTAGTAAGTAAGACCAATGAAAGCTGGTTGCTGGGACTCAGGTTGGATCCTAGGTGTCTGCTTCCTGCTCTCATCAGGGCATGTGTGAGCCTAGATTGTCCTCTGCAGAATTTAAACATTTGGGTGCATTTGTATATTTCATCTTCTGTTGATGAAATCTTTGAAACATTCCAGGGAACAGCCTTGGAGCTCCCACTCCTCTAGGGGTCTCTCACTTTTGTTCTGAAAATTGCAACAAACCAAACCTAAGTTGTCTCAATGTTAGAATAGTGTTTCTATTACTCTCTGACCCTAAGTTGGGAACGATGTGGCAGATCTAGAAAATAACATGACAGTAGCTGTAACTCATTTCAGCTAGTGAAGAGCAGAATATCCAAGAATGAATACTGGGGTCTTTGCATAAATACTTGAACCGTGTGTGAGGATACACCCACATATCTGTGGGAAGGAGGGGCAACCAGGAGGAAATGCATAAAGTGTCTGAGAAGGGTGAAAAAGTAGAGAAGCAGAATTGCAGTCTTCTGTTGGGACACTGTCGGAGCCTCCAGTTTTTCAGGGCTTCTATGAAAGAATAATTAAACATTGAGAAGCTCTGTCCTTGATCCCCAGGAGCACTGAGTAAATAAATAAAAAGGATAGGCTGACTTAAGGTCTCAACTCCATCACCGTGCTGAGGCTGATCTAACTTTTTGTTAAAATACACACACACGCACGCACGAACTACATATGTACATAGGTCTGCATATGCATGCACACATTGCTATAGTTTGGAAGTTGTTTGTGTCCTCTAAAGCCCATGTGTTGAAGGCTTGGCCCCAGAGTGATGCTTTTGGGTGGAAACTTTGAAGGGTGAGATCTAGTAGGAAGTCTTCAGATTATGGCAGATGTGTCTTTGAAAAGGATTGTGAGATCCTAGTCTCCCCACACCACTCTCTTTGGCTTTTTGACAATAGGTGTATGGTTGTACTCCCCACTTTTGCCATGTATCACTGCCATGTGCAAAAAACAGAGCTAAATGAAGGTGGACATAATCCTCCAAGCCTGTGAGCCAATAACTCTCCTTTTGTAAGTTGTTAACCTCAGATATTTTTCCATAGTAATATCATCCCACCTAAGAAACATGTAGATGTACATATATGTTTATATACACTTCTGCACATGAATGCACTATGGCATTCCTTGTTTTCTTGATGTAAGTCTTCTTGAACTGCGGTGTGTCAGTGTGGAGTGAATGACTCTGCTTTGGGCAGATTAGAGCATGTCTCTCTTGTGGAGAGAAATAGAGGGAAGGTAGTGATGAGTCCTTTAGCCATTGGGTGAGTGATAGGAATGAGGGAGTAAGACATCTATGTGTAGGTAGGAAAATGTGGAAATTGACAAATGGCATGAGAAGCAGAGGACATGAAAATATTTCGGAACAGCTAACTCACTGCAAACTCAGAGCATGTGACAAAGTCCTTGAGTTTCTACTGTTTCTAGCTGAGGTGACCCTGGGACCCAGAACTATCTCTGTTTTTTTTTTCTTTCAGAGATTTAGATGCTATGACTTCTCCAAATGCACAAATATTGGACAGCTTTTCTTACTATCTGGTTTATATGTAACTCTTGTACAGAATTTCCTCCCATTTGATGTGTCAGTAAGTATTTGCTGTGTAACAAATTACTCTTGCATCTCTGGGAGGTCTGTTTCTGCATGTCACTCTTGACTGATGGCATGGGGGTTTCTTCGATGCTCATAGTTAGCTAGTGAGTTGGTCAGTAGCTGTATGGTCTAGCATGACAGTAGCTGAATCTTCATCCTGCATTATGTGCCTCGCTTCATCCAGAAGGTAGGCCCTGTTAGTGGCTGGGTCCAAGAAAAAGGTGAGGATTTAAATGCAAGGACTTCAGAAACTTCAGATGGCATTTTATTGTGATTTTCCCATTGATGGAAAAAGTCAGAAAGCTGAGCTAAAATCCAAGGGAAAGAAACAGTAAAGGCAGTGGACACAGGGAGGCAAGTGCTTGGGATCATTAATGCAATTGATTACAACTCCTGGAAATGCCCAAGTGTGTTTCTGAAGAACAGAAGCAAACTTAATTAATGAAATGAACACTTTCAAGTTTGACCCTTTCCTGCTATTTAGTATACTATGGAGTTAGTATGTGCACAATCCCAGCTGAAGTCTGAAGGGAGCCATTTGAGAAGCTGTGTTTTTATCTCATCATTCTCAGCTGTATCAGCTGGTGCCCAGACTGTGGATACGTGGGGAACACAGTATGAGTTATGGTGCAGGGTGGGGAGCAGACTAGAAGATTCCTGAGCACACCAGAATCTCTAGCCTACTGGCTTCCACTGCAGATATAGAGGACCCTTTCCACTATGACCTCAGGTAACCATTGTCTGCATTCCACACTGCCCTGCACCTCTTCCCACCCCAGCCCTGAGGACACTTTAACACTTGACTTATAACAAAAGCCAGGGCTTCAGCTACATTACCATATGCATGTAGAAGCATGAATCTCTGAAGTCGGGGAGGAAAGGCCTGGAGAGGAAATCTATATTCGAAAAATCGTTAATTTCACTTAAAAATCACGTCCAAGCTATTGACTATGTCTGCTGCCTGGGATTTGGTTTACGGTTCCACTTTGTGGTTTGGATTCGGGAGTTGTGAGGAGGGAATGAAGGAGGGGAGGTCTGATCCATCAATGTCTTTTTCATGCACCCAGGTCGGAGGCTCACTTAGGGTTGGGAATTGTGCGGGGCGGTGGGGGGGGGGAGGATATTATTTGTATGTGTAACTTTAAAGCCCTATTTTGTTCCACCAGAAAAATCTAATCTATAGTTTGTAGGTAAGGAAACAGGTTGGTTTCAAGGTCATGATTGCCTAAGGTCAGAGACCTGTGAATGCTGGGCTGATTTTGAAAGAGAAACGTTGTTCTGCTAGCTACCCATCACTTCCAGGAGCTGCTTCTACACAGAGGCTTGTAGGAGTCATCCCAGCCCCACCTTGTCTTCTCTTTCCTCCCTGGCAGTGCAAAGACTTTATTTTCTGAAGGCAGAAACTGTTCCCGACATAAAAATCATCCCTGGGAAGATATACTTTCCTGGGTGACTTATCGCTCTTTGTGTTCTTAGTAAGATTTTTATGTTTCCAATAACCCAAAGAAAGATGATGGATATATAATAACACTGAGCAATAACAGACTGTATTTACAAACACATATATATGCTCCATCAAATGTACATATTTTTATACCTCTCACCCATCTTTCTGGGGCAGCCACATTTTGAATTACATGCTGTAAGCAATGAGCCCATCATGTCCTTCACACATCCATAAATTACCCAGATGGAGCTGGGCATCCTAGAAGCATCTCTGCTGTAAATCACCTGCAAATCCATCGCCCCCTCCTCTTTTCTCAGTGGCTCACCTGGGTATGGGGTCCTGGGCATTTTAGATTGGGGAAGGAGGTTTGTATAGAAGTGGGGGAGGGTTTTCTTCTTGACTCATTATTGGCTGGCTGTGGAATCCTGATAGAGTTGCTTCTCAACTCCAGACCTCAGTTTTCCCATCCTTTCAATGGGAAACTAAAAGAAGAATTGAGAGTCCTTTAGCCCCTGCATTATGCAGCAAGGCAATCAGGCACCAAAAACAGATAAAAAATTGGTTTCTCCTGGGTCTGTATCCTGCATGGCCTCCTGTGATCACAGCTCTTGCATACTGAGGCTGTCAGTGACTCTTCTGCTTCCTTTTAAACTCAGTGATGTTTCTAGATGGCTTTGTGTAGCACAATTAACTTTATGGGAAAAAAATCGCAGACTAGCTTCTGGAAAGGCAATGAATGCCATGCCACTCATCAGTATATTATATTGTGTTCATTGCATGGAGTGGTTACTTTAGCATTAATTCAAAAGAGGCTTTGAATTTCTATCAACCTTATCCACTACATATACACATGCACAAATCTTTGTGGTGGGAAAAAGACTTTCAGAGGAACATGGTTCAACCATTATCCACCTCATAACTGCCTGTAACTTCAGTCTTAGGGTATTCAATGCCCTCTTCTGGTCTCCATAGACACTGAATGCACATGATGCACAATCATATATGCAGGCAAAACATCCACGTATATAAAATAAAACAAACAGACAAGAAAAACCAAGAAAACAAACAGACAAACAAACATACAAATCTATGGAGAAAATAGGACAGAGGAGAGGTCGTGTTGGAAGGCTGATGAAGAACTAAATCATAAGTACAGTACACAGAAGGTAGCAGGCCAGTGTGAAAGACTCTACATTACAGAACCTAAGAGGGAAAGGCATGGCTTTGTGGACAAGCATAGACAGTCACTAGTTGGATCATATTTAGCAGAGTTGCCTGCTGTGGTCATAGCTGAATTCATCCTAAGCATCTAGGTTTTGCATCCTCATCTTTAATTTACCTGGAGTTTTCCAGGTCACCATGCATTATTCATGAGACCCTTGCCAATGTGTCATCCAATGTTCTAGATAAAAGGTGCCACAACCAATGAAGAACAAAATGTTATCCTCAAGTAATTCAGAGGCCTTGTCAGGTGATTCTAATAGTGGGGATTGATGCTGAGTCCAGTCTCTGCAGAACTCCATTCCAACTTTTTCTTGGACTGCATCTACAAATGGATGTTTCAGGATCTTCCATTGGAAAAGAGATGATGAACCCCCAACTCCCAACTTCCTCATGAGAGTGACATCAGAGGTCTCTCAAACCACAAATGCACCAACTGGTATGTTTGCATAAAGTATACCACATGGGATGGAAGGTAAAAGAAAGAATAAAGGAAATGAGCACTTTAGTGGTTAGTTGAGGAAATTGTCAGACTCTGTCCTGCTCTTTGCCTTAAGGCTTTTAGTATGTGTCCAAAGCCTTGGAGTGTATTAGCATCAGGTTCAGCAACTCCAAGCTAATGCTTGCAAAAATCTTGGGAGAGGTTATTATTCCTATTTCACAGAAGATGAAATAGTTTTAGACAGATAAAGATATTTTTTTCCAAGATGGGTTACAGTTAGTTTATCTTGCAAAGTGATTTAGAGATAGAGAAATGCAAAGGGGAAGATGAGTAAAATAAGGAAGGTGGAAAATACCTACCCATGGTGGATACTACCAACTGAGCACTCTGGGCATCTGGAGAACCCTTTTACTTGTGATCCTCTGTGGATTCAGGTAAAATATGTCTCAAAACTGTCTACTCAAAATTCATATGTGAGGTGTGTTAGTTACTTCTCCGGTCAATGTGATAAAACTTGCAGAAGAAAGTATTTCTTTTGGTTCAGAGTTCAAGTTTACAGTACATCATAACAGTGAAGCCACAGGAACATGGTCTCATGGCATCTGGTTGCATTGCAACCATAGTCAAAAAGAAAGGCTGATGAATGTTTGCGCTTAGTTTATTCTCTCTTTTTAATACAATCCAAGACTTTATCCCAGGGAATGATGCTATCCACAGTGGGTAGGTATTGCCACTTCAACTAACCTAAACAACATCATCCCCTACAAGCATGCCCCTCTCCTATCTAAGATGATCCTAAACATCAAATTGACTATTGAGAATAACCATCACATGGAGATATTTAAATTCTAGTTCCTCTTCCTTATGAGTCAATAGAGAGGTTGTCAATTTCACACTTCCGGGTTGTTGCATTTTGATAGTTAATGTTATAAATCACTCTGACTAGGTAGGTTATGAGGTCCCTATGACCTGGTTAACCACTATTACTATATGTGTGTGCAAAGCAGATGTTTTTTTCTAATGATGCTGGGTATCACTCAACTCCTCACTGAGAGCCCAAGTAGCCAAAGAAGAGAAGGAGAGGAGAATTTTCTTTCTGCTCCAATGGGGACATTGGTTTTAGACTGACACTTAAACAGTTCCTCTCTTGCTTATCAGGTTCTCAAGACCAGGATACAATTACTGTCTTAGTTTCCTGAGCCTCTCGAGTACAAAGGGTAAGTTGTGATACCTTTCAGTCTACATAATTATTTGAAGCAATTCTTTATAAATCAATTTACTCATATGTCTAGCAAATACTAGCATGTACCAGAACAGCCAATTGGCTTTCAAGTGCATTGTTTGTAAGATGGACACTGTAGCTGGGAGAGTCAGCCACACTATACCTCATTGCAGCTGATTGCCATATCAATATCTATGGCAAAAAGGCACACCAAGAGGAAATAATCTACAACCCAAAATATTGTTTGCAATGTCTACTCCCTAATCCATTTGCGTTATTGTACTCAACATTAACTCTAGTCTATCACAGAGTCTGTGAGACAGTAACGGGTTATCAGCTCTACAAAGTAGTCTATGTGGATGGGCTATAGATCAAGTTATAATTCCTGCTGCAGAGAATAGGTGTCAGACTTCAGTCAATCATCATCATCATCATCATCATCATCATCATCATCATCATCATCAGTCATCACCATTTCCACCTCCAGTCAGCCACTATTCTTGCTTCCTTTATCCTTGGCAAACAATCCAGCACATTGACCTTGCTTTCCTGATTAAGAAATATAAACATCCCTGACTAATAGGTGCTTTGCTTTTTGTCAGATGTGAGTATTGGCATTTCTACTTACCATGAGTCATGTCACCTGTGAGTCATGAAAACACAAAAGATGATACCTCAGTGTGCCTCTTATGATTTAGAGACGCTCCCCCCCCCCCCGCTACAGTTATACAACAGAATCATCATGTTCATGATTTATATCAGCCTTGGTATGGTTCTTATCCTTCTGCAGAATATGTTTTCCTTTCCCATACTAAAATGTGGGCACAGGAAGCAAAAATTCCACTAGCATCTCATGGGATGAAGATAAAAGAGGTGAGCCCTGTTTCAACATTCATATTTTAGCTATTAGTAACCCAATACCTCGCCCTTAAATACTGGGTCTCAATATTTCAGATTATTTTTGTAGAGTGGGTTCATCCTCAGAGCTTTTAGTAGAGTATTTAAATGTTGAAGGTCCTGAGGTTATGCACTCATAGTGAAATGATCATGAATCTCTTAGTCCAAGATAATGTTGCATATGATATAATTTTAGATTTAAAAGGAATTTCTTCACTTTGCACACTGGAGACTCAAGATAGTAGTACACTATCTTGCACTACAGCAGTGTAATTGCAGCCTTGGGTTCAGGACATTCTTTAGTCCATGGTTGGTGGTGCTGACTAGAAAGATGATGCAGATAGGGGCACTAAACCTACAGTTTGAATGTTATTCATTCCTGTGTGGAAGACATTCAAGAAAACAAACCAGTATGAGTGAGGATCAGTGGATCATGCCTGTAATCTCAGCATTGAGGAGGCTAAGGTAGGAGGGTGGCTTCATGCTGAAGGCCACCTTGGGCTACATAATGAAATCCTGCCAATGAAAACTACAGCATGAGATCTTGTTTCAAAGTGAAACAAAACACCAACAAAACCCCAAATTCATAAGAACAAAACAAGATACAAAACAAGGGAAATAACCAGTGTCATTAGTTTGTCACAAAATGGTGGCAGTTGTCCTCATGGTGATATTGTAAGGAGTCATTTTTAGGTTTTGGTACTACTAATTTTGCTATCCATCAGTGGTAGTAGCTATATAGTCCTTAGTTAGGAGAACCCATGTTCCTGGGACCATGAATGACTTCTACCCTTGCATTGTGCTGCTATGTGTATTAGACCCTTGCTTAGCTCCCAGGCAGGTAAGGAGATTAGCTGATATCCATCTAGCTGTTACGAACTTCTGCTTGAGTGCAATAATGTAAAATAAACATCTGCACGTATCATTTCTATATTCATTGTTCTTCTCCGTATTTCCTGATCTCTAATCTTTGATGGTCTATGGAGATCCCTGATCTACAATGCAAGACATTTGTCATTGCACACAAATCCCTGTTTATTCATACTGTAGCAGTACTTCTTCCTTCATATTGATGGACTATTCAAGTATATACTTCAAAATTCTATCTACTAAAAATAATTTTTTTCAGTAAATTCCATCTAGGTCATCCAGAGCAGGCCTATAGTCCAAATGCTTTATCTTAAAGAACACCGGAATCTTTATGAACCAAGCTAAAGCTTAGTTGTTCATAAGGAAATTTCCATGAGGTCATATGTGCTTGATCAGATGGGAGATGTTAGGCTGGACCCAAAGGCAAGCAGTTGCTATTCCAATGAGTATACTGAAAAAAAAATGGGTGGAAAGGATTTGAAATGGGGCATTTTAAATAAATAAGACAGTACCGAGGGAAAGTGAACTAGAGAGAACTAGTAATGTGTGTGGGGAGAAAGAAGAAATCTAACTTATTCAAAACCTATTTATAATATAACATTTTAAGTATGTTATAATACTGACCTTCACAACATTTTTAGATTTTATTAATTTTAATTTACAGATAGAGAAACTGAGGTTCAAAGAGGAGAAGTGATCTTCCTACAGACATGCTATGATTTAGTGTGGCGGTAAGGTCTGAACATAGACTGTGATGACACCTCTCCTTTATAAAACAAAAAGAAAGAGTTTTGGAGCATGTAGGCTGGGAGACCAAGGACAACAGGCATGGTGATAGAGTGATGTCAGAGACATGTCCAAACCCCGAAAATCTCATCCTGAGACCAGTAGAATTAGAACAGCTCCTTCCCTGCTTCCATACCTGCTTGAACCAGGCATATGGGCTGGTGATACCACAAATCTCATGGTAGTCACCTGGAAACAAATAGAGCATCACCAGTATTCCAGCCACAACCAATGATCCGCACCCATCCTAAACTCCCTTCTCATGCCCCAAGGTTCATATATACACCTTCATCACTCCAAATAAACACATATAAGCAGTGTCACTAAATATCATCTAAGAGTTGCTATTTCATTGGGCTAGCTCTGCTCTAGGAGAGCTGTAACACTAAAATCCTTGGAGAAGGTCTTCTCCATGACCCATCAGCACCCCCAGATGGACTAGAGTCCTGCAGATCCCCCCATTCTGGACTCTACTTCATCTTTCCCAGGTTGGTGTCCAGTGCCCAGACACCCTAAAAAGGAAGCAGAATGCAGAACTAAAATTTTGTAATGGAGGTAGATTTGAATGATGTGTCAGCTTGATTCTGAGGGCTTTCTCTACTTACTGTAATCATCATTCTACATATAAAACTCTTTCCTTTAGTTTGTACCTTGCTGCAAAGTCCTCCTTGGCTTGAGAGGATGCCACTCTCAGTATGTGTGTCATTGGCTACTTGAGTTCAACACACACAATGAACAAACTTAGGAGTCAAACTCTTTTTTGGTTGCTCTTACTCAAGTCACTCTTGCTCCAACCATATCTATGATCCTTGGTGAAGATTTGCCCCTCAAGAATACCAAGAGAGTTCCCCACAAATCAATTAGCAGTTATCAAAGCCAACTAATTCTTAATTTAGTTCCCAGAAGGGAATGATTTTTTTTTTTGCTATACAAATCATAATAGTTAGTCTGGCATAGTGGGACACACCTTTAATACCAGCACTCACGGAGGCAGAGTCAGGCAGATTGCTGTGAGTTCAAGGCCAGTCTGGTCCACAAAGTGAGCTCAGGAAAGCTCACCCAGAGAAGCCCTGTCTTGAAACAACAAACAAAACAAAACAACAACAACAACAAAAAAAAAACGAGAGAGAGAGAGAGAGAGAGAGAGAGAGAGAGAGAGAGAGAGAGAGAGAGGAGAGAGAGAGAGAACAAAAGAAAAAAGAAAGAAAAATAGTTAACA
Organism: Acomys minous; assembly: GCF_964271855.1. Taxonomy (NCBI): domain Eukaryota; kingdom Metazoa; phylum Chordata; class Mammalia; order Rodentia; family Muridae; genus Acomys; species Acomys minous. Next base: position 161,710,316 of record NC_140483.1, on the reverse strand, counting down.
TTTTGGGACACTTGCCAAGTACTTTTCTAAGCACTTTTACTGTATCCATTCATTTAATACTTGCAATAATTCTATTAAGTAGGGATCATTTTCATGTCCTGTTTGTTTGAAAACAAAACAAATGATTAGAAGTATTTTGTCCAAAGCGTGCACCTAGAGAACACTAAAATCCAGATTTTAGTGCCTGCTCTGTGAACTTGATACAACATCCTTCTGCAGGTTGTGGTTTGGAGAGGAGTCACAGCATGGTGGATTGGAGGCACGAGATAGAGAAAAGTAGAAAAGTCAGGTAGCAGACTGGGCAGAAATAGGCAGAAAAGTCAGGTACCAGACTGGGAGGAAACTACTATTGGAAACATCTAGAATCTTAGAAAGCTATTTAAAAATTTGACTCCACAGGACTTGATGTTGTAGTCAACTTCATTGATGTCTTCTTCATCCCTCCTTTAGCCCTACTTTCTAACTTAATGCCAATGACAGCAGTGTTTTTATCTCTTTACCTGAGCAGGTTTCCACAAGTTATTTAACTTTGTTGTTCATATTCCAGGTGGCTTGATAAATGCTGTCTCATCCCTCCTGTTTCACCTTGGGTTTCTACTGTTTCCCAGATGCAATACTTATATTTCCATCTTCCTCTCTGGGTTCTTCAAATTAAAATAGAGGTGAGATGCTGGGTACTCAAAAAGAGGGAAGAGTCAAAGATACTTATGAATGAGTGAGTGTCTGGCTTGAATGATGTTTTCTGAAGCTTAGTAATCTGGGGCCAGAGAACATTTGCAGAGAAAATGATGACAACTTGCAGGACCTGTTGAATGAATCTTAGATGCCTTTGGGGCATCAAAAAAGACACTTCACAGATAGTGGGTTCCAGAAACCTAGGAGAGAGACAGATGTTAGAGAGCGCCTGCTTTGTTATTCTTATAGGAGTTTATGAGTCATTTCTAGATGTGTGTCTGGCCCTGGACTATATTCTTCATTGGTTCTGATCTTTTCTCTCTATATTCTACCTACATGGAAGGAAAGAACATGGAGGTGATTACTTGGGTAGGAGCCGAGAAAGTGCTCGTTAGACAAAAGAGAGAGAAAGCAGGCTCACATTGAGTGAGCATTTATTGAAGTTCTGTCAGCTGCTACAAGCAAATCGTTGATACATTTCAAATAAAAAAAAAGTCTGGAAGATTTTCCCTGTGCTGTAGGGAGTGTTTTTTAATAAGTGATGTGGTCAGGACTGTTGGGTTAATGTTTTTCCACCTGTGCTGCAGGTACACTAAGAGTTGTTAGAGAAATGCATTTGGACTGTATAAGAACCAACAGAGAGGCCACTATGTCTTGTTTGCATTCTACACTCTCAGAGGAGGGTGTGTTCTCTCACAGGGGTTTAGTCTAATTTCCTATCTACCTGTAGATGCTGACCTCCCTCTGTTGTTTCTCTAGCTGAAGACTATCATGCCTAAGCCTGGATTTTGGCAGTGATGGGGTGTTTGTTGTTAGACGATGATTTTACTGGGATGAGCTATGCCTTCCATTGTGTCTACTTATGCCATCTGACCTTGTTGTTGTCACTTTGCCTCTTCTCCTCCACAGATGTGGAACTATTCTATTAAGGACCTTGTGATAGTGATGTTTCCGGATCACTTAGATTCCTCTCATTCAGCTTGAAATTTCTTTTTCTCCCTCCCCCCAACACTAAATTTTTGGAATGGTCAAACCAATATCAAAAGATCAGTCTTAATACACTTGGCCATGCAGACCACTCCTGTCTTCTTACTTATATGGATACCATTTGCATTGTAGACATCCTCAACCCGCATACCTGGCAGCCCTGGCAATGGGCCATAACTTTTTAATTCATGGCAATTTTGTTCATTTTGTCCTGTCCATCAGACACACACACCATCACATGTTAAATACAGAGATAGTTATGAGAAGTTAGATAAAGAGAAAGATATTATATTATACATTTTCTATTACTGTCACCAAACACTTAAGATAACTGTGCAGACTACAATACAGAGACCTAAAGAAACTAAGTAACAAGTAGAATTCCAGGGAGGATGTCTAATTCTCATGCTGAAGGGCACATAGAATAGACAATTAGTTACCAGAAGCAATTGAAGGGCAGGAACAGGACAGGAGCCTGTACCATAGAGTTCCTCTGAAAGACTCCACCCAGCAGGGGATCGAAGCACATTCTGAGACTCACAGCTAAACTTTAGAGTGCAGCACAGGGAGTCTTATGGAAAATTTGGGGGATAGGACATGGAGGGGACAGGAGCTCCAAAAGGAGACTGATGGAGACAACAAATCTGGGCCTGGGAGTAGGGAGGGTGGCTGCAGAGACTGATGCACCAAACAAGACTGTGCATGGTAAAGACCTAGACCCCCTCCTCAGATGTAGTCCATAGGCAGCACAGTCTCCATGTGGGTCTCATAATATGGGGACAAGAGGCTACCTCTGACATAGACTCTGGTACCAGCTTCCCCCTGGTGGACCAGGTTTGCAAGGCCACAGAGGAAGAGGATGCAGGTAGTCCAGATGAGACTATAGGCTGGGAAGAGATGATAGAGGAGGAGGGCTCCCTCTTTTTGAGGACTAGGGGAGGGGGTATGACGGAGGGAGAGTAATAAATTAAAATTAAAAATTAAATTTAAAAAATGTACAAAGATAATTTTTGTAGGCTTGTTTTTGTCAACTTGTCAGAAACCTAGACATATTTGGGAAGAAGAAGTCTCAATAGAGAAAAAAATGCTTCCATAAGATTGGTCTCTAGGTGAGTCTGTGGGGCATTTTCTGAACTTGTGACAGATGTGGAGGGGCCAAGCCTGTAGTAAATGGTGTATGGAGGCATTCTATCAATTAATGCTTGATGTGGGAGGCCTAGTATAAATGATGACACCCATAGGCAGGTGGTAGTGGGGTATATAAGAAATCAAAGTGAACATACCATTAAGAACAAGCTTGTGAGCAGCATTCTTCCATGGTCTCTGCACTGAGTTTCTGCTCTAATTTTTCTGGATGACAGACTACAAGCTGTATGGTGAAATAAGCCCTTTCCTCTCCTTTTGGTCATGGTGTGTTATTACCAACAAAATAAATAATTTATAAACAGAAAAGTTCTATTTTGGCTCAAAGGTTGCAGCCTAATATAAACCCGGTTCTCCATTCATGTCTCTGGCATGTGTGCCACATATCAAAGTTGAGGCTGCTTGGCTACAAATCTTGTGTCAGGAAACTGAGGGAAAGACGGACCAGGGTCAGATGATCTACTTTGAGGCACGCCCAATACTCTAAGGACCTGTCATCCATACCCTGCTCTACTGATTCCATAACTCAACTAGGAAAGAAGTCTTTAACATATGGTTTTTGGGGACATTTGGCAACAAAGCTATGGGACACAGATGACCAGACAGACATGGGCTACATATCAAAGGGAATAGCCCCTGGTGCCCAAGTTATCTCTCATCATGAGCTTGGTAGACAGACTTCCTCCTCACCAAATCCTGGTGAGTTTGCCTTCAAGTTTGCATTCTGTGTAGTTGGATCCTATCATTGTTCTCATGCATTGCACCCACAGACTTTCATCTCTGCTTCTTGCCCCTGCTACCTCTTGGCCTAGGCTCCTCACAGCAGCCAGGATTGTCTTCTTTAAACTCCAGATCACATAGCTTTCCCTTGCTCAGGCATCCTCTGGACCAATGTGTTTTGCTGAAGACCAACCGTTTCATCCAAGGCTGCTCTAGTTGAAAGAGCCCTGAGCTGACAGGCTCAGACTCGAGTCCAGACCCAATTCTGCCTTTGGCTAGTTGTACACCTTACACTTCTCTGTAAGGTTCTTTACCTATTCAATGAGAACTCGTGTGTGTGTGTGTGTGTGTGTGTGTGTGTGTGTGTGTGTGTGCGCGCGCGCGCACGTGCGCGAGCACGGGTGCGTGACAGTCAAGTCATATAACCTGCATCTAGTACTTGACAACACAGTGCTAAGTATATGTCAAGTGTTCAGGAAACAAATCTCAGGAGTTCCTGGCATTGTAGTCTTCTGTGTCCTCAGTGTGGTCACTCAAATAGAACTATCAGCTGAAGTTGATGGACAAAATCCTTAAATTGTGTCTGCCTGTCCCTCCCTCTCAATCTCCATCCTACAAAACAGCCCCCTAATTCTCAATCCAGGGAAGAAATCAACATGTGCCTTCCTGAAGAGTCATTTTCTTCTGGGAGTGAGCACAAATGGACTTTTGTCCTTTGGGAAACCGTGGCCTTTTCCAGGGGATGCGTTAATCTTTTGAAGACAGATGACTGTGAGCTGCAGTAATCCTGTAGTGCTATTGGGAGAGCTGAGGAAAGGAAGAGAATTTCAATAGGGCCTTGGAGACATTGTGACTCTGTGATGCATTCCTGAACGTGACAAGGGCTAGCAGGAGGAAATTTAAGGGATGGACAAGGGGAAAGTCATACACTTCTCTGGGTCACTTGCTCTTTTAGATCATCCTCTCTTTACACCCTCCCCCTGCTGTGTGTCCTGAGAACCCATGCTTAAGGACTGTAAAGCTCTTCTTTGCCTGTGGGTTTCGTTAATGGAAGGAGAGGCTAGAGAAAGAATGCTTAAAGGAGAAAGACATTGGGCAGTTTCCTTCCTTCCTTCCCAGACATGCTCCTGGCAGCCACTCTGTCTGCTTTTGCAACTGTTTTCTTCCCATTTTGTCTTACAACTAGGAGAATACATTGCACAGTCCCATATTGCTTGAGTCTAACCTTATTCTGATCTTTGCAAATTACACCTTTTCCTGCTCTCATCTGAGCGACCATATTTGAATGTGTAAGTGGCTTCCTGCAAGGTTTCTCTGATAGAGCAGTTCCTCAAAAAGCCAACGGGAAAGATTAAAAGCCAGGTTTTAATTGGCAATTCTTCTAGCCTCTGGCTTTTCACGGATCATATTTTGCTCTTCTCTGATTCTTCACTCCACATCTGGAATGGAGGAGGCTGAGTCATTGTTGAAGCAGATTAATGTGGGCTGGAGGCATTGCACTTGCGCATGTGCTTGTGCATGTGTGTGGAAGCCAGATGACAACTTCTTGGTGCCCTTATTTTGTTTCAGACAAGATCTCTCACTGGTCTGCCACTTTGCTAGAAGGCTTGGCTAGCTGTCCATTGAGATCCAGGAGTGAAATTATCCTCATGTTCCATCTCACTACTGCTGGGATTAAAAGTGCTGGCTTTGTGACCTGGATGTGTAAAAGAAAGGACTCTTCCTTAAATAAAAATTTATTGACTTAAAAAAAAAAGTGCTGGCTTTTATGTATTTCTTTAACCGGGGTTCTGAGGATTCAAACTCAGTCCTTTGTCTGGTGGGGCAAACACTTCAGTAGCTGAGGCGTCTTTCCAGTCTCTTGTTTTGGGTGTTGAAAATAAGGGTTTGGTAAGTATCTAGGGCTGGCCTCTAATTCATTAGTACTAGTACTTCATGGGATAGCCTGGGATTTGTGATCTTCTTTCTATCTCTGCTGGGGATACAACTGTGCATTGTGGAGCCTGTCAGTTAATGGGTTAATTATGATTTTTAAAAGGCAAAGAAGGCAAAGCAGGGAGATTTTTCTTTCAAAATTTGCTAATGGTTACTGATATTGGGAGTTTTCCATGGATAGTGTTCTAAGTGGCAGTGACATTGATGCAGTTGTGATCTAGTCATGCTGTCTCAATCCCAGGGCTTTGGCTTGTAGGCTCTCCATAGGAGAGGCAGAGCAATCCCAACTCTGTGACACATTCTCAGCAACAGATGTTACCTCTCAGCATTTACTGTGGCTTAGCTCACTGCTGTTCTTGCCACAACCTTCGAATATGGCTCTAGCCCATTGCACAGGTGAGTTGATTCATCCAAGGGTACCAAGCAAGGAACCCATATCTGAGATGAGCATATGATTTCAGTCTGTTTGAATTCAACTTGTGCCACAGGTCTTTTAATCATTGTGCATGTGTTCCCAAAGGAGACGGGAGAACCCTGACCCTTCTTTCTCTCAGCTTCCTGACACAAGATGAAGAGTTTGTAGTCAAATCAATTTCCAATTTGGATGACAAAAACACTGGTTCAAGGATCTGTTTCCTTTTAACACTGCTTGCTAAGTCCTAGAATCATATTGGAGCTGAAACAGAATGAAGAAAAGAAACAACTCACTTTAAGAGGTGATTTTTGCTTTTGAGTGAGGAAGCGAAAGGCTAGCCACATCTGGACAGCTGTGCTATTTTCTCTGGTGTTTATGTGGTAGTCAAATCAAGGTGCAAGGTGTTTTGTTTTGTTGTTGTTTGTTTGTTTGTTTCTGGCCAGCAGAGGGTGATAGTCTAGGCAAAGAAGGAAATCTCAGCCCTACCTAGGTAATCTTTTAGTGGCTGGGCAGCCCCCGTGTAGTTTGTAGGGAGTTAGGAGCAACGGAAGACCCCTTTTCCCACTACAAAGGGATTGTTTTAGGGCCTCAGATTCCAAGAGGATTGTAAAGACTTTGGCAAGGAGTTTTGCTTTTATTTTGGGTTGCACACCATGGAGTGAAAAATTGATTGATTAGATCTTGTTTGTTGATATAGCAATGATAGCAAGGTACAAATGTCATGGCTGTGTGAGGCTATTGTTCACCCTGAGGATAGGTGTATGAGTCAGATAAAATGAGATAAGAGCAGGAAGTGAGAAGTCCCTTCCTCAGTCATGACAGTGTGTTTGGGAGTCATATGTCTGACAGAAGATACCGTTGATGCAAACAACAAAGTTCTTATCTCAAAGAGAATATGAGATAGGTAATCCTTGGTCCATATATGAGAGACCAAGGAATTGGGAACACATAGTCAGTGTACCCCCAATATTGTGTTCCAATGGGATAAACAGTTTTGTAGAGTGTACATAACAGAAAGTAATAAATCAGGGCACTTTAAAATACATACAAGAGACATCACATAGCCAGGTAATAGCTACATAAGGAAATTTCTAGTTTAAGTCTAGGACATTATCTCATGACATGCTTAGCCTTTGATTAGTAGAAGCTAGGATTCTGCTTGCACATTTCAAAAGACTCATTAAACAGTCACAAGGATGTTAGATCAAATGTAGGAAGAGTTAATACAGGACTATATAGAGGTCTAAAATACCCCAAGATAATTTGCTTCTGGATGCTCAACACTCAAACTTTCCATAATCATTGTAGTTCTAATCAGTCAACCTGCCTTGAATGTTTGGTGAAGGTATGGCTTCCCCTATCCCCTGCAAGAACTATTCAACTATTTGTATTTATTTTTCACCTACATATAGAATCCTAGAACATTGCCTCAATGTAGAGTGACATCCGTTCCTTATCTCCTGTTGATGTCCATGAAAGAAATAGTTCTCACTTCAAAGGATCAAAAGGATAGTTTATTTGGAACCCCTAAATACCATGTTCCAATGTGGTAACAACCTTATGAAGTTTCTATCGTAGCAAAATAGATAAATAAATAAATAAATAAATAAATAAATAAATAAGCAGAGCCATAAAAGGACAGAAATATCAACTCCAGGCTTTAGATGCTCTCTGATGGAATTCTTATCTTTCGGGATGGTGGGAAGTAGGGATTTGTTTGGATGTTCCAAAGGATTTATCTAATGGCCACAAAGATGGTAAGTCACTTACAGCATAGGACAGGATATAGCTATTAAGGGGGTTAGAGTTGGACAAGATAATTTTACTCTGGCTTGGCAACAGTCCTAACTCTTCGCAACACTGAAAGTCTATGCAGTCAATGAGAAGTTGTATTCACAGCTTCTTTTTTGGAGTTCCCAATCACATTGGATGTGGGCTGTTGTTACTTCTGTTTAGACTATTTTCTGCTTCCATGCATGGCGGAAGTAGCCCTCTTCCCTACCACTGCTGTACCCCCTGACTGGGTCACCTTGATTTTTCCTACAGAGTGCAGTCGTGCTGTTCATCAATGCGCCCACTCTGCTGTATTGGTCAGAAAAGCTAACCTATCCTTTTTTTTTTCTTTACATCTCTGCTCTAAGCATATTTTCCCTAAAACTATAGGCTTCCTTAGTGTTTTGTGAAGCTCCCCTCCCTGCTATGTGTCTGATTGTCTGCCCTGTGGCTTTCATGCCAACTTAAACAGCATGGCTTTCTTTCCTTCTCCCCTTCATTCCCCTTTTCTTAGAAGTGTGTCTGCCCTGGATGCTTTGCTTTTAAAGTTGAGTAAAATTATTCTTCCATTTCCATTTGAATCTATTCTTAAATTCTTGACTAATGAGACTAAGAACCTGAAAGGAGGACCCCCATTCCACCTGTAACAGTGCCTCTTATTTATTTTCTCTCTTTAAACAATCTGCCAAAAATATCTAGTGTCTTAAGCTATCTGTTCTGTGCAGTGCAGCCTGAGTGATTAAGGAATGTGGATCAGTGAGAGTACTGACCCAGAGAGACCTACAGAGTCCCCTAGGCTGAGATAGGACCCTGGGGCAGAGAGAGGCTCTGGGCAATCGAGCAAGGTGTCTGAGATTCTAGGATATCGAGCCTCTTCTTCAGGTTAATCACAGTTCTCTTCAAATGCAAATGTGTCAAGGATGGGCACTGCACATTCATTCCCACCTACACATTAACTGTTTTGTTATTCCTAATGCAGGGAAATCAGACATGCTGAAAGTTAGATACCTGGCACCCAGAAGAAAGTGCTAGAAAGATTCACAGAGTCTGACCTTGAAATTTTTCTCAGTTTCCTTGAGGTCATCTTTCCTCTTGTAAGTGAGGGTTCCAGGACACTCCTAAGCAGCATTATTTTAAGATTGAACCCTCTAGGAGTTAAGCACCCAGTGTAGTGCTTGGCCAAGGCAAAGTGCTCAGAGACTTTTTTCACTCATGACCAGTGTCTCAGGTTCCATCCTGAATGTGTGGTCCAGGCTCCCTCATCTTCCTTCTTTGGTCTTGTGTGGTTATTAAGTGGGTCTTGGCTGCAACATTGCCTATAACAAGATCTCTTTGCAGTGGCTGCCAAAAGTCAGCCCCTCTATAATAAAACTTTCTTTCCCCACTGGGGTTGGACAGTTTGATTCTGGCCATCCCTCTGTGATTAAGGTCCACAATCAACCCAGCTGCTTGATGGAATAGAGCTTGCTGATTAGCAGAGTGCCCTTTGGCCTCAGATTAATGGATGATCTCACACTGTGGCTGCAGAGTAATTACCAGTTAAAAGGTTGGAGGCCAAGGCTCCCTGGTCTTGGGGAGGTCTGAACCCATTTAAATGAAAACCCAGAAAATAATATTATTATCCAGGCCAGCAGCAGGTAGCTATTGTGGGGACCTAGGGCTGTGACTGTAATCCCAACTCCAGGTTTAGGCCTTTTTTTTTTTCCTTTAGAGGCAGTTTAGGGCTATAGCCAGAACTTGCCTGGGGGTTGTGCAGGCTTGGGAGACTTCCAGCTGGGTTATCGCTTGTCCATATGATCTTTGGCAGGGCATTTAACCTCTCCGTCTCTCAATGTCCTCATCTATAAAGTAGGGTTTAAAGTGGCTGCCTCAGGGGTCAGTGTGAAGCTTAATCAGGTGTGTATAGCCTCTAGTGACCACGAGCTGCCTCTTGCCTCTCCATGCAGTGTCTGTGACTGGTTAGTGATTCTCTTCCTTATTCTTGGTCCAGACTGTTCCTGAAGATTGACGTTATGAGCCATTACTGAGGAGCTATTGTGTGGCAAGTATGAAGCCACAGTAAGGATAAAGTATTGTCTCCAAATTTAAGGAGCTTATGATTGTGGGGGTGCCAGGTTAAGCATTTGACTGCAGAAACAACACATTCTAGCATCATTTCTGTTGCTGTGATAAAATGGCTTGTTTTGTTTATAAATCAAAGATACAGACCGCTATTGTATTATTGTGAAGAAAGCAAGGAGGGACTTAAAACATCACAGCCAAGTGGGGGGAGTTAGAAAGAGAAGGGTTGTGTGTGAATATGCTTGAGTTCTTGATTGGTTCTTTGTCCTTTCTTACACTCTTCAGGGACTATGCCTGGGGAATGGTGCCACCAATAGTGGGCTGTGTCCTCTAACATCAGTTACCAATCACAACAATGCCCCACAGACATGCTCACAGAGCCACCTGACCTAGATAATTCCTCTTCACAGCTCTTACCCCAAGACTTCTAAATTGTGTCAAGGTCGCAGTTAAAGCACACCAGCGTGAATGTTGTGATAGAGAAATGGAAGAGTGAAACCCAGATGACATGAAGGCCTCCCCTAGACCTCAGGACAGCCATGTAAGCACAAAAGAAAGGAAATTTTCAAGCTTAAAAACAATCACAGGTGCAAAATAAAGAGGATTGGCAGCATGTGTTTGGAAAGAAATGAAAAGTACTAGAGACACTGATGGCAGATGCTGGTGAGTGGCAGAGCTCAGGAATGAAGGAATGAATGACAGAACAAGCAAATAGGGAATGAATGAATGAACAGGGCTTATGTAAATGAGGCTGGAGCAGTTGGGAATAGCTGAATGGATGAAGGAGACAACTATGGATGGATGAAGGCATGATATTGAGCTCTTTGTCAGTGGAGGAGTGAGTGATAGAAGTCATGTGTTCAGGGCTCTGTTCCTGCATCATAGTTTCAAGCAAGGGCAGTCTTTTCATCTTATTGAAAATTGTCATTTCCCCACTCCCACTCTATGCTGTCAGTCACCCTTTTCCTCCTCTTCTTGCTTTGCTTCCTATAGTCATCAGCATCCTCTAGAGATATTTAATCTGTTGATTTATTCTTTAAGCTGTTTTTTTTTTGTCTATTATATCCTCTTTCTCACTGACATAGGGACTTTTGTCAGTTCTATTTATTGAAGTTTCTTCTAGTACAGTGTCCTGCACACAGTGGGTGCTCAGTAAATGGTTATGCAGTGAATGAGTTGCATGAACAGTGAGTGACAAAGTTGGGGGATATTTCCAAAGCTGGAGTGTATGGGCTCGATCCTCCACCCCTAGGGCCATAGTCTTGTGAATGAGTACACCTTGCCTTTGTTACAGACATTTTTTCAGAACTCAGTAGCCTCCATGTATGAATCATCGGAAAAACTGCCCTGTGTTTTCTAGGTGCTGCCCTGGGTCGTAGAGGCCCCTGAAGGAAGGAAGGAAGGAGGGAAGGAAGGAAGGAAGGAAATGGAGGGAGGTAAGGTGGCATAAAGCAATGTCTGCTGGAGAAACCTATTCTGTCTCCTTCAGCAATCTCAGCAGTGGCTACTTGTCAGAAGAAGCAGGAGGAGGAAAAAAAAATGACGAAAAAACGCAGGTGTTCAACACCATTTGATTGTGATAAACTGGACCTCAGTTTGTAAGAACTCTCCCTTTGCTACCAGCCCTGCCTCAGGCCCCTGCTGTGCCTATTACACACAAAACAAACACCACTAAATACTTTTCCATCTCTGCAGCAAAACTACTGCCAATTAAAGAGCTTCCGGCTGTGGAGGCTGTTCCAAGGTGACCATGGGGGGAGCAGAGGAGAGAATTAAGTCATTAAAATGGGAGAACAATGGATACCAGACTGGTTTAAAGGGAATGATGGGCAAATAAGGAAATCTGCCTTGGGACATTTGTGTCCAGAGCTGGACTGAGGCCTTATCTCTGGACCAATGCAGAGTTGGGATATGTGGGTGTTTTTTGTTGCTGTTCCATCTGCTCCTGCTCCTGTGTCAGGGATCCCTGGGAAAAGTAGCTCCCAGACTTAATGGTTCCATTTAATTTTGTTTCCTGTTGCAGTGGCAATCTACACTGACAACATTTAAGGAGAGAAAGGATTTGTTTGTTTCACAGCTCCAGGTTACAGTCCTACCTACACTGAAGGAAAGTTAAGATCGTAGGAACTTGTTAAAGTGGTAGGAACTTGGAGCAGCTAGCCACATTGCATCCACCATCAAGAACAGAGAGCAATAAATTGGCACATGCAGCCTACTAGATCTCAGCTTGCTCTCTCTCTTTTTTATTCATTCCAGGGTCCAGACCAAATGGTGCTGCCCACATTCAAGGTGTGTCTTCCCATGTCAGTTAACCCCTTTAAGAAATTCCCTTCCTAGTAGGCCCACAGGACAACTCATTAAGACTCCCTTCCCTAGTGATTCTATATTGTGTCAAGCTGACAATGGAAGCTCACCATCACAAGATCTGACACCTTTCTCCAACCCAGTGCCACAGGCTATTCTTGTGCAGCTTCTGTGAAGGACCTGACTCCTGTGTGAATGCCTCCCATGTCAAGGAACACTTTCTCCCCTGAGGCAGCATGTCTTCTACCTTCTACCCGAGTCCTTTCTTATAACTGTGGTGATAGATAATTTGAGTTTACTTAGAACTTAGTACCTGCTCAGCATTCTTGCAGGAGCTCTCCTCTTACTTCCCTATGGGTCCTTTGCTCAGTCACTTCCTCTGTCTAAAAGGAACACTGTCTATCAAAACTGTTATGGATAATGAATATGAAAGCATCTTGCTGTCCCGGATGAAAGCCCTACAAATTACAGCTATTTTTTATTGCCTATCCTTGGCTGACTGTCAAATAAACTATTTCTCTTTTCTGTAGCCTGTTATTACAAAATTTCTTTTATTGTCTACCTGAGTGCTTAGTTCCAATCTCAAGGGCTTAAGACTTACTAAGATCTACTGATCTCTGGTGAGAAAGTGTCATCAAAATCATAAAAGCTTGGCTTCGTAAAATGAAAAATATTATCATCTTGTTTCCCATCAACACTATCACTACCAATGCCTCCATCATCATTGCTGCTAACATTCATCATCATCATCATCATCAACATCATCATCATCATCATCATCATCATCATTTTGTTATGGTCATCACTATCACTACTACCATCCCCACCACAATCATCATCATTATGACCTTCATCATCATCACCATCATACAACCATGACCACCAACTTGCTCAACCATCTTCTTTACCGCCATCACCACACCACCACCACCACCGCCATCACCAAGACATCACATAACCATCACTATTACTTCTACCACTACTACCACCACCACCATCATGATCATCAACATATCATCTAACCATTATTGTTGTTATCACTTTTATAATCATCATCACTATCGTCACAATTGCCTTCAGCAGCAGCAGCAGCTATGTTAAAATCTACTAAAATTAAGCATCTATTTTGTACCAGGCACTCTAAGTTGTTTTTCTTCTGCCTTCTCTACTCTTCCACATATCCTTTCCAGTTGAGGATATTAAGGCTTAGCAAAGCCAAATAATCCCCCCAAGGTTTTACAAGCAATAAATACTTCTGTTGTTATTGGAGCTTGTATTTTGATGATTTCACCACCTCAGTGCTTTTGATAAAGTCTCAAGTCCAGCATCTTTAGTGTTCTTCTTCTATGAGCTTAAGGAGATGCCTCAATTATAGTCCAGATTATGTGGGCAACTGTAAGAAAGCTCCTTCCATTTGGGGCTGTTTTCTAAAGCATTTACTGTCATATCTTACTTTAAATTTTTTCTCACATAAACTTCTTTTTGCCTGTATTTCTTCCATCTTGAGCATTGCCAATTGACTTTGGGATCAAAATACAATCGTATTATAGCCATTTTCATATGTCAACTGCTGTATAGGCTTGAAACCCTGCCTCATTATATAGTGGTACCCTATCTTTGAAGCCAGAGCCCCTGAATTCACTTCTGTGACATTATCCATTCACAAAGGCTGACTGTCCCTGAATAGGGACCAAAGAGATCCTAGATTCATGTTCTAAGGTTGTGGTAAGGTACTGGCAAGGCTTCATGACCACTCCTACCACAGAAAACATATTAAGGCAAGGACTTCACTTGAAGGTCACCTTTTCTATACAAGATTTCTTGACTTCTTGTTTGCACTGGTAGAAATGACCATACCTTTTCTTTGCAACCCAAGACACTTCACAAGTTCTATAGCATCTCTAAAATATTATCCTTCCCTCCCAAAACATTATTTTTAACTCTTTCCTCAGACAGTAAAAAGAGTTCATTTTTCTGATGGCTCCTAGTACTCCTTTGGTCAGGAATTGAGAATGCTCCTTCAGGCCATGATTTTCCAAATGTGTCCTAGACTTTTCTTCCTCTTCCTCTCTGAAGTCTCTAGGTTTAGGAATGTATCAAGGCCCTGGGGACATAAATGCTTTTTGTGGGATGGACCAATCAGAAGCAGTCTTATAGTATAGCCAAGACTGACCTCTGGCCAACAGGGCCCCACAGATATCTCTAAATCCATCAGTAGTATTTAAATTCTGACATTTAGCTACTGCATAGCCATTTGGTCACTCAATAAGCAAAGCTGCACTTGACCTTCTTTGGTCCATGAATGGCACTTCCCAACCTTGCCTTTCTTTCTCTACTTTTTTGTCCTCCACTTAGTGTTTGCAGCTTTGCTGGATGCTTCTGGCTCTTCTTTCATTTGTCAATATTCATGGCAAGTTTTGTTTTATTCTCCACAATGGATGACTTACACTTTTCTATTCATCCTGGAGATTGGCAGAGAGCTACCACAGGCAGAATTTAGTAATCTCAGCATCCACCAGCCAGCATGGAGATTGATATTCACAAATGTTCCTTACCATACTGAATTTCCCATAAGAGTGAAGATTTGGGTTTATTTCTCTTTTTCCCCACAACACTTTACCTGTTACAGAGGCCAACAGCAGGTATTCAGCAAATTCTGTGAGTGATGGGAAGAAGACTGATATAGTTTTCAGAAATTGGCTCCTATCTGCCATGATTTCTGGAGTTTCACCCAGACATCTGGTACCATAGTATTTTCTTTGAGAATGACAAGGCTCAGAAAGTCTAAGTGATTCCTCTAAGACACAAGGATAGGAAATGATGGAGGCTGGTACTGAACTTGAATCTTCTTGGTTGATGTACCTTCTATTCATATTATTAGGGTCAGAGCTTGGGCCCTGGCAATCTCAACCTACCAACTATCTTCAGTTCACCAATCAATCAAACAAGTGATAATGAAAAGCAGAAAGACGTGTAATAGATGTGGCTTCAGAGAGAAGAGGATCAAAAATGCCAAGTGACACCTTTCAACCCAGGGTCTATCTTTTGGATACTGATATGAGATTTAGATGTAATTAGAAAGTAAGAGGTATATTTATCTAAGTAGTACTGGCAAAATTGTGATTCTATCCATCTTTAAAAAATAGCTGTCTTGACTCTACTCTACTCTGTCCTGGTAAGTTGGACCTATGTGACGTCTCTCTCTGGAACTCACTTGCCTCCTCTAGTACCAGAAATTTTGCTGGTTACCAAAATTTTCTTTTCCCAATGTGAGATTTTTGGAAAAATTCCAATTTCTTGTGTGTCATGGTTTCAATAGTCAGCCACATGGAAGGGGTAGGAGTCTCTTTAGAGAGTCTTTATTGCTGTCATGACCGTTATATTGATCATTCACTTCCCTTTCCCCAAAAAGCTATGAGAACAACCCTAGGTCTGTTATAGGTGACTCATTTATCCATCCTAAGTATCTATCCTAAGACACTTGTTGACTATAATTCTTTAGTTAATTTATTGAACTCTCAATACTTCAGTTTTCTTATCTATAAAATACAGATAATGTTAACCTAAGGTTCATTGTGATTTGTCATACAACTTACTATGTATGCAAAGCTCTTAGGTAAGTCCTTTGAGAAGTGCTTAGACCACAAGGCCTGTTACTTCCTCAAAGGCCCTTTAATGAGTTTATACTCTGATGTGGTAAAAAGGAGAAGGGGTGATGGTTTAGAGAAAGCAGGGTACTAGAAGTGTTCATGAGAAGGAGGATATATCCTTTGTCCCAACCTCTCCTGGCTCTCTTCTTCCTGGTTGCTATGAGATAGGTACCACCATGCCCATCTTCCATGATATTCTGGCTCACTGCAGGCTCAGTAAGAATAGACCCACCTGATAATGTACTGGAACCTCTAATACCATGAGACAAAATAAAAATTTCCTTTGTGTGTGGTGTGTGCTCATCCACATGCATGCATATATGTGTATATGCATGTGTATAGAAGATAAAAGTTTATATTATGTGTCTTCCACAATTACTCTCCATCTTACCTTTTTGAGATAAGGTCTCTCACTGAATCTGAAGATCACCAATGTTACCTTTCAAGCTATCCCCTCAACCTGTCCTTCGTCCTCTCTGTCATGGTGATGGGAATGTAGTACACATCCTCTGCAATAGAAGCATTCACTTTTGACCACTGAGGCATCACTCCTGCATCCCCGTAATTTCCCACCTGTTCTCTGCACTGTAGCATTCCTTGTTTGTGAGACATGTAGTAATTTCCCATCTCTAGGATGCATGATAGACAGTAGGTGCTACATAAATATATAGTCATTTGCTCCATTCACCAACCTCTAAGGACTCCTTGGGCTTTCCCCTGAAGAGTGAGGGTTAAGTGGACCACCCCTCGAACATACTGAAAGGTAGGCTTTCAGCTTTCAGTAAGCCTGCTTCTGCTTCTGCTTGCAGGCATTCATCATCACTCCTGCCTCCTGCTAATGAGCACCCAAAGTGATTTTCTATTGCTTGTAATTCACCGAAATTGTTCTAACATTTGGAAAGGCCTGAAAATTGACAGCCTAATACTCTGCTTGCCTGTCTGTCTCGATGGCTTGTTGAAGGATGAGCTGATTGCTTCTTCTGCAACAATTATTCTGGAGCTTCAGACAACATCAGAGGAAATAAACAATTGGAAAGGTTAGAGACGAGACAGGAGGGGAGAAGGCACAGAGGCGCTTTGGAAAACTTTGGGTAAAAAGCCACACTTGAGGTGAGTAAGTGGCTGGCCTGAGAACTTAAGGCAATGTGCAGGGGACCACTCACAATTCTGAGTCTCCTCAATTCCAGGAATCCAAAATGGCACAAGAGATATCAAGTTTGCCCCTAATCGGAGTTTGTTTGCATCTTCTGGGACTGTCTGATTCTATCATTTCCTCATTTTATAGAGGAAAAAAAATGAAGGTGTATTAGAGGGAAGGAGCTGGCTTTGCAGGGTCAGTTGCAAAACCAGAATTAAATTCGGACTTCTATTTCTCTGAAATGGACTGGAGAACATGGGTGTATGGTTAGGTACCTGAACACTTTACCATATTGCTTTCAGTTCTTGTGGCTATAGACCCGGAAGTGGGATTGCTGGATCATATGGTAGATTTGTTTTTAATTTTTATGAGGGATATCCATGCTGTATTCCATATTTGAAAATAACAGCAATGTATACTTTCCCCCTTTCCACATCCTCATTAATGTATTTTTTTTGTTCTTTTGAATAATTAACCCATAAACAGACAGAAGTTTATTTTTCATTGTGGTTTTGATTTGCATTTCCCTAAAGACAGATGTTTTTGACAACTTTTAAATATATCTGTTGGCTATTTCTCTATCTTCTTTGAAGAAATTACTTTTCAACTATTTTGTCATTTGTGAGTATATGTGGGTGTAAATGTTTCTGTGGGTTTCCATGCATATGTGTTTACATGTATATGGAAGCCAAAGATGAAGTTTTGGCATGCTTCCTCAGGAGCTATCTACCTTGGTGGTTTTAAGATAGTATTTTACATTGTCAAGTAGGCTGAGATAACCATCTTAGTGGTTAGTGAGCCCTTTGAGCTCTTAAGAATGACCCTGTATCCAGTTTCCAGTGCTGAGAGTATAGGGGCAAACTGCCATGCCTGGATTTTTTTTTAAACATGTGTTCTCAAGATGTAAATAAGGTCTCATAAACTTTGAAAATTAAGCTTGATTAGATTTATGGATTATACACCCTCTCTCCCTATCTCAGAACAATTTTTCTTTTATTGTGTTGATTACTTCTTTAGGGTAAAGATTCTTTCTGTCTTGATACAATATTTTGCTGCATGCTATTTTAGTATCCTGTCTGAGGACTCTTTGCCAAGACCTGTAATCATGAAGTTTATCTCCTGAGTTTTCTTCTAGGAGTTTTAGTTCTCAGGATTCAGTCTGAAACCTTTAATCCATTTTCAGTATTTTTGGTGTGTGTGTGTGTGTGTGTGTGTGTGTGTGTGTGTGTGTGTGTAAAATATCACATAAGTGCCATTATTTTGTATGCAGATATTTGATTTTTCTAACACTATTTGTTGAAAAGACTATCTTCTCCCCAATGTACCATTTTGGCAGCTGTCCTTATCACAAAAGCCAAGGTTTGGAAACAAACTAAATGTCTATTGATGGAAGAATAAAGAACATGTAGTATCTACAAACACACATCCTTTAGTCATGGAAATACTTTTACTATTTTATTTATTTAAATTAATTTTAATTAAAAAAACTTTATTATATTTATATTGGCTATTTTGTGTAGATGCATTTCATGTTTCATCTGTGTACTTTGCCTGTGGAGGCAAGAAGAAAGTGCTAGATCCCCTAGGACTGGAGTTACAGATGACTATGAGCTACCCTGTGGGTGTTATGCACCGCCATACGGGTCCTATGAGTGAACCTTGGTCCCCTTGAGGAGGAGCCAGTGCTCTTATAGCTCCACTGAGCTATCTCTCCAGCCCGGGGATACTTTTTGTGAGATGCATCATTAGGACATTCTGTCACTGTGAGAACATCATTGGGTGGGCATACAAATCTAGAGGGTAAAGCTATTACATACCATGGTTATATGGTGTGGGGTTGTGGGGAGAGTTTTATATCTGATGGTTTCTAGAGATGTGATAAACGAAACAACATGAAACTAAATCAAGTTCAAGAGAGAAAACTAGGCATGATGGTAAGCACATATTAAGGCCATGATTTGGAAGGTGAAGGAAAGAGCGTCAGAATGTCAAGTTCCTTCTTCATTTCATAGTGAGTCTGAGGTCAGCCTTGATTACAGCCTCTATTAATATCTGGTCTTAAAATAAAACAAAGCACAAAAGATCAGGAAGAAATGATGCATTAAAAGAGACTCAGCAAGGCTGGAGATGTGACTCAGTGGGAGAGCAATTGACTAGCCTAAGTGAAGCCCTAGGATTGCTCTTGCTTTGAGCCCTAGCACTGAATAACAAAAGAGAAAACAAACCAACAGCAAGAGCTCTAGTGAACATGAGTCACAACAAGGTTACCACTAGTACAACATGTTGGAGTGCTTTACAATAAGCATTTTGTTTGTAGTTCTGAAGATCGAACTCAGCACCTTATGAATCCTAAATAGCTGCTCTACCGATTGCCTGACAGGGGCCTTACAAAAAAATAGCTGTGGAAGTTTGAATGAAAATTGCTCCATAGATCATAAGGAGCTGCATTATTGGAGGTGTGGCCTTATTAGAGTAGGGATTGCCTTGCTGGAGTAAGAGTGCCACAGGGGAGCTGGAAGGTCTAGCTTTAAGGTTTCAAATGCTCAAGCCAGGCCCAGTGTTGTTTTCCCTTCCCACTGCCTGCAGATCCAGATGTCAAACTCTTGGCTCCTTCTCAAACACCATATCTCCCTGCATACTACCATGCTTCCAGCCTTGATGATAATGGATTAAATCTCTGAAACTATAAGCCAGACTCAATTCAATGTTTTCCTTTATAAGAGGTGCTAAGGTCATGGTGTCTCTTTACAGCAACAGACACTAACTAATTCAGTAGGTATATACTCTAATACGATGAGAAATATAAAATTGTAAACATATAAAGCAGTTACAAAATATTTTATTATATTTTTGAAATAGTATATATACATTAAGCATGGTATACTTTTATATGATTAAAAGTATGATGGCTTTCTTTACATGGACAACCTCATAAAGAATGAATAGTGTTATAACATTATGATGACTATGGCATCACTAGGAGATAAGATATTTTCATATCTGCTGTAGTCTTCTAGGACAATTGTATATGCCCAGCCCAGGTTCATTACTAGGTACTTGATCAAAATGAAATATTAGTCATCCAAACAAAGATGGAACTCATTCCATATGTGACAATGTAGATTAACCTTATGGATATAATTATAAATGAAGTGATCCATTCATAATCCAAGCACAAATGTTGCTTTGTTTCACTTGTATGAGGTATCTAAAATGATTCTCTCATATTGCAGAATGGCATTTCCAAAACAAGCAAGAAGTTGTTAGTCAAACAGTATGTTAGTTTTCTCTTACTATAACAAATGCCTGAGATCGTCAGTTTACATGGAGATGAAAGTTTATTTCAGCTTATGTTTTTAGACATGTTAAACTGTGGTTAGCTGAATTGCTTTTGGGCCTGTGACTAGAATGTGCATCATGCTTCTGGCTAGCTAAAGCTATGCACTTTATGTTGGGACTCAAATTTTGAGAAGAAGCTGAGGCTCCAATAACCCCTTCTAGGTAAACATCCACAGACATGGAAGTTCCACCTCCAGTAGCGCTGTGTATTGGGATCATTCTTCTAATTTATGGACCTTCAGAGAATGTCCATCTAAACCATAGAAAGAGATTCAGCTATGAAAGAGGAAGTTTGGAGAACTCATTCTAGGGCAGAGCAAACGGTTGCTGTTAGTAACACTACTGCATCTTATACTTGGAAGTCCTTAACGGTGCCTATCTCATGTTATGTGTTCTTACCAGCAGAAAACTGAGGTACTGAGGTAGAAAACAGCTCGACAGACAAATGCAGGCTTAATCAGAATGGCAATATTGAATTGGCACTATGGTTTGTCATTCATTTTCCTGCACAATATTGTCAATTTCTTTGAGAAGTCAGCATCATCTTCCTCTTTATAAAGATGGAAACACTGGTGCTTAAAGAGGTTGAATATTTTTTCCTAACCAAGTGGGAAAAATTGTATTGGTGTTTGACTTCAGAGCCTACATCCTTCCTCCATGCCTAACCCCTCATTATTAGTCCACCCACCACCAGATGCCTAGGTACACATAGGATATGATTAATTCAGTTTGCCTCTTTAAAAATTTTAATTATGTATCTGCCAATCACAGTGACCAAGCAGTGTGGAAGTCCAGTGTTTTTGAATTAAGTGAATATTATTATGGATCTAGGACAGTGAATCATTTTTAGACTTTTAGTTGTCATGGAAGACATGGCTCCTGACGTACTTATTTCATCATCCCACTATCTAACAAGTTTGCCTGTAATAGGAATTCTGATTAGCCATTGCCACAATAATGCAAAGTAATAAATGTCCCTAATTTTAGTGATTTATTAATGAAAGATTTTATCTGGGTCTTGGAGGTTGGCTCTAGGTTGGGCTTCACTGCTGAACAGTGTTTTAGGCTACAGCCAGATGGACATGGCTCCATATTGTGTATTTATTGGGAGGACCAGGCAGAGAGACAAAAGATACCTAGAAAGCTCTTATGGGCGTGTTATGAGAACACAGGGCCAGTACACTCTGCTCTAGGCATATAAGGCCACTTGAATCACATCTGATAGCTTCCAGTGTCAAAGCAAGTCACACGTTTCAGTCTACACCAGCTATATAAAACATACCTTGTGCATCATGGGAATGGGAGCAGAATGAAAATGTATTGAACACTAATCCATACCACGGTCTATGTCTTTAAGAAAATCTGCCCTGATCTTGGCAGTCTGACCCTGGAAAAATGCTATTGTCATTCTGCAGCCAGGCCATCTCAGCATGGATTTCTTTGACTCTTGAGTCAAGAGGCACCCAGCAAGTCACTCCTAAGAACACTCAGCACAGTTCCTGCTGGGTATCCTGCATATGTTGGAGAGGCTGCTCAGTAACTGGGGGCAGTACAGGATGGTGAGAGTGCTAAAGGAAGGTGGACTGAAATCTTCACACAGATGATATTGCAACCTCACCATGACACCTGTGATCCAGCAGCTGGGCACTATTCTGTTTGCTGTTTTCTTGGTCCATGGCTGGCTCTTTCTTACACAATGTCTAGCTCAGACACATCTACTCCCAGAGGTCTCTTCCACCCAACTGACCAAAAATAGGACTTGTATCAGGTTTCTCTTCATCTCCTTCACCAACCAGATGTGTTTCTCTTGTCCTTGTCATCATCTAAAATAACCTTTATTTTTTTAGCTCATTACTTTTCTCTCCCTTCTGGAAAATAAGTTTCATGAAGAGAAAAATAGACTTTGTCTCAGTTATTTTAGGAGGTTAAGACATTGCTGGGTGCATCGTAGATGATTAGTAAATGTTTGTGAAAGAAAGAATGAATGAATAAAGCATAGATGGATAACGTTTTGCGAATGACCCTGAGAATTCTGTTTATTTTTCCACATTGGAGAATTACTAATAGGCGCATTGGAGCTCACACATTTCAGATTAGGTATGAGCATATAATCCTTCATGTGAACTACATACTAGGCACTAAAAGTTGTAGGGTCTGGAATTTTTATTATCATCTTAGCCTAAGACTTCCCTGAATACTCTCTCTCTCTCTCTCTGTCTGTCTCTCTCTTTCATTTTTTGTTTGCTTGTTTGTTTTTGGTTTTTGTTGTTGTTGTTGTTAAAGCTTTATGTTTTTATTTTTTATTTTTTTAGCACTTTCCTTCACTGGCCTCATGTCCCTACCCTCAAGGATATAAGGAAGCCAAGAGTATGGCTGTGGTAGTGAAGGGAAACAAGATTAGAAAGGATACTTAATTCTAAAGGATTGTCCCTAAACCCAGAAAAGACATGTTAAATCTGAGTCCTTCCCCATAACTCATAGTCTATCTCCATGGAAATGGGCACCATATGGAGTTAATTAGTAGAACAACAAAACAATCAATTAGTTCCTTAATTAGTTTTACTAAGAAATGATAACAAACAAATACAAACACTTTATTCCAACTAATGCCTGCACCGCAGTGATAGTTTAATGGCCTTGGAAAGCCAGCCCAGGCACAGGGCTGCTGTGAACAGAGATTTATTCCCATGATATTGACAGGTTCCCTGGTCTCCGTCCAGCCTGTGTGTTTCATCTTTATGATCAATTATTTACAATATCTGAACACAGCCCAGGGGTCGTCTGGAGCTTTTCTGTCTAGATAGGGAAAAAATGCAATAACTCAAATCTTATGAAGCCACCAGGCTCTGGGATGATCATTCTCTGAATCATTTATTTGACAAACATTTACTGAGCGTTTTCTATGTGCCAGGCATGGCATAGGGAATGGAGTAGAGAGGGGAATACGAAGTAACTGACTGTGGGGTTGGCATTTGATGTGAGGAAGTAGATCTGAGAAGCCAGTAGACACACATTAGCTATTCTGGTCTGTCTATGTGCTAGGTAAGGGGAGCATAGTGCACAGAGGTAGTGGGACTGGGATGTAGGGGAGGGACCTGAGAAGGCTTTTTTTTCCAGGACATGGTGGCTGAGTCTCCAGAGGGCAAATAAAATGCAGGTCCTGCTCCACAGGTAGCTAGATGGAGTAAACCAAAAATAAATATAAAACAAGAAAGTCTTAGATTCTCTAGCCCTGTGGGTGCATCCAACGCCACTTTTCGTTTCTTTTGAAATAGAGGGATGACACAAACTTCTTATTTCAAAGTGTTGATAGGGGATCAAGTGAAAATACCTTGTAAAGCCACACAGTGTTTCACACAACAAGGCATAAGATCAGAGTAGAAGGCCAGAAATGAATGCCAAGTCTTAGGCATGCCTTAACTTCCTAAGGGGTCTGCAAGGGAAAAAAGATATTCCAGGAACATGTCAGGTGTGTCTATGTATGGATTTACCTCTATAGTATACAATTCTATAGTATTTACTTCTATATATATATACTTTTGTATATGGGTATATTCACATATACAGATAGAGAAGCATAGCTAAGCCCATGTGGCTGCCTAGCTAATTTAATTTATCATCTATCATTTATTATCTATCATCTATCTATATATCTATGTATCTATTCATATATCATCTATCTATCTATCTATCTATCTATCTATCTATCTATCTATCTATCATCTATATACCTCTATCTGTCTTTCTGTCTGTCTATAAACCTATATAATGTCTATATTTACAGAACATCCTTTCTATTGTTTGTGTAGTAGGGTGGGTATGGGTGTGGGTGGGTATCTCTTTGTAGCTACCAGAGGTCAGTCCGAGGTGTCCTTCCTTAAGAGCCTTCCACATTGATTTCTTGAGAAATGTTCTCTCACTGGGTCCTAGAACTCACCAGGTAGGCCTGACTGACTGGCCATTGAAACTCAAGTATCTGCCTTTTTTCATTTAAAATTCTGGAATTATAAGCACAAGCCATCACTTCTAGCTTTTTAAATGTATGCTGAGGATAGAACTAAGGTCTTCATGTTTTTATATTAAGCATTTTGCCATCTGAATAATTTCCTTTGAATGAAACTGGTCACCATAGCCTCATATATTTGAATGCTTGGTCATCAGGGAGTGGTACTACTTTGGATGACTGGAAAGTGTGGCCACGTTAGAGTAAGTGTGTCACTAAGGATAAGTTTTGAGGTTTTATGGGCAAAGGCAGGCCCAGTCTCTCCCTCTCTCCCTCCCTCCCTTTCTCCCTCCCTCCCTTCCTTCTTCCCTCCCTCCTGCCTGCATATCCAGGTGTAGAACTCCCAGCTACTTCTTCAGCACTATATTTACCTGTGAGCCTCCATGTTTCTCATCATGATGACAATGGAGTAAACCTCTAAAACTATAAGCAAACATCAATTAAATGCTTTTATTTTTAAGAGGTGCTATGGCCATGGTATCTTTTCACAGAAATAGAACACTTACAAAGAGACCCACAAAATCCATTTAAAAAATATCTGTTAATGATAAAACAAAATTGAAGCTGTGAAGAATCAGGTTCTCACTTTTCTAGACAGACACTTGTATGGAAAATCTTAAAAGTAACTATTGCCACCTTTTGTAAGTCACTGTTCAAATGGTGTGTTTTCTTAAACTCTTTTCTTTAAAATGTACTATCATATACTTTTACTTTTTTACTCATTATGCCTAAGCCAATGACTCATGTCTGTATCTTTGCATCTATTATACTTTTTTTAATGGTCTGACAGTATGTTATTGTCTAGCTTTTATCTAGCCTACTAGGCAAGTTCCAGGTCCTGAAGGAGACCTTGTCTCAGCACATAGGATGGAGCCAGTGAGATAGCTCAACACTTTCTTCTATGCCTAACGGCATGGAGTTAACCCTGGAAACCACATGGTGGAAGGAAAGAACCAACTCTTGCAAGTAGTCATATGACCATGTGTGCCACGGTCCATGTGTATGCTCTCAAATGCCAGTGCACGTGTAAGCACAAACAGTGGACAACTAACAAAAATGTTTACAAAATGAAAAAAGCCTATAATGTAGATGGCCTCTATTTAATGATGCCAGAGATTGACCCATGGCCTCCACACACAAGTATACATATATGCATCTGTACCACATAAACACAGACATGCACATATTCCGGCTCATACACACATACAGAAAAATGAATGTCCTATGAAGATAAGTGCTAGATAAGAAGATAAGGCAGATAACATAAAGAGAGGATAGGTCTGATTTATTTAATCAACCCTCATTCAACAAACATGGTACTTCTCACATTTTCTAACATAATGAGTTTGGTTAGTATCTAAGAAACTTCCTTATTTCTTGAGATAGCATCTGTTGACCTTCTTGATTTTTATATATGTCTTGAAGAGAAATTGATATACTATTTTATTTTATGAAGTTTTCTTTTTATTTATTGACAGTAAAAGCTGAAATTGATTTGAGAAAAACTACTTTAAAATATGCATTAAATTTAGGATCAGGTGCCCTGATTCAAACAGAGAGGCAGCTATTAACACACATGTATAGAAACATTAAAGAAACCCCACAAGCATTTCTCCTTCTGTCTCTTACTCCTGCTTGGTACCCCGTAGGTGCTAAGATTTTAATTAAGTCATTCTGACCCACAAACTGGTCAACCTATGACAAATACCTCTTGGGACAATTTGAACAAGAACCTGTGAATTGTAGCATCCTGTAGCCCTGGGTCCTATCTCTGTCAGGTGCTAGAATCCTTGTGTTCTCATAAAAACTGTCTGTTTGTGGCTATGCAAGGAGGGACTTTGCCCCAATTGCTCCAAAGAGGAGCAGTAGAGATCCATAACATGAACAAATTGGATGCACATCTGGATGCAATGTGCTTGTTATTTTGGTTCTGTTTTGTTTTTTTCGCTAGTTCTTAATTTCATCAGTTATGCCTTAATCAAATCCTGATTATTCTTCTCAGGCTTGGATAATGCCTGTCTGTCTATCTCCTTAACAATAGGGCATTTCAGAGTCTCTAAGTGCACATTTGTACTTAATTCTGTAGAACGAAATGTGCACCTACACATTGTTAATGTTTTGTTTCTTTGAGTTAACCTTCCATTTAGATGTCATCCAAACAGTGGCTCAATAGGAAAGCAGGTCTCAGCAGCCTTTGGTGTATGTGAACCCTCCCCTGTTAGACAGTGAGGTGATAATGAGAGAGCAACAGAAATCTCCCCTCTCTATTGAGAAAAAGGAAATGATAAAGAAAAGTCACCAATACCATAAATATCAAAGACAAGAGTAACCGCCTGACCAGAGGGGCAAGACTAAACTTTGGGATGGGTGGCTGCCTTTATGTTCCTTTCCTATACAAGCTGTGGGCTAAAGACGAAATGGAATGACTCTAGGATGTTAGCCCACTGCCTTCTCAGATTGGTGACTGGCTCCTCTGAAAGAAAGAGTTTACAGATTCAATTTCTGGTGTTTTTTGTTTGCTTGTTTGTTTGCTTTTGTTTCGCCTATTTGCCAGGTGATAGGAACTGGAAACAAAGTTATGCCTTTAATGGAAGCCACTTTTCCTAAAGTTTGTTCAAATAGGCTATAGAGCTTTTGGACCCAAAACTTTGGGCATACAATATAACATACAGGTAGGATTGTGGATTCCCTTGGAATGACTTGTTTATCCCGCAGTTTCCTTGCCGGTAAATTGAAGACAATAGTAATGATAATGATGGTGATGGTGGTGGTGGTGATGATGATGATGATGATGATGATGATGATGATGATGATGATGATAAAATAATAGTGAATCAGCTATGAGGATTAAATGTGCTAACAAATGCATTACTGGAAAAGAATGCTTTCATGAACAAAAGTGGCCTTTAACTATTTTTGCTGTTGTGAGTGTCTCATATTTGCCAGCTTTCAGACTGCTAAGAAAACTTTCCTTTGAACCATTAGTTTTCTTTGTGAACACAACAAATTTCCCATCTCTTGTGTTTCTTCTACGTTTGGTGAACTTGAGGGAGAGACTATTATGAACAACACAAAGACTGCATCTTTTCTTCAGTTCTTACCATCCTCAATTAGACAAAGAAAAACAGCACAATCACATCCGAAGTCTGCCTCTAGCATGGAAAGGGTGAGCCTGTATCCAGACCCTCAGATTCTCCTCAGTTTGAAGAAAATAATTTTACCTCTCACATCCAATCAATATCTTTGCTGGGTCTATTGTGAGCTGATAATTTAAATACAATTGTCTCCTTAGCAACCATCCTTTTCCAGGCTGCCTTCCTGCCTTTGAAAGAGCTGGCAGTTATAAAATTCACATTTTCAGCCAGAAACTTTTTCTTTCTTTCCATTTTTTCCCTTTAATTTCTACAGGAATCATATTCTCTTTACAAACAAACTCAAAAGATGGAAAATGGAATAGGATTTTTAAAGTAACATAAAAATTGTCTAATTATAAAGGTATTGAAGCAGAGTTTTACATAAATGGCAGAAGTTTTATTACCTTCACACTTTAGTTACAGGACCATATACATGGGACTGTTACTGAGAGGTAGACAGAGTGAACTAGTATCCTAAGATGCTAGATCTGGAAGAAGCTGAGAGAGACATTACTTTTATACCAACTTTTTCTGGCCTCTGTTTACAGAGAAATAAACAGAAGACCTGAGGACAGGTAACTTCTTCCAAGGGCTGACAGCTCCAAGAATAGAAGCTGAACTGGATCTAAACCTGGTCCTCTACCTATGACCATCAAAACTAGGCCCCTGCATTTTCTTGGAAGAGATGGACATGTGTAAATACAGGGCTTGGAAGTTATCTAAACCCTCCTTTGAAGTGCTGTGTCTGATGGGTTTCCCATTGTCCTGGGTTGCCTCAGCTTAATGAGATATTTCAGAACTTGAAGTTCCAATGTCCAAATTGAGAAAGTACTAAATAAGCATAGATCGTAGTTCACCATGATGACTAGTCCATTTCTAGGTAATTTGGAGACATTCTAGTCTCTGTGTCCTCATGTATGATCATCATAATAGTTTGTTGCTTGTAGTGGGGTGGTGGCTCAATTGTTAAGTCCTCCTTTGTAGTAGGGCATGAGTTTTATACCCCCAGAGTGTAAGCAACACAAAATCCTAGTGTTGAAAAGGCAGAGAGCTGTGGATCTTTGGGGTTCACTGGCCAGCCAGCTTACCTTAATTGTTCAGTTCCAGGTAAATGAGGAATCCTGTCTCAAAATACAAGGTGAACTGCACCCTCTGAACAGCAGCTGAGGTCCTCTGACCTCCATGTGGATGCTTGTAGACACAGACACACACACACCCTACATACACATAAACACATACTTACGATTTGCATATACACAATAATAGTTTGCCTCTTGATATGAGTCTACAATAAAATACTGAACATTCGTTTCTTTCCTTTCTCTTCGGATTTCTTCTGTACAATTGGAAACTCTTCACTCTCTTTAGCAGGAAAACATGGGTTCACTTAACTATGACAATAGAAATTCTTCCCCAGGCTTTCTCAGTTCAAGCGAAGTCAGGGAACAAGATCTTTATCGTAGATGGTCCAGTACTCAGAGACAAGTTTAAGTTCACTCCCCAAATGCCACCCACAAAGTGAAAAAAAAATAATCAAAATTTGCTTCTTGGCTGCTCTTGGCAGCTGTGATTAATCATTTGATAACAAGACAGTTGAAGCACAACTATTTATTTGCATTGGATCAAGGAGATTACAGAATATAACATTTTCATAAATTTGTTAGGATTCTAGATATATGTTAGCATGATAAATAGTTTAGGTCACAATAGATGTTTTCGTTTGAATAAAGTTATTTTGGGGATATATTTACATGATGAAATAACCTATTATTTATCCAACTGCATTTTTATGAACTAATTTTTCTTTTTGTGCCAACTTGCAATGGTGATTCATTACTTTCTGCCCTTCAATTTTTCTTGCCTTATAAATAGTTTCTTGTTTATTATTGTTAAAGTGTAGAACTCCATTCAGATCCATCGACCAGTTTCTCATGTGATCCTTGTTCTTAGCAAAGATCTTCCAAGATCCTGGAAGTCACTTAAAGGGAAATTGCTTTATTCTAACTGTACCCGGGGCCTGGAACTTAAGATTCTATGACCTTGAATGAATCATCTCCTGTCCTGGAGACTCAGTCTTCCTGACTTAGGAGGTTTTGGGTGCAAAATAAGCACTCAGTAGTTTTGAAGGAAGGTTGTGGGAGAATGGAGTACAGGCTACAAGAAAGGAAATATGTAGGAGGCCTCTAGGAAGAAGTCTTGAGGGATGAGGGAGTTGTGCTACTTCCCAGGGAGAGACAAAGAAATATCTTTTTGTACCAGTTTGTTCATTTGCCATTTCATACTCAACAGTAAGAAGAGGCTGTGGATTCCTGAAAGGTTGTGGACACCAGGTAATTTCCTCAGGATACTAGTTATATTCCTCGGGGTGGGGGGTGGGGGGTGGGGCATATTTTCAAGGGTAGGACATTTTACACTAACTTCCTATAAATAATTCAAGCTCTATCAAGTTAAAATTTGAAGTAGAAAATGGGTAGTTGCATGCCAAAAATATGATTAGCTAGGTAGTAGAAATATTTTTTTTTTTTTTGCTTGTGAAAACTTTAAGAATGTTCTTGAAGTTTCTGGATGCATTTTTAAAACTAAAATATAGTTGTAGCAAGAATGCTACTAAGTTGGGTTGTGAGAACTCCATACCTTTGATTCCCTTCATCCTTCAGAATTGAATTCTTCCCCTTCCCTACTCCTCAAGTGATGTCTAATTGTTTGGCCCATTCTCAGTAAGCAGTAAGTTTCTCCAGAGTTTCCTTTTGTATCTGACATTTCTCTTAGTAATGATCCATTTAGCTACCTTCATCCTGCACAAGAACTAGGAAACATGAAGAACTAGGAAACTAAAGTTCCAGGTTCTGCTTACATTGCTGTATGGCAAGAATAAAGAGCCCCCCTCTCCCTCTACCCCTCTCTTTCTCCCCCGCCCATGTCAGTTTCTTCATCTGTCCATAAATGAGTTGAATTATATGAACATGGGAGATTTATTTTTCTAATAGTTTAGTTCAGTGTTTCTGGGGTCATGAAACTTGGGAGTCTATAAAAGATATTCTTGAAGCTTCTTGAGTTATGGGGATTTTTATGACTTTTGCTTAGATTTCAGTTTCCTTTTACAAATTTTATTGACATTGAACAACATTTGCATAGAGTGAAAATTTTTTCCTTCTGTGTTTTTCTTTTTTCCTTTACACTGAACTTTCTTTTTAACCCACAGCCAATGTAATCTGGTAAGACCCATATTTTTTTTTAAAGATTTACACATTATTCTAGAAATATCAGGTAGTTTATATGTATCAGTACATCACTTTAAAATCAAGGGAAGGGAATGTGGACCATTTGATTCATGAACCAGGAATGAAAAGCTTAGAAAGAAGTTTCTGGTGATGAGGTAGCGGTTGTTATAAGTGTTATTTGTAGTGATAGAAAGGAAGGAAATATATTAGACCATTTATTCAACTGGTCACTTAACAGCTATCCATCGAGTGCTTACTGAGGATCAAGCACCCATACAACATTAAATAGAAAGCAACCGTGATTTATTCCCTGCCTTCCAGGGTGTCATGGACTAATTGAACTAGTAAAGCAAATATGTGACTCAGTTAGATGCTGACCATGATAGAGCAAGTACAGGTGACCATGGGGTACAGATAAAGGTGGGTTTTATTTTTTATTTTTTATTTTTATTTTTTGTAGCGTGGAGAGACTGTGGGAGGTAGGGAAGTTTCAGAGTTAACTGGGAGAACAGTAAGAAGTTTCAGGCAGAGGAAATGTAAAGGCTGAAGCTCTAGGGATGAAAAGCTGAGTGTGCAAGGGTGAGCACGCATGAGTAGTGAAAGGGAGAATAAAATCAGATGCCAGGGGGTCACTCTATTGGATGATGGGAGATGAGACTGGATCTTTAATATGACCGTATCATAAAAGACTATGTGGATCTGGATAAAGAATCTTATCTGTTATATAAAGGCTAGGGGATCCATGGGAGATTTTTAAGTAAGGCAGTAGCACTCAGGCATGTGTTTTAACGTGATCCCAGTAACATATTTATGCTGAGAGTTTACTAAGACAGCCATCTTGGAGGCAAGGCTGGCTAAATGGGTTGGATGTGATTGTTCTAATGAAAGGTTATATGTCTGTCAGGAGTACAGCAGTGGAGGTGCATGGGAGAATGGGCCCACGGTTCAGTGATGTGTGTGTGTGTGTGTGTGTGTGTGTGTGTGTGTGTGTGTGTATGTGTGTGTATTATGTATGTGTATATGCATATATATATTTATGCATGTATATGTATATATACATATATGCTAAATAAAGACTAGGTAGGAGAGATTGTGTAAGTCACTCCTCCATGGCTATCACAAATACCTAAGGAGTATAACTTCATGGGAAGAATTATTTACTTTGGTTCACGGTTTCAGGCCACCATGGAGGGAAGGAAACGGTATTAGAAAGCAAATCATCTCATGGCAAAGAGAAACCAGAGGGAGAAAAAATGCCTGAAAGCATGGGATTTCTCTATTTAAAAAATTTTAAACTGAGCCCTTAGCCTATGGGATGGTGCCACCCATATTTATACTAGGTCTGCTCTGCTTAGTTATCCCTAGAAACCACCCCCCCTCTCTTTCTCTCTCATACACACACACACACACACACACACACACACACACACACACACACACACACACGCACTCAAGGGTATGCGCTATTAATCTCCTAGGTACTCCTCAATCCAATCCAACTGACCATGAAGATTAGCCATCATAGAAGTAAAGGAGAAAAAGAGTCTAGAAGCCCCAGGTTCCTGTGTTGTATGTCATTTACTTAAATCAGGAAAGGGACCACCTGAAGAGATGGTTTTGTGCAGATTGAATCTGAGATGCTCATGAGATGTCTAGACATGGACATAAGGCTTAGAAGAGAGACAACATGACTCTTCCCTTGCCCTATTATTTCATTTACTTACCTTCATAGCCACAGAGAGAAGAAAGAGAATGGTCACTACTGGATTTTAGAGCTAAACTGGAATTCTGCTCAGTTTCTGACATGCCTGCTTAGTGACTCAGGCAGGCTGTATCCTCCTTGTCATAGATGCTTAATTTCTGAAAGAGAGAAGACAAGCCTTGCATCCTGTCATATCTGGGTAGCTTTAATGTAGTTACAAGTGGAGAAGATGAACCAGAAAGGGCTGCTAGCTTCAAGTTGTCCTGTGTTTGTATCCTAACAAGCACTTCAGCTCCTTTTCCTTCCCGAGAGCAGCAGGGCAAAATCTTTACAAGTCAGGATCTGGGTGACTTTTAGGGAAGGTATTTTCTGTGCTTACGGAAATAGCTTTATGAACTATTAGGACTTGGAAAAGAAAAGGTAGAGTGTGTTTTACTGAGAGAGAAAGCATGGGAGGGAAGAGGAAGGAAAAACACAAGATGGTTGACCAGTCGAGGAAAAGAAAGGTAGGACAACTACAGATGGTAAGAAAAATTACATGTTGTGGGGGGTGGGGAGGAGCATCTTTCAAAGATTCTGTGATGGTTGTAGGTAGGACTAAGGGGTACATTAAAAGTTGGGTATATAATATTTGATTAGAAATTATTTGTACTTGTATGGACAAATGGGGCATAAAGAATGAGAGTCAGAGAATGAAGAGTGCCGTGAAGTAGTGGTGTCTGGACATGACATGGATGCTGCACACCTGAACTCAGAGCATCTGTGTTAGGTCAAGCCAGTTAAAAATTCTAGTACGGACTAGAGAGAGGAGTCCTACACCTCACCCCTAGCCAAGGAGCTATTGGCAGTTGATGGCTGCCTTGGAAGGGAGACATACTTTTTTTGAAGAGAGGTGGCCATTGGTTGTCTGTCCATGCCCCAGTGAATGACTTCACAACCCTCCCAATATAGTCAGTATTTACTGGACTCAATTGGATAAAACAAAACAAAACAAAACAAAACAAAACAAAACAAAACAAAACAGGATGACATAAAGTTGAAAGGGACATGTATTTGGAAGATCCCAGTGGCAATTGGAAAGAAGAAATTGAGAATGGATATGTTCAAGATATATTGTAAAAATGCATGGCATTTTCAAAGAATAAAAAAAATAATTTTTTTCTCTAGCTCTGTTCTTCAAATAATTAGTAGTTAGCCATGCCCAAGAGTTCTTTATGTGTATGAAGTATTTCTTGTGACAAGTGCAAAGGGATTTGAGCTGGGGTTTTGTTGTTATTGTTTGTTTGTTTGGGGGCTTTTTTGGATCAAAATTATACAGGCTAGAGATGGAACATGTTCCATTAACATGAATTCTGTAGATACTAAAGGTCAGAGTTAGGATGACTCTAGAAGGTTCTGTGCTTTCATGAATAGGAAATCAGCTTAATTTGATCATGGTCACTAATTCATTCATTGATTCATTCATTCATTCCATACTTTCTAGATGTATAACTGAGAATGTAGTTATAAACAAAATGGAGTTCTAGCTATTAGAGGGCATTCTGATTGAAACTAACAAAATGAATAGAGAAATACATGAGAATGCATTAGGCAGTAGTAAAAGTTACCAAGAAAAGTAAGCCAGAGTAAAGAAAGGGTGGCTCAGAAGTCTTCTTCCAGGAGGTGGCATTTGAACAGAGACATGGATTAAGTGACAGGAAAAATAAATGTAAGGAGTAACTTTGTACCATTTTGTTTATGACCTTGAGTAAAAGGACAATCTCTTCATGTAGGTTTTTTTTTGTGTGCTTTGTCTGATGAATGCTGAGATGTCCATGTCTTGAGCTGGAGGTCAGGGTTCCAAGGGTTTATTTGAAAATATAAAATCCAAAGCCAGCGCTTGCTACTGCTTATGTATAATCCCAGTTATTCCTGATGAGGCAGGAGGATCACAAGTTTAAGGTCTTCTTGGGCTACAGAGTGAGTTAAAGGCTAACCTGCGCTGTTCTCCTAGACCGTGTCTCAATGTAAGGAGTAAATAATGGGGCTATAGTCAATTCAGTGGTTGAGCACTTGCCTAGCCTGCACCAGAAAGACACAAAGGACAAACCCAAGGTATTGTGGAAGACCCAGGCAAGAAGTGGGGTTAATTTCACACTTTACTATGAGTTTGATTTGGACCATGCCCTGAAGTTAATTGTATGATCTTTTTGTAAGATTTATCAGGCATCAGCAGTTAAGTCAAAGCTGGACAATATATTAGAGTGTGACTGGTCAAACTCTGCTGAAGTGACCTGGGAGAACTGTCTTAATATAGACTATTTCCAGAAGCTCATGAATTCTGTATTATAGCAAGCCATCCCATGATTCTGCAATTGTCTTGCTGATAATACAGTCCCTGATGTATTTATCATCACAACTCAAGCAGAAAGACCTGATAAATCTTGGCTACACAAGGACTTGTCTACTTTCATCTTGTTGTTCTCTGCTTAACCCTTTACCCACTGGCCAGTCCCTTTTGAAGAATTGCATAGAAACAATCAACATCATTTTCCCTTTTCATTAAATTTGTGTGTATTTAGTCTATTTTCTGGCTGCTGTTGTCTATTTCTGCTGTGCACACACATGTGTGTGCATAAGTTTGCATGTGTACGTATGTGCTTGTGTTTACATTTGTGGTGAGCAGAGGTCAACTTCTAGTATGGCTCCTCAGGGAGCCATCTTATTTCCATCTTATTTTCTGAGCAGTGTTTTTCATTAACCTGGAGGTCTCTGATTTTTGTGGCCTGCCTCTACTTACCCAGTAGAAGCATTTGCCACAGGGCTTGCTATTATTACATGGCTCTAGACTCAAGTCCTTATGTTTGTATGGTAAATGCTTTTACCATCAGAGCTATCATCCCAGCTTTCTATTATTTTTCTTAGTGAGACTAAAATTAATATAAGATGCTATCTTGTCAGCCTCTCTTGCAGCAGGGCTATGTGTATCAATTACTTATTGCTGTCATAATGCTGGATTGCAAACCTCAGTGGCTTAATACAATAAGCACTTATTGAGCTCTGGAGTCTTGCATTGATTTAGCTGGAGCTCAGCTGAGCAGTTCTACTGACCTGAGTTTTCTGGGTAATCTTACATGCCTACTGATTGGCTGGCTGTTATTATGAACAAATAATGGTTCTCGTCCTTTATTGGGTTCTTAAGAAGGCTTTCCTGGGAATTGGTAAGGACTGACAGGTAGATACACAGATGGTATTTTGAAGCTTTAGAGCACTGTCAGTTTGCCTCCATTCAATTGACTGGAGTAAGCTGCATGTCCAGTCTAGATTAAAAGACTGTAGAACTGCTTCCCGTGTGTAGAGAAATATGAAGACTGGTTCTAAAGGGTGTAAATACAGGGAGAAATTATGAGTTGGGACAACCATAAAATGAATTACCCATACAATATGATCTAATCTTAGATAATGCAATGTTTTGCTTGAGCAAGCTAGCTTGTAGCCACAAAGGGCCAATCCTAATGGTTAAGATAACAGAAAGAGAATGATAATACAGAAGGTTAGGAGGAAGTTAAGTTCTTGATGACACAGTGGGCTCTGTGAATCAACCCTGTAATCATCTTCTGGTGCATATCTTGTTATGTGAGACAATGCACTTCTCCCCCCATTGTTTAAATCACTTAAAGACTGGAGCTGTTCTGTGACTTGAGACAGAAAGTATTTATGTCTGCTCTGGGGATTCATTGATTGAGGCATCCAATTCTATTGTTCTACTCTATGAACAGATTACATACTGTGACAGATACTGGGCTTCTTTGCTTCTCCAGACTCTTTTGCAACAAGGATATAGGTCTATAAATCAAAGGCTCATACTCTAGAGTTTGAACTAGAAGACAGCAATATGAAGAAGCAAGAGTTAGCCACCTAGGTAGTAATAGTTTTGATTGTAACAACCTGTGATTGCCTGATGCCACCTTGGAAAAAGGAAAAAGACTGAAAATCCAGAGGATGCATTGATGGAAGTTCAGAGATAGAGATCACTTTGAGCAAGAAAAGATTTTTTTTATAAAAGTGAGCAAGGCTCTTTTGATGCTGAGCCAGCATCCTGCACCTCTCCAAATGCTTGGCAGCAGTTACATACTGATGATGGAAAACAGATCACCAAATCTCATCTTAAATTCATCATCTTTCTTCAAGGCCTGGTGTGAAGACATCCATTCTCAAGGCCTTTCTTATTCTTCCAGCCTGTCTATAAGCTAAAATTTGCAGCTCAACCTAGTCTCTCTTTTCGAGCAAGACTCTATCTAGTGAGCATTTGGAGAAGACCGACTTTCTGATTCATGCCATGTAGTGCTTCTCTTCCTTGTGTTAGCAGCTAGAGACAGAAAGAAGATGACAATATATACAGATTGTTTTAGCCTATTTCGCATTTTGAGTCTTCAGAAAGGAATGTAGCCTGGCACTACCTTGTTGTTAGCCCAACGAGACTTAAGATTTTTAACCCACAGAACTATACATCTTGTGTTGCTTAAGTCTTTAAATTGATGATCATCTTTAAGCCAGCTATAGCTGTTAGGATTCTGCTTCAGGCTGCTACCTGTGATGTCATTGCCTACCTGCCATGGGGCCATGGCCCTCTCTAGGGCTATATAAGGGGACATTCTTACCATGTCCCTTCCTTTCCACTCTCTCTCTCTTCTTCCTCTTCTTCTCACTCTTCCCCTCTTTTCTGTCTCTGTCTCTTTCTGGGGTACCCCTCCTCCTGTTCCTTCTCTCCCTATGCTCATTTAATAAACTCCTCTATAACATAATATCTGGCATCTGGTACCTTATTATATTATGTTCTTATCTTATTCTCATACATAAAAATAGCAACTAAATAGAATTCTTCTTACCCCATGCTGCAGGAAAATATCCTGTTTGCCTTAAAAGCACACATCTGACAGGAATACAGTTACTTGAGGATAGTCCATAGTGGCAGGCTATCTTTGCACTGTTCTACGTATTAGTTACCTAATGACTTGTATGTGTTACACCCAATATGTGGGTGAGTTCTGGAGGGTGAACACAATGTTGGATCATGACTGGACTAGAATTATAGGTTGAGTTCTTTAGGATATGAGGTTAATTGAGGCCAACGCAAATTTTTGTTTGTGGTTCAAGTAAACTGAGTGGAATACTTTTGAGTTCATGATATCAGCAAAAGGATAAAATTATTTTATTTACGAATTGTCATTTGTGCTGTGAACTCAGTGGGTAGGGAGTTCAACTGGGAAGCCTAGACTTACGACTTAGAAGTTTTCTTACCTTCTGGAAGTTTTTATAATTTTTCCATTTTTATTTTTCCTTTTTAGTATAAGACTGAGACACTGGGAAATAACAATGCATCAGAATCTTTCCTATGTGTCTTAACTCATGCATCATTGATATACAGGCCCTTTCAGCTATTAAGTCCCTGAATCTCCCTGGAATAGGCCTCCACCTTGCTAGCCTGAAAGGTAACCTTTTGTCATCCCTCAAGCCTCATTCAAATGCAATTGCCTCCTACTGGCTTTTACCATTACCCTGCTCCTGGCAGAATAGTTGCCCTCTGTGATTGATTGATTGATCCATTTGTTTTCTACTATGTATATTATAGTTATTTATCTTCAAGCCTACACTCTAACTGCCTGGATTTATTTATCTCTGCAGCCCCAATGCCAGACAAACAATAAACATTTCACAAACCTTTGTTGACTAGAATAGAATTCAAGTGGTCACCGGTTATCAAGAATAATTTAATCTTTTAACACCTGAGCAGACTTCAGCAATCACCTTACCTCCTCTTACATTTTTCCCCTAGAGAAACTGAGACACAGAGGGTGGCTGTGACCTCCTCCAGAACCCTTGCAAAAGATTTAGGGCAGAGACTAGTGCCCCTAATAGATGGTCCAAATTTATAATGGACTATGGCCCTTGATTTAGTTTGTTTTGTGTATATATTAGGATCACTAGAGAAAAGATTAAAGATATTATCTTTGGTGTACAATCTTCAAACTTACTGTGAGCATTGACGTCCAACTGACAGAGAGACAAAAGAGAATTTATAGAAGATTTATTTATTGTATGGATTAGGTTTTTGATTTCTCTCTTTTAAATAATTCATTATTAAAGGTGTGTGGGGAATTTTGTGGTGTTTTTATGTGGGGGTGGAGGTGCATGACACAGTGCTTAAGCAGAGGTCAGATCACAACATTGTAGAGTCGTTTATCTCCTTCTACCTTGCTGTGGGTTCTAGAACTCAGGTCAGCAAACTTGTGCATTAAGTTTGTTTACATATTGAGCTATCTCATAGGCCCAGAGATGGTGGACCTAAAACAAACTCTTCTGCCTTACTTTTTTTTTTTAATCAGGACATTTTATCCAGCAACCGGAAAGAGAACTTAGATAGGAAGTGAGATATCCAGTTTCTGGACATTGGTTAAAGCAGCCTGGAAGAACTGGTTCAGATATGAGCCCAGGAGGAGTGGGGAATTAGCTTAACAAACAGCCATTCTCAGCTGATGCATCCTAGCTCCTCACATGGGTTTTCATTGCTATTTCTACACTATGTACACCAACCTGTGCTTAAACTTAGGATCCTCCTGCCCCAAAATCCTGAATGCTGGAGTTGCAGGTGTGTGTCCCCGTGCCCATTTTAATTATTTATTTAATATATTATTTACTCAGAAGCTTCCAACAGGTCCTAGTGAACTTAGAAGTATATCATCAAGTGTTGAAACTATTATTTCTTGTTATTATATTAATGATAGAGGAAGAAGTGGCAGACAGGAACTAACATGAGTTACTTTTACATGGCTAACCCCAAACACATCTTGCCAGGCAATTTGTTCTTTATCTTTAAACCTATGAGTGTTTCAAGAGGAATTTAATCCCTGTGTTTCTGATTCATTTGCACTTAGCTCATCAAAATGTTGCTTTGTGAGGTGCGTTTGATGTACAAGGAGGCTCATAAGCCTTTTCATTAGCTTTTCAAATGCCTTTTCTCTTTGAAGCCAAAGTTTGTGCTCTTCCAGTGCTAAATAAGGCTCAAATCGGCAAAGTCTTCAGTTACCTTCTACCCTAGAGGCACAAATTAAGGTGGTTTGTAGAGATCAGCTATAGAAAATGCATGTTCTTTGCCAATGCATGGTGGGTGTCCTTGTGGAGAGAACACATGACCATCACTCTGGGTCCTCATGTTTTGTCTTATTGCCTACAAAGCCAGTGTTCTTTCCTTAAAGTTTTCTTACTGATTCTTCAGTTCGTGGGGTCCATCACTCTGAAACTCCTTGACCATTCTCAAAAAGCACCAAGCAGTCATCCCTTGGTATCTGTAGAGTGCTATTCCAGGGATTCACATGGGTACCCAAATTAATTACCAAGTTCATCATATAAAGTGGTTCGGGTTGTAACCTTAGACCATTCCCCTCATGATATGAATCATTAATATATGATTTATAAAACTTAATACAGTGGGAATGCTGTGGAAATTGCTTAGAGAATAATTGCAAGGGACAAAACAGTTTATATAAGTTCAATATAGACTGAACCAGTATTTTTGATCCATCCTTGGTAAAAACTGCATGTGTCTCTATAGGCAGGAGGGCTGACTACTACTCCTCTCTCCATTTCCCCCTATATTCTGTCTCAGCCTTAATAATTAATGTTAATTAAATACTTACATTTACCAGACACTCTTCTAATGTCCTCACATCTAACTTTAGTCCTTCTAGGGGAGATGTTATTTCAGCTTCTTTACAGATGAAGAAACCAAAGACCAGAGTAGATAACTAAGTTTCCTAAGGTCCCACAGCAAGAGAGCTGGTATAGTCTTTATAGAGGCTTATGCCACATCAGCATAGCGCCCATCAAGCTATCTGCAGGAAGATGCTGGTCTTCTCAGTGTCCATTCTGGCTATCAGAGAGTCTGGCCCAGTGCATCTCCCCCAAACTGTAGGAAAGGGCTGAGGACACAGCATTGAGTAGCTCTGAACTAAGGCCTGCCTCTGTTCTTTGGTTTGCTGAAATGTAGGTATTTAAGTTTTATGTGCCAATGTTTCTTCACAGCCAAATAGCGACAATGATGGTAAGTGTATGGTTGGCCTGGGCTACATTTTGATGTTTTATATAAAGAGATGTGTGAAAGGAGAGCCAGATGTCCAATCTAACAGGAGTAGGAATCTGAGATTGAGTCCTGCACAGTAAGACCCAGTGGGGAACATCTCATGCTTTGGTGTAAACATCAGCAGCACAGGGTAGTGGTGGCAGAAAACAGAGAAGAGCCCTGAGGTATCCACGACACATACGTGCTGTGTGACAGGAAGCATGGGAAGAATAGTGTCAGCTAGACAGAGCCCTGAATAGCCTGGAAAGAACGTCTCTAGATTATGGTGGTCTGTGAGCATGTCTATGAGGCGTTTTTCTAAGTTGGGTTAAGTGAAGTGGGAAC
This sequence comes from Acomys minous, assembly GCF_964271855.1. Classification (NCBI taxonomy): domain Eukaryota; kingdom Metazoa; phylum Chordata; class Mammalia; order Rodentia; family Muridae; genus Acomys; species Acomys minous. The sequence goes on along the minus strand of NC_140483.1, from coordinate 161,669,673 downwards.
CTCTCAACCTGAACGTGGGTGGCACTATTTCCTGGGCTGGGTTTGGAGCTGTGTAAGAATGAACATCAAGAGCTAAGTAAAAGGCCTGAATGCACCCATTTCTCTCTTCTCTTGACTGTAGATGAGACGTGATTAGCTGCCTTGATTTCCCTGCAGTAATAGACTGTAGGCTGGAATTGTGAGCTAAAATAAACTCTTTCTCTCCTAAGCTGTATTCTCTCACATTAGCAGAGATGAAACTAAGACAGGGTTGAAGCCACTTCTGTCCATCTGTAGCCGTTATTAGAGTGTGGTGCCTAGAGAGAGCCGAGCCTATCCTGTGCACTGCACATCAATTATGGCAAGAACTGAAGCCATTTTTAGGATTCTGCTTGGTGATTTTTACTTGTAATGCACTTGTATGATTATAAAACACATTCAGCATTGCCAATTTAGCAAATTTAGAGAAGATTGAGGAAGAAAAAAAAAGATTATACATAATTGTATAACCACTTCATAATAGCTTGGCATACTTCCTCTTCCCCACTGTCTCTCTATATATTCATATTACAGATGTGAATTAGGATTTCTTGGCCCCTTGAGATCTAGATACATTTGGCTCAGATTCTCATTTTATACTCGTTGAAGTCCAGAATTCTCAACCCTTCTGTAGCTGTCTTGGGAGTTCTTATTATATTGCCACATCTAGCTTGATTTCTTGTCCCTCACACTTTCTTGCTCTTGTAGCTGCTTTTTGCTCTAGATCTCTGAAAAAGTGTCAGGCATAGACAGGTTGGTCTTTCTTCTGGTTTTCCATTCTGAGGCAACTCTATCTATCCATCTCTCTCTCTGTCTGTCTGTCTGTCTGTCTGTCTCTCTCTCTCTCTCTCTCTCTCTCTCATCTATCATGTATCATCAATCTATCTATCCATCAATTATCTATCTATGTATCATCTATCTATCCAACCATCAATCATGTATCTATTTATCTATCTGTCTATCTATCTATCTATGGAGTGAGGAAGTGATTGATGGAGAGAAGTCTCAATGTAGTATACACAACAAAACATCCAAACAAACAACTGGCAAACCTACTCCACTCCTACTTGTTCCAATTAATTTTTTGGCTGCATTAGCATTTTTGATTTATGGTGGTGATGATATATATGATAGTGAGATCACGTGGAAAGTGAACTGGGCACATACCAGCACAGGCTCTGTTTTGAGTGCTGTTGGTATCCACAGAGGAAGAATTGCTATTGCTGTTTATTTACAATGAAGAAATTAAATAGCAGGGTGCCTAGACAATTAATTCAAGGTCACTGAGTATTCGAATCTAGATTCAAACCCAGGCCTATTGATAACATTTAGTAGACAAGCACATGTTATTTGACAAGTATTTTTTAAATGATTTACTGCATCCCTTTTCAGCTGCAGGAGGTCTTCATCATTATCTTTATTTTGTGGACAAGGAGACTGATGGATGTTCCCTGACTTAAGTAATCTGTTCAAGGTCACTTTTGAATTAGGTCTGCTTGGTCTTCATATTCAGTCTCTTTCTGCAGTTCATAGCTGTATGGGATCATCCAATTCAAAAAGCAATTGTTAAACACATATTCTCTCCCTGTACCCACATTTAAACATCACACACACTGGCAAGTGCCACTCCACTGATTATGTGTGGCAGATGACGTTTGCCCATAAGGAACTGTGACACTAATGCCATTATATTAGAAGTACAGAGACACCAGTAAGTTTTTGAGTGCTGTGTTACAGTAGCCTACTCTGGGTCTCCAGTGAGAGTTTCCCTTTCTGTTGATTTGCTTTGCCTCACAGTTATTTCAGTGTGATTTCCCCTAGTGCCCCAGCCTCCTTCAGCTCTCATTTAGAGTTCCCTCCTAGATGCAGCCATTTAAATGCATATCAGCAGCAATTGAACCCACCAGATTTCCTCTCCGATTAGCTGGGAAGACGGTCCTGTTAGTTATCTGTGAGCTGAGTGGAGAAGCTGGCAGGCTGGGAAAATTGCTTTGTTACATGACCTGATTTTGGCAGTGTAGGCATAGAGGTGACTTACATGAGTCCGCATGTTGTTGAGAAGGGGACTTGGAGGGTTATGGAGAGGAACTTGCTATGGGAGGTATGTGATTAGAGGTTACAGAATCAAATAGGGCTCTGTGTCTATATGTGTGTGTGGGTGCTTCACAAAGAGTACATGGACAGTGTATTTACAACACAAGACTAGCATTGCAGAAGGGTGTATGAAGTGCATTTTACCTACGAATGGAAATGTACATATATGGTTGCGGTTGGCCTTAAACTGTGTAGGTGGGTAGATTTGTATACAGTTAAAGTCTCTCAGAGAGGCACATCACCGCTTAACACAAAGGCTCTCATGTTAGCTTTTCATTGTGATAAAATGCCTAAGATAAATGGTTTAAGGAAGGAAGGATTTCTTTTGGCTCATGACATTAGAGGTTTTACTGATTTTACTGATTTGAGGTAGAAATAAGCTGCTCACCTCACCACAGCTAGGAAGTAGAGACAGAGAGTAAAGAACCAGGGAAAGATATAGCCCTCAAAAACACAAGTCTAGCGACCCATTTCTTTCCATTAGAGCTCACCAGTTAAGAGTTCTCTCATCTCACAAGAACATTTGCTCAACATTGTTCATAGCAGCCTTATTCATAATAGTCAGAACATGGAAACATCCTAAGTGTCCCTCAGGAGAAGAATGAATGAAGAAACTGGTACATTTACACTATGGAATTCTACTCAGCTATTAAAAACAAGGAATTCCTAAAATTTGTGGACAAATGGATTGAACTAGAAATGATCATAATGAGTGACTTAACCCAGAGGCAGAAAGAGTCAAATGGTATATACTCACTTATATCTAGACACTAGACCAAGGGGCATGTCCCATGAAAGTCTTCACTTACCAGGAAAGTGGGACAGAGGAGAGGACATCCTATTGGGACTTAGGTGAGAGAAGCATGGGAGAATGGGGAAATAGAAGGATCCAGAGGGTCCTAGAAACCTTCAAGAAGAATATTATGATGGGCAGATCTGGGCCCAGGAGTCCTGCTCAAACTATAGTACCAGCCAAGGACAAGATGTGCAGTAAAATTCGAACCCCTAGCCAGATCTAGCCAATGGACAGGACATTCTTCACAGTTGAGTGGAGAGTGGGGTCAGACTTTCACATGAACTCTGGTGCCCCATATTTGGCCACATCCCCTGGCTGAGGAGGCCTGGTGGCACTCAGAAGAAGGATAGCAGGCTACCAAGAAGAGACTTGATATTCTATGAGCATATACAGGGGGAAGAGATCCCACTCATTCACGGTCATAGGGGAGAGGAGTAAGGGGAAAATGGGAGAGTGGAAGGAATGAGAGGATACAAGGGTTGGGATAACAATTGAGATGTAATATTAATCAATTCATAAAATATATTTAAAAAAAGAGTTCTCCCATCTCTGCAAATTACACAACCAGCTTTGGAGCAAGTCCTCAATCCATGACCCTGTGAGGAACTCTTCATATTCAGTCTATTCTCCAGCACTTAGGTTCAGGAAATCACACTTATCCAGCTGTGGGGCCATGAGGCTGGGGCTTGCTTCCTAACATAGAAAGCAAACAATGAAGGATTTGAGGCAGACGAGAACAGAATTGATACGATTTCATCTGGGCATGATGTTTCTTTTTCCTACTTCACAAGTCAGATTTAGTCTTTGCACATTCAATAGACAGGAATAGATAAAGGAGCAGCGTGGCCAGGACTTACACTAATTGCATTCACTTCACTGGGAGGAAACATCAGGGCCAGGAAGGTATATTTTCTATCGGCATGTGCTATTAGCATACAGGCGAATCAGTTAGTTTGCCTTTAGGGACCTAGCAATTGCTTACATCATCACCAGCCACCACCACTAGGTGTGACGGGTGTATGCAGCCCATGAAAGGGTAATCCACCACCCCCAGCTCTCTCTGCTCTCTCTGTTCTAGGTTCCATCTGTTCTCTCTGTTCCTATGGTTTCTCTTTCTGTCTGTCTGTCTGTCCCTGTTTCTGTCTCTGTCTTTCTCTGTCTCTCTGTTCACTCTATTACAGGTTCCATCTGTTCTCTCTTTTCCTATGGTTTCTTTTTCTGTCTGTCTGTCTCTGTCTCTGTCTCTGTCTCTGTCTCTGTCTCTGTCTGTCTCTGTCTGTCTCTGTCTCTTCTCTTCTCTTCTCTTCTCTTCTCTTCTCTTCTCTCTCTCTCTCTCTCTCTCTCTCTCTCTCTCTCTCTCTCTCTCTCTCTTTCTCTTCCTTCTTTCTGTCTTCTCTTTGTCTCCCACCTCTCTTTGCCCTCATGGCTGGTTTGTTGCCTCTACCTCCTCTCTCTTCCCCAATAAATCTCCTGAAACTAGATCTGTTGCATGGAATAATTCATCAGGGGTATACCTTGTCAGGATATCACCACCATGATACACCTACATTGCATCATTATATATCATAACACGTGCAGACTCTGTATTGTGTCAGTTTAAACTTCCTATTGCTAGCCCAGGATCAGCTCAGTACCTGAGCTCTTGCAGGGTTCTATCACTGTGGATGAAAAGAGTGGGTTGTTGCTCCTGTTGTAGGAATGTAGAGATTAGCTAGACAGGTAATCAAGTGACATGAAATATGGTGTCTGGGTCATGGATGTGTGATCAAACCTCCTGAAGTGTAAATATTTTGAAAGTTCAAGGGATATCTAAGAGGGTTTGCCTACATGAATAAGGCTTAGAAATGGGCACAGACAGGAGAGTATGTGCTTGCCAAAGGTAAGTGTGTATGTGTATGATTAGTTTGTGAGACTGAGAAATATAAATAGGGAAGGAGATTGTCCAAGAGATTGACAGGAAGATAGAAAGAAAGAGGAAACAGAGCTAGATCCAAAGAGATATATTAACAGACACAGACAAATATTACATATAAGTCAAAGGAGGTAATTTCTTTTCTGTCACTCATGCAGCTCCTCTTCCTCTTTCTGATCTACTTTTTTTCCTTTCCTTGTAGCATCCTCAATATCTACTAGCAATATCCCCACGTGCATACAACGTGCTTACCTTCACACACACCTGTACTGGGCTGTAAGGGTGTACACAGCTGACATTCCAGGAGTGTCTTCCATGTGCCAGGCTGCTCTCTGCACAACACCCTGGATCAGACCATTCCATCTGAGGGGGCCAGGAGTGTGAGTCTGTAGTGTAAGAAGCAGAGTCTGAGACTCAGAGCGATGAAGTGTCTCAGGCATTGGCTACTGAATTGTAAGAGCTAAATGTGAAGGTCTGGTCTCTCAGAACCTCTATATAGACCTCATGTCACACTACCAGCAGTGACAAGGCATAGGTGAGGGGACCAGGTACCCTATCCTGTCAGTGCTGGAAAGCCCAGCTACCCATGGCCTAAGGCAGATAATCCATGATGAGGTTTGGAGGTTGAAGCAAGGTGCCCCCTCACTGCCTGCTGGCCCCCAGCAGCATAATCAGCCCATTAGCAAGTCATCCAAAGTGCAGAATCACCTTTCCTGACAGGCTGTCAGAGGCTGGCCTAGAGGTGGGCAAGGAGGCAGGAGTGGGAAGGGAGCCGACTGTAGGCTTGGCTCAATCCATAATTTAATACCAATGTGATGTCTTCGATCAGTTTCATTGCTCCTGCACGTTTTATGAAACTTTCTCCCCTTACTTTATTTTAAAATAACCGAGACTTTACCAAAAGAGGCAGCTGGAGGTCAAATCCCAGGTACTGGGGTCGGCAGAACTGTCTTTGCCTCCCGCTGGCTACACAGAAATGAAGCTTTGTGGTCAAAAGCTTACCATCCACCACCCTGACTCTATAGTGGTGAAAGTTAAGGCAAGGCTAAAGTTCCTGTCATCCCAGACTTATAGTTAAGAAAACACATTGCTGTGGAAGAACAGAATAAAGCTTTAGTGTATGAAAAGTGATGTGTTTTCTGAAGCTCATTATGAGCCAGGTGACAATACCAAGTCACTGGTACTTACTGTGGTGGCCTCAGTTCTAGGTAAAACAATGGCTAGGCAATGTCCATGAGCCAAAAACAATGATTAAATTACACCAGAGTCTGTAGAATCCTTCCTGGAACATGATAAACAAGACGGATGAAGAAACACAGACACCAGCCAGTTGGTGGTTTCTGTTCTTACAGCAAGTCCTTGCTGCATGCTGCTTGTCTGGAGGTGAGGCTTTAAGTCCTAAGAATCAATGCACTAGTTCCTGTAAAACAGCCCTGAATCTAAAGTACAAAATCCCACTCTGGTGGTCAGGCTCCAGGGAGCCTAGCTGTACTCTTTGTACTAGGCGACAGAGATGGAGCCATGGCACCTGGGAGCTACCTGGCTGGGAGAGCTATGTCCAGACGATGAGATTGTCCTTAAGGTAAAGAGAATCTGGCTTTCTGCAGGACACTGGACTTTGGTTGCAGTGAGTACCCAGACTCCATGAAGGAGTAAGTGGAGGGCTCATCCTCAAAAGGACTCCTTTCAGGGCACTTAGAAACCTTTTGAGGGAGTCCGGAAAGTGGGGCATCGCAAAAGCTACTGCTCAGATCACTGACAAACGTATTCCACATGCTGAGAGTCCCAGTCGTGGGCAAGTGAGGCTGGGGACACCAATACACTTGCTCTCTTTCTTTCAGTATGCAGCTGTTAGGCATCAAACTGTACTTGTGTGCAGCCTTACCTCCCATCTGTTCATCTCTCCAGACAGGATGTAACAGCTTAAGTTCTTGGTGTGACATGGGTACCCTCTTCACTTTGGTTGTTCTAGAGGCCTTGGAATGTGGCCCATCTAATGGGGAGGAGGAGCAGCAGTAGCTCAAAGCAAGATTCAAGGCAGAGAAGATATCATTTGCTCTAGGAGGCAGGCAGTATACCAGTTGTTGTCACCAATGCTCCTGGAGAGATTTCCTGGCAAGCTCAGGAAGCGAATCATCTCCAAGGATGCTCAGTGCCTATCAAGTATCTGGAGTCACTGTAAAATTCTCAGGAAGCTTGACACTCACTTCTGATCCTTCTCTCCACTGTTCTCTTATTGACACTGATCTCTTTTGAGTCAAGGAAGACAGAAGAATAGCCCCTAAGCTGCAAGACTCAGGACAAGTTTACATCTACCAGCACTTGATATATTCAGTTTCCAAAGCATCAGGCTTTCCCATGGCTCTTGCTAGTTTTCTTCCACCTAGTTCAAGGGTGCACCCCCATTCTCATTCTCTTATTGTAATTACAAATCCCAGGCCATTACACAAGAAGAAACATATCTCTCGCATTTCTCCCTCATTTGTAATGAGAAAGCAGAAACTAGATATGTGGGAAGGTCTGTCCAAGTCTATGGCACCTGTCTGTGGAATAGCTAAGACCACAAACTGGATCTCTTAATTTCACTGAGAGAAACCAAAGGTGGTGGAGAGGTTATTTGAAGTCAGGATCTTATATATATAAATTAAAAACAGATGATAGAATACAAGGTACCAGGCAGCAGATGTTATGTTATACAGTTTATTAGATGAGCATGGGGGGAGAAGGAAAGGGGAGAAGAGGGTAAGAGGGTAAGAGAGAGAGAGAGAGAGGGGGGGGGGGAGGGAGGGAGGGAGAGAGGACAGGTAGAGAGGTAGAGAAGTAGAGAGAGAGAGCACCAAATGGAGGGTGTCTTTTATATGGCCCAAGGCAGGGCCATACCCCTGTGGCAGGTAAGCAGTGACATCACAGGTAGGCAGACTGAAGGCGAGTCCTAACACAGGATACCCCAGGTAACCATTCCAGTTTCTCTCCCCTCCGTTGTTGTTGTTCTTCTTCCTTTCATTTTCATCCCCTCTGAGCACTGCCGTCTTTATCCTCTCATAGCAACAGTGATATAAGCTGCAACATGCCATTTATTGAGAACTCACTATGTTTTAAATATTGCATTAAATTCTTTCATTCATTTTAATGTCCTCCCCAGTGATCCCATAACACAGAGCATTTTGCCCATTTTAGAGGCAAGAAAAGTCACATTTAGAAAAGTGAAAAAACAAAAAATATTAAAGAATGGAACCCCAGGTGGTATGGCCAGCAAACCATGTCAGTCTGGACAGGCTTCAGCCACTGGGCTAACTTGGAAGGCATGCTGCTTTGAGAAGACTTTGCAATGTTGAACTAGCAAGCTATCTACCTACCCATGCTGCTGGTGCTTCTCTTCCTCCTCCTCCTCCTCCTCCTCTTCCTCCTCCTCCTCCTCTTCCTCCTCCTTCTTCTGGTTTTTTAAAACAGGGTTTCTCTGTGTTAGCCTTGGCTGTCCTGGGCTCTTTGTAGACCAGGCTGGCCTCAAACTCACAGTGATCTGCCTGCCTCTGCCTCCCGAGTGCTGGGATTAAACTACCCGTGCTTCTTCACTGCAAGCCACTTCCCTATGTTTAGAGTGAGGCTCTTCTTCACATGGTGTCTTCTCTGCCTCAGTGTGTTAATGGGAGGTTCTAATGAAGATTAAGTAGAAAGAACTAGACTTTACAGTTTGGTGAGGATGGCAGGCCACAGCATTTTTCTATTTATCTTGGTACATTAAGTGCTCATCTTAGTGCCTGTCATGTATACAGCAGGTGGCTATTAGAGACTTAAAGAATAGTCACCATTCTTCTTGCCAGCATTTTATTCCCTAAAGACATGAGTCTCTTACCTAAAGAAACAGGACTGGGAAGTAGCTCAGTTGGTGTAGTGTTGATCATATTGGCAGAGGGACCTGAGTTTGATTCCAAGAACCCAAATTAAAAAGCCAGGTATAGCTATGAATTATTGTAATTCCAGTAGTGGGAATGGAGAGACAGGCAGATCCCTTGGTCTGGCTGATCAGTCATCTTAGCCAAACTGCTGCACAGGACTCTCATTTTGGAAAACTAGATAGAAGGTGCCTGAGTGACAATAGCCAAGGTTGTTCTCTGCCCTGACTATGCACATTGATTTATGCACTGGTATACTTATATGCACCTCCTCCATCTCTCTCTCTCTCTCTCTCACACACACACACACACACACACACACACACACACACACTGGCATGCATGATGGGGGAGGAGAGAGAGAGAGAGAGAGAGAGAGAGAGAGAGAGAGAGAGAGAGAGAGAGAGAGAGAGAGAGAGAGAGAGAGGCTTCTGCATCTTTTTGCCCTGTCCCATTGCCTGTGAGAGCAGTCTGGGGTCTGAAGCTAGTGTGTCTCTGTCCTTGTGGCCTCCCAGACTCATCCTCCTCTGGAGGTTATCAGTGAATACTTAGAGGGGAAAAGCCTGGAACTGTGGGGAGAGAGGGAGGCAAATTGTCCCTTCAAAGCATTTTCTTCTGCCTTTTTATTTTTTAATTTCATTTTTTTCTTTATCCAAAGAGCTCCAGAGCTGAAATAATTTATTTTGGATTTGAATAGAATGCGATAAGCCGAAGAAGGGGCAGCCGGGTGGACACGGTGGAGGCATTAGGTTTTAAATTAGTCATTTGATGCTGGTTTGGGGGGCCAGAGCAAGGGCTCTGGCTGGCAATGTGGCGCCGGGCCCTTCACTGGCTGCAGCAGTGGTCTGAGTGGGAGAACACAGAGGGATGCCAGTGTGGATACTGTAAAAGATTTGGGGTGAGGCATTCTGGGACTGCCTTCCTGGCTTCATTTTTAGGCTTTTTCATGGGTCTCTTGCTCACTTCTCTGTGTCTCTCTGCCTGAGACTTTGGGTGAGGTCCCTTTCTTTTCACAGCATCATTTTCTTGTGTAAAATGGGAACATTTTTCTTTTCTTCTGAGCAGCATCAGAGTGAGGACAGGCACATAAATAAGATGATGGCCAGCAAGCTATGCAGTCCTGTTGCACTTTATGACAAGGATGAGCTCTGAGAATATGCTTGGTATGATCTTTGTCATGTAAACACTACCCAGAGTTATTGATGCAAACTAAGAATGCTGTGATACCATTAGGCAGTGTCTCCTGGCGGCCCCACTGTCACAAATGTGGTACTATTGACCAGAACATAGTTATGTAATACATGACTGTATTTTTTGAAATTGCTATTTACAAAACCAGAGAACAAGCAGCATTTAGCCCTCAGGCTGTGAGTTTGCAGACTCATTGGAAGAGTTAAGTAGGGCCACATGTGTGAGGTGTGAGTCTGTCACCTGCCCTGTCAGAAGCTCCTTCATGTTAAGTCTCCTCCTCAACTCAGTCTCCTTGATCTAAACCTGCTAAATCTCAGCCTGATGCGGATGTTACCTATCTTCTTAGAAGCCCCAGGGGCTCCCTGCAGTGTGCATAAGGATACCTAAATACCTTTTTGTGATGCTCAAGCATTACACCCTCTGTTCTCACTAATCATATTATCCCCTGCACCAAATAGTTCCCTTATCCATCCAAGGATAAACCTGCAGGGATTTTTGGTCCTTTGAGTATGCTATGGAGTTCTTTTTTCCTTTCTGCACCCTTCTGTGAAGCAGTGAGATCCGGTAGAACCCTCTCAGGAGGTCCCTCACCTGGCAAGCCTCCTCTGATCCCTGGCAGAACCAGGGAGTAGTCTGTTCCTCTCATTTAAGCTTATTCTGAGAAGCTGGAACTTCATGTCCTAGAACTTGGCCTTGGGTGTCCTAACTGGGAACAGAGAACAAAGGCCATGGCCATCTAAGCCTTCTAGAGGCCACTTCCTGGGAGCTTTCATTTGACTTTGCCTTAGAGAGGATTAGGTTTGTTCTATTGAAAACTGTACTTAAGGCTAAATGGAGGGTAGGGCTTGCCTATAATCCCATCTACTTATAAGGCAGAGATGGAAAGATTTAGAGTTTCTGTCCAGCCTGGGCTACATAGGGAGGCCTTGCCACAAACAAACCCAAATAAGGCTGAGTCTTTTATGCCATCCTAATCTACAAAGAGGAAGGGTGTGAAATATGCAGGATAGAAAAAGAAATTTGCTGGCAGGGGAATGTGTTTATAGTTGTGTTTCAATAATAAAGATAATAATGATGATAATAATAATAGTAATTTGTTAGTTGTCACTCAAAACAATGGCATTCATTATGGCATTTTCTTGTATATTCTTGTACTTTGCTCAAATCTGCCATCCCTCATCCAGCTCCCCTCTCCTGGTGTTCTTCCTCTCATCTCTACCATAGAAATGGTAATCCTTTTGTTACTTACTATTTTTCTAGTTGGTTGATCTAGAGCAAATTGCTTTACCTCTGCAAATTCATTTTCTTATCTTTCAATGAGGCAAACGCTTGTGTCACAGAATTGTCATGAGGATATTAAAAATAATAATTGTAGCCATAGTGACAAGTACTTATTGAGTCCTGTCAGGATCCAGGAACTATGCTAAGTGCTTTACAGATGTTCACTCATTTGACTTTACAGTGGCCTTGGAAATGAGTTCTACTTATCCCCAGCTTCAGATGGAAACACTGAGGCTCACAAATGTCCTTAGCAAGTAACCTTGGGTATGAACAGTCCTTTTTTAATGTCATTTCTGTTGTTGTTAATAACATGTCCTGATAACAAACAATTTAGGGGAGAAAGGGGCCTATTTTATTTCATAATTCCAGAATATAGTCCACTGCTGTAGCATAGTCATAGTGGTAGAAACTTGACATACCTGATCACATGACACCCCGCAGTCAAGTACAAAGAGAAATGAATGTATGCATGCTCACTTGTGTGCTTGCTTGTGCTCAGATTAATTTCTCCACTCTTAACATTCAGGACCCCCTGCCTAGGGAATGTCATAGCCCATAGTGGTCTGAGCCTTTTGACATCAATAATTTAAGACAGTCTCCTACAGACATGTCACAAAGCAACACAATGAAGGCAGTCCCTCATTGAGACTTTATTTTCCTATCACTTCTAGATTGTAGCAAGTTGGCAGTTAAAGCTAACCCTCAGAAGCCCTCTGATCTTTTACACTATGAACTCGTGGACTAAGAGTGAAAGCTTAGGGCTTGACACACAGTAGGTACTTAAGAAATGCCACATTCTTCCTTATCTTTGCGAAACTGTGTAGACCATATGGGATGGCTGTACTTGGCTCATTTGGGGTTATGTCTGGCTTCTAAAGTGTTTCATTTCCTTCTTATTATCTTGCTAGGAGAGTATGGAACATCTGGATATCCTGGGGGTGGGGCTAAAGTAGAGACACTATGGAGAGGAAGCACAGTGCTTTGCTCAATCTCACCTGCACCCATTAACCAGATGGAACTTGGAAATGAATCTGAAAGTGCAATGAGGATGACTTGAGAAAGAGATAAACACCTGGTGGGAAAGATCTCCATTTTCTTTTTAGAGCCATTACATTTACAGTAACTGATGAACTCAGTACAAACCCAATTAAGCTCAAATAGAGATGCCTAAGTTGAAGAGAACACGTACAGGCAGAGGCTTTGAGTTGGCTGGAAAGGCAAGCACTGAGATATAGTGAGTCTCGATGGAAAGATGGTTGGACCTGACACAGAGTGAGCACAAAATCAGGTTCTCCATCTGGATCATAAGACTCCAAAGTTTATTCACCTCATTGATTCCTAGCTTGCATTAACGTTAGTGGGACTCTGCTGCTTAAAGAACATAAAAGTTTTGTCTCTGACAGGCAAGGATTCAAACCCTTCCTCTTTTGTTATTTACGTTTGTGATTTGTTGTGTCTGAGTTTTGATTTCTCACCTGCAAAATGGAAACATTTACCTTCCTCATGTGAGTCTGAAATGAGATAATGGTGCATGATATCCTTCGAGGCAAATGGTAGATGTTCAGGAAGTGGCAGCTCTTGTAATTTGGTCTATATTAGACAGAAAGGGTACCTTCTTCCTCTGCCCTCATTGCTCTTTTTTTTTCTTTTTTCTTTTCTTTTCTTTTTCTTTTTTTTCCCCCTTTTCCTTTCTTCATACTCTGTAGTGTTGAAATTGACCTCTGAATCTGGTTCCAGTCACTTGACTCCTAGTGGCTAGAAGGACATTGACAAACATAACATATTCAGAGTCTTGGTAAAATAGTGTATAATGTAGCTTTCCCACTTTTCTGATTCTTTGATTTCCCGGAGGCCCTTCCCAGATGGGGCTGCCGCAGGACTGGAAGCATGCTGATGAGGCTGAGACACCACAGTCTTCCCTGCCAGGGCCCTTCTAGACCATATGACTTCCAGCCAATGCCCAGATAAGTGGAAATGTCAGCCCTGGTAAAGAGAGATGCCCAGTCAGGATTCAGATTCATGAACCAAAGCATAGATCCTTATTGTTTTATGATTCTGAGTCTGTAGCATGATAGACTGCCTATTCATGTTGTAGATACTTTTCAGATATTAGTTCAAATTCCTACTCCTAGCCAAGTTATGGAATCAACCTAAGAGTTCACTAGTGATGGATGAACAGATCAAGAAAATATATACACATATACACACAATGGGTTATTATTTGGTCTTTTTAATAAAGAGAGAGTGTTATTTGTAACAACATAGGTGAACTTGAGAAGCAGTATGCTGTATGAAATCAGCCAAAAACAGAACAACAAATACTGCGTGACCTTCCTCACATGGGAACTCTGAAAAAAATATCAAATTTCTAAAAGCAAAGGCGAGAGTTGGAGCTGCCTGGGAGAGGTTGGGGGTGGGGGAGGAGAAATAGAGAGAAGTGAGTAGAAAAGGTGCAATGTTTCACTCAGACAGAAGAAATAACTTCTGGATACCTTTTTCACAGCCTGGCCACTGTTGATTATACCTAATACTGTATTGTACACTTGAAAATTGTTACAAGAATAGACCTTAAATGTTCTCATGACACTTACACCTGCACAAAGAAAACTATGGTTGGTGATGGATGTGTTATGAGATTGTAGTAATCATTTCAGTGCCTGCACATACCATGACAGTGGACACCTTAACTATCTATGAAATAGTATATATTCACTTGTCAATTATAACTTTATAGAACGGGGGAGGGGGAAGGGAGTCCCCATTTCTCCAGGAAGTATTTTGGAGACAATTTTCTGGATGATCCACTCCCCAAGGAGGCTTTTCAAAGTTCAGTGTTTCGTATTGTGTACAGAAGCTTTGGCTAGATCTGTGAGGCCGCGCAGCAGGGATGGTTAGAACCGTGGCTTGCTAGGTTGTAGAACACAGGGAGAAGATTGTTGTTTTCTTTGGCTTATTGCCAGACAATCTCAAGACACTAGACTAGAAAGGCATGCAAATGAGCCTGGAAGCAAACTGTGGCTAAAGACAAACTGTGGGACAATCACAGAGGATACATGAAATTGTTGGTGCCTACAGAAGTGGCACTTCCTAATGCTGGGACCCTTTGATACAGTTCTTCATTTTGTGGTGACTGCCTCCCCCAACTGTAAAAGTATTTTTATTGCTACTTCATAACCACAATGTTGTTATGAACTATAAATTGAATATATGATACGCAGGATAACTGACATGCTACCCCTGTGAAAGAATTACTTGACCTGCAAAGGGATTGCAACCCAGAGGCTGAGAACTATTGATCTACAGGAAGCTTCCATTCAGTGCTAAGTTGTTGCTGGCATGGTTGGCTCTAAGTGCAGTGGTTTAGCCAGTGGATGTCATGATAGGAATGTTGTGAGTGAAGTAGCATGGGAGCCACATACCCTGTCCACCAGTAGCCAGCATGGCATTCTCTTGTTTCTTCTGGAACCACATGGTAGATAAAATAGCCACCGGTGACTGGATGGGAGGCCCACCCTCAGCTGAACCTAGGCTGTCCTCATGATCAGCTGTCCTGTAGGCTGTCTCATCCTATGTTGAATTTCTTTTGTAATTCTTTATCTGAAGTCCATACATTTATTTTCCTCAGATGACACAGTCACTTCTTTCATCATTGATTCAAAATAGGAAGTAAAAGGAACTTGATTATTTATTACACTCAAGGCCTCAAAGAAAGATTTTCAGAAAGGATGGTGAGTACACTGTCCCGAAACACATGCAAGTAGAGGCTGAATAATTATGTCTTGGCTTTGTGTACATACACATGCATGCATTTGGGCATGCATGATGAAGAGGACAACCTAATTCTTCAGGTGCTGTCTGCCTTGATTGTTGAGACAGGTTGTTTTATTGGCTTTGAACTCACTGATTATGCAATACTGACTGGCTGGTGAGCCTCATGGATTTGTCTGTCTCTGTTTTCCTCTCCCTAGACTGGGGATTACAGGGTATGCCACCAAACCTGGCGTTCCACGTAGTTTCTGAGGATTTAATTTAGGACCTAATGCTTATAGGACAAGCACACAACTAACTGACCCAGCCTCTGCATTGACTTTTCCTGAGGATGAGCTGGCTACTCCTAAAGTGACAACCAACATTTATAATTTTCTATGAGACCACCAATAGAAAAAGTATAAATAGAGCATAGTATTAAAACTGATGTAAATGCAGTAGCAATTTTGGTCAAAGAATGATTTTCATGATTATATATACTCTCCAGCTTACATATCATAAGAAATAGTACATCAAAATGTTTTCTTTTTTCCCGTCATGCCTCGGGTAGGACAACTATCAAGATCAGAAAGGCTCTAATGACAATTCCCATGTCTCTCTAAAGGCCTTTCCTATCTGGCCTCAAAGCTGATGGGGAGGAGGCAAGACTGGGTGTGAGGACTGGTATGTCTGTCCTTCCTTTGTGTGCTGCTCCATCTCTGCTTGCTCACACAAGGCTGTAAGAGTGCTTTGCTCCTAGGGACATCAAGTGGACTGTGACCAGGAGTAGTTTCATGGAGATTGAAGAACAGTAGGGAGAGATATGTGCCAAATCAGTGACATGAGCAATGACAACGAGGATCCGATACAACAGATAATTAATTCTACAGGTGTATAAGACAGGTCCAGTATCAAATCCAGAAAGGAAACATAATAGTTGTTAAGCACCTACTGAGTGCTTGGCCCTTTTGATATGCATTTATACACATAACAGAAAAGTCTGAGCTGCAATGTAAGCACAAGCCTATGAAGTGCTACATTCACTCCTATCTTCATGGCATCAGATACCCTGTGGACTTTAGATAAATCTAAAGAAATTGGACTGTAGGCTGAATAATGGTCAAGCCAAAGATGTCTGTTGCATAATCCCAGGGACCCAGGAATTTGACTTAACAGAAGAAAGGAACTTTCAGCATGCGATTGTGTTAAGGATTTGAGTGGGGGATGTTGTCTCCTGACCTTAAAAGGGGAAATAAAAAGGAGAAAAGCAAGAATGTCAGAGCCTGGAGGGAGTGATGTCATACAGGAAGGAGAATATGGAATGCTATCAATGGCAGTCAAGGAAGATGGTGACTTCTAGAAGCTTGCAGGAAGCAAGGACAGATTCTCCAAAGGAGCCTAGCCTTTACTTAGCCCCATGAGACTCATTTATTGGACTTCTGACCTTTAGAACTATAAGAAAAATCAATGTGTATTGCTCTAAGATAGTCTTTGTGTGTTTCTTGGTAGTAGTAGCTAATTCACCTACTTATCTTGGGAAGCAAATTCAACATCACTATCATGTTCTTATTGACCTGCCCAAGGAATAAGTCTACCTTGTGCTATACTCAACTGAGAATTTAACTTTGTCTAAACAAAATTCTGGATTCTTAAGGGGGAGATGAGTCTAGAAAACCATTAAATGATTATTTTGATCATGGGAAATCAAAGACAGCATTAGACAAAATATTGTTCATGGATTATTAAGAAGAAATCTTCTTCCCTGCCATACCCCACTAACTGGCTCTACCTGGTTCCTGAACAAGAGTTCAGGAAATAGGATTATATTGCTGTTTAAGCCCTTTAATAAAGGTTGGGGTGATATTTCAGTTGTTAAAAGTTTTGCTGGCACAGCACGAGGACCAGAGTTTGATCCCTAGCACTCATATACAAGCTTGGCATGGTGGAGCACATTTCTAATCCTAACACCGAAGAGGAAGAGACAAGCAAATATTTGGGGCTTTCCTGTCAGCCACTCTGCTTGAATCAGCAAGCTCCAATTCTCATAAAAAGATGAAGAGTGATTGAGGAGGGACTCAATGTTAACCTCTCCATAGATATGCACACAAGTGCATACACACAAACAGACACATACATATAAATGTGTTCCTCTGTACACTTGTCCCCACATGTACATACATATATACATGCACTTCCTCATTTACATGTACCCTCCAACATGTTCACAAACAAACATATAGGTATCTGCACCTGCATTCACATATGTATATACATATGAACAATATCTGTACACAAGGGCTCATACTTGTGAAGATATGCAAATTCATTAAAATAGAAAGCTTTACAGTAATGTGCCATCACCAAGACATCTGACCCTGTCATTAGAGTATGAACCTTGCTGAACTGTTGTCTTAGTTACTGTCTTATTGCTGTGAAGAGACCCAATGACCACAATAACTCTTTTAAGAAAAAGCATTGAACTAGAGGTTTGTTTGCAGCTTCAGATACTTAGTCCGTTATATTTGTGGCTGGGAGCATGGTGGCAGGCATGAGAGACATAGTGCTGGAGACATAGTTGAGATCTGCATTCTGATCTTCAGAAAGACTGTGTGTGTGTTTATGTGTGTGTGTGTGTGTGTAGTTGAGAGAGAGATTACATTATTACATTCTGATCATAGCCTCCTCCCTCCTTTCTCCCTATCCTTTAGAAAATGGGAGCCCAACCACCACCAACCCAGCCCAGCACATCAAATCATCTTAGGACTGAGTGAATTCTCTTCCACTGAGGCTAGGCAAAGCAACCCTGTCAGAGGGAAGTGGTTAAAAAACAGAGAAGAGAGTCCATGTCAGAGACAGCTCCTGCATTCAGTACTAGGGTAACCACATAAAGACTAAGCTGTTCATTGACTACATATATATAGGGGGCCTATCCATTCCATGCATGGTCCTTTGTTGGTGCTTCAGTCTCAATATGACCCTGCTGGGCCCAAGTTAGTTGATTCTGCTGGTCCTCTTGTGGAGCTCTTGTCCCATCTGGGTCCCTCTATCCCCAGCCCCTTTTCCACAAGGCTTTCCAAGCTTTGACAACTGTTTGCCTGTGAGATTACCCTGCCTACAACAAGGCCAAAGACTAAATTAGAGTAAAGATTGAGGGAATACTCAAGCAATGCCTGGGCCAACCTGAGTCCTCCTCCATGGGAGAGAGCCACCGCCTGCCACTATTAACAATACTCTGCCTTGCTTGTAAGTGGGAGCCTAGCATAGCTGTCCTTTGAGAGCCTGCACCCAGCAGCAGACATTGAGATTCACAGCCAAACAGTAGGTGTGTGGCTTTTGAAGCCTCAAAACCCAGTCTCAGTGAAACACTTCCTCCAACAAGGTCATACATCTTATTCCCTTCAAAAAGTGCAACTCCCTTGTGACTAAGTATTCAAATATGTGAGTGTATGGGGGCCATTCTTATTCAAACCACCATAGCTGTACAGACTGTTTCTGGTGTAGTTGAAAGTGGGTATTTAGTAGCAGGTGGCATAAACCAACTTTCACCATATACATCTATTTGTCCATACAATTTTCCATGATCAACTGGGAATTAACCACCAGAAAACTAACCTCTAATCTCTTACTCCACAAAGTTTAAGAAACATGGAAATATGACCCTATTAACTACCTGGACGTGAATATTGTGAGATACAAATTTTTAAGACTTTTATATACAGTTGACTCTCAAGAGATCATGTTAACATTTTTGTATGGAGCTCTTTCCTTTTGTTGTTGCACCTGCAGCCATGACTCTGGCTACAGAAGAAGCTTGCCTCTATGTCCTCCGCTGTGGAAAAGAAAAGGTCTGGTTGGACCCCAAATGGCACCAATGAAATTGCCAATGACAACTTTCATCAGCAAATCCAGAAGCTGATAAAAGATGGACTGATCAACCAAAAGCCTGTGACTGTCCATTCCCTGGCTCAATGCTGGAAAAACACCTTGGCTCAAAGGAAGGGCAGGCATAATGGCATAGGGAAGCTGAAGGGTACTGCCAATGCCTGTATGCCCGAGAAGGTACCTGGATGAGAAAGATGAGAATCCTGCTCCGACTCCTGAGGAGATACCGACAATCTAAAAAGAATGACCACCATATATATATATCACAGACTGTACCTGAAAGCCAAAGGGAATGTGTTAAAAACAAACAAACAAACAAAACAAACAAACAAACAAGCCGATTCTCATGGTGCACACCCACAAGCTGAAGGCCTGCAAGAAGCTCCTGGCTGAACAGGCTGACGGCTGCAGATCTAAGATCCAGGAAGCGCCTCCAGGCCAAGAAGGAGGAGATCATCAACACTTTCCCCAAGGAGGAAGAGACCAAGAAATGAAGTTTCCCTCATGTCTGTATATAGTAGCCTGACTGTGGCCTCACGAGGATCAGTTATTAAACATGCCTTTGTCTGTTAAAACAAAACAAAACAATAACAACAACAACAACAACAAAACTCCAAACCATTTACACACATATTTTGTGGATTTGAAGACTCCAGATTGTACTTATCTATCCTGTAAAGACTCATAAAAATGCTTCCCTTGTTCATTTGGTGTGGCTTTCACTATCAAGCTACTACTCCTGGTTTTCATACTGTGTTTGTGATTCTAGCTTCTTGGGTTTCACCTGCATCCATCATCTGGCAACCAAGACGATGGTCAAGCCACATGCTAGGCTTTGGTGGATTGGAGAGGGGAACGTTTTCTCCTTTATTCTGTGTCACACTTGCTCACCCAGATCTCTGTAATAGTTTGAATCTGAGTTGTCTCAAATAGGTTCACATCTTTAGCTCTTTCTTATTCTCCCATTTGATTACAGTACTTTGAATACTGTCAAGCCTTTAAAGTGGGGGTTGGATGGCAGAAGTAGGTCACTAATAGAAGACCTCTGAAAGTTATAGTCAGGTCCCTGTTTCTAGCCACTGTTTCTGCATCTGCTATAAAGAGAACAGCCATCATGCCCCTGTAGGCACAAATGGAGCAGTGCTAACTGCCATGCATGCCTCACCATGATGGCAGAAACTCCTTTATAGCCATGGGTCTTGATATATGAACTGTTCCTCTTTTAAATTGTTTCTGCTGGAAATTGTGGTCACAGTGATGAAAAAGTAACAAATATTATAACCCTAGAGCCATATTTTAGTCCTAGATTCCACAGACTTTCACAAACATACCTCTTATGGCTTGACAGCCAGGATCTTGCTCCGCTAAGATGCTAACTTCAACCAGAACACTTGTAAAGAAGGGATCAGAGATGAAGCACTTGCTTCCTTTTCCCCATCTGTTCCACTTTGTTATTTCTGCATCATTTCCTTGGATATTGGGGTAGACAGTCAAAATCCAGTGGGGACATCAATACTTCTAGAGGTTGAGTTTAATCTCCAAGCAATACCAACAGGATTTACTATTAGGTTAGATGTGAGAAAGAAGGGAGGGAGGAAAATAGGATGTTATCTAGATATCTTCTGTGTGTCCACATGTAAACAGTGGTTCTATCTCCATAGGAAATACTGGAGAAGAAAAAGGTACAAGGGTAGATGGCAAATTTATTATTGAACATTCTGAGTTAAGAAGGGGACAGCAGCTTTTTATGTGGGTCTGAGAAAGAAGACAGGCACCCCTGATGCCTAGGAAGTGCCTCTCACTGATCCTGAGGCCTCTGTGTTTTAGGACCCAGTCTGCATTCCCACTTGGCCTGTGGTATTTTCCTTCCAGATAAACAACTTTGCTGAGCACCAACATTAGACAAGGTCACTCTGTAATTGTGATGAGGTTACAGACCTCTTCACAGTCTTGTCTGGGCACAGACAAGATCAAGGTCACCGTGAAAATCAAAGAAAGAAGCAGCTCCCTGGCTTTGTCTGGGTTAGACTGCCTTGTCTATTCCTGCTTTCCCCTTGCTGTATTCTTCCTTTCTCTGTATTAGGTGAGATTTGTAGTGGTAATCCAGATGTGGAATCATTCCCCCTTACAGGTGTTCCCCAAGTGCTGGACACCCCAATCCCAAATAATCTAACAGGGCCTCACATTCTGTGTTATTCTTGGCTTTTCTTACTGAGAGACCTCAAGGTTCCATGCCATAGGCATTCTCAAAGCTGTGATGAGTGCTGAAGTTAACTCAGTTTAACCACAGGTGTGTCAACAGTCCAGATGTGTTTCTGGTTCTTCTTGTTTGGGAGAGATTGACAGCTCTGCATGGATGGCTAGTGATGATGGCCCCCGTGGGCCACATAGGCATTATCTCTTCTCTACGGTGTTTCTGCTTGTTCTGCTTACAACAACCCTGAAGAAACTTGTTGCAGACTGTGAAATGGTCTCCCTTACTCACAACTCTCTGGGTTTTTGTTTGTTTGTTTGTTTTGTTTCATATAATCTCCCTTCTCATTTTAATGCCTCCCATTGGTTTTACTGTGTAGCTTTATCCCCTGAGCCCACCTCCATTTTTCCTGGGTCTGGAAGAGCATGATATTCTCAGAAGGATTTTCCCACTTGTTTTCATATGTCTCTGTGTGTGCATGAATGTGTGTGTTTGTGAGAAAGAAGGGGGGGGGGGGCACATGTACATGCCTGAGTATGCCCTTGCACTTGTGGGAATTGTTTCTTAGGTGTCATTTCACCTTGTTTTATAAGACACTTGCCAATTGGGGTAGGCTGGCTGCCCAATGAGACTCAGTGATCCAACTGTCTTCACTACCCCGTGCCATGATTATAAGTGCCAGCAAACATGTCTGTCATTTTCACATGGGCACTGGGGATCGAACTCAAATCATCATGTTTGCAAACAAGCACTTTACTGGCTGAGTTATCTCCCAAACCCTGTATAGATCTTTCTTCAAAGGGTCTTGCATAGTGTTTCTTTTTGCCTCCACTGTGAACAAGATTTACTGCACACCTTAGAACCATGGAAGAAAAAAAGCAAACCCTGTGTCCAAATCCAAGTTGGAGCAAAGGAGCAGGCAGCAGGAGCTGCCCTCTCCAAGCCTCACCCAGCAGTTCTGGCCACCCCAAGGATGCAGCTCACATTCTTGGGATGTGGATTGCCATTGATCCTCTCCTGGAGGAGTCTGGCAGTTCTATTTGGCTATGAAAAAGAGCCTGCCATGTTGATGAATTATTTAAACCTTAGCAGCACCCAATTATGCAAATCCGATTATCTGTTTAAGGGCAGCTTGGCTTGGAACAGCTTGTAGTTGTGATACTTATTATTATTATTATTTTGGCTGAAAACCTGGCAAATTCAGTTGAAAACGGAGAGTTTAATTTAACCGGAGGCCTGCTTAGCCTGGAGCTCCATCCTTGATGGGGGTGGGAGGCCACCTTGATTTGCCTGGGAATGCCTTCCTCTTTCTTGTTTTCACACAGCTGAGCCTTGGGAAGAGCCTCTGTCCAGCTGCTTCCACTGCTTTCTCTTGCAAAGTGGAAAACAAAAGTTTCCCATACTGTGTGCAGGGTTCTGGTGGACTGAGAATTCATACCCTTGTTGTACACCTACACTAGTCTGCCTTGATGTTTTTAACAGGCAGGTGGACAGCAGGGCTCAGGGCTGGACACACAGGTATTCATTTAAATTTCTTGTGGCTTAACAAATGAATAAAAGTTCCATGGGTGGTACAGGACAGTTAAGAGCCCATAATTTAGAGGCAAGAAACCCAATGAATCTCAGACTTGCTCTGAGATTACTGTTCCCGTCCTTTTGTGAGTGGCAGCTCTAACTGTCTTAAACAACAGCGGAGGCGCTGTATATGACCTAAATTAAGTCTCTGAACTTTTCCAGCTCCAGCAATCTGAGAATTGATTCTTAGATTAAGTAGGACAGGGCCAACTGCATGTGGACTCTACAGTGGCTCAAGAAGTCACACTTGGAAAGGCTTCATGCTTGATTGTATATTCTACTGTTGCCATCTTGATGTTATTGGTTTTTTGAGGGAGGGTTTATGTAGCCCAGACTGGCTTCAAAGTTACTGGGTAATAAGGATGACCTTGAACTTGGCCCAAGAAGAAAGCACTGTTCTGACCTTTCTCCTTGCTATGACCCCAGACAAACTGGGATCCATTTTCCGTGCTTAGACAGTTCATTCTTTTGTCATTTCCTAATGGGCTTTTCTCATCCTGGGCCTTCCTCCTTCCTCTAGCTCTTTATGACTGCCCTGCTGACCCCACTTAAGCAAGGCAGAAATAGCTCTTCTGCCCCACTCTTGAGTCAGACTGTAGTCTGCTCAGTCCTGTCTCTTTGATTATTGCATTAAATAGGCCACAGAGCAAGCATCCAAGGAGACAGAATACCACAAACAGCCTTTCACTGGGAGTGTGTGGAAGGTCCTGAGAGTGGCAGCTAGGGACTGATTACCCAGCTAGCAGCAACAGCAGCAGCAGCAGCAGCAGCAAGATTGCCGACCTCAGTCCTGTAATGACAAAGAGCTGAATTCTGCCAAGAACTATTCTCATTGGAAGGGGGCTCCAAGCTTCAGGCAAGGATTGCAGAGCTAGCCAAAATTTGATGTCCATTGGAGACCTGTGCAGACAATCTAGCTGGCTGCACCAGGACTTTTGACAAAGGAAAACAGAAACAGTAGATTTGTAGTTTTAAACAACTAAATCTAAATAAAACTTATCCTAGCTTTTTGTATCCCTCAGGGGAAAAAATACTAATAAGATTCCATTGCTCAGGTCCTGCTGATTTGGTCAGACACTGTAAGGGTCTGAGAATCACTGAAGTAAGACCCTAGACTCAAATAGCATGTAAAAACAAAGGGCATTTATGTTACAGAAACAGTTTGCATGCAGGGGTCAACCTTCTATACAAAATGGTGGCAACCCGAAGGGGGAGATCACAGGCTATTTTAAAGGTTCCTAGTATTCTATTTGTGGCTGAGTGACTCTGACTGGGATTGGCTAGTGCCTGTGTAGGCTAAGTGACTCTGACCATGGCAAACCTTTTAGCAAGTCAGATCCTCTCAACCCATCACTTATCCCTTGGTCCTTTTTTGCCCTAGTTAGCTCTCTTTGGTTACTTTGAAGGAGAGTCTCCCTTCCTGGCTTTTGTTGATGCCCTCCATGTTGTAGAGTATTCTTCTTTCTTAGATGACCTTCCCTTTCCCTTTTCTTTCTAGCATCTCTTCTTCTTGAGAGCTTTGTCCAGATTGGTGATAGTCCTTTTCACTTCATGGCACACCAGACTCTGTCCCTTCCATCATCTTCTTTTTTTTTTTTTAAGTATAATTTTCCTTTTTCCCAAACAAGACTGTGATTATTGATGGCAGGTGCCATATCAAGTTTATGCTCATAGTCTTTTAAGTTAATAAAGTGTTAGAACCAAGTAGGTGATCTGTGATTATACATGACTAGAATTAAGAGGTTTCACTTATGGGAACTCCTATAATGATTAAAAATAAGACACCAGGCAAGATATATGATATGAAGAAGTTTATTATATGATCATGGGAAAGCATGGAAGTGGGAAGTGCCTCGGGGGGTGGGGTGGGGAGGAGGGAGACAGAGAGAGAGAGACAGAGAGAGAGAGACAGAGAGAGACAGAGACAGGGACAGAAAGAGCAAGAAAGAATAAGAGCAGAGCAAGAGAGTGGAAGAAGAGCAAGAAAGGAGCGCAAGGGAGAGATGAGTTTGCCCTTTTTACAATCCTGGGCAGGGGCATGCCTAGGGGCAGGCAGGTAATGACATCATAGGCTGCTAGGCAGACTAGGAGCAGTATGCTAACAACTCCCTCTTGGTGACTGGGGCTGGAAGTGAAATGAAAAGGCTGGACAGAAAACACAGAGAGTCAGGAAGTGTTCCCAGCAGTCCAGGCAAGGAATGGTGGCCTAAAGATGTGGTGACAGGAAGTCTGGAACTCACTGCTGAAGCAAAATTGTAGCAATGAATGAAAAAATACTCATTAAATAGCATCTGGCTGCTGGGCTCTGGTACAGGCTCTCAATGCACTAGGTACTTGTGGACACATGAGATAAGCAGTTACAAATACATTCAGAGCCAATATTGGAAACCTGATGAATACAGAATCAGAGAGGCTTTCCCACTAACTGTAAAGCATATGAAGTTGAATTGAGGAGAACCCTTTTTCCCCTTCGACCTTAAGAACAGGTGAGACATTTTGAAGAAAAACACGAGAAATTTGTAAAGCATTCCTTGACACTGAGAATTAGGACTGTAATGACCAATAGATGAAGCAGCCATTTTCCTGCAGTGAGGTTACCAGAGTATTGCTCCTTTCAGCCCCTTTTACTTATGCTGTTCTCATCTGAATCTATCCAGCATGCCTTCTGTTATTCAGAAACCATGATTGGCAACAAAAGCAGAAAGAATGTGTACGCACACAAGAAGGACATTTTTCTATTGTGAAATTCAAGCAGTACATATGAGGAGCTGTAGACCAAAGAAAGGATATGGAATGACTAATAATGCCGCTGCATGGTGGCGATTGTCTCGCTTGTGTTACCTGCTCCAAGGATTAGAGAAACAGTCACCAGTGTAAGGAGATGGAGGTCAGGTGGAAAGATTCAGCAGTTCAAGCTACGTAGTGAGTGAATTTGAAGCCTGCTTGGGTTACCTGGGCTACAAGCGTGCCCCAAAGCCAAATGAAACCAAGTCAAACCAAGAACAATCAGTGAGAAGCTCTGGCCCATCTCTCTGTTGAGAACAGGGTGGGGTGATGTGGTAGTTTGAATGATGCACATAGATTTGAATACTTAGTCACCAGGGAGTAACACTATTTGAAAGGATTGGGTGATGTAGCCTTGTTGGAGGAAGTGTGTTATTTGGGACTGTATTTTGAGGTTTCAAATAGCCCATTCCAAGCCTGTGGATCCATGTTTAGACTTCCCAGTTCCTTCTTTTTTTTTCTTAATATATTTTATTGATTTATTCATATTACATCTCAGTTGTTATCCCATCCCTTGTGTCCCCCATTCCTCCCTCCCCCCCCCATTTTCCCCTTACTCCCTTCCCCTATGACTGTGACTGAGGGGGACCTCTTCCCCCTGTATATGCTCATAGGGTATTAAGTCTCTTCTTGGTAGCCTGCTATCCTTCCTCTATGGCACACCAGAGTTTGTGTGAAAGTAAGTCCCCACTCTCCACTTAACTGTGAAGAATGTCCTGTCCATTGGGTAGATCTGGGTAGAGGGCACAGTTCCTTCTATAGCACCATGTCTGCCTGTGTGCTGCCATGATTCCCTTTATAGTAATAATGAACTAAACCTCTGAAACTGTAAGGAAGCCCCTGTTAAATGTTTCTTTTATAAGAGTTGCTGTTTTCATGATACTTCTTCAAAGCAATAGAACACTAAGATGGCCAGTGTATGTGTTTTTATAGGGTTTAGAGTCTGTTACATTTTTGGAGAAGAACAATTAAAAATAATCATATGAAAAATTTATAAAGAAAAAAAGGAATCTTTGATTATTATGGTTACACTGTTTGGTTGGCGTCTCTGCGCCCTCCTCCCCCACATTGTGTGTTAAATCCCAATTCTTTCTCCAACCCTGCTCCCTTGAAGGAAACCCTCCACATTCCTGACATTTCTGAGTACTGCATCACCCCCTCACCCAGAGACACCAGCTCCCCAAGTCCAGCAGATGGCAGAAACCTCATCTTCCTTCACCTGAAATCCTTAAAAACCCTAGATACCATAGTGAGGGTGCAACTTCCTCTGGCCTCATCTCTTGAAGCTGTTGAATAAACCTGCCCTTTTTATATTTTTAATCTGGCTTTGATTGGTTTATTTTGTCAGCTGACACAATCCATCACAGAGAATATATGTATGTATAGATATACACTACAACCTTCTGACCTGCTTTTGTTTTTTTAAAACATATGGTTTCAATACTGACTGTTTTGTTTTTGATTACCAATAAGAGTTCATCCCTAGGAGAAAATGGAAGGTTCCTTGGAGGACCTAGAGGTAGGAGAGGGAAGGGGGGAAAATGATACTATCTCAATTTTAATTAAAAAATGTATTGAAAACTGGTTTAAAAGTAGAAAAGAGGCTATAAATATGGAAAAGAGCAATAGGACCTGAAGGGAGGAAAAGAAAAAATGAGTGATGTTATTATATTGTAATTTCAAAAGATTAAACAAACAAACAAACAAAACCCCAGGAGATCTATGATAGAGGTAGAATCCAGGAAAAAAAAAATTAGCCCAGTTATTCTTTATCTTTGGTACATATTAAGAAAACATGTTCTATGTCTCCTGACTATTAAATCTCTGGCTCCTGGATCTCTGGGCAGTGTCAGGGATGGGTCCTTTCTCAGGGCATGGGTCTAAAGCTGGGCCAGTCATTGGTTGGCCATTCTCACAATTTCTGCACCACCTTTACTTTAGTACATTTTGTGCGGAGAAAAAAAAAAGTAGGTTGAAGGGTTTGTGGCTGGGTTGGTGTTCTAATCTCTCCACTGGAAGTCTTACATGGTTACAGGAGATGGTCAGTTCAGGCTTTGTATCGCTCAGTGCTCGGAGTCTTAGCTAGCAACACCCTCATCAATTC
Organism: Acomys minous; assembly: GCF_964271855.1. Taxonomy (NCBI): domain Eukaryota; kingdom Metazoa; phylum Chordata; class Mammalia; order Rodentia; family Muridae; genus Acomys; species Acomys minous. The sequence goes on along the minus strand of NC_140483.1, from coordinate 161,642,202 downwards.
CTGGGAGCTTCCACTGCCCTAGGTTTCTAGCTGATCCCAGAAATGCTTTCTCTTTTAAAAACAACATAGCAGATATGATAAGGAGAAGTTTATTATATGAGCATGGAAGAGCAGGGAAGTGGGAGGCGCACTCCAGGGAGCAAGAAAGAGTGAGAAACAGCAAGAGAAAGAAGGAGATAAGAGAGAGGAACAAGAGGGAGAGAAAAGTAGGTGTGTCTTCATTTTCATAAATCTGGGTAGGGCTACACCTCGTAGCAGGCAGGTAATGAGGTTATAGATTGTTAGGCAGACCGGGACAGTATGCTAACACTCTCACCATTCTAGTGGTCTCTTCTAGTATATTCTTTCTCTCCATCCTCCCCACATCTGATCTTTCCTGTTCCCATCCGCACTACTTCATCCTTTCTCTATCCTCCCATGTTGTCTATTCTGTTTCTCCTTCTCAGTGAGATTCATATGCCCTCCCTCCCCAGGAGGCCTCCCTGTTACTTAGCTGCTTTGTGTGTGTGGATTATAGAATAGTTATCCTTTAATTTACAGCTAATATCCACTTAGAAGTAAATACATACCTTGTTTGTCTTTCTGGATCTTAGTTACCTCTCTCAGGATGATCTTTTCTAGTTCCATCCATTTGCTGACAAATTTCATGACATCATTGTTTTTAAATAACCGAGTGACATATATATTGTATATGTATACCAGATTTTCCTCATGCATTCTTTGGTTGAAGGACATCTAGGTTGTTCCCAGTTTCTGGCTGTTATGAATAACGCTGCCACAATACAACCAAACATGAAAGGCAAAGAAAGTAAGTCAATTAAATGATTCCTATGGTATTTTGCTATACTCATAGGTCGGTATCTAGCCCAGTTGTCACAAGAGAGGCTTCACATAGCAACTGATGGAAACAGATGCAGAGACCCACAGCCAAACATTAGGTGGAACTTGGGGAATCCCATTGAAGAGGTGAAAGAATTGCAGCAGCCAGAGGTGTCAAGGACACCACAAGAAAACCCACAGAATCAACCTTAGCCCATTAGGGACACACAGAGACTGAACTGTCAACCAGACAGCATGAGTGGGACTGACCTAGATCCACCACTCATATCTTACAGTTGTGTAGTTTAGTATTTTTATAGGACTCCTGAAAGTGAGAGTAGGGGCTGTCTCTGACTTTGTTGTCTGGCTTTGGGACCCTTTCCTTCCCCTGGTTTGCTTTGTCTAGCTTTAATAGAAGAGGAGGTGCCTAGATTTATTGACACCTGATATGCCATGGCTGGTTGATATCCATGGAGGCTGACCCTTTTCTGAAGAGAAACAGAGGAGGAGTGGATGGGAGTAGGGGAAAAGGGAATTTGAGGGGAAGGCCTGGGAGGAGAAGAGGGAGGGGGAAACTGTATTCAGGATATAAAGTAAGTACTATCAAAATAATAAAGAAAACATAGTCTGGGACTATGGAGATGGCTCAGTGGCTAAGACTGCTTGCTGTGTAAACATGAGAACTGAAATTCAGCTCTCTAGTATTCATGTAGAATTTAGGCATGGCTATGGATGCTTGTAATCTAAACATTGTTTAGGAGGGAGACAAAGATCTCTGAGGCTTGCTGACCTCCAGCTTAGCTGAAAAGGAAAAATAAAGAGTGAGTTATAGATTCAGTGAGTAATCCTGTTGCAAGGAAATGAGGAAAAGAGTGATAAAAGAAGGCACTTGACATATTCCTCTGGCCTCTGCATTTGTATGCATGGATAAATACACATACACACACACACACACACACACACACACACACACATACACACACACGTATCTATGGTTTTCTTGAAAAGAAAATAAATAAACCAAAGAAAACAAGTTGAGCTATGAGACAAAGGGTACTGCACAAAACAAGGAATTTCAATTTCTCTTTAGTCATGAGTGAATCAAAACAAACTATAATTATAGTCTGTGTAAAAAGAACAGTGTAACTGCAAGAATATAGCTTACCAACACAGATGGAATATTGCCAAAGATATACCCAAAAGAATATTCAGTTTTTAATAATTTTCTTATCCGGCAAGAAAGCAAAACATATAAAGACCAGAAATTAATAAATTATCAGAGAGAATAGTAGATGAACTGCAAATAAATTCAAGATTAAATTTTTCTAAAGAAATTAATACAACTTTTGGCATCTGGAGAACTGGAAACCATGCCCCACTCTAGACATTCAACAGTGGGTAATGTGTATGTGCGTGTGTGTGTGTGTGTGTGTGTGTGTATAAACATAGATAAATTGGTGATTAAGGTAAAGTGTTATAAAATCTTACTGTTGGGAAATTTGAAAATCTGAACAGAATGAAATTTATAGAACAGATAAAAAGGACACAAAGGAATCCAAATTAATATATCACAGAGATTTAATATACAACCATGTTTATTGAAGTACTATTTTAAATGGCTAAATTATGGAACCAAGCTAGGTACTCAACAATAGAGAAGAGATGAAAAATGTGGCATACATATATAATGAAACATTTTAAGTCATAAAGAAGAATGAAGTTCTGTGTTTTGCAAGAGAATGGATACAATTGAAAATAATCGTATTAATCTAATTAAGCCAGTCCCATAAAGACACACATCACTTTTCCCTCTCATTTGTGACTTATAAAATTTTATATATAAAATGATTTATGTATAAAGATATGAAAGTAGTTGTAAAACTATCTAGGAGAACAAAAGGTGTTAAGGTAGAGTAGGAACAAGGAAACTGGAGTATAGGAGGAAATAGTGATAATATGTTTAATTTACAACATATATATTAAAAGGAAATTATTTTAAATATGTATTTATGTGAGCATGACACAATATATCCTTAAATATGTGAGAAGGAATCACAAACAATTATCTTAAGATTGGTAAGAAGATCATATATAATTGCTAGGTAATTTATCCTGAATTTTCATAAAATAAATTATCTTTGAAAACATTTTCAGTGCACAGAACGTAGGTGAAGAAAAACTAAAAGAAATTGGTGTAGCAATTTCTACATAAGTTAAAGAAAAAAGCTATGATCTGGAGTTTTTATACCTAGCTAAATGCATAGTTAGCAGGAAGAATTTCTTTGCTATGGAGGGTTCCTATCCCATGAAAGGAGTAGCATGTCACATGACTGGAGAAGAGTGGATAACTCAGTAATTGACACTGGGATGAATTAATGTCCCTAAACACAGACATTTAGATCACAATCTCATATAAATTACTGATTTATAGGTACATCAAAGGGAAAAATATCTAAAATAGAAAGCCATGTTAAGGTTTTTAAAAATAATAAGTTTGCTTGAAAAATAATTCTTGGAATTGAAACAGTTGTTGATTTTTATCAAGGAAAAAATAAAAATGTTCACCTGGTTGCAGAGCTAACAATACTTTTATATGTAGTGAAATAAAAACTCAAAAAGAAATAATAGTAAGACTTACTGATGTAACTAAAGTAAATAAAATTGCTAAATAAAAATAACTTTCTTCAAAACTCAGTAGCCATACTTAAGAGCTAAATATAAACTAAGAATGAAACACACACACACACACACACACAAACACACACACACACACACACACACACACACACACACACACACACACACACATACTTTCAACTAGAAATGGTAAGTTGGAGCTGTTGAGAGAGCTCTATGGGTAAACTGCTTGCTTGTCCAAGCAGGCGCCCTTACAGTTTGAGTCCCTACTTCCCATGTAAAAGCTGGACATAACAGTACACACTTGTAATCCATGTGTCGGGTGTAAGGAGTTAGGGTTAGAGATAAGTTCTTCATCCCAGGCATTGAATTCACAGGCTGTGAAAATATGTGTAGTCTCTGTGGGAAACATGTGAAGGTGAATTTTTGGTTTTTGACTTTAATTTAATTACATTCCTCCATTCCCTTTTTCCCTTTCATACCTTACTACCTTACTAAATATCCTTCTCTGGTTCTCTTCAAATTTATGATACTCTTCTTCACTACTTGTTATTTCTCGTACATATCTGTATGAATATAAATATCTATTTATATTCTAAATATAACCTGTAATCTTGGCTGTTGCCTTAAGGAACAGATAGGACGAAAAATGTAGATCAAAGGAAACCTTCATATATTGCTAGTGGAAATGATAACTAGCTTAATCACTCTGTGAGTCAACATGGAGGTTCTTCAAAAACTAAAAGCAGAACTGTTATTTGCCACAGCCATTGCACTCCTGAGCATTTTCTCAAAGGACTCTAAGTGAGTAAGTCTCCAATGGGTATTGCTATTTATAATTGCTAACTTAATAGCATCAATCATGGTGTCCAACTACAGACAGATTGATAAAATACGGTATATATACATAATGAAACATTTTTAGCCCTAAAGATGTTTTCCCCTAGTAGGAAGATGGATACAACTGGAGATAATCATTGTAAGTGGATTAAAATTTTCTCATAAAGATAAAATGTAGTCTTTTCTCTCTTACGTGGTCTCAAGATTTTACTTAAATATCTACAGTAATATTGCATAATAAGACATTAAAATCAAAACAAAACTGTCTAGACAAACAAACAGAGTAATGGGAGAAAAGAAATGAGAATGAGAGAAGAGAGGAGCTAGCAAGGGATATGAGGATATGCTGGAAGCACACATCCCTTGTATCCTCTCACTCCCCTCTCCCTCCTGCTTTCCCTCTACTCCCCTCCCCTATGACTGTGACTGAGGGGGGCCTCCTCCCCCTGTATATGCTCATAAAGTGTCAAGTCTCTTCTTGGTAGCCTGCTATCCTTCCTCTGAGTGCCACCAGGTCTCCCCATCCATGGGATGTGGTCAAATATGGGGCACCAGAGTTCATGTGAAAGTCAGTCCCCACTCTCCAGAGAGTGTCCTGTCCATTGGCTAGGTCTGGGTAGGGATTTGAAGTTTATTGCACATATTGTCCTTGGTTGGTTCCATAGTTTGAGCAGGACCCCTGGGACCAGATACACCCGTCATAATGTTCTTCTTGTAAGTTTCTAGAACCCTCTGGATCCTTCTATTTCCCCATTCTCCCATGCTTCTCTCTCCTAAAGTCCCAATGGGATGTCCTCCCCTCTGATCCACTTTCCCAGTAAATGAAGACTTTCATGAGACATGCCCCTTGGGCTAGTGTCTCGATATAAGTGAGTATATACCATTTGACTCTTTCTGCTTCTGCTTCATTATGATCATTTCTAGTTCAATCCATTTTTCCACAAAGTAAAAACATTCTTATGTAGCCCAGTATCACATAGACTAAATATACAGAATGTGAAATTCAATTACACAATTTAAATACAAATTTAAAAATTGGTGTAGAAGCTCAAAGAAGAAGAGAAGGAAAAGAAGTAATGAAATAATAATAATAACTATAATAGCAACAATGGCAATATAATAATAATAATAATAATAATAATAATAATAATAATAATAATAATAATAATAAATAAATAACCATCACAAGAAGATATGACACTAGGAGATAAGTGAAGCACCCATTAGATACATCAGTGAGCAAATCTGCTGAGGATAATAAGGCTTTTGATGAAAGCAATGAATGAATTCTTTGGTGGATTCATAGTATGATAGGGTTATTGGAAAGTGATGAAAGGTAAAAGATAAGGCTTACTTGGAGGAAGCAGGCTGAATGGAATAAGGAGTATACTGGGTGTTATATTTTTGCCTGCCATCTTCCTGTGTTCTCCCATTTTCTGCTTCCTGTCTACTTTGTGGTAGCTCCTCCACTACAGGGTTCTTCCAGCACATTCTCAGCCTCACAACTGGCTCAGAAATGCACAGTCAAGTGACTATAGACTAAATTATCTGAAACACTGAGTTGGAATTAATAATTCATCCCATAGGTTGCTGTTGTTTGTTATTTGATCATAGACAACAATGTCAAAATACAAAGCTTTGATACTATATTTCTATAAACTAGGAATATATCCTAAAGAAATACCCAATTTTTATATATAAGGACACTGGCTGGAACATTATGTAAAATAATGAACTCCAGAATCAGGGGATTGGTTAAATTATATATTCCCATACAATGGAGAATTATGTTCCATTGAAATGATATAGAAGATGTGTAATATCATATGAAAAGTTATGTGGTTGAGTAAAAAAATTAGAGTTCAGAAAAACCAATGGATGCCATGTTATGCATGCAAATATATATATATATATATATATATATATATATATTGTGTGTGCGCAATTATATATGTGAGCATGCATTCACATGCTCTAGTGATGTATCTCAAATGCCACACTGGGATTTCTTGCTAATATGTCCGTAGATTAAAAAAAATTCTACAGTCCATATATCTGACTTGGCAATCAGAACAAAATAAAAATAAAATATACACATTTTACATCACAATACATGATCCATTTTCATTTTTCCCATATATCATCACTCATGAACAGTAATGTTACCCAGCCATGCTCAGAGGGCCCTGATTCTCCAATTCAGTACCTCAAAGGTCTTTAGATTTCTTCTTTCAGCTTCTGATTGTTTCTGAGGCCCCACTACCGCTGTGTTCTAATTTGGTCTAGAATCTGTGTATACATGTTACTTTAAAAATTTTTAATCAGTCTGAGCATATAGTTCAGCCACTTCCTCCAAAGTATAAGAAGCCCCTCATCAGCAGCTGTGGATGAACTTCTAACATGACTGAAGTGTGTGTCCTGTGGAAGGTCCCATGCCCTCCAAAGCAAGAGATAGAACTGTTTTCAAGCTCTCTTTTCTCCATCTTCTCTTCAGTTTCTCCCACACAGCATGCACTCTGAAGTAACGAGAAGCCTCTCTTTTCTAACTCATTATGACTTTTCCTAAAATGCACTGCAATGATGGTCATTTCCTTACCAAGAGGAATGTAGGTCATGGATCAGGACAGGAGGGAGGGAAACATTTTCTCTATTTTGTTAGGTCAATATACTATCTACAGCCGCATGCATGTGCAGCTGTTATTTACTCTTTTTACTAATATCAAAATGACTTCATATCACTAGTAGTTTTCTGAATTAGTTTTTATGTTGAGATTAGGTGCTCTATTTATTAAGATTACTTTTTCTCTAAAAGGAGTTACATTCCTCTCATTACTTTAAGCTCTGCATACTCTCCACATTGGTTGGTCTAAATGCCTGAGGCTATCTTTAGGAAAGAAGCCTAGTGGTGACTGAAAACTATGACATGTAAGTGGTGGGCTCAAGCCTGTGTCTGTGTTGTTTCATAAGTGCTTCAGATCCTTCTGGAACAAAATGAGTATATAGATATGTTAGAAACCAACCTGAATTCATGTAGCCCTAATGGGCAGCTGGACAGTCTCCCAGCTATAGGAGAGGAGAAGGAGACCAAGGGAAGTGGGCATTGCTGGGCGCAGCATTCCACAGTGGGGAAGTGCACTTTTGAATTCATCCCTGGAGTAGTTGTGAAATCTTTCTGAAGATGCACATTCCAGGCCTGGGCTTCTCTATATGGACACACATCTGTTTCACCCAAGAAGGGCATACAAGTAAAAAGAGGGCTGATCATGAGTCATAAGCCCTGGCTACCATACCCATTGTCTAAGCTCACCCTGTTTTCCTTACCTATTTATAATATTACGCACTCAAGTGCACCCCATTTCTTCTGTATTTCTTTTTTAATATATTTTATTAATTTATTCATATTACATCTAAATTGTTATCCCATCCCTTGTATCCTCCCATTCCTCCCTCCCTCCCTCTCATTTCCCCTTACTCCCCTCCTCTATGATTGTGACTGGTAGGGACCTTCTCCCCCTGTATATATTCATAGAGTATCAAGTCTCTTCTTGGTAGCTGGCTATCCTTCCTCTGAGTGCTACCCAGCCTCCCCATCCAGGGGACATGGTCAAATATGGGGCACCAGAGTTGATGTTAAAGTCAGTCCTTGACCCTATGTTTCTTGTAGTAAATTTGACAGGAACTTTCCTGTGGTGAGGCCACTCAAGGTCATATACAGAAAAGATTAGATACTATAGGAATGTTAGCAAGAACTTAATTTTTTAGCACAATTATTTATAGCTTTCGTTAGACTCTCACTGTCTTGAATAATATCCCCCAAACTCCTTTCTACCTGGAATCTCATAATGTGACCTTATTGAGAAACAAGGCTTTTACAGGTGTGATTAGTTAATATGAGGGTGGTTGGGTTGGGGTGAAGCCCATATTCCCTGCCAGATATCAGTGTAAGAAAGAAAAAGGCTTGGGTTTATGCAGAGGGAGGATCCCCTGGGAAGACAAAGGCAGACATTCCGTGGAGGCAACCAAATTCAGGAAACACCAGCATTTCCTAAAAGCCATAAGAATGCAGGAATAGACAAGGAAAGATTCTCTTCTAGAACCTTCAGAGGGAGTGTGGCCCTGCCAGCATTTTGATGTCAGACTTGACCTTTCCAGACATGTGAGAGAACAAGTCTATTACTTCAACTCACCCATTTTCAGGCAATGTGTTGTGGAAGCTATGCCCTAGGAACCTAATATGTCAATTCTCTATGCCCTATTAACCCATACACCATATCCTACCAGAGCTGTATGTGGCTTAAAGTCAGACAGCTTAGAGACTGGAGAAGAAGCAGGAATTATATTGTGTGTGAGGGTGGGGTAGGGGTTGGGAATCTATATTTGTCAAGGTGAAATGTTGGATTTATATCCTGAGAGAGGAATGACCACAAGGTGTTCCAGGAGATGAGTATGGCCTTGTCCTTATATCACTAGAGCACAGACAAGGGCTCCAGTTGAAGCCTGTGGATTTTGAGCATCCTGTGTGTCCTTGATAAACTGTTATTTAGCCATCTGCAATTGGGCAAAGACAACAAATACTAGCTTCCAGATTTTTTTTCCTCAATTGCATCAAGGACAGTATTGCTTCTTCCTTCTGCCATGGATGATTCTGTGCTGAGGCCACATGTGAAATGAAGCAGAGAACATGAAATAAATTGTCTAGGACAAAGCCTGCTTTCTCTTTTGAGGCAGCAGAGACGGCACATGGGGAGTTCTGCACACAAAAGCTTATACTGCAGTTGATTTGGTATTGACTGGAAGCTACTGCTTTATATATAATATATACAAGTGTATGAATATACTGCATATAAAGATTTAAAATCATTTATGTGTATTGTTGTGTGCCTGCATGGGCTATATGCACCCTGTATGCATAGGTACCAATGGATGCAAAAGAAGGCATTGGATCCCCTCAAACGAGTTTACTGGTGGTTGTGAGACACCAGGTTCTCTGTAAGATCAGTGAGTGATCTTAACCACTGGGACATTTTTTAAGTATTACAATTTTGAGGATAGATTTTACTGGGCAGGTAGTTGGCTTCACTGAATGTCTCCTATACAAGGAAGATGGACTTATTTTTTCTTTTAGCCACCTGGGAGTACTGTTTCCTTGCACCTTGGGCACTGGAGGGAGCTGCAGGTATCTTAAGCCCTGCTTGGTGGAAGGGGTTCACGGAAGGAGGAGTTCAAAGAGCTCCTAGCCAAGCATCTCAGAGATTCCCCTGAAGGTGCTAGGGCCAGTCATAGGTCCTGACTCCCTCTTACAGGTTTCTGCTGTAGCTGCCTACCTAGTGTTTTCTGAAATATTCTCTCTTTGTTTTCTGCCCAAGTACTCCACAGGCAAGGAGATTCAGTTTACTTTCCTGGAATGTCTCTTTATCTCTCCTTCTCTGCTCACAAGGTTTGTACACACCTAGTATACAATCTAGTATAATCTAGGATGTTAAATGCACTGTTGGTTAATGGCTGACACTTTTCCCTTCCACCATCTCACAAGTGCGTCTCAGATGTGTCATGAATACATAAATAAATCATGCAACATCAGAAGTGGAGAAGAAAGATCTGCTGAGTCAACCTTCTCATTATTTACTAATAACAAGGCATCTTAATGGGTGGCAATGTAAACATGAAGCCTTTAATTTCCCTTCACAACTACTGCCAGCTGTGTCTGCTGCTCCTGTCTCACTGATTGGAAGTTTCCCTTCTCCACAGCCCAGGGAGGCCAGCACAGCCAGCTACTTTGGGTGTGGAGGGAGTTGTCTTTTAAGTATCAAGAAGCATGTTTGTTTATTTCTAAACCTTCAAGCTCATATTAGTGTTAAAACTTCCTTTGCCTCCCAGAATAGAGAATGAGCCTTGAGTGGCTGGAGTGAGCCTAGAGAAGAGGTAACTACTATTCTGCAGTCTCCTCTGTCCTCCCTGCACTTTTCTTTCTGAGGCGGGGTTGGGGGAGCAGTAGAAAAAGGACAAAGGGAGGAAGGTTACCCCACAAATATACTTTAAACTTTCAGAGCTTACATTTTCTCAGTTGAGGACAGGGATGGGTGGAGGAAAGCTAAAGGAGTGGGAGGAGGGTACCTGAAGGAAGGTGATAGCAAGAGGAAGAGGAAGGAACGTGCTTCCTTACATCATTGTTTCCTGAAGAAGGTCACCTTTACTTCAGTGGTAAGTGCTGATCTGTTTTGTGGGTTGTTAAGCTCATAGTGGACTTGGGTAACTTCAGTAGGTCCTACAGACAATGGCTTTTATCAGACGCTCACCATGGCTATGGCTCCCAGTCTTTCTCTGTTTTAGGACCCCAATTCTGAGATTTGTAATAAAATATGACTGGCTAGTGCAATAGTTCACAACCTGTGGGTTGTGACATGAGAAATGCCAAAAGATGGAAGCAAAGAAACATTCACTATTTATTGTAGACTAATATCAAGAGACAGAATATGAGAGAGAGAGAGAGAGAGAGAGAGAGAGAGAGAGAGAGAGAGAGAGAGAGAGAGAGAGATTGAATATGGGTTGGGTGCATGTATGCCTAAACTTGTTGGGAATCTTTCTTGACCACTCTTCACTTTGCTTGTTGAGGCAAGGTCTCTTAATTGAACGCTGATCTCATTAAATTTGACTACTCTAGCTAGACAGCTTGTTCTGGTGCATTTCCTGTCTCCACTTAGAATTACAAGTAGTCTGCTGTGCTCACGTACCAAGCACATGGATTTCAGTGATCTGATCTCGAGGCTTTCCTCACTTGCACAGCAAGCATTTGAACAGCTGAATTATCTCCCTAGTTCATGGGTTTCTTTAATGATCCTTGACATGTGTATCCTCAACTATTCTCAAACAGAAAACTCAATGATAACAGATATTAGGGGATACTATGGGTTTGTATTGTGGGCTATCAAGTCAATTGTACAAGTTCAAATCCTAAATCTGTAGGATGACTTTGTGTGAGTTACTTAACTTGTTTAATTTTCAAAATTGGCATACAAGGTCATAAGTATGATGACATTTTTGGACAAAGTGTGGTTTAGCAGATTTTTCTTTCCCAGTCCTCACCTACTTTATAACCTCCCCTCCAGCTTACTTTCTACTTTCATGTCCCATGTGGCTCCTTGTCCTTCCTTCAGCACTACTTTCCACTTTTGTTTAATTTTCCTTATGTTCTAGCTCTAGCTCTTCCTCTGAGGGTAGAGACATAGTATTATTGTGACTATATAGCACCATGAAGCACCTGTCTACAGGTGTTCTGACATTGGGTCAACATGCATGGATGAAGGATGCTGTACCATTCCTCACCAGTAATACACTGACAATACATGCCAGTTGCACAGGTCAAAATGGCAGTGGTGATGGAGACCAAGGCGTTCATACTTGACCCCTTGAAATATATCTGGCACAGTTCCTGGCACAGTGTTAGAAGCACTGGCATCACATTCCTCATAACTGAATCCCCAGTTCCCTCCTGCCTAAAATGTGGATATTAAGAACAACTTTCTCACAAGGTTCTTCAGGGCATTAAATGTCATACATGTTACCCAGCATATTGCTCAAGATCCAGCCTTTCATAGAGAACAACTTTTGGTAAGATAGTAACTGAATGGCTTTAGAATGGCAAGCTAGTGGCAGCCTCTGAGTCTCACTTTTCCTAGCTACAAATGAGAGTCTGATGCCTACTGAAGGGTGAATGGGTAAACATTGTAACTTCTAGTCTCCTGACAAGAATCATTCTGTGCTCTGTTTGGTCCAAAACATGCTGAATGTTTCTACTGGTCATCTTCCTAGGGAAGATCCTGCCACTGTTTGACCCAGGAAACCATAGCAGTCAGATGGCTACTCAACACAGAGGCCTGGCATCTAGTGCTGGTGTAACTCACTGGCTGGGAATGATCTTTAGCAGGTGAGATGCTCTAGGGAAATGAGATCTGGCCCTGCTTTGGACTAGTTCCATGGTTGTGAGTGAGCTTCATTTCTCATGGTGGAGTAAGAGATGTGCAGTGTGAGCCAGGCTTGGAGAAAAAAGTCTCCCTAGAAGACCTCTGGACAGTTGGTCCTTGGAAGGATGCTACAAGGCTGGGTCTAGGGTGCAGCTGGAGAATGGAAGGGGTGTCGGGTACTAGAGGGTAAATAACTAGAATGCTCTCTTTATCCTCCTCTGGGCATGTTCCTTAGGCCCTCCTCCCACTTCCCTTCTCCTCTGCTCTACCCTCTTTCCCTTTTGCCTTCTCTCCCTTCCTTTTTCTTGACCTTTAACTTACTATTCTCTTCTTTTCATTGACTAAGTGCTTCCACAAATGCTGCCACATAGCCTTTTGGTGCCTCAGTGAGCTCATCTGTGAAGTGAGGATCACCACCTATCTCCTGGGGGAGTTATAGCCCAGCTATGGAAATGGACAAAAGACCTCTGCAAACTATCACTCTGTACAAATGTAAAAAAAGATTGCTCATATTTTATCCTGTAAGTATTAATGTGACAGGGGTGGGCAATTAAAGCAATTTTTGCATAAACTCCTTGCTTTGAAATTGCCACCAGAGATCAGGAGGGATGAAAGGGACAGCTCAGTTCCAACTTTGAGCTGATGCTGAGGTGAAAATAAAATTCTCCCTTCATCTGGGCCTTTTTTTTTTAATTGTTGCTGACAGATAAAGAAATAATTTTTCTCTTCCTCTTTGCTTGGAAGCCACAATAATATTTTATTGCTACTGCTTACCCTAAAAAATAGATTTCCTTTTCATCCTTGCCTGGTGATTTGGTTTGCATTAATGCCTTTCATAACTCATACATTTCGCTATTAAAAATTAATGCTTGGCACTGACATAAACAAATGAAATTTGTATTATTAATGTTTTACACAGGTAAAGCTCTGTAATAACAGATTCATCATAGAAGACTGTTTTAATTAAAAGACTCACTGGTTCCTTGCACACTTCTGGGAGACTGGTTTGGGTGGAAATAGGAATGGAAAAAAAGGAAGACAGGTGAAAAAGGGTCTCATTGAAAACTGGGACCAGAGAGCATCTCTGAAGCTCTGGGTGTTGAGAATGATGTCACATCCAGGTATTGCTGGTAGAATGTTGGTAGTCTGAGACCTAGAAAACAAAAGTGCTTCTACACCAGCACTTAACAAACTAAACATTTATTTCTTGATTAGTACTTGATATTAATTGACTAATACAACAATCATTCATTGAGCAATTGCTGTGCATTGAACACTGTTGTAGTCAGTGAGTGCTCTCAGGAGGCTAATATGGAGCAGGAAGAGGGTGACAGGCTTTCTGGCTGTCTTCTGATACAACATGCTGCTTGAGCATAGGATAAGAGGAGGGAAGGGAGTGAACAGGAAACTTCCTGAAAGTTTTATAGGAAGATAGAAGAGCCTGGGCAAAGGCTCTGAAGTAGAGTCACATGGGTGAACAAAGGATACAAAAGGAGTCCTTGAGGGTTCAAATTTTAAGGGCAGGTTGACAACATGTCACAGCAGTCTGTGAAGGACAATGTAAAGGTTCTGATATATATATATATATATATATATATATATATTAGTTATATTGTATATTAAACATTATATATATATATATATATATATATATATATATATATATATAATATCATTCACAGATGTGTGGATTGAGGCATTGGCACAGCCTAAATGTCAGAAATGGGCTAATATTGAGATTTGTAGTGGTTTGAATAGGTGTGGCCCCTATAGACTCATGTATTTGAATTCTTGGCTTATAAAGATTAGCACTATTAGTAGTTGTGGCCTTCTGGAATATATGAAGCCTTGTTGGAGTAAATGCTTCACTGTAGTGGCAGGCTTTGAGGTCTCTTCTGCTCAAGCTACATGCAGTGTGGCAACCAGTCTCCTTCTGTTGACCTGAGATCAAGCAGATCCAGATGTAGAACTCTCAGCTACCTCTCCAGTACTGTGTGTGCCTGAGTGCTGCCATGCTGCCATGCTTCGTTGCATGATGATAATGGGCTAAGCCTCTGAAACTGAAAGCCAAGCCAAGGAAATGTTTCCCTTTTAAAGAGCTTCCATGGCCATGTATTTCTAATTAAGACAAGGTTCTAATCCATATGGTCTGAATATCCTACCCAGAGTTTTGCAATGTACTATGTTTGAAGGGACCTGGAGGGAGCTATATCAGCCATCTCTGTCCAACAGTGTCCCAGCACTACTGACACTGTAGTCTGGGAAGTTTTAGTGGAACAAAGACTTGGATATTGCCCAACTCCACATCCTGTTTCATAGATGAGAACCCAGAAGCCCCAATACATGACTTAACTAAATTAGTGGGGCATCTGGAACCAGCTGCAACACCAGGGCACCTACCCCTCTTGGAAACACTGTGATTTCATTCTGGTTTGACCAGAGTACAGGAAAACCTGCTGGCTAAGAATTTTGGTTTAAATCCTTCTTCTGCTACTCATTTGCTGGGTTACCTCAGAATGTTTCTTAATTTTTCTGGGTCTATATTTTCTCAATAAATATATAATAGGTTTTAGTAGAATTGTTTGAAAGATGTGCCAAGGCCATGTAGTTAGCACAGTATGCGACACAGCATGCTCCATCACTGGTGATGATGATTTTCATTCTTTACTCTGTCTCATGTGGAATTGGGCATCATTCCCTGCTTTGTACAGATGATAAATTGAACCCAGAAATGCAGCAAAGTTTATGTAAGGATGCTCAGTAAGTTGAGGGTCTGTTCCTGGTGCTCCAGAGACAGATTTGATTTTTCAGATTTTGGAGCTTTAAAGAATTCATTTGCCTTTACCCTAGAGGTGTTGTAGGTGTGGCTGCTGGGTCACCTGTGTGTCACTTGGTGGCAGAGAGGAGAGAGGCTATGTCTTTGCTCAGTGCTCTGACTTATGAATTTCTGAATGCTTAGTAGCCTAACACTCCCTGAAAAATGTGAGCTTGAGGTGGCCACCAGTATGGTTCAAGGGGGCCCAGACAGGGAACTAGATTGAGGCAATCATCAGTCAGGCACCACACAGAACAAGACAGGCTCCTGAGACTGGGACCAAGCAGGAAACTAGAAGATTCCTGACTGGGGTCACAGTCCCTGCATGGGAATGATCCCCAGGCAGACAACCTTCACCTCAGGCCACTGAGAGGGCCTTGTGTGAGGAGTGAGCCCAAATGACCACCAGACTGGTACTGTGGGGTCCAGACAGAAAGCTAGCCTAAGATGGCAGGTGGGAGAACTGGCCCTGGCGTCATGACATCTGGAGATCTGGCTCTACCCCTCACCAGTTGAAGCACTTGGGGGCAGTGGGTCCTGTATCTTTCCTGGGCTATATAGTAGAGTTGGCCTTGGACATGAGGAGCCTGTCCTGCAGATGAGTCTGTCCTGAAGATGTGCAGAAACTGGTCCTGCTCTTTGTCTGCTGTGCTGTGGTGCAGAGGAGAGAGTGATGCCCTTTCTTCTTTTGCCACCTATGGCAGCTGAGAGCTGGGCCTATAGTCTTGAGAGTGAGAGAAATGTCCCTGCTCCTCACTGGCAGCAACACTAGGGAGAGTGAGCCTTGCACTTTGCCTAGGCAGCAGGGTAGAGCTGGCCGTGGTTTCAGGAGTTGCCAGTGAGTTTGCCCCAAGGGAGTGAGAGCAGGATAGCCAGCAGGATGACCAGCTCAGATACATACAAGGCCCAAATCCAGGGCTTTAACTAGGGCCACCCCAATATCTACCCCATTGCTGATGTGAGTGAAGGAGCTGGTGCTACAGATCCAAAACTACAGGATTTCCATGATACAGGACAAAAAGAGGATATCCAATAGGAGTTCCAATGATGTTCCAGTGTCGACTGAGTAGCAGAAGACAGAGGCCTCACAGAAGACCAATGAGTCATTGTAATGAACAGTTGAAAGCAAAGAAGTGTGCACAAAAGGGCATGTACTGTGCGACACTGTGATACAATATAGCTTGACAATGAGATTTTTTGCTCTGCTGGTGGGAAGGTTGTAAGGAATACCTGCAAGGAGGGGAGGTATGAGGGGAGAGGAAGAAGAATGGGATTGAGGTGCATACTGTGAAAATCACAACGAACAAATAAAAAATTTTAAAACAAAAAATTCATTTGCATATTTCTTGACAGTCAAAGGTCCTTGTGTGCTCAGTTCTCTCTGCCCTGCCTACCACTCTGTTGGAGAATCAGGAGACAGGGTTGTCATAGAGATATTAGGGGATGTGGCTTGGTGGGAAGGCAGACTGCCAGCTCTGCTCTCACCATTCAGAAAACAGCTTCAAGCAAGGGACTTCTCCATCACTGTGAAAGCTCTAGAGATGCTGCAGCTGCCCCATCTGCACAGCTCTTATTTGCTTGAAGGTGGAGGTGGTGACAGCGTTTGGAACTTTACTCTGTAATAGTAATAGCTCCTGCTTCTGGAGCATCTAATGTGCACCAGGCAGTGAACAAAGTACCTCATAAGCGTATTTCCACATCTCCCAATAGGCCTGCAATGTAGTTATGATAATTATTTTTTTTTACCAGTGAAATTGATGCTCAGAAGCTGTACTACCATTTTCATGGAGCCAATGAGAGCTGTTATTTGGCTGTTTGTTTACTCAGTTGGTTCAGAAGTTCTCATTAAACACCTCCATGGGTCCAAAACTGTGTGAGGTACAAGGACAGATATTGACAAAATCGCTCCTCCTGTAAAGCCTACATATACTGTACAAGCTAGGAAATGACCAAAGCAACCAAGCAGGGGCTGTCATTTGTTACTTGGGGAACATGAGGATGCTGTGAAGAAGGCTGCTTCAGTGACTTGGGACAAGTATTGGGAAGCAAGAGCTTCCCAACACTTAAGACGTGTTGGAGCAGAACATAGACCACTTTTAGAACAATCCAGAGATGAAGCCAGGTTTTCCCCACCATACCAGAAACTAACACACCATGGTAATCTCCCACACTTATGCCATTTAAAGCAGTCTCTATCCTGAAACACCATCATGATGTCATAACATCACTTGCACTGTGGTTTCAATGCCTCTCCTTTTGGGGGATCATGGCAAGAAATCCCCTAGGAGGGAGGTCTGATCTGTCATGATTTAGGATGGGTAAAATGAACTTACCCTATGAGTGTGCCACCCACCTCATAAATATTCACACAACTGTCACATACATATTCACAAAAACTTCTTTAAAATACCTAACATGGAACCCCAAGCCTAGGTCAGCCCATTTCAGTCTTTCTTTGGAGTGTCTGTATTTCTATGCTTTGATAAATAAGCTTCCATTTAAGCTCCCTATTGTTTCCTGATTCGATTCTTCTCTTTAGGAAGAGAAGAACTAAAAGACCCTGTTTAAATGGTGATGGACCTTCTCTGTTTCTCAGATAGTAACTTCCTCTGCTTCATCTGCAGGAGATGGACTCTGTGTCTTCACAAAGGATGAGCAGGTCAGAAGGCAAAGCAGGAATTACCTGGTTCTCTCTAACACATCCATAATACTCATCCAAACTATGAAAGCAGAGAGGCCTCACAGCCTCTGTCACCTCATGATACCCACTTCTCAATGCTCTTGCAGCGGGAATCAAATTGCAATTCAAATCCCAAGGGATACAAATATCCAGACATAGTGTCCCCACTTTACATGTCTCCCAAGAAAGTCAGATTGCTCCTCAAAGTGGTAGAAGCCCTTCGTGGGTGACACTGAAGATCAGGAAGAGGGAAGCGGTGATGATTATGGAGGGCACTACCTCATAAACTTCACATTGTTCACTGACTTCGACAATTGCGATGTAATTATATTAGTAAATGTACTGTACTCTGCTCCCGGGGAGGTAATGGAATTTTAATTACATGTGACTGTCCAGCCCTGCCAACCCTGTTCTGATTCTGCAAGGATTTGTGACAGCTAGTGGCATTTATGAAGAAGTAGGTAAGAATAGGAGTGGCTTGCTAGTGTCCCATCATGATCAGTAAGTAATATGATTCATGGTTTGCTCCTATTGTAGTGGTCCCAGGAATCAGCCCAATTACACAGACAGGGACCATAGTGTTGTATAATGAAGGAGTTCACATGAATCCCAGAGGTGAGATGGAGCTGAGCTGGTTGGCTCCTTGTGGACTTCCTTCTTTTACAATGTGAGACCAGAATAGAAGATGAATATGATTTCCATCTGATGCTATGTTTATCACAGAGGAAAGGAAAATAGGTTCTCAGATAATTATCTATTTGGTACTAGCATTTCTGAGCACATGGCAAGGTAAAGAATATTTATCTGTTCTTAAGGAAAAACTGGACCATGTCAAAGTGAACATGTAGAAGACAGAATATGGGATGTTCAGGTAACCTGGGAAGGTTTCCTGGAAGATGCAACATTGGAGGTAATGGCAGAAAAGAAGGTGTCCACATATCTGAGAACCCATCACCCTGAGCTGTCTCCTTGTATGTGTTCAAGTAGACTGTGGGTAGATTCTGTTTATCTTTTTTTATGATACAATTTTTTTATTGAAAAATAAAATCATTCATATTACATCTCAATTGCTATCCCATCCTGTGCATCCTCCCATTCATCCCTCCCTCTTGCTTTTACCCCATTCCCCTTCCCTATGACTGTGAGTGAAGGGGACCTCCTCCCCTTGAATATGATACTAGGGTATCAAGTTTCTTCTTGGTAGTCTGCTATCCTTCCTCCAAGTGCCAACAAGCCTCCCCATCAAGGGGACATGGCCAAATATGGGGCACCAGAGTTCATGTGAAAGTCAGTCCCCAGTCTCCACTTAACTGTGGAGAATGTCCTGTCCCTTGGCTAGATCTGGATAGGGATTTCATGATGACTGCACGTATTGTCCTTGGTTGGTGCCATAGATCGCCCAGAACCTTTGGGTCCAGATACCCCCCATCATAATGTTCTTCTTGTAGGTTTCTAGGACCCTCTGGATCTGTCTATTTCCCTATCTCCTATATTTCTCTCACCTTAGGGTGTCCTCACCTCTTACCCACTTTACTGTTAAGTGAAGACTTTCATGAGACATACCCCTTGGGCTAGTGTCCAGTTATAAGTGAGTATATACTATTTTGATTGAACTAGAAATGGTCATAATAAGTGAGCTATCCCAGAAGCAGAGACTCAAATAGTATATACTCACTGATTTATCTTTTGGTGCCTATCATAACACCTGACACACAGTAAGTGCTTTGCAAATGTAACAGCAAATGAAAATCTCATATGATCTTCAGTAAATCGCTCTGTAGCAGTGGAAGCTGAGATAGGCTGAGTGTTGTATTGAAAGACACAAAATGTGGAGGAATTTCTGCAGGTGGCTGTACCCTCCCCCCTTTTTTAGCTGCACAATGTAGACATGGAATTAATGTTACTGTTGTCCTTACTAATGACTGTGAGGTGATGATGCTGATGGAGTATTGATACTAGACATTGTTTATGGAGCACTTATCATATGTGACACGTATTCAGGAACACTTTTACATAGGTTCCCCCATACAACCTTTATGAAGCCATATCAGGCAAGTTCTTATTATTAGTCCCATTTCATAGATGAACACACTGAGTCTCAGAGACATTAGGTTACTTGTG
Source organism: Acomys minous (assembly GCF_964271855.1). Classification (NCBI taxonomy): domain Eukaryota; kingdom Metazoa; phylum Chordata; class Mammalia; order Rodentia; family Muridae; genus Acomys; species Acomys minous. The sequence continues at coordinate 161,622,329 of NC_140483.1, read as the reverse complement.
TTGACTCTCACAAATAGGAAGGGATGAAGGCTTGAATTCAAGCCTCTTTCTTGCTAAACCTCATATTATTTCCTTACCCTGCATAATTCCGTATGCTACAAGGAATGGCCAGAACAATTGACATTGACCTTCAGGTCATGAAATGAAAGGTAAACTTTTCTCAAAGAAAACGTGTCTCATTTGTCACAAATGTAGAGGAAGTTTATACATAAGGTGACATTATTGAGATCAGAGAAGTTTGTTAGCTCATAAATGGAATTCCTCATCTTTTTCCTCTTGTAGCTACCAGGCCATGTGACTGGCCTTCAGGATGGGCAGAGCTAATCAGGAATCGTATGGTAGGGAGATAGTCTCCATACAACCTCCTATGAGGAAGTCTGAGACTGAAAGAGATCTCTGCCCTTTATTACCTAAAGAACACCCTAGAGAAGTAAGATAACCAGGTGGTGGCTGGCAATGGGGAGCAAGAACAGAAGGTGCTCTTCCATTGGGATCACTCTGTCTGAACCATAAACTGAGAACTATTCTAGGGGACAAGGAGTACAATGTCACTTCTGAATCCCCAGAACACATCAGAGGCACTGACTGTGAGTGTCACATAAACCTTCTTATTAATGCCAGAGGAATTTCTCTGCCCCTCACCAGTACCCAGCTACATCTCCCTAGCTGCTTTCGTTTGAATGAATAAATGGGAAAAAAAGCAAGTTCTCCTAACCTTTCAAAACATCTGCTTGGGAAATACTCCAAGGGCATATTTGGAAGTTCATGGCTGGTTGGATTTCCTGAGTGGCTTCAGGAACAAGGTCCTGTCTTTCAGTCTTTGAGTTATTCTCATGTCCTAAAGGTTGGAGCTAGAGACATGGATGTAAGACACACATACACACACACACACACACACACACACACACACACACACACACACACACAGAGACACACACACTCACACTATTTCTTCTCCCATTTAAATTGTTGCTGAGCTCATCTTTAATTTTAATTAATGTTTTAATTTAGCATATACACCATGAGGCACTTTCTCAAAGGGAATAATTAAGTTAGAAAAAAATTGGCTACTCCAGACATAGAGACTGGGAAACCAAAGCTCAGTAAGGACCAAAGTAATTCCGCACATTTAGGATGGTTTTTTTTTTTAGTAATAACGGGTCTTTTAGGGTGCCCTGGACAACCTTGGCATCTCTTCTATCGTTGAGAATATTCAGAGAGTGAACAAGAAGTGACTGGCATTATTGGAAATCTCCATGTGCAGCAGATAGCTGTGTGGGATATGCCATGCTGTATAGTACCCTCCCATCCTGCTACAAACCCACAAAACTGTTGTTTTGATCTTACTTCCTAGATGAAGACTCATGGGTATAGTAGCTCTTCTTATTTCAGCATACAAAAAGGAAATGGTAAGACCTCAAGCCCAGCCCAATCTACTCTCATTCCCCACGTTTGTGTTACCTGACTATAGTTTATGTCTTTATCTCAGAGTCCACATAAAATACTGAGTAGCTTACCTTGGAGCTAGCACGGAATCCTTCAATCAAGAAATCATCTGAGCCTGCAGTGGAATTAACCTTTATGTTCATGTTCAGAGTTATTTTTGAGTGACCTTAAAACTCAGAGTGCCACTGCCAGGCCCTCAGTTATTCTTACTCACAACACAAGCAACATTGTTAGGGAACTGTATGCTCAGTGTATTATGACTTAAAGGAGCAGGCTCTGCCATTCACCCCAATTTACAGACCGGATTCACAACAGTTTCTATGCTTTGCTGGGAGCCTAGTCTCTTTCAAATTCTGACCCCATTTTTCTCCCATGAGGATAATGTAGACAGGAAAGCCTTGATTTACACTAGTTCGCGTGTTAAACCCCACATGTCTGTTTTTCCTTCAGTGTCTGATGACTGGCTCACATGAAAGTACCTGGCTCACAGAGTGCTCACAAGCCACCATGCAGAAACAAACAATAACCAAATGGAGAGCCCTAAAAGACGTCACTAGATAAGAGTGACCACCCTGTGTGGAGCACAGCAAGGTTATGTTACAGCAGTGGTTCCCAGCAGCTTCCTAAGCTGCGACCCTTAAATTCAATTCCTCATGTTGTGGTGACCCCCAACCATAAAATTCTTTCATTGCTACTTCATAACTCTAATTTTGCTACTGTTATGAATCATTATGTAAATATATGACATGCAGGATATTTTATATGTGACTACTGTGAAAGGTTTGCTTTGCCCCCAAAGGTGTTGCAACCCACAGCTTGAGAATTGCTGTGTTAGGACATGTTTGATGGGGTCATTCTGAGGGGATGACACCTAGGCTGTGGTTTGGATGTGAGAAGGATCCAACCTTGTCCAGAGATGGGCAAAGCTTCCAGAGTGGGGAGTGACAAGCATTGGCCCCAGAGAAGGAAGTTGGCTCAGGGCCATTTTGCATTTCTTGCATTTTGTTGCTCAGTGCTCAGTGCAGAGCACATCTCCCACACAGTCCCACAAATCACAGTTTCTTTATCTCCACCTCTCACAGATCACAAAATTCAAGGGGCAGAGCCTAAGACCATTCTGTTCCCCATAGGAGCCACAGGGTCCAAAGACAGAGTCTGATGAAGAAAGTTGCAGAATGAGTTATTTGTGTGGTGGCTACTTTCGACTATCAGCTTGTCGAGACCTAGAATCATTGAAGAAGGGAGTCTCAGTGAGGGGCAGTCCACATTATATTGGCCTGTGGGCATTTCTTTGGGGGATTCTCCTGGTTAGTGAAAGACTTGCCCATTGTGGGTACTATCTTTCCTTGGTCAGGGGACATCCTGCATAAGAGTGGAGAAAGCAAGCTGAGCATTGATATGCATACAATAATTAACTCAATGCTCTCTGCTCTTGACTGTGGGTGTAATGTGAATAGATTCTTCAAATTCTCACCACCTTAACTCCCCGGCAATGATGGACGGTACCTTATGATTGTGAGCCAAACCAACACTTTCTCCTTCAGGTGTCAGGGTATTTTACCCTAGTAAGAGGAAATGAAAACAAGACACTTAGTGAATGCTATTTGTCAGCCCCTATTCTCTTCTTATAAATTGTGAAGTCCAACTACTTGTCAATTCTGGTGAAACAATAGATCCTCTGCCCACTTGAGTACTGAAGAGCTGGAGAGAGGTAGACTAGCTCCTCATCTGCTGCTTGGCTCACTGCCTTTAGTAGACCTTCCACCTACTTCATTTATGCAAAGCAGGTCTAATGCCTTCTGGGTACCTGTCTTCGATATTAGATCTTGCGACCAGCCTACTGAGTAGCCTGCACAAGACCTGCACACTACTCAGGTGAGGAAAATGTCTTTCTGTTTACATGGCCAAACTTAATGATCCTTGACTCCTGTAACAATATTTTCTCCCCTCAGATAACCTACGCAAGTCTTGTTCCTCTCACTGGGGTATGAATTTTACTTCTACCATCTCAGTGCACAGAACAGTGCTGAGGCAGAGAGGAGGCCTGGGCCATGAATGACTCCCTCTGGCTTATTCTGATAGCTCTATTGTATCTGTGCGTTGGATATCTAGTTGGCATCCACTGTATTCTTGTGTCTCAGAACAAAGAATTGGAGCCAAGCCAGTAGTAGTAGTAGGGATAGTAGTAGAATCAGAGACAGTTTATTATGACAGAGAAAGGCATTCCAGAGAATGTAAGTGGACAAGAGACCTGGGAAACATTAGAAACTCAAAGGTCTTGGGCTGTGAGTATAGAGACCCTTTATGGGTTGTCTAAGTAGCAATCTCCTCCCCCAATATTAGAAAATGGCTGGCTTTGGGTCTGCTCAGCTTTTTCTTTTCCATACATGCAGCATTGATGGACTGTGTATTGAGGGTGTTTTTAAGGTTTTCTGCTATCTGGGTTCTTTGCTAATCGTGATGCTTCTGTTCCTCCTCTCTTTTGCCATGATTGTCCTGAGGTATGCTTGACTGATAAACACGGTCCTGTATTGCACCTTCCTGTCCCAGTGGTTATAAATACTTTCTCTTCTCACATTCCTTTTGCCTTCTATTCTTTCCCAGTGCTACCAGACTGCCTTTAGCCATGAAAACAGTACGCTCACATGCCATTGGTTGGCCCTCTGTGCTTCCAGGTTTACTCAACTGCAAGACTGTGCATGTCTCCTCCTGTCTGTTTAATGCTCACCACGGGGACAGGCACACAGTTGAACCTCAATAAATACTTATCAGAGGAGAGGCTGGAAGATGTTGGCCAATCCCAGGAGGTAGTTTCACCTGTTCCTGTGAGTTGCCTTATTTTGGGGTCTCCTGGCAGGGGTCATTTGGTCTTCACGGCATCTTGCAAACTTCCTTATGCTGCAGGTCTGAGCTGAGCGTCTGGCATGTGCTCGCATCCATTGCTGCAATTTGAGAGTGTCGAAGCCATTTAATTAAATGGGATGGAATTGGATCTGCGAGGCTGTTATCGCGGATATTGTTTTCTGTGCACGGTCTGGCTCCCAGGGAATCTGCAGGAGGCCTGAGAGCAGTGAGCTTTTTGGCTTATACAGAGACCTTGCTCCTCCGAACCCCCCCAGCCCAGATGGCATTAGAAAGTGGCTGAGATTCTGGGCCCAGATCTGAAGTCAGAGGTTCAAAGCCCCTCTGTGTGCAGGACCCCACGGGTGGTGGGTCGGGACCGTTGCCAGACCACATGCCTCTCCCCGGGAGGCAGCCAGAGCTTCTCAAGCTAATTTTGCTGAGGGGAACTTTGCCAAACCAGAGCGAGCTTTCATTCGCCTAAGTTTGCATCAATAATTAATCCAACCTGGTTTTACACAAGACCCGACATAAAATTATTAGCTCTGAGAGCTTAGCTTAAGCTGATCCCAGAAGGGGCTGATCATGAGCCCTGGAAGAGAGAACCTGGTGGGAAGGAGAGCAGCTCAGAAAGTCACTTCCATTGTCCCTGTTCCAAGCTCCCTCCATGGCTTTATCTAGCCCTCGCCATGGTCAACTATAACTGTGAAGTTTGGGGTTATGGCCCTGCCTGGACTCTTGGTTCTGTAGCGTCCGTCCTTTATAATACTCACCATGTTCCCTGCATACTCTCTCACACCCTCCTGTGTCCCTATGTCACCAAGACTGCCTTATCTTCAACTCATTCATGGTGCTGGCTGGCACTCAGCACTGCTATTTCTGTGGGGTCAGCTTCCATGGATCCTGAAAGGCTCATATCCGTTATTACCTCCTCTAGGAAGCCTCTTCTGATTTCTTCAGTGAGTACCATGTTTCTTCTGTGGTTCCGAAGTCACTTCACTGGGTTGAAAGACACCACAGTCTGCCTTGTACAGCATCATTCACATCCAGTCTCCCTCCATAGACAGATTCGGGGAGCAGTAGTTAACAATGGGATACATACTGGATGTTCATCCACGGAGGGGGATTCAGGAGCCAGGGATGCTCTGACTGAGGCAGGAAAGGGGACAGCTGCTCTCTTCCCATGATTGTATTCTCACTATTCTCTGGTTTGCTGAATAGTACGCGCTGCTTCTCAGGGACAGCAGATTGTCCTCTTGGTCTTGCCACTTGTTCCTTCTGCTGATTTTTTTCTTACATAATCCTTGTCCCTTCCTGAAGAACTTTTTCAGATTCCCATCTTTTTGTTTTTTTCAGTCCCTCCTTCTTGCCAGTAGCCTTCACAATCAGGTTAAACACACCGTTTCTTCTTTGCAACCTCTGCCCACAGACTCATCCCAGACTTCTTTCCTAATGTTCCCATAATACTCTAACTTTTCTTTTCACAAATATCACATAGGCACTCTGGGTCAAAAGCCAAAACTCTAGATGGGTCAAAGCTACAGCTTCCATTCTCCTTTCTCCCCTCTTACTTCCTTCTCTTAAGAGCATGCCTTCTCCGAGGAGGCCTCAGGCAATTTCACTTGCCAAAGTTTCTTTTTGGTTCCTTTGTATGCTGTAGCCCTCATGTGGACTTTCAAGGAGGCCATCCAAGGTGCCTCTGTCATTCCTTTTTAGAGTAGAAGATCTCACTTTTTTTTTCATAGCAACACATTCTGCAGACTTCAATAACAGCAGATATTAGATGCCCTGTGTGGTGCATATTAATTCCTCCATCTGTCCCCAAATGTTGATCCATTTCAGGGAGTGACCACATCATCCTATGCCTTCTTCACCAATGATCTAGTACATCAGAGGCAGCCAGCAGATGCTAATAAGTGCTTGTTGAATTCATGAATAAGCATGGGAACAGTTGAAAATTAAAGTAGCTAATTTTACCATCTCCTGGTAATGGATAGTGTTTTAGTTACTATTGTTTCCCATGTATCAACTAACATATCTCCCTTACTGATGTGGTCCAAGGATCCAGGCACCTTCTTATGTCCACATTTCAACTTTTAATCCCTCTAAGAGCACATAGAAGTCTCAAATCAGATATCTCTAGATTTTCTTTTAAGTTTAGTTCCTTTTAAAGAGTATTAACTGATTCCTGCTGTATTCTAAGCCTGAGGTTATATGCTAGGGTGGGTATTCCCATAGTCCCTGAGTTGGGAGAAGTTCCCCTTCTGCTTTGGGGACAGGAGAGTCTCAGGGATCTAGGAAGCAGGGTGTGACTAATAACGGCATTTTTGATCTTAAAGTTGCTCACTAACAGGCAGATTCTGCGGTAATAGAGCTGTCACAGCTCTCCTGTCTTTAGCAAGCAGCACTGGCTAGTGAGGAGCCAGAACATAAGAGAATTCAATCACTGTTTGAAAGGCATCACTGCCTCGTCATGAACGCGACTGACCGAAGGCATAGTGTTGGTTCTGGCCTGCACACCTTTCCCAGCAGAACTGTTTTCTTCCTTTGGCTTCTACTCCCTGTACATTCCAAGCTGCTTCCTCTTTTCTTCCCAATAAATCTCCTTTTGTTTCTTCAGAGACTTCACTGCCAAACCTGTCAGGAACTCTGCACAAAATAGTGTATTTCTGTCAAGAGTGCCTTGTGAAATGTTAGCTGTCTTTTGAACACTGGAGGCAGCCGAGATGGTGTGTAGGGACACCCTTGTCCTAATGTCTGTTTACTTCCTTCCTGGCAATCTGGAAGCCTGCTGATCAAGCCTGTGCATGCAGCTTTAGACAGAAATTGGGCTGAGCTCTCCTAGGCAGAATGGACCTTGGAGAAGAATCAATGTCTGGGGCTGTTGATGGGGAGACAGGGCTTTCTGTGGCTCCAGGACAACTGCCACTTCAAAGCCCAGGGAAACTACCATGTGAGGGGGTGGGGAGGCATGGTGAAAGGGTTAAAATAAACTACAGTATGTCCTCAGGCCAGAGACAGCCTTTCTGTGTCTAGAGTCTCCCATCTCTATGAAAGTGAGTGCAGATGTTCCCCAGGATACCTTCAAGCTTTGTCTTTCTATCATTTTACAAATTCCCAGCAGGGAAAACTTGTTGAAAATGTAATTCTCTCTCGGGTATCCAAAGTCAATAGGAAAATATATGGTCCAGGAGGTAATTCAAAGACCCAGAAGGGACATTCTTTTAGGTCAAGAGAAATAACTATAATAATAAAATCTAGGATCAAAGTACTTTTCTACCTCTTATCTCATGCTAGCTCTCAAAAATTTTTGGAGCAAGAGCCACAGATACAAGCCTATTTGCTTGACCACTGGAGCCACACATACAGATGTTTAACATCTGTACAGCCCAAGTGTGGCATATCAGAACAATATTGTATTAGGAACATAGGTGAAGTTTTAAGATGGTGTGCATGGCTGTGGAGAATCTAGTCCCTCTAGATGTCATCTAAGCCTATGTAGACTTGTAACAGAGTCCACAATGTAACACAATTACTCTAAAACACATGAGTAAATGTCTTCCTCTGACGTGACTGCATGTGGGTATGTTGGGTGACTCTTGGAGTTAGTTACCTGTGAACTGCCTTTAGAAACAGGATTCCTACCGCTGCTGCTGAACATGATGCTATTGGTTCAGGGAGGACTGGCAGGAAATGGTACTTCAGAGACAGTGACACAAATGGCACATATTTCAGGCAAGAACGTCAATATTCAAAATGGGCACATTTCACTTGCTGACTCTGAAACCTCTCTGCATCACAGTCAGGCCAGAACAAGGGCATGAGGCCATAGAGTGGCAACTGCAGCAGCAGTGTCACTGATTGGCTCTTTTTGGGACTTATATGCTTCTCTGCTCATCCACTCAAAACCAAGCCCACACGTGCAGTGTCTGGAAATCCCAGCCAATGAGTTCAAGAGTCCTGGGACAAAGCTCTCTTACAATTCCTTTGTCTTCACTTCCCTTTCTTCACACAAGGAGCACGAAACGTCATTTCACATTGTTGTGGTTGTGTCTGTTCACATTGTGCCCCGGTAAGTACAGATCTCTATACCTGTGCAAGTTAGTATTCCAATCACAGAGCGGTGTTGCTGGTGCCAAGGTGCCTTTCCCATATTTGTATGAAGGTCCTGTATAGGCTGCTGGTGCACATGCTGAATGAGGAGTGCATGCATGGCTCTCCTCATCCCTCCTCGCCTGCAGATAATAAATGCATCTTCCAAAGACATTGGTGAGATGGTCCTGTTTCCCCCCTCAAACACCTTCTGCAGCTCCCTTTTTTTTTTCTGTCGCAGGGCATTGTAATGGTGGCAGATAAAAGACACATGTTATAACTTCATGGGCCATGTGGGAAAAAAAGCACATTTCCAGGTTCTGATTCACATGTTAGATGTTGGAAGTGATGTGCATGGGAGGGAAAAGCACAGAGCAAAGGTGCATGTGCTCCCAGGTGACATGACCCTCTGGTAAGAACCACCTTCTGCAGGATGCTTTAGACCTGGCTACAGTTTCCTAGGAAACCAGTACTCCCAGCCTGTTTCTTCTCCTGCTGCTCAGTTTTACAGGACCATGCCCCAGAGTGCACAGGCTGTGCCTTGCTGCCTGGTCACTGCCATCAGCATGATACTCCTTGATGAAAATATCTCCCTTCTTTATTTGTCTTCACAGTTCTGACTAGAGAGAGTTTTAGCCTTATACAGTCACATTTCCAGCTGTCGTTTCCACAGTTTCAGGATTTTTTGATAAAAAGGAAAGACATTGTGTCTGGGCATGTATGTGTGTATGTCTGTGCAAGTGTCTGTGTGTGTGAGTGTGTGGCCTTGTGTGTGTGTGTGTGTGTGTGTGTGTGTGTGCCTATGTGTATGCAGGTGTCTATCTCTGTATCTGTGTCTGTTTGTCCAACTGTCTGTGTGTGTCCATGAGTGTGTGCATTCAGGTATCTCTCTGTATATGTGTGTTTTTCTGTGCAAGCACCTGTGTGTGTCTGTGAATGTATGTGTATTCATGTGTATGCACAAGCTTCTGAGTGTGTTTGCATACAGTTAGGTGTCCGTACAAATCTGTATGTGCAGGTGAGTGAATCTGTGTGTGTGGGGGTCTGTATGCATGTGTCCATGAATGAATGTCTCTATGGATGTTTTCATGCAGGTACCCATGTATATCCATGCATATCTGTGTCTGTTTTTTCCTATGTTAAAATATATCGATTTATGTATCTCTATGTGGCATATTTGTGTGTGTGTGTGTGTGTGTGTGTGTGTGTATGTGTGTGTGTGTGTGTGTGTGTGTGTGTGTGTGTGTGTGTGTGTGTATTTGTGTCCGTGTTTCCTGCTCCTTAGTCACAGACCCCACCATCCCCTTGTGACCCCTGAGTGAAGTTGGGCACTGATGCCAGGGCACTGACAGCTGGAGGCACTGTAGTATTTCCTGGAGAGTGGTGAGTATGTTTAAGTGACCAGAGTCTGAGTGTATATGCCCGACATCCCAGGGAACTTTGGCTTAGGTCTGCACGGCTTTAGCCTTTTTGCTATGAGCTGCTGTGGTCAGTGTTCTCCTGAAGTAAAGTGAGAAGCACCAAGGGACTGATTGATTCTTTTCCTGGTGCAGTAAATCTCTAGGAGTTAAGTAGTTTAAACAAAAGTATGTGTCTTTTACAGCTCTATAGGCCAATGTCTGATACTCCTTTGGAGTTCTGGGCGGGGGGTCGGGGGGGTTGGGGTTGGGGGTTGAGGGGTGGGGGGGCATAAAGGCTCTGTCCCAAACGGTACTCCTAAAAGATAGTGTGTTTTGCAATCATGGTGTCATTGGCTTACAGAGGCATAACTGGAATCTCTGCCTCCATTGTCCTGGGAGGTCCTTTTCCTTCCTGGTCTCTGTGTTCTCTGGAATTCTACTTTCTGTGTCTGTCACTCATTTTTATCAGGGTTAGGTTTGACTGGGTTACAGTTCCATCTTCTCTAGTGTGGCCTCCTTTTGACAACTTGCATGGGAAATAATTTTGCTTCCAGAGTTGGTCACAGCCCGAGGGACAAGGCTCAGAACTTTCCCATGTCTCTAACACTAGGGCTAAGGACTTGCTGCTGAAGTCAGGAATGGCATAGTTTGAATTCTGGTCACTATGTCAGGTCTGATCTCTGGTTCCACCTCCTGTGATTGTCAATGCTACTTTCCGAGGATGCAAATTAGCCCTTAAGTAGAAGCCACCCTCTGCTCTAAGTACACTTCACTTGTGCTGCTAATCCTTCCAATCTCATTAACATCTGTTTGACAGGTGTGATCCTTGCCCCCACTTTATAGATGAACCACCTAGTCAAGGTGAGACAGTGTGTTCAAGGTTAAAAACTGAAGAGCTATGCAGAGTTAGCTTCCAAGTCATCTGCTTCTAGAGCCTAGGGGGCTAAGCAGCTTGCTGAGCCTTTCAGGTTAGTCTGTAAACACATTGAAAATCCTCTGCTACCTTTTAGAAAACCCAAGGGCAGTAGATGAGAGGGACCAGGCCTTCTCTGTGAAAGGTGGCACTGCTAAAATTTGAGTCACAGTATTAACATCTCTCTTCTATTGGCACAGAAGTCTGATTGAGGCGTAAACACTATTGTTCTTCCTAAACCTGTGTACGATTATTTAGTAGGTCCTAAGCACAGTCAGAGGTTTCCTTGGCCTTTAAGATCTCCACTTTATACCTTGAAGAAAATCAAAGTTTTTTTTTTTAAGACTTCTGAGGACTACCTCGGTTATCTCTGGTTTCATTTCCTTCTTCTCAATATTTGCTCTAGTTCACTAATTTGCTACCATTATTTCCTTTACCGAGGCTTTCCAACATGGAGCTTTTCCCACACTAATATTATTGTACCATGAACGAATCCTATAGCAAGTACTTTTCATGGTGAATTTTTTCCACAGCAAGCCTTTTCCATGTGGATCTTTTTTAAACCTAAGCCTTTGCTACACTGAGCCTTTCTTACACATCCTTGCACTTCCCCTCACTGGACACACCTCCTGCTTTTAGCTTCTTAGGTAATAAGTCAACATGTATGGCAGCCCAAAGTTCATAGGGTGCTTATTAGGGGCACTATCTTGCACAATGGAAACAAGATTAAATTAAAAGTGAATATTAGGTATCCAATTCCTGGAAATACTCCCAGTTGGGATGGTCATCACTGTTTGCCCAGAGACCTTGTTGACAACATAATTATCACTTTCCTTTTAGTTTACTCTTGCCAACGTCCCTCTTAATGGTCATACACTGTTCATTTCTTTTTATTGAAAATCTTTCCTGTCTCCGATAAATATTCAAAATATTGAATTGTTTTTTGTACATTTCCCACATGGCAATATACAACAAATGAAAAGATCTTACTAATGTTTCTCCTTTCCATTTCACGTTCTCCTTCCAGGACACACCCCAGGGAGGACGGGTGATGCTATCTAACATCAAAACAGGCCTATCTAGCAATGTTGTTTTGTTGCTGAATGTTTAATATGAAGTTGTACATCTTTTCAGAAGCAGGGTGATGGATTCACTTACTTAATGTTATTTTTCCTTTACTGCCTTTATTAGACATGGCTATTTCTAGCAGTCTATAAGCATCCTTAGAGTGTAGACCCTGCCATTCACTTATTTGAACTTTTTTGGCACTTAGCACACAGAGCTAATGCTCTGTCAATGTTGATTAATTGATGGAACCACACTGAGACCTGGTCTCCATGATGGATGTCAGGAATGTAGATCAACACTGATTTATGTCCCACTATGTGCTATTCAATGCAGTTAATATACATTTCTTTATTTGAATATTAAGTCCTTACATAGGAGATTGTATTTTTACAGAAGAAAAAACTCCATACTTCATGGGCCTAAAAAACTTGTCCACCAGGTCTGGGGTATTCAGCTATGTGAGTAAGAAATAAAGGCATTTTGGGAGTAATCTCTTTTTCAGGAATCTGCCAGAAAGTCTATTTCTACCCTGCCAGGCCTCTGAATTCCCTTTTACTTGTGAATTGCCATGATCCCCTGCTTTCATCCTTTTCTTTTTTTCCGTTTCCTTTCCTTCCTATTTTTCCTTTCCTTTTTCCTTCCCTTCCCTTCTGTCCTCTTCTTTCTTTCTTTCTTTCTTTCTTTCTTTCTTTCTTTCTTTCTTTCTTGTGTTTTTGAAATAGTGTTTCATTTATTCCATGCTGAGCTCACTGAGCTACTTGATGTGTGTTAAGGAAGACCGTGAACTTCTGGTTTTCCTATATCTGCCACCAAAATGCAAGAATTATAGGCAAGCACACCACAGTCTGTTTATATGGTCATGTGGATGGAACTCTAGGCTTTATACATGGTAAGCAATTAGTTTCCTAATAGAGCTACAGCCTTCATACTGTATTTTCAACCCTGGAGTATCTGCCCTTTCCCTCACTGTGTTCCTGTCAAAGACACTTTATGGCTTTGTCTAAAGGAGTGGTTTTGGTTTCCATCTGCAGCTCAGAGATACTTGTGTAGATGGCAAGCTCCCATGACACTTGTGGGCATTGCTTTTCCAGTCCAGAAACAATGTAGGGGCTACTATGACTGGGATGCTGGGCCTTCTTTCACTAATGCTACATCAAGGTATGTTTCTGGTGAGAAAGATCTAGGTGACTTCTTGTGATACCTAAGATAATAGGCTCTAACAGAACAAGTGACCTTATTCTGTTTGCAAGGCCAGTGCTCACCAGTGCTCATCTATCCCTCTCCATTCATCCTGACGGAAAACATCCTCCACTCAGCCTGTAACCAGACGCCTGGGGTTAATTCTTTACATTAAACTCTTATCTTACTCCACAACTCTTCTCCAAGTCCTGTACCTCCTCAGAATCCTGCAACTCCACATCTCTCCAAGCTCTATCACACCACTAGTCAGAGCACACCCAATATTTTGCTTAGGTGGTTTCTTCAGCCTCTTTCCTAGTCCCGGAAATTCACTTGATCTAACCAAGACTATCCTCTGTAGCACAGTGTTAGAAATCTTAAATGCACAGAATGAATTTCATAATAGTTTACTTAAAACTTACAACACTTTCTCACTGGTTTTGGACATATATGACACTATTTGGAAGGTAGTTGAGTTCATGATTATAAATAGTGTAGGAATCATGAAGAAGGTCTAGGATCTCTGGCCAAAATGCTGCTTTGGGTGAGTGAGTTTTACTGTCAAGGTGAAGGACTGAACAGAGAGATCTGAGTCTGTAAATTGTCTGTAGATTCTAAAAGTATTCTATCACAGAATACTCCTTCCATAAAGGCCACACTGGCAGTCTACAAGTGTGTGTGTGTGTGTGTGTGTGTGTGTGTGTGTGTGTGTGTGTGTGTGTTTTCACAAGAGTGTTAGAAGTGGTCCATGATCTTATAACTTAGTGTATTCAACCATTGCACACTTTATATGCTTATTTTTTCCTCACAGACTGATTATAGTATTAGCACTTACTAAACACCTACTGTGTACCATCATTTATATTGTTCTTATTTCATGATAACCATGAAATGTGGGTGATATCCATTCCATTTGATATTAGAAGGAAATTAAAACCAGGAATTCAGAAATGTCTGTGTTGTCATATGACTAGAAAACAGAGAATAATATCATAGGCCACCACTGTTGGGCTGTAAAGGATATAGATTTTCTTCCATGTTGATTACACACACAATTCATCTCTTCTGCTTCTTTTTCTGGAGTTTGTCTGATTTCTTTTTCCTTGAGATAACTTTGCTCAAGGCAGAACTCAGATACTACCTTGAGTTTGGCAGGCTCCATGAACATGTAGCTTGGAGGTTAAGACTTCATACTCTGTCATCAGACACTTGTGAGTTGCATTCCATATTTGCAGAAGGACTTTAGAAAAGTGCCTCACATTTCTGAGCAATTTTCTTAGGAAGGTGCATTGATTATATATATTAACATTCTGGAATGTAACAGGTCCTCAGTGAAGGACTGTTGGTGCCATTATTTACTCACTCAGCAAGGGTGATGGATGGCACATGTTTAGGCACAGTATCTATCCTCGTCCTTCTTTAGTTCTTCACCTGCCTGTGAATCCCCCTCTGATCATCACTGGGGCCTGTGCTGCATATCGAGTGAATACTTCTCCCTCCCTTGGGACTTGGAGGAGAGCTGCTGTTCTTGCTTATCATTTTTGAAGCATCTGATCTTTGGTGAAATATCACCATCATGAACAAACACAGTGCAGCATTTGACCTTTCTCCACAATCGTTAGTTTTGGCTTTCCTGCACATTACAAGGAAGGAAGCAGATTTGAGGAGTAGGAGACCTGAATCAGAAGGATGTTTCCCAGGGGGATTCTTGAGTGGTGAATTCTGGGCCTGAGAGTCAGAGTTCAGACAGATTCAAGACTGTGGATTAATATGCCAGATCCTGGAATTCTGATAGAGAAGAAAAAAAAAATGAAACAAAACCCTTAACAGCTGCAGATGGAAAAATAGAGAGATGAGATTGGGAGCACAGGTGCTAAGAGCTAAGCAGGGCCTCAGCTGCTGTGGCTTTGGCCACCCTGCTCTAATACCTCCTAAAACCCTGTGAAGCAATAGCAGGACTTGGCATCTATCAGGCAGAACCCAGATAGCACAGCTGCTTAGTTCTTCTTAGGTGAATGACAGATGGCATTCTGTGCCCTTGGAGTCAACAGTGCTATCTCTCTAGAGTCTCAAGGGCCTAATATGACTTGTGACAATGAACTGTCTATCCAAGAAAGAGGATGAAGTCTTCCAAAGGAAGGAAACTGAATTGGAGGGTCTGGAGAGGTGGCTCAGCAACTGAGAGAGAACTTCTCTTGACATGGACATGATTTATATCCGTAGACCATCTTACATCTGTCTGCAAAGCCAACTTCAGTGAATCCAATGCCTTCTTGTGGCCTATGTGAGAGCCTGCACTTATGTGTACACACACACACACACACACACACACACACACACACACACACACACACACACATGCATAAACATATGGTAATTAAAAAATAAAATAAAATTCTGTTTAAAAATACACAATAAAAAACAAACAACTTGCATGGAGTCGGGCAGGGATGGGCACAAACCTTATAAGCTGTTCTTGTTTCCACTAAGAGGGTAGACAGTATCTTCTCCCTGTCTTTAGAAGGCTCTGCAATGGAATGGATTGTTATGTAAAGATCTGTTTTTGCATGGCTGCCTTACCTTGCTGGTGACAGAGCACCCAGAAACAAGCTAAACAAGGCTATGCCCTAGGTCCACAAAGCTTAGATTCTGCAATAAGGCCTGAATTGGGAGTAGAGGTAAAGAGAAGAGACACAAAGCATCTGAGACAAGGATAGAGCCACTATTCATTTGCTTTGCTTGCTTCCTGAGCATCTATCAGACAGAACCCAGATAGTACAGGTGCCTGGGTCTTCTTCAGTGAGTGGCAGGTGGAATTCTGTGCCCTTGGAGTCAACACTGCTATCTTTCTAGAGCCTCAATGTTCTAATATGACTTGTCTATTCAAGATGGAGACCAGAGTATTCAGAAGGAAGAAAAGTGAGTCTGAGGGTTTGAAGAGGTGTCTCAGCAACAGAAAGAAGAAATCTGCTCTTGAATTGGACATCAGTTTGGTTCCTAGAACATCTGTGCTCTAGGAACTGGGTTGAGAATCTGCAGAAGGAGTAGGAATGAGGAACAAGAAGTGGGCAAGGAACAGAAAGCTCCTGTTCATTTCCACCCAATGGGACAGATCCAGATCCCAGGTAACTGAGGCAGTGAGAGCTCCAATCTGAAATGCAGCTTGTGATTGGACTGTGGACAACATGGGACTGCCTTCTGAAGGCTGTAAGGAGGCATCAAAGATCCCCCTCCTATTCTCTGAGCCATTTAACAGGTTGATGTTTCACCCTCTATGTTGGAGAGATGGCAAGGCCAGAGGCAAGAAGATGAATTCAGTGGCTTTTGCATCAGGATCAGAGAGCTACAAATTAATAATTCAGAGTTGATCCACCCCTATAGTGAGACTCTGGAGACCTGCAGAATATGGCCTAGGAACAGAAGCAGGAGTAGGTCTGGTAGGAACAGTTTTCAATCCTGGAGCTACCAGGAGCCTACCTCTCTCACCTCCTTGATTTTTACTCGATCTGACTTACTTGCAGCCAGGGGTCTCAGATTCTGAAGATGCATCAGGAATAAGCAAGCAAAAAAAAAAAAATCAATGCAAACTGGCAAAGTGGAGATGGCAGGAGATCCCCATTAATTGCCTTTTCAACAGGCAGAAGGGTCAGACGGGAAGCAGGATGTGTGGACTGTTAGGGAAACAACTAGAGCCTCAGCCTTTCTCTGGTTTACCCCTACACTATATAGTTTCTAGGTGTCTGTAAATGAGGTGGTTGTCACAGTCTAATCCGTAAGGGTTATGATGTTGTGAGATAAATATTGATGTATTTCTCAATCAACAATAGCTTCTTTTTCTAGTGACTTGAAGGAGGCCATTGACTACTTCTTGCAGCTTTGATACCATAACATCAGTGTCTTTTCTCCATCTTTCATTAACTCAAGAGGTTTCTCTTTGATAGGTTACACTTTTCTTGGCAGGGGTCAGCCATCATTCATACTTTCGTGTGCCTGAATCTCAATTAGTGAGTGTCCCAGTGGGAATTTTCTTTATAGGTGATTCAAGATAATCTTATTATATTACTGGGGAGGCCTGAAGTCTACAAAATTCAAGGAGGATTTGGGCTTGGAACTCATGTCTTCTCCTTCAATTATTTAGGATAAAAAATGTTTCTTTTATTATTTTGAGATCAGCTAGATTCTAGAAGGTGAGGTGGGAGGAGGAAAATGTCTGAAGAGAGAAAGATGCACATCAGAAAAGTCACAATTTAGTGGTCTTTTGTTTGGGATTTAGGAACCCCAGATAAGGGAGATGCTCTTGAGCCTTTTGCACAGATGCCTGAGAAGGGGAAGGTGACAGCTGTAGAACTCTGGAAAACTGACCTCACCTTCTGGGTCTCTTTGAGTTTATCAGTAAAATGAGCATACTCTTACCGTACATAAAGACTTCATCAAGCCTTGAGACCTCTTGTTGCTGCACTAGGTCAAAGATGCAAGAGGCTGTTGGTTCCAGGAAGCACCAGGAGCTCAGTCCCATTAGGATCTTCCTCAGTTTGGAGGTATGCTCAGGTAGAATGCTTCCTACATCCTCATGAATGAGTCTATTACTCACTGAAATATCTCTGTGCATTTTGTACTTGATTTCTGCATCTTGTCCAATTTTCTAAACTGAAACCTCAGTATCTGACCAATCATCCTAGATCTGGGGTCCCTAAAGTTATCTTTTGTGTGTACAGGGAGAATGCACACCCCTTTCGCTTTGTTTTTAGAACAGTACTCCTTGTGCCCACATGCCATCCTAGTATTTAAGAGAACAGCTCATGTAACCAGGGCTAGGACGACAGCCATCCTAGCATGTGGCAAGACTGAAAAACATGCCACTTTAAATTTTTTTCCCTTACTTTTTCCTTTTGGTTTGTGCACAGAGTCCCTCTTCCTTTGGCCATCATAACAAAGACTCTTGCTAAGCATCATACTGTCATGTGAACAAAGATTATCTGATTTTAATACTCCTGTTTCAGACTGAAATAACTTCACAAAGCACCCATATCTTGACCCTCAGCTGGTGGTGCTAATGAGACATGGTTGGATCAGGAAGGAAAAAGCACTAACTTCATTGATTTGTTGATCTATTAGTGAGCTCATATTGAATGGGTTGTCAGGAGGCAGGTCCCTAGAAAAGAGATTTTGTTTGTTTGGTTTTTAAATAATTAATTAATTTATTTATTTATTCAGATTACATCTTAATTGTTTTCCCCTTACTTATATCCTCCCATTCCTTCTTCCCTCCTGCTTTCACCTTATTCCCCTCCCCTAAGTCTGTGACCAAAGGGGACCTCCTCCCACAACATATGGTCATAGACTATCAAGTCTCATCTTGGTAACCTGCTTATCCTTTCTCTGAGTGCCACCAGGCATCCCCACCAAGGGGAAATGGTCAAATATGAGGCACTAGAGTTCATGTCAGTCAGTCCCTGCTCTCCACACTGCTGTGGAGAATGTCCTGTTCATTGGCTGGATCTGAGTAGGGGTTCAATGTTTACTGCATGTATTGTCCTTGGTTGGTATAGTAGTTTGAGCAGCCCCCCTGAGTCCAGATCTGCTCATCAAGATGTTCTTCTTGTAGGTTTCTAACATGCCCTGGATCTTCTATTTTCCCATTCTCCCATACTTCTCTCACCTAGAATACCAATAGGAAGTCCTCACATCTATCCCAATCTCCTGGTAAGTGAAGACTTTCATTGGACTTCCCTTTTGGGCTGGTATCCAATTATAAGTGGGTATATACCACATGAGACTTTCTGCTTCTGGGTTAACCCACTCAGTGTGATCATTTCTATTTCCATCCATTTGTCTGCAAATTTCAGAATTTCCTTGATTTTAATAGCTGAGTAGTATTCCATAGTGTAAATATACCACAATTTCTTTATCCATTCTTCGACTAAGGGACATTTAGGTTGCTTCCAGGTTCTGGCTATTACGAATAATGCTGCTATGAATATGGTTGAGCACATGTCCTGGTTGTGTGGTGGAGCATCTTCTGGGTATATTCCAAGGAGTGGAATAGCTGGGTCTTGAGATAGCCCTATTCCCAGTTTTTTGAGATAGTGCTGAGATCACAGGAGTGTGCCACTGTGATGGCACACATATGTGTTGTGTTTATTCTTTCTGTTACTCAGACCATATTCAACCTGTTTTTAGAATGTTCAAGCCATGTTTCCTGCTTTACAATCCCTCCTTAGCCTTCCCATTAGTGAAAGGGAGGATAATGCTTGACCTATCTCTGGGTTCTAAGCCCAGTATGAAGTATTCACTACCAGATAAATGTCCAATAGATGCATGGAATGTGTTAGCTTCAGAATTAGGCCACATGATCTTCCAGGTCCTTTATCACTAGCACTAGTTTGGGAGTTGTAATTCGCAGACTGGCAGGAGTAATAGGGTTCAATTTTATGTAGTTAGGATTGTTGACATCTTGCTGGGTCCCAGGCCTTGTTCAACTCCCTGGAAACGCAATAATGTCTCTTTTTTTTTCAGAGTTCATGTTTGAATAGGGCAGAGATGAGAGATGGGACATGCTTAATGCCTGAGGAAAGGGACAGCGATGATGCCTGTAATTCAGAGGGAGGAAGTGGCTCTATCTGCCTGGTGGAGGGAGTCAGAGAAGACTCCACTAATGGGACACATGAGCTGAACTCTGAAGTTGAGTAGGCCATAATGGTGGAGGCAGGGGGCTCTAGCTCAGCTTTCAGGTATGTTTTGATCCATTGTGGTTATAATAATGAAATCAGTTTCTTCATCACATTAAACTGATCTTAGTATTTTCTATTATCTGGAAAAATATATTTCCATAGGCAATGAGTTAGGGGAGGAGTTAAAATATTATATCTTAAAAAATGTAACACATCCCATAGGCAAATCAAACCTTTGGGTTCAAAGTTAAACAAGGTGTGTTAATGAAGGACTTCTCAGAGCTTTTTAGGTACTGATGAGATTGAACAAGTAATATTCTCCACACTTCTGGGCCTTGGAACATTGTTCTGAACTTCACATTTCTGTAAGTGTCCTTTTGTCTCCTTCTCTCTGCATTGTTATGGCAGATATCTATAAGCAGGAAGGAAAAGACCATGAAACATCTCTGTATGTGACAGAACAGGCTCCACACTTCATTTCACAGCTAACACACACACACACACACACACACACACACACACACACACACACACACACACACACAGAGTTTCTAGGCAAATGGAGCTGTATTCTACCTGGCAATTCAGTGCATTGATGCCTTCAGGGACTGGCCATCCTGGCCACCATTATGAGGCAGAGGGCCAAGGCCACCATGACAAGGGCTTTTCCTCTCTCAAGAAAGGTAAAGGGGGTGAAAAAGGTGAAATGACAGACAGTGTGTACAAGGTGGGTGGAGTCCAAACTTATTGTCTGGCTTTGTGGTGATCCTGAGACTCTAAGTATTGTGTGCTCTCATCTCTCTGCCATTGTACCATTTCTGCTTCCCAGAAATAAGATGGAGATGGTGAGCAATGGATTTGCCTAAGGTGACACAGGCTGGAAGCCAAAGGGTTGGAGTTTACGCTAGTCCTGTCTATGCCCACTGTCCACAGAGTGACTCAAGGTTGCTTCTTTATCTTGTACAGAGTCCTGAATGACTGCCCACCTTCCACTTATTTCATTCCCTTTACATCTCCATCACCTTGACAGAGGAAACACTCTCATCATGGTGGCATTGAGCCCTCTGCCTCATACTCAAGGCTGGGATAGGTGGTTGCAGAGGAAAGTACCAGTGCACTAAATTACAAGGTGGATTATATCACTATTTGCTTCTCTCTGTCTCTCTGTCTCTGTCTCTGTCTCTGTCTCTGTCTCTGTCTCTGTCTCTGTCTCTGTCTCTGTCTCTCTCTCTCTCTCTCTCTCTCTCTCTCTCTCTCTCTCTCCCTCTCCCTCTCCCCTCCCTCTCTCTCTCTTTTTATGTGATTTCTCTTAAGCTTTTCCTTGATTTCTGCAGTGACAGGCTGTGTGTTCTTTTAGTATTCTGTTAGACCTGCTGGACACTTTACCAAACAATTTTGAACCATTACACTCTTGTCTACCAGACATTGGAATGGAGAGGTCAAGCTCTGTTGAATGTGAAGGGTAGAAAGTCAAGGGAGCAGGTCTGCCTATAGATTCTCATGGAGGAGTGGGGCCTCCTGTGGTCCCTCTTACTGCTGTCAGACCTTAGCCAAAGCACTTTATTTCCTTGTATTTTCATTTCTTCATCCTATAATAAGGGTTGCTATGAAGGATGAGTTTTTATAGATAAACAGCAACTGCTCAGTAAATGTCAGCAAGCACAATCTTAACAGCTTCTGTACATTGAGAATGTGCTGTACACTGTGTGTGTTTGTATGTGTGTGTGTGTGTGTGTGTGTGTGTGTGTGTGTGTGTGTGTGTGTACAGGATTCATTCTTGAAGATGGTTTAAAAAATCTAGATGTTGACTATATGAAAGAGAAAGAAAATGAATCTCATAGAGGGTGAATAACTTCCATGGCATCACACAGCTTGCCAGAGAGGACCAAAATTAGAATCTGGACCAGAGAGAGGGCTCTGTCAGTAAAATTGCTTGCTATGGAGCCTGATTACCTGAGTTCAGTCCATGGGGCTCACACAGTGCAGGGTATAAGCAATTCCTTCAGGTTGTCTTCTCACTTGTGCACACCCTCCATGGCATGCTCATCCATGACCCAAAATAAATAAATGTATGTAGAAATTAAAAGAAAACTGAACTGGAGTCTTTCAGACCTCAATATCCAAGCATTTTCTGCCTCCTAGCTTCATTGAGCATATTTGAGTAAATGCTTTCTGTTATTTTTAAAAATCTGGTTCAGCCTTGCACCTCACAAACAATGTACAGAACATAGTGAGGTAGACATTTGTAGGGTAAGTGAGTAGACTCCAGGAAAAAGCAAGATAACATTTATTGAGCTCCTACTGTGTGCCAGACAGGGGTCAAACATCTCTTTAAAGCTCCTGGCAGGTACTATCTTTGTTTTACAGCTCAGAGAGCAGCAGAGGACTCACTTAGCTCCCAAGTTAAGAAAGGAGATTAGATGCTAGATGACCTTTTAATGGCCTTTGCAAAGATACACTTAAAAGAAAATGGAATTTTAATGCTGTAAAGAATTGGAGAGAGGCAAAGATGATGCCCTTAACCTGCTCTGTCTAGCAGAAGGCAATGCAGTGGCAGGACAGAGGATTAAGCAAAACTTTTCCTTTGGCTCTAACACCTTCTAACTGCATGGCATCGGGCTAGCTTTTCAGCGTCTCTGAGGTATGTTGTGGTATGAATGTGAAATGTTCCCTGTAGGCTCATGTGCTTCCACTTGGTCCCAAGTTGCTGTTGGTGCTATTTAGGGATGTTGTGTATAATTTAGGAGGTGGAGTCTTGTAGGAAGATATGAGTCACTGGGGCTTGGCCCCTTTCCTGTTCACTCCGCTTCCTGGCTATGGATACAATGTGACAGTTGGCTTTCTATTCAAGCAGCCATGCTTTTACCAGCTCTGCCATTTATTGTCTGCCATGATGGAATGGTACCCTCATGCTTCAATCCAGAATAGAATCTTCTTCCCTTAAACCTTGACAGGTTGTAATGTCACAAGAAGAATAGTAACAAATATTGTCTTTGTGGGGGAAAACATTCTAAACAGAAAGCACATGGAAGAATCAGAGCTTGAAAAAGGTATGAGTCAGGGTGTCCATGGTGGGTGGGGAGGTACCCAATATGAATGAAAGAGTTACATTGAGAGGTCTGGTCAGGCTGCTCATGCCTTGGGAACCTCAGAAAGGTAGACAGTTTTCATTCTCCATGAATGGGAGGCAGTCAGGCATATAGGGTTTACCATGGCACAAACAAACAAACAAACAAACAAACCAAACCAGAAATAATAGCAAGAGGTGGAATTCATTCTGTATGGCTTAAGAGGTCTCCTTGAGTGGCTATAGAATGTAAAGGCAAGAGGACAGTTTAACATGACTCCAACGCCTTGGAAGGTTGTGTGAGATGGAGATTTGTGGAAGAGAGCTATGGGAGTTTTTGGTTCTGTTGAAGAGATGTTGAGTTTCAGATAGTGTAGCCATCCATTGGAGATGCTGATAGGGCAGTGAATGGTGAAGCATGTCCTGGGGCTGTAAAATGGAAAGTTACCAAAAGACCCTTAAGCCTTAGAATAAATAAGACTCAACAGTCAGGCTAAGGAACCCCAAAGCTTGGCAAAGTCTTGAAGCATGATGCATATGGAGTTTGAGATGAGTGAAGAATCCAGCAGAAGAGACCACAGCCATGGCCAATGGTAGGCATGGGAGGAACACAATAAAAGGGTCATGAATACGTGGAAGATGAGCTGTATTAATAGGTGGTCAAACATGTAGAATTCAATCATAGATCAGAGTAAAAGACAGGCTTCATTGTTGTTTTGGATGGAGGCAAACCCAAGATGACATTGATAATGAGCTGTTTCCAAAGACTTTGTTGAACAGACTGGTAAAAATAGACATTTGCTGGGAACAGAATGAAAGTAAGGGTGTAAGGTGAGAATTGAGGTGTAGCAAAGTTATTATGGTAAGAAATGCAGTAATAACTAAGAAGGGCTAGTGAGTGAAGGTTTTATAAGTCTTGGTGATATAATGACCTGTGTCTTCCATTGTGAGCAAGAAACACCTTAGTCTCTTAGAAAAACTACCAGTGTGTGAAGGATCCTCCTTCTCATCCTGTTCTTCCTCCTCTTCCTCTTCCTCCTCCTCCTCTTCCTCATTCTTCATCTTTTCCTTCAGCACACGTGGATCAAGCATCTACTGTGCTGCTGTTATAGTGGTATCACTATTATAGTAGCTATTAGCACTGCTCATCAGCAGCTAGAAATCTGCATGTTTTGGTGCCTTGGTGGATTCACAGGTCCACACAACTAGGATTAGCCAAGAAGTGCTGAATGGAAGTGATATATGACATGCTCAGACTGCAACACTTCATTACTAGCATGAGACATTCTGGAGCATTCTTCATGGAATACGATGATAAGGACAGACATCAGGACGGAGCTTTCACCAGCCTGAGCTGCATGAGCATGTGCCCTGAAGACAAGTGAAGGAAACAGGAGTTGTTCTATTCAAATTGCATCTTTAAGAATGCTCATCACTGTAGCAAATTTTCACTTCTCCTTACTGATTCAGTGGTCCTGGCAATCGAGACTGAGTCATTCTGGCAGGATCAGTGCTCACTATCTAGCAATGAATCCTACAGGACTACAGGTGTGGTGGGTGTTAGTACAGGGAGAAATGTAAGGTGCTCTTTGAATGGGAACCTGGTAAGGAGACCTCATTTATGCTGATCTTAGGAGAGCATTACTGAGGAAGGGGTGTTTGGGCTAACATTCTAGAGCTGAGAGACAGCCAAGTAAGAGAGAAACTGGGCTGAAGTAGAGTTGAGGGAATTAATGGGCCTAGTCCTGTTGTCAGATGAAATAAAGACTATGCTCAAGAGTGTGGAGCTTAAGAGAAAGACCTAAGAGTAGATAGAGGTGAGAAAACAGTTTTTATTTCAGGCAGTATTTTTTCACTCTTGCATTAGAACTAGGTCTAGAATCTCATTTTCCTCACTCTGGGTTTGGGCTGTAGTGGATCCTTCTCCCCACAAAGGTGCATTTTGAAATCTTGAACCTCAACACTTACAGTTGACTGTCTTTAGAAATAAAACCTTTAGTGAAGGAATTAAATTCCAGCAGGCTTTTTAGAGTGGGCCACAATCCTCTGTGAGGTGCCCTATTATGTTATGTGAGATCATAGGAAAAGAGTTATGTATGAGTCCAGGAAACAGGCTCAAATTACAGACCATAGAAGGATGCTTTTTAAATGAATATTGTTGAACTTCTGGAATTAAGAAAAAAAAAAAACAAGAATATTTCTGTTACTTAGGTCATTCTCTGCTTACTTTCTTATTATGACCCTTGAAAATGATGTATACAACTTCTGCCTTATTTCTAAGTTTAGGCATCTGGACATTCCATAGGAACTACTGCTCATGTTAACTCACAAAATGTCTCAGGGCCTCTGGAGTGGAAGGGAAGGGGCCCAAGATGCTATGGCATAGTCCAATGTGCTACCCACATAGGTTTTCTGGGCTTGTCCTGTTCCTGGTTTATTGCCACCAAAGCCTCAGTGGCCAGAAGTTAAACATCATCAAGCCAGTCTTAATCTGGTATCCTCTAATAAGCCAATATCCTCCCTTTTTTTTTCTGGAATCCCAAAGGATGTTTGCACAAAAATTAATAGGTAAATATGAAGTGAGTTTTGGCATTTTGCAAGGAGAAGGGTCCCTGTCCCCCTACCTTCACAACAAAAAGTAATGGCATAATGCAGAGCTTTTGAGCACAAGCTTTCACAGGAAGTGTGGGTGAGTTCCTTCCCCCACACTACATTCGAACTACGCCCTCTGCAAAAACTCACAATATGACAGGTAGTGGCTAGATGCTACCTCAATCATAAGAAGACAGGTTTGTTGGAAGTACTGATATCCTTGCCTGGAGTCATTAACCTTGGTCAGGCTGCCACATAGAAGCTGAGACCACAGAGATGGATGGATAAGAGGTGCCCTACAGACACTTGTTACTTATAATTCCACAATGCAGAAAGTAGACTAAATGGAAGGCAAGCTCATCCATAGCACCTAAGCCTTTAACATGCTGGTGCTCTCTCTGCTCATGAGGGCTTTTTGACTCAGAACTTTAGACAATGTGTGTCTGATGGACAATACCTCCTTCCATAATTGGACAGAGGAAAGGGTGGTAGAAGCTTGCACTCAATTACTTCCCAAAAGCTTTAGAAGATGCCTGTCTGCAGCACAACTGAGATATAAAAGAGTCAAAATTTACCATTCTAAGTGACACAGGGGTAGTCATATTCCCCTCTCTGAGCTTCCACAGACATGTTCCAGACCCTTCCTTTTCCTGTCTCCTCCTCCTCCTCCTCCTCCTCCTCCTCCTCTTCTTCTTCTTTTCATCTCTATCACTATTAATTTCTATGCTCAGATCCACAAAGATGGTGGGAAGCTGGGCTTGGCTTGGAAGTGCTTATTAGGTAACTGTTCCACTTACATGTTTTGTTCCCACCTCAAGTCTGGGATGA
Organism: Acomys minous; assembly: GCF_964271855.1. Lineage (NCBI taxonomy): Eukaryota > Metazoa > Chordata > Mammalia > Rodentia > Muridae > Acomys > Acomys minous. Next base: position 161,596,232 of record NC_140483.1, on the reverse strand, counting down.
GAGAGGTGTGAAACTGAGCAGTGCATTTCAAGCCCACATGATCTAAAATGTGTTCCCTATTTTAAATCAGGCTTATTTATATTTTTTACAGTTACTTTTTATAAATGGAAATAGAATAGCAATGACAAGCTTTTTTTCTCTTTGTATCTTACATAGATTTCCCAAAGTTCTGGCCCTGGATTCTCCTATTCCCACAGCATTACCTCTGCCAACCAGTCCTGGATTTATAGAGTGGGCAGAGGTACTGCCTTTGATAGGCCTGTAGCATAATTGATGGTTCTATTTATGGCAATTGGAGGTCAAGTTGCCTTTGAGAACTTCCTGTTATGAAAGGTCTGTCCAAGATCATATTTGTCTCACTTAAGATGAGGAATATGTATTTGGGTCAGACCAGTATTCTGTTCATTGGTGGTTAGTGGAATATACCACTCAGTGTCAATTGCAGCATCTCTGAAGAAGTCAGTGAGACGACCTCATGCACTACTGAATGCATAGTTACTAAGTGTCCACAGGATCTAGGAATACTCAATATGACGTAGATTGAGGATTTCATGGTTCTTACATGTTCTGTGTGTCTTAGACTTTCTAATGCAGATTCAGTCATTCAGTGTCAGTATCATCATGTTAATTCTACCCTGATGCTGTGGAATGTACTTGACGAGGCACAATGTGAGTATTTGACTTGGTTCTGATCATGAATTTACTCAGCAAGCTTGAACTCTGGGATGAAGAGAGCACTTCAGTAGGGAGATGGAAAGGAGAATTTGGATTCAGTCCTGTGTTTGAGTTCTGAACTCATTGTAAATGAGCTGGGTAAACATTGGCAAGCTTTTTAACATCCCGGAACTCTAGTTTGTTCACAAATGATAAAGAAGGATACAGAAATGCTCCACAGAATTGCTGCTAAAATAAGATAAAATAAAATAACAAAATATCAATACGAGCTTTAGCAGCTTGTATCCAATATACAAGGGTTTGCCCAGCCTCCTTAGGCTTCCCTCAACTTCATGTCAAGCAGTGTGTGAAGACAGCCAGAAAGTGTTCACACTGGAGACTGGGAATTGAGGGAGTCCAGCTGTGATGTTTCACTAGTGCTCTGTTATGCTCCCAGCCTTGGTACCCTGCCTGGTACAATTCCACTCTTTTTTTAAAAAAAATAATTTAATTAATTTATTCAGACTGCAACTCAATTGTTATCCCATCACTTGTATCTTCCCCTCCCTCCCTCCTCCTGCTTTCATGCTATTCCCCTCCTCTAGATCTATAACTGAGGGGGACCTCCTCCCCCATTATATGGTCATAGGCTATCAACTCTCATCTTGGTAGCCTGCTTATCCTTTATCTGAGTGCCACCAGGCCTGCCAACCAAGGGGAAATCCAATTCCACTCTTGATACATAGGTACTGCTTACTGACTTGATAGACATGAGCTTATAGAACCTAAATTGAGGACAGAGACTAGCCAGTGGTTTGGGAGAAGGTTGTTAGAGAAGAAAAGGAGGGAAACTGTCTTAGAGCTGAAATTTTGGTGAATGAGATTAAGAAAAAAGGAAGGGCTCGATGATGTAGCAATAGCAATAACCTGCTGAATGACAACAGCATGCTGAGTGACAGTGAGGGTGCATGAAATCGAAGGTGGCAGAGAAGATGAATGGAAGGGGAATGGGAGATGAAGCTAGCATGGTAGACAGGGCCAGGACATGGAGGACATTGAACTTGACTCTTTGAGAGCCGTTCTGGGCTCTATTTAGGGGTACAACATGGTCAGAACTCCAGTTTAAGTTCATCCATTGAGATTAATTGGATACAGAAGTAGAGGCAAAGGGGGACAGTCAGGAGACTGTAACTACAGGCTGGGGAGCAGATGACCTTTAAGATCAGGGCAGAGGAATGGGGAGGAAGAGAAAAGTCCAAGGCTTTTGAAGCTGTATCATCTCCAGAGCTGAGTTCTCTTTCAAATGCAGCCCTGGAGATGACTGTGTCTCTATGGAATGTGAAGAAAAGTCTCCTAGCTTAGCCAGTGAGGAACAGGGCTGTTGGAAAGTTCCTTTTTGAAAGTTTCTGCCAAGGGTGCAACTGCTTTGTTGTATCCTTCTTCACCTGGCTTGTCAAACTGGTAAACAAAGGTATTGTCAAACTGCCTTATTGAGAAGTACTTTAAATTAGCCTTGACAGGTGGATTAATAAATAATAAGCCTGAATGGCTTATAAAGAAATCAATTACACCATAAATTTTAAAATGCTCAACCTCAACCCATCAATGTTGCTGCTTTCTTGAGTGATTCCAAAATGTGCCTAAACTCAGTTCCAGGCAATTTCACCACTAGGAAGATTAGTCATAAGGCATACAGGAATGCTTTTGGAATGGTTTAGAACTATTCAGTAGACAGGAATAATTTGTAGAAGCAAGAACATTTATTCTGTTTCTCGACCTGTAATGTTAGGCATCTGACTTGGATGCAAATCTATTTGCATAAAGTCCCTGATTTTGCCTGGGCTGGAAAGGGTCCAAGGATCTCTGAGCCAATGGTTCTGAGCCCTTCCAGGGTAATATTCTGTGATGTTTCCTTTATTATCCTGAAATGGGATCCATAAATTGTATCACCTACCTAGACATCCCATTGGAAAGATCTATATAATGTACCAAGCTGCAAAATAAATGAAAAATAAAAAGAAAAGTAATTTATAATAAAGTATGATGTGTGTTGATACATGGGGAGGTAGATGTGGTGAGACTGGCAGACATCACAGCACATGGATGGCTGTTTAATGGAAATAGAAATGAGTTCACAGAATGGGCCAAATCAAGTTCAGGAACTATGAATTGTGATTTTTTTCTGAAACAAAAGAAATCTGACCAAAACAAGCATAGCTCTTTCTTGATTAACATGTTAGTTACCACTTGGAAAGTCAGTGTCTATTAAAACTTTGCAGAAAGACTTTGTCTATAGGTAAAAGGGAACCAGGCTTTAGAAGTAGATAACTGTACCCTTTCCTCAACACTTATATATCTGCTGAGACACTCCAAATTTGAGAGAGGTGTGTTACAGTTCATCACTGAACATTCTTGTGTTTTGTAGTCTATCTCCTCTTCATCAGGCAGTCATCCTTCCCATCTACAAAACACTGATCTTGTAATGTCTCAACTTTTTAAAAAGTATGTTTACAAACTTCTTTTGTATGTGAACATGCGCGTGTTCCTATATATGTCATGGCATGTGTGTGTCAGTCAGCAGAAAACATCAAGAACTTCATTCTCTCTTCTACCATGTGGGTCTTGGAAATTATTTTAGGTCATCAGGCTTGTAATCAATCACCTTTGCCTGCGATATATTGATCTACAAATTTTCTTGTGAGTCACCTGAACAAGATCTACACCCTTTTTCAGTATCTTCATGGTTTAGATAGTGTTACCAAAGCCCAGAAAAAGAAGGCATTATATTTTCACTAGAAGTATTCTATGATTCAGCTGTCCTGTCTGTTAAAATAATGTCTTTTGGTTGGCCTGCCTCTTTCCTGCCCATTTGGCTCACTTGTGAATGCTCTGCTATCTGATCTTGGAAAAGGTCCCTTTGCTTGGCAGAGGTCTAGCTTAGAACCTCATTCAGAATTCTGGTTAAGACTGGTCATGAATTCTGGTTAGTAGCAGACTTGACATCACCCTGAGGGATACCCCAGAGATGCAATTTAAAGGAAGAAAGATTCATTTTGGCTCCTGGTTCTAAAAATTTCAATTAATATTGATTGAACCCATTTCTTGGGGTTGTAGGTGATATAGAACAGAATGACGGTTTTTATCAGTGTGTGGTGGAGAAAAGCAGGGTATTTCATGATGAGCAGAAGAGAAGTAAGGGAACAGGGAAGGGCCAGGGCCAAGATTGACTCTTCAAAGTCATGGATCTAGTGACCCATTCTGTCCTATCTGGCCCTACCTTTCACAGCTCAACCACCTTCCAGTAGTCCATTTAGATTTTCAACCCATCATTGGATTGCACCACTGATCACATCTAAGCCCTTGTGACCCAATCTTCTCTGGAAACTATGATGTGTGCTTTTCTTATTTCTGAGGAATCTCTCAATCCAAGCTGACATGATTAATCATCACATGGATAATCAGTTCTGTATGAATTTTTTATGGTAAAATACACTTAAAACATTACTACATTTTCATTTTCCCTATTGCCTTTGATTTTGCTATGTGTGCATGTTAATATGTAAGTGGATGTGTACATGAATGAGAGTACATATGCATGAATGTAGTCTCTCCTCTCTCTCTCTCTCTCTCTCTCTCTCTCTCTCTCTCTCTCTCTCTCTCTCTCTGTGTGTGTGTATGTGTGTTTGCATATAGAGGACAGAATATAATAATATAATCTTGGGTGTTGTTCCTTAGGAGCTGCCCACCTTGTTAGCCTTGTTTGTTAGCTTGTTTGGCAGAGTCTTTTACTGATCTGAAATTCACTGACCTAGGTAGGCTGGGTGTTCAGAAAGCCTAAGGGCTTGGCTGTTACTGACTCCCTAGCACTGAGATTACAAACCACTATACCCAGCTTTTTTTCACATGGGTCTGGAGACTGAGTTCAGCTTCTCATGCTTCCATGGAAATACTTCTCTGAATGTGCTATCTCTGTATCTCAACCGACTGGCTTTTCTAAACAAAGTTGGACAAAAGGGGTTGGATAGTATTGTGTGCCTTGTGATTTATGGGGTATTAAAATAACTTTCTGCATCAAAATTTATTTTATCAGCTGATTAGGATGCCTTAGATTCTCCTATACTTCTAGTAAAGATATTTTGGGGTCATCTATCAAACGGAAACACTTCAAATGTACAGAGAGTTCTTCAGTGACCTTTCGGGCCCTCAGTTTCTCCACAGTAGAAATAAACTATGTATTGCTGTTATGAAAGTTAAAGGCAACTAATGTATGTTGTTAACACCCTTGTCATTAACTGGCAAAACCTTGTTTATTTTCAGAGTTCAGAGTTCAGAAAGAGCTCAGGAAGATAAAACACACATTTATTGCAAGACTTTTATTCTGCTTTCAGTGCAGGCATCATTAATCTATCTCAGCACTTGTATGCATGAATGTCAATCTGTCCTCAGATACCTTCTCAAATCGGAACTCTACTGTTATCTCGAATAAGAGTTCCAGGAAATACAGAATAATGGAAATATGCACAGGAATTGAACACTTTGGTCATCTTCACCTTAGCTAATTGTTGGATATTAACCCCTTTCATGTTGATGAGAGCTATGATAATTCCTTAATTATCAGAGCTAGATGAAAGGAGAAAGTTCTATAGAAAAACAAAAATTGGCAAGGAAAGCAAAATAGGAAACATCTTAGTAGATACACTGGAGAAAGACACTGAGCTCCTGGGAGAGGGCAGAGAAGTGTGCCACATAACCTTGCATTCAGAAATTCACATGCCACATGCAAGCCACCTAGCATGTATGTACCACGTAAAATACGCAGTATCTGACTATTTTTCTCTGTATATTAACATCCTTTGCTGATGTTCTCAGTATCTTTGTACTATGTCTACCTTGTTGTGGTGTTGCCTATGAAGTTTAAGCCAAATGTAACATAAGTATAATTAAGTGAAGTCAAGCACTTGTCATGTAGCAGACATTCTTCTAAGTCCTTTCAGCATTCTGATATTCATCATTCTCATGATATACCTGTGAAGTATGTACTGTCTTTATCTACATTTTATCAATGAAGATTATAAATTCTAGAGAAACCAAGTCACTGCTCAAGGACACAGCCACTCAGTGGTGAAGGCAATATTTGAACTAGACCTCTGCTGTTGAGGATCACAACATCCGGCTGCCTATGAACCTCATGTCCAGTGCAGTTCTAGGTTGGAATATGAAATCAAGGTCACAGATCTTGACCTCAGAGAGTTTAAATCTAGTAGTAGGACCTCCTCTGGGACATATAGAGATAACAAGTTAGAAGAGGATCTCTGGGCAGGCAGATTATGAAGAGATTATGCCGAAGTTTCATGAGCTGAATATAAAACCTGGGGGAGGCTGAGGCTTATCTCTTGATGTATGGAGGGGATACATTAAGAGCACATGTATCCCTTTCTAGTTCAGAAGGTTCAAAACTGAGGCTCTAGGACCCAACAGCCCATAACACAGAACATTCAGTGTTCTATAATTCTGTTTACGTCCTATTATAATTCAAAGACTATAGATATGAAACCCTGACTGCCTAAGAGCCTCAAGTGCCATTTTGATATAGAACCCATCCCCAGTGCCAGAATCCAGCCCTTTTACATCCCTTTTAATGATGGCTTTGGAAGCCACAGTGTTTCTTCACCTTTTGTGTGCTGCCTCTGGCAACCTCTAGATGGTGGTCAGCCCTCTGTACCACAGTGTCCCCAGGAGAGACAGCAGGGCTTTAGAAGGCTTTGAAAGCCAAGGCTGTGGCCTGCAAGAAAGCCTCACCTGAAATAAAGCTGGAAGAATCTGAAAAATGTGGAGAAAAATGTTCACTTCAGAAGCGAACATTGAAAGATGGCTCAGGAACATAGTAAGAAAGTTGGCAGCAGCTTAGAAAGAATTACACTCAAAGCAAACAGGGATATTTGGGGGAGGTGTAGAGTGGTGATTTGACATAGGATCTTGTTATACAGCTCAGGTGGACCCCAAAATCATCATGTAGCCTAGGCTGCCCTTAAACTTGTTGCAATCCTCCTATTTCCATTTCACAGAGTGCTGACTTTAAAGATGCCAGTCATTTTGCCACTTGCCAAATAAGTAAACCAAAGCACAGAAAGGTAAGTGCTCCTGTTTTGTCTCCTGAATTAGCATAGTTTGGATATTTCTTGTCTGAATGCCTTCGGTCAGAAGTCTTTCAAGTATGGAGTCTTTAGGATGTGACAATATTCACACACACACACACACACACACACACACACACACACACACACACACATCTTGGGGTTAAGATCCAAACCTAAACAAATAATTTATTTATTTATTATGCACATAGCCCAGAGGTAAAGTTATAAAGGACTCTATATAATTTATGCATGAGAGTTTTATGCTGTATAATTTTCTGTGCAGAAAAGTCAATTCTCTAGGACCTATAGAATTTAAAACTTTTTTGATTCTAGGATTAGGGAGACTCAACTGTAATTTGTAGAGCATATTCAAAACCCAGCTACAGCCCAGCTTTGCACTGCACAAACTGCCTTGGGAAAGATGTCAACAGAGTAATGAGGCAGTGGACATAGCCCAAAGCTGCCACAGCTTTGGTGCAGAGGTCACATGGTTCACTACAGCTCAGAAGATGAATGCTCTTGAGGTCCCAGCCCACTTCTCTCATCAAGACCACTGAGAATTTCCTGCATCTCTCTGGCTCCAGCACATATATTGGTGGTATAGTGGTGAGCAGAACTGCCTTCTAGAGTCTTTATGCTTCCAAGATCCTCCTCCCAGTTTGCACTCTGCGCTATCTGGTGGACTCTTTGTGATGGAAATATGACCACATCTCTCTCTCTCAGTGATCCTTGGTGGCTTCCCATTGCCCATGGATTTTGAATTCTTAATACTATTATAAGAAACTTCTAATGGGCTTACTCCTTGTCCTTGTGATCACTTGCTTCTCAATCATGATGGGATTTCATCTTTGTCTTAGTTTTCTGTGGCTGCTGCAACAAACACCTTTTAGAAATTTATAGAAAGCTTCTGATCTCACTTGGTTCAGCATTTCAGTCTGTCCCACATGAGACTCCTATTAAGCCTGGAATCTCTCAACATTTAGAAACTGGACCACAAATGCAATTCTTGGCTTGCTTAACTATTTTCCCCAATGTTTTTGGGCCCCTTCTAAGGTATTATATGCCCCAGTTCAGCCTAAAGAAACCTTAGGAAAACAACATCCCATTCCCTCTAAGGGCAGTTGAGTAGGCTTCTGTTTGCTCTCTTGGTCTACAAATGCTTATTTTCATTGGAAGATGGTTATAAGTTATTACTGGTCTGATACAGAGAGAAAACTAGGCTGAACCCAGGTATGTCTCACTTTTATCTTGCATCTGTTGGTAAGGAGATAGTAGTGGAAAAGAAAGAAAGGGGGATATAGAAATATAGAGGAGGATAGAACAAAAGGTAGATGATTGAACCTACTCCTTAACTCAAGGCCTTAATGTTATCACAAAGAAGGTTATCTCTAAGTCATTGGTATAGAATTTTGGATATTTGTGCAAATCGTCATCATGTCAAATACTAGTCTGATTTATCACAAGAATATATAACCTAAGTCTAACATATAGATATGATTCTATAGATATAGAAGATAAAATAGTTAAATAAGTTCTTCAAAAGCCTTAGAGATCCACAGACTATGGCATTTAAAGATGTTTTTATTATTCTAAAGATTTTTTGACAATGACATGCTAACTCCTGACAAAATCCATCCGACCTCAAAGAAGATGATGAGCATCAAAGAACCTTCTTAAGGAGGTAGCTTCCCAGACACTGGGAAAAATGTCCTCATTTTTGCCATAGACAAAATTCTGCCTAAAAATGATTGAGCTTAGATGCAGGCAGAGTCAACAGCAGAATTCTGCCAAGACAGGGTAAGCAAGTCCTCAGTAGTTCCTGCCTTGCAAATAAGTCTGGCAGAGATATTATGCTAGAAGGCCGAAGATGAGACTCCATCGTTATAGAGAGTGTTGGGTGACTGCTCAGGCAGTAAACTATCTCAGTCATTTTTCTCATTTTTGAAGCTGCCAACCAGCACTACTGGTTCACTCAGGCATTTAAGTTTTATTCCTTCTTGGGTTTCTGAGGGGGGTTGAAGACCAGATAGTTTAGTTTTACAATCAAGTTTAGTTGGTTAGGGGATAAGATCTTTTTAGATCAAGATAAAATATTTAAGTTAATAGAGATGAGATATGATAGATATTGAATTTCGTTCAGGAATTTAGACCCAATAAGATAGGAAAGACATTTACTTCAAGTTTGACAAATACAAATAGCCAAACCACTGTGAATGTAACGTTTATATAACTCATGATTGTCTCATGGTTCCCCCTGCTGTATGTAGTTTGTTTTATTCATGTGTAATAATATAAATACATATGTTAAAAAATAAATAACACAAAATATTTAAAAACTTATTGTACAAATTATTGCCTTATAGTTTTAGAGGACAGAGATCTTAAAAGGGTTTCATTGAATGGAAATATATGTGTCAGCAATGCTGAATTTGGAAGACCTACTTCTTGACTTTTTTCAGCTCATAGAGGCTACCCATATCCATTGGCTCATAGGCTCTGTCTTCATAGTTAGCAAGGGAAGATGGGTTCTTTTTATACATTGCATCATTCTACCTCCGCTGCCTTTATCATTTCTTTTTGAAAGATGCACAGACACACAGACACACAGACACACACACACACACACACACACACACACACACACACACATTAGCATGAGTAATGACTTACAATAACTGCATCCCTGGAGCCCCTGCCTAACCCACCTCAGACAATTGTGAATCTTATAATTATTTTCAGCTTCCTAAGCCATGCATATTTCCTAGCTTCTTAGGAGCCTCCTTTTTGTCTCCAGGCGGAAAGGTTTCAATTCTGAGAAGACAGACACAGAACACCTAACAATAAGCAGTGCATATGGAAGCAGTATATGGGAAAAGGAGGGCGGGAAGAGAAAGCAAGGGAAGAGAAAAGAAGAGAAAGGAAAGGAAGGGAAGAGAAGGGAACAGCAGCTAATATCTTTGACTTTCCATAATATAAAATCTAGAATTTGGAAGCTGATAAGCAAATGTTGTTTATACTTAGCATGTAATAGTTCAGAAACAATATTTGTCCATGCAGAAGAATTAGCCTGGCACAGAGATACAAACTTATAATCTCAGCACCCAGTACAGGATCAGGGATGCAAGAGTAGTCCTTTCTGCATAGCAACTTTGAGGTCAGCCTGGGCTGTATGAGATCCTGTTTCAAAACAACAGAAAGAACAAAGAGGAGAAGGAAGAGGAGGAGGAGGAAGGAGAGAAGGAGAAGGAAGAGGAGGAGGATAAGAAGGAAGAGGAGGAGGAGGAGGAGGGAGAGTAGGAGGTCTAGAGAGATGGATCAGCAAATTGCTGTTTTTTTTTTTATGTTATGAATTATTCCCAGTACACACACTGGGTAGTTGATAACGACTTGTATCTCCATAATTCCAGCTTTAGGGGATCTGAAACTCTATTCTGATTATATTCACACATGTGATGCTCTCTCTTTCTCTCTTTCCTTCCTCTTTCCCTCCATCCCTCCCTCCCTCCTTCCCTCATTAATACAAATGCACACCTTCTGTACATATGAGTCAAGAATGTTAAGACAGGAAAATAAGAGGTAATGCTTTTAACTGCAAAAGAAAAAGTGCACACACAAGACTTTTAGTTTATAAGCTACAAGGTTCACAGGGGTCATCATGCTGCCATTCATTTCTGGGGTCTTTGGTTTTGGATGTACATCCTCAGTGTAAGACAACTGATCTGGTATCCTGCTCTGGCTGTCTTCTCATCCTCCTCTCCTTGCCCTTCTTGGGAAAGTGCTGAGGCCAAGCAAGCTTGTCTAGAATGAGAAGGCTGCAGAGCAGTCCTGAATTAATGGAAAATCTGTCTGATTTACTTCTGTGGCATGTCTGGAATATGAAGGAGGCTGAGTCTAGGAGTTGGGACCCAGATTCTGCTCAGCCCAGTGGAAGGCACCTGGAGCTAGAGCTATAACCAGAAGCCAGACCTAAAATATTCTTTGTTGGTGTCGTATATCCTAAGACAGAAGGTTTCAAGCCTCTAGTGAGTGTGTGTGTGTGTGTGTGCGTGCGTGCGTGTGTGTGTGTGTGTGTGTGTGTGTGTGTGTATGTGTGACACATGTGCAGGTGTGTGATTGTCTGTGTTCACACTATCCTCTGCAATGCATTTTCATGTGCTCATCATTTGAGAGTTTTTAGAACATTTTCTATTCTTTATTCTGTGCTTTCCTCATAGTGAGGCCCAGGGAGGTTGATTTTTCTCTCCTGTCTTTGTAGAACTACCTCCTCCACTTTCCCTTTCCTCTCACAAAATGGAGAAATGGAAGGATGAAGTCCACTTTAGGATGGAGCTTGCTCAAAGCTATGCAGTGAAACAGAGGAACTGTAGCTTTTCTCTCCATGTCAGGTGACAGCACAATCTGAAGCATTCCTGAGTGTGTCCGAAAGCTAGCCAGCCATCATGTCCCTTTGGTCTTACAGCCACACGCCTGGTTGAGGAGTCGTCCTCTTTGAATAATTGCTTTAGTTCTCCTTTCAGACAGGCCTCTTGCATTATCTAACCTGCTTGCATTGCACCCCTTCTCTGAATGAGGGTCCATGAGATCTCAGTATCAGGGAGAACTGCTCACAACTTGTGTCGGCTGTGTTAAAACTAAAGCTTTAAGTATTGAGAAGACATACAGTATGTCATCACAGCACAGATGAGACATTTTTCCTAAAGAATCAATGCAGAGCTAAAATTATGATACAAGCTCAGTAAAAGTTTCAGGATGGGTAATGGCATCCATGACAGTGGCTCTTTTTATGGGTTCCTCATGGTAGCAGATGGAGGACATTTTGAGACATAAGTCAGAGTCTGGAAAATGGGTCATGGTTAAGAGCAAGCAAAGAATGTATTTCCCTTCCCAGCTGCTTGAGGGTGGACAGTCTGGAATAGCAAGGTACATCTTCCAGGAAGCTTTTTTTTAAATGTCAGTAGTAAGAGCCTTAGTAGGATTTGAATAGGGCAGTGATAGAGGTTACATTCCACTGAGTGAAGACAGAGTTAAAAGATTTTTTAGAGACCAGCTCCCACATAGAAAGTGCTCAACCAGTGCCTACAAAGTAGTATCAATTCTTACAGCAATTCTTGGTGATCTGGTTGTCTGGTAGAGGTACACTCATCTATACATCTCTTTCCAGACTTTGACACTATTTTTGCCCTCTGCTTCTCTAGGTGCTGGCGAGGAAGCCTAATCTCATCATGGGGTTGAGATTATGGTTTCAGGTACACATCAGGACTAGAGTTTAAACCCTACTCTGGTTTCCCTGCACCATGTTGCACCTGATTTGTAGACAAAGATAGGACTGGGAGCACAGTACCTGAGGAAGCAAAGAGCTAGGGAAGGAGGGTTGCATTTCATCTCAGCATTTATATTTCCCCAGAGTGAGTCCCTCTGCATTTCAAGACCAGTGGTAACACACTTAATTGAAAACCGTAATTCCAGCTCTCATTAATAACCCATCTTGGGGAGTAGTGGGCTCCATGACCATTAGTGATGAGAAAGATGCAGACACAGGTCTGTAGAGGGGAGCAGAAAGCGTCTGGTTCATTTTACAGTTGATTATAGTGAGTTAAACTCTGCCCTGCATGTAAGTTGTATATTTAATAGGAGAAGTTGGCAATATGTGAAGTTATCAAAATACCACAGGTGCATTGGCAGGCTTCCAGGCAGCATTGCTCATCTTAAATGGCGTGGTGACCCCATAGCAATGGGGTTTGGGTGCCATTGAACAAGATTGATAATGTGATTGAACCTAATCAGTCTTAGGGAAACAAGGGACCTTCATCAATTGACTGCAGAGTCCCAAGGCTCCTGTGAAATACTCCCTGCTGTGTCATCATCACCTGTGTGATGAGAAGGTTGAAGGAATCCTGTGTTCTATAATCCTGTGCACTGTCTTTGACAAGAAGTCCCCCTTTTCTGAACCTCAGTGTTGACATGTGTACAATGAGATAAAAAAAAAAAAGATGATGCTGTCACATATTCTATAATTAGTATTTAGTTCCTGAACCCAGCTTGACCAAAGTGCCATATGGACTCTGATGCAACAATACCATTATATTAGAATTACATTATACTGTAGACAAAACATAAAGTAATATGTGAACTTATCTTCCAATAAATCTTTATTTATAAAAACAGGCAAAATTTATTGATTTGCACACTTGGTTGCAGTTTGTTGGTCACTGATCTAGGACATTTTGGACAAAATCTCAGCTAAGTGAACAGCATGTGGAGGCTCATGTGTCAGTCTCTCCTGCTAGGTTGTGGCTAGCTTAAAGACAGGAGAAAGGTTGCCTTAGATTTCTTTGCATTTATAGGAACCAACTCCCTGTGTTATCCTACTTAATTATCTCAGAAATAGATGCACTCTACTTTATCCCTGCTTTCAGACAGAGACACAGAGATGCAGAAAAGTAAATAATTTGGTTGGTAAATGTTGGAAGCAGGCTGGCACCAGTGTTCTTATCTTTTCTCAACCACAACCCCACAGTGACTGGGATAGACGACCTGATAGTCATTAGCCAGTTGAACACTGAGTAGGTAATGTTGTAATTTCCCCACCCAGAAAGAGGCTTCCGACTCTTCCACAGCAGCACTTACTGTATGCCTGCCCCATTAAATTACCCATTAGAGTTGGCTCACCTCTCATGTATACAGATCTTCCTGAATCTATTGCCTAATGTATTTGTCTGCTCTGTCCCCTGCTTTCGAGATGACCACCCTTTCTCTAGAGTTGCCCCACCTAGAGATGAGTGTTGAATTAATTCTGCACCAGTGACCAAAGCCTGGGGAGGGTTTGGGTTAGAAGTTGTACTGGTTCTTAGTATGCTTTGCCAAACCCATTTCCTGTGGATTAGGTCCTAAATCCCTATAGTTTAAAAACAAAAATCTGTTAACTTGGCTCTGGGAGGAGGACAAAAAGTCCTTGAAATTCTAGTCTCGTCCCTAAGTACTCATGGCCAGAGTCCACAGAAGCGTGCTGGTTTGATTTGCAAAGGTATAAAATGCAAGCAGACAGGGATGTGAACATTGCATATTTTAGTTTTCATGTGCATTCTTTAGCCCTACTTAAGACTCAGGGCTTGTACTAAATGCATGATGTATCCAGCCTTTTCTAATGCTTAACAGCAATATTAGGGTGTGTGGCATAAGCCCACTACCTACATGGGGAAACTGAGGCTTAACCACTTAACAACAACACTCCCAAGGGTGTTTATGTGTGAAGTCAGCATTCATACCTGAAGCTCATTTCAGCAATTATCTACTATTCTTGACTTTTATCCAAACGCCTCTAGGAGGAGTGTGGAAATGAGATGTACTCAGTGTTGTTCTGTGTTCTCAGTTTCATGCTACTTAGGTTCTCACACATCTTGATAACCTAAGAATTTATTGTTATTTGATAGATTGGAACATGACTGTTCTTAAGGACCACACATTTTCCCTAAGATCACAAGACTGATCCAAGAAGAAATGATGTTCAGTTTAGGGGTCTCCAACTCTGAAGAGCAACTTCAGGATTCTTTTGCCCTTTGGAAGCACAGAGGATTAGTTTTAAAAATAGAACTCTGAATCACAGCAAAATTGTGAAACCTGAGAGTGAGAGTGAGGGCTGGGATAGTGTACCTGAGTCTCCTAAAACTCTCTTGGCTAGGGTAATGTGCCTGGGTTTTCTAAAGTTCCTCTGGCTGGGGTAGTGTACCTGGGTTTCCTAAACCTCCCTTGGAAGACTCTGCTGTGGAAGCAGGGTACCAGCTATAGCCGTACACTTTGGACTTGGGGGAAGTCATCTGGGGAACGTCTATGTTCTTTTTTCCTCCAGGTATCTAGTATTATGGAGAGAGAGAGAGAGAGAGAGAGAGAGAGAGAGAGAGAGAGAGACAGAGAGACAGAGAGACAGAGAGAGACAGAGAGAGACAGAGAGAGACAGAGAGAGAGAGAGAGACAGAGAGAGAGAGAGAGAGAGAGAGAGAGAGAGAGAGAGAGAGAGAGACAGAGACAGAGACAGAGAGACAGAGAGAGACAGAGAGAGAGACAGAGAGACAGAGAGAGACAGAGAGAGACAGAGAGAGGCAGAGAGAGAGAGAGAGAGACAGAGACAGAGACAGAGACAGAGAGACAGAGAGAGACAGAGAGAGAGAGAGAGAGAGAGAGAGAGAGAGAGAGAGAGATACAGAGAGACAGAGAGGCAGAGACAGAAACAGAGACAGACAAAGACAAAGACAGAGACAGAGAGAGACACAGAGAGACAAAGAGAGAGTCACAGAGATAGAGACAGAGAGACAGAGATAGAGACAGAGAGACAGAGGCAGAGAGTGACAGAGAGAGACAGACAGAAAGGGACGGAAAGCTGTGAATGCTTGGGTAAGTGACTTGCTATCTAAGGCTGTAGTGGAACACAGTCTGACATCAAGGAAGAAGGGGTCTGGGAATCTTAAGGTCTGTAGGACAGGGGTTTAGAAGTTGTGTAAGAAGGAGACAGCTGAAGGTGGCATTTGGAGGTCAGAGAAACCTCATCCATGTAAGTTCAAATATTCACAAGTAAAGTAGCTTCAGTCAATGCCTGCAGACACACAGCCTTCAGCATCCACATGTACAGTGTGAAAATAGAGTTGGTCTTCTCACAGAGCTTTTAAAAACATTGAGGAGCGTGCCCTAAGCACTATGTCTATATTTAGGAAGTCAAGCCCCCCCCCCCCCTTTTTAAACCTGATTTCAGCCCTGGGTTTTCTTTTACAATTGTAAGACATGGCAAGCTGAAAGCATGTTTTCACTTCACCTTGAATAACACACATCCAACAAACTCACCCATCTCAAGTAAGTTCGAGCATAAAATAAGGCAGCCAATGTTACTGCACTCCTATTGTGAGTATTGCCCTTGATGTTTCACAGAGGAAGTAGGTGAACCATGGGGTCTCTCTGAAATCTACTACTATACTTCCTAACAGAGTAGAGAAATGCAGGACTCAGAGTCCATAAAATGGGTGGCTTGATGCTGCCTGAGACCACCTGTCCGAGGGCACAATACAGAGAGACCCTGTGAGGATGATGACAGCAAGCATCCAACATCATAGGTTAAGAGCTTCCTGAACTAGTGTTTCAGCTATTCCTGTCTCACACTACATATCTGAATTTGAGGCCATCAGTTAGGGCTTCAGCTTCCTCATCTGTCTTCAGGACTTGCAACGGACAGTCTCATTTAGGAGAGAAGGAACAAGACTCTTTTTTAAAATTGTCCTTTTAATATTATGAGGTAAAAGAAAAATGTAAAGGAAACAACATAGTATTATGTTAAACTCACCAATTCATTTGTTAATAAGATGTATATGGTAGCCCAATGTATAACGTACGTAAACCTAGTCTCTCTCACAAGGTATAAAATAGACAGTGAAAACTACATTATTAACTGATTTCTCAGAAATATCTGTTGTTGAAAATTATGTAAACAACTATCTAACAACCACTGCTATGTTTGTTGGCAAAATAGGAATGCAAGGAGCCAGCATTTGTCCCATTCTTGACATAAACCAGGCTCTGTCCTAAGCTTTTCTCTGGAGTAGCATTTAGTCCACTCATAAGTCTGTGTAATCACTTATCTTTGACTTCACAGGTATAGAAACATTCAAAAGGAGGCCAAAGGTTTCTCAAGATTGCATGACTGATGGATAAGTGGCAGGGTTTGAGGCAGTGAGCATCAGCCCACTGTCCTTACCCTTAGAGAACTGATAACCCAATGAAAGCAGTAGTTTGATGGTTATCAGGGAGAGGAGAGGGTTACAAACATGTTGAGGGAGCACAGAGGATTTGCCCAGCTCCGACTTGGAGGCATCCGGGAAGATACTTTGGAGAGATTAATGAATATGTAGAAAGGAGTTATGAATTGTCAGTCGAATTTGGAGGTGGGGCGAGGGTTTGGGATTGGGCAAGTGAATTAGGCATGTCTTCTAGCCAGTGAGTACTAGACAAGAAACGTTTGGCAGACAGAGATTTCAGGGAGTATTAAAGGAACAAAGGGAAAGCTCCATGTGGCCTGAGATGTTGAGTTGGAGTTTATAGAGAGCAGGGAGTGGGATGTAACTTGAAGTCAGACCATGCTAAGGATTTAAAAACCCCACTGAGATCCTGCTATAGCTAAAATTGACAGGGTGGGGGTGACATGTCTCTAGCTGAGTCTTTTGCAAACGTAGAATGAAACTGGAAGCCACCCTGCATCTCTAACTGCTATCCAATCACAGTTTCAGAAGTCATTCTGATTACATTAACTCATTTCAGTATTTGTTCTGAGCTATTCATAAAACAGCAGACCAAAATAAAAAGGGGAAAAAGCAGAGAAAGAACGAAACTACAATAAAGAATCAAATTAGACGTGATTCAGAAGAGAATCAAAGACATCAGGATTTTATTTCACAAGGATAAGATATATTGGCTTCTATAACAAGACAAGCCAGAGCCATTACTGAGCATGAGTCCCTTTTGTAGGAACATTGAGCTATTGGCCCATAAACTCTGACTGCCTGGCTGGGGCCATGAAAGAGAAATTCTGGATAGATGGATTGTCCATATAACTGAAGCAGTAACAGAACCAGGTATCCAACGGTCTAGCCTTCCTTGTGCCATTAATCTGAGAGCAGTGACCATCAGTCAGCATTAAAGGAAAGAAAAGATGCATGTTGCTCTTTCCATGATGTACCTTGGGTGGGACTGAATCCTTATATTGTTGGCTGCCACTTCACCTGCTTTTGCAGAGGACACTACCTTTTTTCGGAATTGCCTTGGAGTTGTGCATTTCAACGCTTTCTTTCGGAAGACTATAAGTTGCTAAAATCAAGGGCTTTGCCTTGTATTATTTTTCTCTGTGTTCATCCACTGAATCCCAAAGCATCCTCAGAGAGCACTTAGATTTCTCAAGCTGCTGCTGAGAATCTAGGTGTGCTGAGTTAGTGGCTGGACCAGAGCAAAGCTGGATTTGCTCACTTCTCTTCCCTTGAGTCCTCTCAGTGTTACCACTCCATGGGCTTGAATCTTCAGTTCCCTCATAGCCCCTATCTTCTAGAAGACATTTCAGCTTACTAAAATACACAGGCTGCAATAAATAAGCTTTTCAGATTGTGTAGCTGGGACAGTTTTCTATCTCACAGAATGGCCAGGAGCATACAGCTAGGGTAGTTGAACCAGCTCTGCCACTTACATGCAGTGTGACCTTAAATACAGAGCTCAGAGGCTCTGAAAGGGCATTGGATGTGACAATGTAGTGAGACAAAACATTTATTTGTGTTTAGTTGAGTAATGTCACTGGAGTTGGTGGCCTTGAATTATTCACATTGTGGAAGACTACCAACATTGTTGAACAGGTAAGGAGTCACAACATTAAAAACTAGACTTGGAGTTTTGTGGTATCATCTGGAAAAGATGATTATTCCCACCCCAGACTCTCTGTTCTGGATTTTCAGAGGGCTGCAGTAGCTCTGTCACACACCCAAGCAGAGGCTGAATGTGGTTTCTTATGTAAACAAATGACCACAGACTTTGGGACTAGGCCAGAGTAAGGATTTTAAAAGCAAGAAGACATTTTAGAAAACTGAAAGTGACCATTGCTTGTTTTGACATAGACCCTCAGGCTGTTGGTATTCTAATTCCCCTGCAAATGGACAACCAAGCTGCTTCTATTGGTCAATGTCCCACTGACACCTTGTCCCTTTTTGACTAACATCTCATCCCTCTACTCCTAACACACATACTGTCTATGTCCATCTGGCGTTGGCATTGCTAACTGAGCAAAGGCCAGAGTTAGGGTCCAACTTGACCACGTGTATACTCTGTGACCTCAGGAGAGTTACTTAATGTTGTATCTCTGAGACTCAGTTTCTCTGTCTGCAGTGTAGGGTTGACACTGTATACACTATGAAGTGCATGGAAGAACCAAAAGGAGAGCTCATCTGAGTGAGGACAGTCCTGTTTATACTGGTTATTACTGGCTCATAAAAAGAGATGGAAATTCTCTTGGGAAAACAAAATTGCCAATGTCCAAAAATTATAGCTCAGTACAAGCTTCCCAGATGGACCACATCTACATCATATGAATGGAAGTACTGTAGAAAGGCCATCTTTGCTTCAGTAAGACTTTATATGTGTGTGTGTGTGTATCTCTCTTGCTTTCTCTGTGTCTGTCTGTCTGTCTGTCTGTTTCTCTCTCTTTGTGTGTGTGTGTGTGTGTGTGTGTGTGTGTGTGTGTGTGTGTGTGTGTGCATGTGTTGGTGCTATTGCCCACGGGTGTACATGTGGAAGCCAATAGTTAACATTGGATGCTTTTCCTTAATCAGTTTTCTACCTTACATGTTGAGCCCATGTCTCCCTTAATCCTGGAACTCATCTTTTCAGCTAAAGTGGTGGTCAACAAACTCCTGGGGTCCACCTCTGTCTGCTTCCATAGTGAGGTACAAGTATGCACTGCCATGCCTGAAATTTCCATGGGTCTTGAAGAATCAAACTCAGGACCATATACTTGAGCTATCTCAAGATTTTATATTTTTATATTTAGAAAGAAGCATATATCCAGGCTAAAATGTTTATGTATCTTGGCTCCTTTTCCACAGAGCTTTAAAAACAGCTAAGACACAATGAAATACTCTCTCATAACATGGATGCAGGACCTGGCCATTATGATCACCATTTTATAGCCATTAAGGTCCAGAGAGGTTAAATGATTTGCTCAAGGTCACACAGCGAGTCCAGCTCAAACTCCAGATCTACTAACTCAGGATGACCCATTAAAGCATGGCACCCTGT
This sequence comes from Acomys minous, assembly GCF_964271855.1. Classification (NCBI taxonomy): domain Eukaryota; kingdom Metazoa; phylum Chordata; class Mammalia; order Rodentia; family Muridae; genus Acomys; species Acomys minous. The sequence continues at coordinate 161,576,631 of NC_140483.1, read as the reverse complement.
CCACCAAATAAAGAACACAAAGTGAAACGCTGATTGTTAAAGAAGGAAAATAGCTATTGAGCTACAGAAGTTGACATTTAGCCAGCCAGAAATCATTAATGTGGCCAGGTTTAAGGAGAGCTCTATTAAACTGTCCATCAAACTCTTTACTCTTAAATGGATTTATTGAGAGAAAGAAAAGTCCAGGGTAGCAATAACATATTAAAAGTGGCTTTTCCTTTTTCCGTTGAAGTCCATGGTGAGTGCTGGGGAGAGAGATACACTTTGGAGGGGAAGAGTTCTAGACTGTAAAGATGAATTTCTTAGAGGATCAGAGCAACAGAGAAATAGCATGGTGTGCTGGAGATGACTGCCTTGCATTACCTGATACACTTCACCTCTTCTCCAAGAGTGAGAAAAGTGCTGTGTGCATGCAATATGATCATGTGGATAAGTCTCCGAGACTGGCTCACAGTCACTTTATAGCATGCTGATATTTGATGTTACTTATGATAGAATGTTGGTGCTAGGGGTATATGTCAGTCAGCAAAGTGCTTGTCATGCACACATAAAAGCTCGAGTTTAATTCCCAGAACCCACATAAAAAGCTGATCACTGTGTTTAATGGATATAATCCTAGTGCTTTGTATGTTGACACAGGAGGATCCCTTGGACTTGTCAACAACAGAACCCAGCATACTTGGTGATTCCAAGGCCAAGCAATGAAAAAACCTGTCACAAATAAGAAAACAATAGCTTCTGAAGAAAATTAGCCCAAGTTGTACTCTGTTTTCTATGTACACATGCACACATGGGCATACATACTTGTACACACATAAGCACCAAAACTCACATATACACACAGAGCACAGAGAGGAAAGGAGAAGTGAAGGAGGGAGGAGGGAGAGGGAGAGGGAGAGGGAGAGAGAGAGACAGAGACAGAGAGACAGAGAGAGACAGAGAGAGAGTGAGAGAGGAGGGAAAACACAGAGGTAGACACAGACACAGAGAAGTAGTAATAATGATATTAATAGAAGAAGAGGAGGAAGAGGAGGAAGAAAAAGGAGGATGAGGAGGAAGAGAAGGAAAAGAAGATGATGAAGAAGAATTATGTTCCAGAAGCTAAACAAAAGTAAACCCAGAGCAGACAAAGAAGGCAAGCATGAGAAGAGAGGGGAAAAAGGAGAGACAAAGAGAATAGTGAATTTCCAGGACAGCATCTTCATCAGAGAGGTCCAGAAGAAGAAAAAAAAAGATCCATGAGACCCAAGAGATTCAGGAGAGCTTTAAGAAGAGGCAGCACGGTCCTGGGAGTGAGTAAAGTTTTCTTCTCAATGAGATTATGGATTTCAGCCTTCCATTCTGCGTAGTGACAGAAGATCAAGTGTTGTCTTTGTGAATATCAATTCCAGTTCTCTGATATGTGCTGGAAACAATGAGGATCAAGTTCCAGACCACACTGCCACCGAGATCTTTGTTGTGAACAGTGAGGTGTAATCCACTTCTTCAGTATACACAGCCATTTGGAACCTGGGCCTTTTGATGGGAGCCTTTCACTCCATGCATAGACATGGCATGAACGCTGACAAAGTAGCTGCTGTGTGAGGTACTAGTCTTCAAGGTATGCAGAAAAGTCAATGGCAGTGGTGCCTGGGACGCACAAACCAGTCATTACTGAGCTTGCTTAAAGAAAACTAGAAGATAAACTAGGATAAATAGGGGTGGGACATTCCATGAAGCGGGCTCACATGGGCCAATGCTCTGGGCCTGAAACCACTTGCCTCCTGTAGAGAATCAGGTTCAGGCCTTTCTCGGTGTTGTGAAGTGGGAAGGTGGACTATGGATATACAGAATATGAAAGGTCTTACATGCCTTATTCAAAAGTCACAGGTTTGGGCATTTGCTTTTCCTGGGGGCAATTGGACTCGTGTGTGTGTGTGTGTGGGGGGGGCTGAATGCTTTATTTGAAAACTATCGACCTTAGAGAAAGGCAGTGTGAGACCTGGGGAAGGTATATATATGGAAGTGGAGAACAGTGAGCAGAGGCTGCCATGGCCACCTCTTTTACCCTAGCTGATTTGAGGGATGATATTTGGCATGATTCTTCTTAGCTAAGGTCTTTATATTTACTTAACTGTTACTCAGAGTCCTCTCTCCTTCTCCTCGACACAACTGCTGGTAGGCAGTGTTACTGGGAAGGTCTGAGTTCCTGGAGGTCTGAAACCATTCTCCAACCAGTCATTGAGGGTCTCCCTTTCTTCCTCTTATTGTGGAGGAATTGGTAGTGCTCAGTCTCCCCTTTCATTGGAGCTGTATGATTAGGATGCAACAAAGTGTGTTGAGGTTGAACAGGAGTATTACAAACAAGGACTGGACAGTTATATCCAGCCTGGGAGGGATTATTAGAAGACAGGGTTGGCCATTTTAAAGAAAGTATGGATGAGGTGGAGAAGGCCACAAACATGATGCTAAAGAGAGCTGTGCAAGCAAAAGCTGTAACAGTAAATAACCTGGTGTGTTGAGGACAGACAAGGTGTAGTCTGCAATGTATGGTGGGAGGTGTCCCTGTCCCATTTTAGAGGTGGGCTTGCATTCCTTCCCACCCCATGCCAGATATGGGAGCCAGGGCTAGCTATTTGACTTTTCTGAACTCTGGTTTTCTTATTCATTCAGTTGGAGGAAATGATACTTCATTTGCAATACCACAAAAATGAATCAGGGAGATGGGTATTGAAGAACATCTATCCCCATGCTTGTTCAATAAGCAATAGCTATTATCATACTTATTTTCATTCTCAATGCATAAAGATTCAAAATAGAATCTAAGTTTGGCATCTAAAAGCTTTTTCTCCTTAAATGCCAATTCTATTTGTTCAAAAGAGGAGGTGATATGATCAATTAGTAATGCCACTGACGATAACCAAATGTTGTCTAATTAAACCTAATATTGTTTAAGATACAGAAAGCATGAGTATAGGGTGTGAGGCTTGTATTATCCCCATAAGGATGGGTGGGTATTGCAAAGGTAGAAAGACATGTGTGAGTGCATGGTGGGGGTGGTGCTGATTTTTCATCTTCTTGGCAACATAGCATTCTATTTTGGGGCCCAGCATCACAAGCCAAAGGGTTAGCAGTGCATCCTATATCTCCTGGCTGCAAAGAAAACATATGTCCTCTTTCTTGGTAATGGAATGGCTGCTTGAGCAGAATGGGGGAGGAGGAGGGCAAGAGGTGTGAGCTTCATGTCCCAAACCTCCAGGTCTCTGGGAACTTTCTGGAATGCTAAGCTGTTTATTTTGGGAGTCTTTCAGCTTAGTCAGTTGGTATTTAGAGACAGCTAGAAATTTTTGCATTACACTTTCATTCCAATAGAAAAGAGAGAGAGGGAAAAAAAAATCTGAAAACCCCGAAACTCCTTCCAAATACTGGGAAGTCAAACAAGGACAGCCTGCCTCCAGCCTGCTCTCCTCCCCCACTTCAACCCCCTTCCCTCAACTCCACAAAGAGACAGAAGGAAAAGAAGCAGCCATATGATGAATGCATGCAGCGAGGAGTGAAAAGGTTCCCCTGAAGATGCCAGACAAGGAGACTCCCTCCACATTAGCTGATACCAGAAGCTTTTATCAGTAACTGTGAAAGGAGACAGTTGAGGAAGGCCACAGCCTAGATTGGATTTCCATAAGGGTGACTCTTCCATCCTCGTGTGCGGTTTAAAGAGGATCTCTTTAAAAAGTTTCCATTAGCAATGTGATTGATCTTCTGATGAAAGCAGTAAGAAGACCTCCAGAAAAAAAATGCGATTACAATGCAGAGTGGACACATACTAAGTAGCAGGTTTGAAGTTCACAGTTAGTACCCTCTATAAACCATACTTAGATGTGACTTTCATTATTTCTTTGTAACTGTCCTTAGCTCCTAAGTCCACATCTTTGCCATGGGCTGGAAACTTAATCTTGTACATCAAACGATTTGACTCTGATTCAGATGTCATTGATTTAGGGTTTAAATGCAGGCAGGTTAACAGTCCTGCTACTTTCTACTTCTTTTTTTCTTGAAGTGTGAGGGGGGAACTCATTTCTGTCAGCCCTAACTTTTATCAGCCTGGGATTATCAGGAGGGCGTTTGGTCCTTATGGGGGCACTGTGATTTTGTGAGGGCTCTCCATGGCAGATCTCTGGCCTCTATCCAGAGCTGCCTATTACTACTGTGGGCTTCCCCATGGCTATCACTCACAATGTTACCCTATGTCTTTTAAAAATCTTTCTTTCTCTCTTTCTCTCTTTCTCTCTTTCCTTCTTTCTTTCTTTCTTTCTTTCTTTGTTTGTTTCTTTGTTTCTTTCTTTCTTCACTTTACATGCCAACGTAACCCCTTCCTTCCTCTCCTCACTGTACTACCCACCCTCTCTCCTTCCCTCTTCTCACTCTTGTCCTTTCCCTGCCCCTCAGAAAAGAGGAGGCCCCCTCCCAATCCACTCCAGCACATCAAGTAGCATCAGAACTGAGGCCATCTTCTTCCACCATGGTGGCCTGGCAAGGCAGCTATGGCAGGAGGAAGCAGGCAACAGAATCCATATCAGAAACAGCTCCCATTCCCCTTATTAGGGGACCCACACAAAGACCAAGTTGCTCATTGTGTACATTGTAAGGGGCCTAGGTCCAGTTCATGCATGGCTCTTGGTTGGTACTTCAATCTCCACAAGACCCTGTGGGCACAGGTTAGTTGGCTCTCTTGTTCTTCTTATGGAACTCCTGGGCCCTCTTTGTCTTTCTATTCCCTCTGCCCCACTCTTCCACAAGACTCGCTGTGGTCTGCTTAATGTTTGGCTATGAGTCTCAGCATCTGTTTCTATCAGCTGCTGGGTGGGGCCTCTCAGAAGACAGCTATGCAAGGCTCCTGTCTGCAATCATAGCAGAGTGTCATTATTAGTGTCAAGGTTGCCTCTTTCCCATGAGGTGGGTCTCTGGCTGCTTGCACTGTATCTTAACAGAACTCTCTTTACCTGTCCTAGTACAGTTGACCTGTCTGTATCCTCAGTGTTACATGGTATTTGAAATGTAGGGGTCTGTCCCTGGCTCATCCTTTTACCAAGCTTGATGATTTTGACTACCTGGCAATTGCTTTCTATAGCCATCACATGATTTTACTGTTTCTAATATTCACTCCATTTGCTTATGACTTGGAATTCTTTCTGTAAAGGAAGGGCATATGACAACCTTTCTACCATAGATGTCTCCACTTTTCCTGACTTTTAGCTCAGCCACTTCCCATAGTCTATAGAAATTTGACGAAAACAATGGAATGTTATTTCCAAGCTTTCATAGGCCCATTACACTTGCCCCCTATCACCTAGGTCTTTCCTATCACCAACAGAACATTCCTAAACTTGCCCTTTCGGTCTAGGAAGAATAAAAGATATGTAGGAATAGAACCAGTATGCCTGTGCCTATCTCCTAGCCAAAACAGATTGACTTCTGCCTGATTTGTATGTCTGTGTATATAAAACATTGCAATAGCTACTAAGATTCTGCGTTTGTTACACAGCATTTTTTTTTGGCAATAAGTAAATAGTACACAACTATACACAGCTTAAGAGGCTAGAAACTGGTTACCTAAAAGTCTATTCTTTCTCTTCTCATGCTCTTTCTCTTCTTACTTCATTAAACTTTATTTCCTTTCATAGTGGGAGAAAGCATCTCTGAAAGCATTCTGTTTTTCTCTCTTCTTCTGTGTTGTCTTTTCTCACTTAGCTCTCGTTTTTTGGTCCTGATGAGAAAAGTTATGCTCATGGGTATCAGAAGGCCATTTCCTCTCAAACTGCCCCGTTTGTGTACACCCAATCGAATTGGTAGTCTCTGTTATAGTGTAAGAAGACAAATCCATTGAGAAAGGCAAATGCGGGGCAAACGTTTAGCTTAGCTTGCTGTATAGTGCTTGTGAATGAGGCAGGTGGCTTCGGAGTTCCCCAGGGATTCTACTTTCTCCTGAAGCACTGTGTTTGCAGTACTATTCACTTCTTTAAACAGTGTCAAACATGGCAGAGATCTGTGAATCCAGGAAGGTCCAGGGACATCACTGACCTGCAATTTTAAATCCGTGCCCTGCTACCAACACAAGCATGTATGGAACCAGTGTAATGAGCTTCATGGCTGGAATCGCTACAGTTTCTAGCTAATGCACAAGACTGTACACATTTATGGGTGCTGTATTATGTCTTATGTGAGTGTGTGTGCACACATGATGTATGTACATATATGTGCACCCAGAATTACATACAGATTCCGGAGGAGAACTTTGAATGTCTTCCTCTCTGGTTTTCCAGTTCACCATTTTTGAGGAGGCATCTCTCACTGGATCAGGAGCTCACCATTTCAGTGAAATTGGCTGGCTGTGGGGCTCCCAAGTTCCACCTTTCTTTGCCCTCCAGTGCTGGGTAATAGCTACACACAGCCACACAGAGCTTTCATGTGGATACCAGAGATCTGAACTCAGCTCCTCATACTGGCACAGCAAGTGCTCTTACCTACCGAGTTACTTCCCTAGATTCTAAAATATATGTATATGATATGTAATGTTCAAGTCAGAATAAACATGTCTATATTCTCAAATAATTAGCAAAATCTCACGGTGGAAAAGTCAGTATTCTAAGTTTTAAAAATTACATACAGTGTATTATCTATATCTAGAGTCATCCAATTGTGTAATGTCACATCAGAATTCATATCTCCTGGCTAACCACAACTCTTTTACACACTGATAATCATATCCCAACCCTTCCTTGGTTCTAGTATTCTTTTTCTAATTCTCTCATATAGTACATCTTGGCCACAGTTTTCCCTCTATTCTTTCCATAAAACACCCCTCCCAATCAACTCCTCCTTATTTCCCTTCTGAAAAGGGCAGGCCTCCCAGAGATATCAACAAAACATTACATACCAAGTTGCAGTAAGACTAGGCAGGCTGTTCCTGAGGGGAATTATCTCCCCCTGTATATGTTCATAGGGTATCAAGTCTCTTCTTGGTAACCTGCTGTCCTTCCTCTGAGTGCCATCAGGTCTCCCCCTCCAGGGGACATGATCAAAGGTGAGGCACCAGAGTATGTGAGAAAGTAATATCCCACTCTCCACTCTACTGTGGAGAGTGTTCCGTCCATTGTCTAGATCTGGGTAGGCGTTTAAGATTTACCGCCTGCATTGTCCTTGGTTGGTGCCTTAGTTTGGGCGGGACCCCTGAGCCCAAATCTGCCTATCATAATGTTCTACTTGTAGGCTTCTAGGACCCTCTGGATCAGTCATAGGGGAGGGGAATAAGGGGAAATGGGAGGGAGGGAAAATTGGGAGGATACAAGGGATGGGATAACCATTGAGATGTAACAAGAATAAATTAATAAAGGAGAAAAAAAAAAAGACTAGGCAGGCTAGATGAGATAACCCAGTGGGAGGAAAAGGTTCCCGAATACAAAAGCATCAGAGACAACTCTGACTCCTACTATTAGGATCCTTACAAGAAGAAAAAGCTTGTGTCAGAAATTCTTTTTTGCTTACCTAGGTTTTCCATCTTCAGGATTCCCTCAGTTTGTGTTCTTTTTTTAAACTTCTGTTTCTTGTCTTGAAAAGTTTTATTCATTTCTTTCACATGTGTGTTTGTTTTTTCTTGGCTTTTCTTAAGGGACTTAATTGTTTCCTCCCATTGTTTTTTGGGTTTCTTTTAGGGCTTTATTTTCTCTTTAAGGACCTCTATCATCTTTATAAAGGTTGTTTTAAGGTTGTTATCTTGTCAGCTGTGTCAGAATGTTCTTGGATTGCTGTAATGGTATAGCTGGACTCTAGTGGTGCCCTATTTCCCTGGATTTTGTCCATTGTTTTCTTACATTCGTTTCTAGGTATTTAGGCTTGAGAAGAGTATAGGTCCTAGGGTCCGATTTCTGACTATGTTTTTGTTGGATGAATGTTTTATTCCTTGGTTTCTGTTTCCTTTCTGGCCATTTTGTATTTGTGATCTGTGTTTCTGGCAGCTGGTATGACCTCTGGTACAGCAGGGAGTCTTTGTCAGAGTTGGCAGTTGGACTTCTAGTACCTAGTGTGGCTAGTATCTAGTATCTAGTATTGCAATATCTAGTGTCTTGTCAGAAGGGGATCACTGTTCTTCTGACTGCCATGGCCTACACTTTAGCAGTGGTTTTCTACCTGTGTAGGGGGGAGGGCACAGCCACTTTGGTGTTTTGCTTAAAACTGAGGGAGTTGGAGGTTCTGAATGACAGCACTGCTCTTACCTCTTCCGGCCAGCATGGCCTCCACCTTCTTTCTGTTACTGTTAACATCTTGTATCCACTATTTTTCTGTCTCTTTCTTGGAGATAAATAATTTTAGACGTACATGTGAATGAGACCATGACAGTTGAATTTTTGTGTCTACCTCATTAATTTAACAGAGTCACCTCTTGTGCTTTCCCTGTTGCTACAAAGGAAAGACTCTCATCATTTTGGGAGTCGAATAGTATTTTTGTGCATGCATGTACCACATTTACTGTATAAGTTCCTCAGTTTCTGGATGACTGTTCTGATTTCTTGAGTACCTTTAAGTGTTGATGTATTACCATGTTTAACTCCATAGTCATGTGACACTGAGTTGTACAACCACAGTAAGCACTCCTAAACATTTCCCATTCAATTCACTGGACACCTTATCACATTATCTTTGTCACATAGACAGAAAAAATAATTTCCAGTTGCTGTGACAAAATACTCTGACCTATCAATGTAAAGAAGGAAGGGTTTGATTTTTCTCACAGTTCAGGGTTGTAGTCCATTATGGCTGGGAAGTCACCGCCACAGGATCTTGAGGAGACAGGTACCATTGCTCTGGGAGGCAAGAAGCAGTGAGTGGTGAAGCTTCTGCTCTGCTCACTTTTCCCTCTCTGTTCAGTCTAGACTCTGGGGAAAGGTCTCCTGCACACTGTGCAGGTCTTCCCATCTCAGTTAATCAAGGTAATTCCATGAAAGCACGTTCAAAGGTTCATGTCCAGATGGTTCTTGGTTTCATCAAATCAAATTGACAATTGAGATTAACTACAGCATTAAGTCATACCTTTTTCCTAAGTAATATCTTATATACAGATTTCTGATAATATGTGTTTCTGGCTTCAGTCTTTACATTTCTCTGTATTCATATCCCTATCCCTTTCTTATGGACCTCTCAGTGCCTTTCTCCCATGAGTGACTTGTCCGTTCCTTGACCCTGACTGTGGTTCGTACCCTGTGCATTTCCAATGAGGCATTACTAGAGACAGCAGGAAAAGCAGCCTTGGAAAGATGCTTGAACATTGGGCTTGATCTTTGATGCTTATGTTATCACCATTTGAAGTACATGCCTACATAATCTCATGGGTTCCTGAAGGAGCATGTAAGATATAGGCAGAGCGCCAGCTTTCCCAGCCAACCAAGCCAGGGTCCACTGATGATGGTATTTGCCTAGCATACATATGGTTGTGTGTGTGCCTACACACTGCCCAGCGTAGGCAACTGAGCCATGCAGACATGCTAGAGATAGACATTCCCTGTGCAAGTCTCTAATGTTTCTCAGTATTTTATACATTTTGAGGCAATATTTAATTGTTGTGCCTTTATTCAAAAGTCACAAAAATGGGAATGAAAGGAAACTTCAAATATCAGTTGTTTGACCTTCCCTGACCCCTGTGGGTGGTCCTAGATGGTATAAGAAACCAGGATTAACAAGCCATGAGGTGAAAACCAGGAAGCACATCCTTCCATAGCTTCTGCTTCAGTTCCTGCCTCCCAGTTTCCGTCTTGAGTTCCTGTCCTAGCTTCCCTGGATAATCAACTGTATAAGCTGTAAGATGAAGTAAACTCTTCCCTCTCTAACTTGTTTTTCGTCATGATGTCTTATCATAGTGAAAGAAAATCTAAGAGAAACCTTCACAGAAAATCTGAAAGGAAGATAATTTTTGTCTATTATTAGATATTAGCATACTAGTTCCATTTCTGTCTTAGACTTACTCATGTTATCGCTACATTATCACTATGAGGTAGGGTTCACATAGAGTAAATTTGTCTCTTATTTTCAACAATTCTCTGTCATGGTGCGGGGAAAATGTATTTTAGGGTATACGGCATGGTGGCATCTACCGAGCACCCACATGGTATCCTCTACACTCTGACACTAATCCCTTATTCCCATTTTTTTTATCATATTCATACTGTTGACTAAGAAGGAGCTCCTTGACCTTTCTGGATCTTATTATAAACTTGTCTGAGAGGGACATTATACCATCATTTCCTAACTTAGACTCAGCCCCAATTTCCAGGTATTTTTCTCTTGTCTTTTTCAGCATTTGCTGATGATTGTTTATTCTTTTTTATTATTGCATTTGCTCATTTTTAATTTATTCACTTTACATCCCCATTTTAGCTCCCTCCCTTATCTCTACCCGATCCCACCCATCCTCCTCATAGTCCTCAGAAAGAGGGAGCCCTCCTTCCCTACCATCTGACCTCAGCCTATGTAGTTTCATTTGGACTGCCTGTATCCTCTTCCTCAGTGGTCTGGCAAGGCTGCCTTTCCAGAGGGAAATGATCAATGAGTGGGCAACAGAGTCCATGTCAGAGGCAGCCCTTCCTCCCTATATTATGGGATTCATGGAGACTGTACTGCTAAGGACTACTCCTAAGTGTGTGCGTGTGTGGGGGGGGCAGGGGGGTCTAGATCCTCTCCATAAGTGGTTGGTGCATTAGTCTCTGCAGGTCCTCCTGGGCCCCAATTTGTTGGCTCTGTTGTTCTTCAGTGTTCCTATCTGCTTCAGGTTATTTTATTCCCCAATTCCTCCATAACTCTCTGTGTTCTCTGCCCCCCAAAGTTTGGCTGTGAGTTTGAGTATCTGCTTCAATCCCCTGCTGGGTGGAGTCTTCCAGAGGACCTCTGTGGTAGGCTCCTGTGTTATTCCCTGTCTTCAACTACTTCTGGTGTCTACTCTAATTGCTCTTCAGAATCAGAGTTAAGCATCCTCCATAGGGTCTTTCTTGTTATAGCTTATTTAGGTCTGTTATATGGCTAAAATCAGCTTATAAGTGAGTATATACCACATGTAGTTTTCTGGGTCTGGGTTACCTCATTCAGGATGATCTTTTCTAGTTCCATCTATTTGCCTGCAAATGTCAAGATTTCCTTGTTTTTTAATAGTTGAGTAGTATTCAATTGTGTAAATATACCACAATTTCTTTATCTGTTCTTCAGTTGAGGGACATCTAGGTTGTTTTCAGATTCTGGCTATTGCAAGTCAAGCTGTTGTGAACATAGTTGTACAAATATCCTTGTTGTGTGGTAGAGCATCTTTTGTGTATATGCCCAGGAGTGGTATAGCTGGGTCTTGTGGTAGCACTATTCCCAATTTTCTGAGAAAGCACCAAATTGATTTCCAAAGTAGTTGTACAAGTTTGCACTCCCACCAGCAATGGAGGAGTCTTCTCCTTTCTCCACATTCTTGCCAGCATGTGCTGTCATCTGAGGTTTTTTTTTTGTGTGTGTGAATATAGGTTTTTATTTTATTTTTAAAATTTTATTTTATTAATTTATTCATATTACATCTCAATGGTTATCCCATCCCTTGTATCCTCCCATTCCTCCCTCCCTCCCATTTTCCCTTTACTCCCCTCCCCTATGACTGTGACTGAGGGGGACCTCCTCCCCCTGTATATGCTCATAGGGTATCAAGTCTCTTCTTGGTAGCCTGCTATCCTCCCTCTGAGTGCCATCAGGTCTCCCCATCCAGGGGACATGGACAAATATGAGGCACCAGAGTACGTGTGAAATTCAGACTCCATGCTCCACTCAGCTGTGGAGAATGTTCTGTCCATTGGCTAGATCTAGGTAGGGGTTTGAAGTTTGCTGCCTATATTGTCCTTGGCTGGTGTCATAGTTTGAGCGGGACCCCTGGGCCCAAATCTGCCTATCATAATGTGTCACCTGAGTTTTTGATCTGAGCCATTTTGAGGGACGTAAGATGAAATGTCAGATTTGGCTTTCCATGATAAATAAGAATGTCGAACATTTCTTTAGGTATTTCTCAGCTGTTCAATATTCCTCTGTTGAGAATTCTATGTTTAGTTTGTACCTCATTTTAATTGAATTATTTGCTTTGTTGGTGTTTAATCTCTTGAGTTCTTTATATATTTTGGACTTTATCCTTTTGTAGCATGTATGATTGGGGAAGATCTGTTTCCAGTCTGTTGGCTGCCATTTTGTTCTGTTGAAAGTGTCCTTTGCCTTAGAGAAGCTTTTCAGTTTCATGAGGTCATTAGAGCACTATCTCTAAGAGGGTGGGACCTCAGCTCCATCCATTCTATTCTAGTGGTGCTGGAGGTGCATAGAAGTCTAGTTCATGGGACCTGCCTGTTCTTAAGACACCCTCCAGAGATAAAAGCAGTGTCCCTTATCTTTTCTGCTTAGCAGTTAGTTCTGTGAGATTTGCCACATATTCATGTCTCCGTGTCTTGGATCTCTGCATGTTAAACAGGGGGTCTCACACTTCTGTTGTGCTGAGGTAGTAGAACATAAGGTGGGAGTAGAGATTCTAGAGATTCCAGGCGCAAGTTTAGATTCCAGTTCTGCTACTACAAGGACATCTGGGACAAAGCAAAATGCTCTAGTTCTGCCCTGAAACAGAACTACAGATAATAATAGCTTCCAGCTCATGGAGATGCTGTAGGGATGAAATGACCCAAGCCTTGTAAAGCAGTCAGAACAGGCTCTGGCAAGGAGTAAACAACACAATCTCAGGGTTATCTGCTCATTAACTTGGTACTCAAAATTGGAGTCCAAGTTCATCTTTCAATTCACTGTGCTTTAGAACATCCTAAAATTTTGAAATCTGTTCCTTGCTTGAGTTGCTTTCTTCCAGTACCTCAAATGGAACAAACACTCTTCTCATGCTATTTCTCCAAACAGTATCTTGATGTACACGAAAAAATTTTCTACATCACTGGAGAAAAGTATATTTTCCATCTGGAGAGGGAGGAGGGCCTGCTTCTAGAAGGGAGTGAAAAGAGTCATCAAGAAACAGCCAGCAGAGGAAGGTGCAAAAATAATTAAAATATGAAATGTGTTACCGCCTTCGCAGGATTTTGCTGTTGCCTAAAGGGAGAAGTGGTAGACAGACATCCCTTTCTCAGACTGATACATGTTTTGATAAAATGTGATAAAGACATAGGGAAGTTGATATTCAGTTAGAAAAAGAACTTGCATGTTGTAAACAAAAACAAAAACAAGACAAAACAAAACACAATAAAAAAAAAGAGTGAGTTTAAAGGAAAAGGGCCTTGTCATCAACAGGCTTCCACAAAACCAGACAAGGAAGCCAGGGTATGAGTCCTTTAATGGGCTTTCTGGCTGGTTTCATTTTCCAGGCTCAGCAGAGAAGACACAGTGCTTGGAAGGTTGTTCCTGAAACTATTTAAGTCAGAACCTGTGCTCTTGAAGCCATAACAAGCCACACTCAGCCACCTCTCACCAATAGACTAATTAAACAAATATATGTTAAGTGTGGCTACCTGGAAAGAGGACCAGTGAGGTTCAGTGATTCATTCAAGACCATCTTCGTGGGTCTGAAATTTAGTTTTAAATAGTGGTATTACCCCACTATTTAGTCATTGTTATTTTGACTAGTCTTGTGTGCCAGGTGGTCTAACATGTCAGAAGTGTTTTCTGGGAATTTTCTAGGAGACAAGTTCCTCCTATAACTGACACCAGGCTTCAATCTTTTCCCAATATGAGATTCCTGGAATTTTTAATTTTTTAAATCTATTTTCGCTGTAGTGTGATAGCCAAAGGGAGGGGCATAAATTGTCTCTTTAGAACATCTTCACTCTTTCCAGGCCAATAACAAGTGGAGTTAAAATTAGGTCCTATGTTTCCTAATATCTCACCCAGTGTTCCTCTCAATAATCCATTTCTTCTCCTATCCACTCAACAACTAGTTTAGTCATATTCATTAATACACCTCTACTGGGAACCAGGCTTCAGTGTGAAGAGAACAGGACCAAGAACAGTGCTAACAATAACTGTTCATGTTTATTTTTGCTTGTCTTCACCCCCCCATTGGAGGACCTTATTTTCTCAAGCTCTTTCCATGTCTCTGCCTCATGAGGGCCTGTGACCAGGTGGCCAGAAATTGTTTGGGACTTTTAGTTTCTTATCATCATCTAATCAACAAGCCTTCCAAGATCCTTTGTTTGTAGCTCTGGCCTTTTTTTTCCTTTCTGAATTCCCACTTGTGTTGGATATTGGAAGTTTAGCATTGGTTGGTGTAGAGAGCACCCCTACTCAAAAGGTGAGTGAGCAAAGGCTCAAAGATATGAGACAGGAGAAAAATTGGTGATTGACATTTTTGGCCATTACATCATTCACTTGAACAGGATACATTTCTAGAGGAAGTAATGCATGCCAAGTGATCTATCTTCCTGGGGATGTACTCTGCCAGAGCACTGGGTATACTTGGCCAGGCATTCTAAATAGAACATGTTACATGAAGCTTAAGAATACACAAAAGGATATTTCTCATTTCAGGCATCAATGCTCAGCACAACAGTGGGACCTCTGGAGCAAGATGGGCTTGTTTGTGAATTAATTAATTAAGTACTTTTCTTGCCATGTGTGCTTTCATATTTTGCATGTGTGTGGGCACACGTATGTGTGGGTACATATGCATATGGCTATTTTCATGCATGCGAATGTCTAAGGTTGATATTAGGAATCAGCCTCAATCATTCTTCCATGTTATTCAATGAGGCAAGGTCATTCAATGAAAACCAGAGCTTACCAACATAACCAGTTTTGCTACCCAGCATTCTCTGAGGATCGTTTCTCATCTCATTCTGGTGCTGGAATTATAAATGGGCCTTCTATGTCAACCTAGTACTTCTGTGGGTTCTGGGCATCCAGACTCTGGTGTCATTTAGCCAGTGTGTCATCTCTCCAGCCTAAGAAGCTGGGCTTCCAATGAAGACCTAGATTTCACTTTCTGTAAACTCTGGTTCTGATGGTATAACTTACTGGTGGGCTGGAGGCAATCATGAGATACTGTGAGTGGAATGTCCATAGCCTGGTTGTCTTTGCCAATAGACATGTATCTTTTTTTCTCCTGAGCATGTGGTGGCTTCATACTTATAAATGGAGTGTGTTTATTCCTCCTGGAGTAAAATAGTCTTGCTGCTGGTTCTGAGGCCTTGGGCATTATCTCTGTGGACTCTGGGTGGTCAGCCTCCTTCCATGAATTTCTGTACTTACGGCTTAGACAGGGAAATGGGCATCATTGTGGGGAGCCAAGACCATAGCTGGCAAGCATCTCGGACCTTGGCATAATACATCAAGTGGACCTGGGGCAGGCTGCCTTGTGACCTCTTTCCCTCCTTGCCTCAGGGTACATTCCAGAAGGCTGCTTGTGACCTCTCCCTCTCCCTCAAGGTACTCTCCAGCTGTTCTCAGTATTCCCAGAATTATAGAGGTCTTCAGAGGAGGAGCGAAACAAAGTCTATAGATAACACCTTGTGGTTCCAGATGCCTAACAATTCCACCCAGCCCCAGAACCACAGGGGCCCTTGCCCTGCCAAACTTCCTAACTTCCTGATATCTTACAAAAACTACCCACCTGGATCACCCCACTCAGCCTCCTGCTTCAATGGTATATATTTGCCTGTGAGAAAATAAAATTTGGTCAGCTTGATCAGACTCCTTGACTTGCTGTCTGTTCTTCGAGTCTCTTGTCCCCCATTCTCTCCCTAGGGGTCCGAGGGTCCCAGTTGATTGTCCGGTGGGTCCTGACACATCATGCCAAAGAGCAACTGTACAGACAAAATAGTCACCACCTAGACTTACCCTCAAGCACAAAGTCAGCACTTGAAATGGATGTAAGCATTGCCTCCATCAAGTCATAAAAAATAGGAAGCCCAGGTCCAAACATGAGGCTGGCACTTCTGTTTGAAAGAAAGAAGCTCACTCATACTATTTCAAAGAAAAAAATTTATTTGGAAAACATAAACAAAGTCACATATGGAGGAAAAGGGTGGGTACCATCAGGGAACTAAGACTCAAGAGTAGGGCCAGGGCCCTAAGAGTTTTTGATAGGAAAATAGAATGGAATGGACAGAGGTTTTCAGAAGTCCTGCAGGTGGACAGATACTCACTGCTCTAGACCATTGTCCATTTGCTGTCACAATTTCAAATCAGACCCTTAGTCCTCGCCAAGGCTCCTGCCTACACCCTCTGCATAGCTCCTGAGTGCCTCTGTCTTTCCTCCATGATTCTAGAATGGGCCCTTCCCCCTACACATTCATTACTTTTTATGACAGCCCAAATTCAGGATCTGATGATTTCACTATCATTTCATCCAAGAGGCCTTCGTTGGTCTCCCAGTTTTACTTAGGTAGCCTGTGATGTTCTCTCAAAGCTCTCTGAAGCTATGACATCTGTGCTCAGCATCTGTTATTTCCCAGTTGCCTGTCAATTACAAGATGGTCAGAGCTAATCTGCTTTCTCTGTATTTCATCCTCTCTAACCTGGTGCATGGCTTAGCTGTGGTCTGTAACTGCTTATTGAACAAATGAAGGAAGGGCCATTTCTTTATTGCTGTAACCTGCCCTCCACACACCTCCAGTTGCATTCCATGCTCTACCCTTGGCTACAGCTCATTTTTCTAAACTCCCATAATTTCTGATTCGTTTTTGCCAATACTAAAACTTGCCTCAGACCACACAGCCTCTGAAACCCCATTTTCACCTTTCAGCTGCAGATCCTAACACCAACTGACATCTTTTTATATTGCTTAGTTCAAACTGCCTAGAGAAAAATATGTGAATGGCTCAGCTCACCTTGTCAAGTGAGATCAGAAGGTTGATTCCTTGATTGACAGCCAATCTATGGACCAGTTGTCTTTGGGGCATAGGTCCAATGAACCTTGCCCTCTCCATATCCTTACCAGCCACACATAGCTGACGAGCCCTTGAAATGTTGTTTATTCCACAAGTTGAAATTATAATATTTCTACAGAGCAGTAAAAGAAACTAGGTTAAAATTAATTTTCTTTTTTTGTGTATGTGTGTTTTTTAACTTTACTAATGTGTCTACTGGAAAAATCTAAAATGATTCAATTCTGTATCTCATGGAGAGTGTTGAGTCAATTGCAGCTGGTGTTGGGTAGGCAACTAGACAGCACAATGTAAAACAGGGGTCACCTGAGTGGCATGAAGCTTGTGAGGGAAGCGTCCTTTAGAAGCAAAGAGTGAATGTCTCCTGCAGCGTTTTGGCTACTGGAAGTTTTGTTATAGTCTATTCACTATTCACACGGAGCTCTATCGAGGTGTAATCTGCACAGTTTGCACTATTGTATCAGTTACCTACCACTGGGTAACAACAAGAAAATGAACTTTGTGCCTTACAACTGTATACTCTCATTATTTCCCAGAGTCTATGATCCAGAAGTCCAGGCATGGTGTAGCTGAGTCCTCCACTTGGAACCAGGGTGCTTTCTGGGTCTTCCTTTGTCCCTGTAGCCTTGGCCTGGTAGTTTTAGGTGACAGAGGTTTTTCTTAGCTTAGGCATAATTTACTTTCCTTGAACTGTCATTTTTGTGTGGACTGTTGGCTGGAGGCTGTCTACAGATCCTAAGTGATCTCCTGCTGTCTAAGCTTTCCAGTGTGACTATTTGTCATATGGAAAGAAGAAATGAGAAAGGCTTCTAGCAAGAGTGAGCCTGAATCACCTCCAAAAATTGGTACTTGTCACATTTGTTAAAACAAGTTCCAGGGCATGCTCTCACTCCAGAGGAGGGGATGGTGTAAGAGTGAATACCAGGGGATAGTACCACAATAGCCTGCTAAGCATCTGCCCACCAAAGCCTACACTGCTTACCTTGGGGCTGGAAATAGTGACATCCACCACTATATAGTCCAGATATCAGGGATGACAGTGAAACCAACACTATTGTCTTTTTCTGTTGTAAGAAACACTAGAGACTGGGTGGTTTTATCCAATAGCAATTTATTTCCCATAGTTCAAGAGGATGGGAAATCAAAGATCAAGGTGCTTGTTTGGTGAGAGTCACTTCCTGGTTCATGGACAAATCTTTCTCACTGTGTCTTCAGATCAGAGAGGAAGTGAAGAAGTTTCTTGGCGTATTTTATAAGGACACACATCTCACTCATTTCATTAATGAGGGTTCATTCCCATGAGCCCCTCCAAGCCCTATTACCTGATATCACTTTGGAGCTTGATCTTAACATGGATATTTTGGCCAAACAAATATTCAAACCTGGAGAGAGGAGGGATGGGGCAAAGACTGCTGAGTAAATGGTTGAGGTGAAAACTCTTCACTCCCTTTGCTTCTGTAGGCATACCCATTCCTTGGGTACTAGTTGGGATGAGTAGAAGCCATGGTGGATGAGGTCATAAAATGCTGCCACTCAGGAAGCAGGGCTGATGGCAAGTTGATCCTTTGGAAATCCTAAGGCTTATATGGGTCTTGAAGGGGTCTATCCTTCTCTCTGCAGGCCATACTCATACATAATAGTCAGTGGAGGAAGGGTGGCAGATTTCTACCTGTTAATGTTCCTAAGGCCCCCTCATGTAGGTCTCTTTCCAATTTTGAGGCATTTAAGTTAAAGCCATGTCATCATTTTTGTTCCTAGAATACTGTGGATGATACTTGACCACATGCTGCATCTTGTCACTTGGGAAGGTGTAACAACAAAGATCAGGTAAAGAATCATGTTAGAGCAAATGAGGGGAGAGTCACTGTACCATTAACAGGGACTTTATTCATTTATTTAGTGAAATGTAGCAATACAGTACCTAGTGTCAAACAAAACTCAGTTTATGCTTACTGAAAAGATATTGAATTTTTGACAATATATTTGTATAATTACCACTTTTCTTCAGAACAAAATATATCCATAATGTAGAACTGTGTTTGTACAATAAAACTTTCTCTTAAAAAGGTCTTTATTGAACGGCAACCAATAAACAAAACTGCATATTTAACACATACAATTTGATGACTTTAAATATCTCAGAAGCCCATAAAGTATGAGGACAATCAAAGAAATAGATTTATCTGCTGCTTCCCAAGGTTTCTTTGTCCAATACTCCTGTTTGTTTGTTCTTGTTTGTAGTAGAAACAAATCACATGTACTCTATTCTTTATATATTTGAGGAACATAGCATACTTTATTTTATTAATATAGGCTTTGTTTTGTGCCAAAGATTATTACAACTCATTCTTCTTGCATAACTAAAACATTATAGTCTCAAAAAGGACCCCAACATTTCACTGATAATAGGAAACAAACAGTATTGACTTTTTTATTCAAAGCTCTCTATCGGCAGGCACACACTTTATTTAAAAGCCCTGGGGCTAAGGATGAAGAAGCTAAGGCTTACAGATCAGTTAAGTGGCTTGCAGAGCCAGGTACTAACTTCATCCTGTTAAATCTCCCACCCCATCATGACAAAAACTACTATGACTATTTAGTAATGACAACAGATGCATATCCTGAATGCTGGTTGTGGACCACATTCTGTCTTATGCATTGAGACAAGCTGATTTAACCCTCATACTTCCCACAGTTACAGACCGCCATCAGTTCCATTCTACAGGGAGAAAGCCGAGGCTCAGAGCATTTAAGGTATTTATTAGAGCCACAAAGCTTATAAAAAGAGGCTATATTTGTATGTACCCAGCAGGTCAAATCACTGTCTGTACTGACTCAGTACAGCATAATCTTAACAGTTCCTTGAACTGAAAGACAAAAGTGGCCTGGATTGGAGATGTAGTCTAGTAGTACTGGTCCTGATAGCTAACCATAACCACAACCACAGAAACACACACACACACACACACACACACACACAGAGGCGGGGGGGGGGGGGGCAGAGGAGTATGGAGGTGGAGCATCCAAAATGGCCCTGAACCAACCAGGTACCCTGTTTCCTCCAATTTTGTCTTCTTTGTTATAGCTAATGACTTTATATATCTTTTGGTGTCCTGCTCCTTTATAGGATGGATGCAAGGTAATTACCATCCCTCTTCCCTCCTGTCATCTCTCCGTTTCAATACTTTGTAAACTATTTTTCCCTGCTCTATCTTTTGAGCCTTGCGCTGCTGCTCATTTGGATAAGATCTGGTACCCAAGCAACTCTCTGATGTACAACATCATAACATAGCCCTTCCCAGGGGAAGCCAAGGGAGAGAACAGGAGTACTGGGGAATGTGTCCCATTAAATTGGCCTCCTGCAATCTGCAGAGTTTAATCTTAACTTGAAAGTGTTTTTGATCGGCTTTCATGCTGCTCTCTCCTTCTGGCCCACCCCTGTCTTTGGGCCCAGCACCCGTTCTCCCCCCTGCATATAGAGTTATACATGATTGGAAATGGGGAGGGGTCTAAATGCCCTGCTTCTAATCCCTACCTTCTACTTGTCTTTTTGACTAGACAGAAGGGTTCACTTTCATTCTGTTTCTAGAAGCTCAGAGTCAGGGTTGATCTATTGCTATCCAGCCTGCTCTTTCTAAAGCACCTCCTTTCTAGCTGCAACCTCCTTCTTCCTCCTCCATCCTCTCCCTCAGCATCCTGTCACATAGACCTTGTCCTTTTCTCTGGCTTTTGCACCTCTTCTGGGCCAGTGTCTGAAAACCTTCAAATGACAGCTCCCCTGCTAAATAGACAGAGCAAGGTCTGACATCCTAAATGGCTCAGGATTTGCTGAGAAGGTAACATCCCAGTGTTTTTTTTCTCTTGTTTTTTTATTAAATATTTTTTTATATTTTGCATATACATTTATATTATTATGTATATGTACAACAAACTATCTACAGTAAGAAGAACCATTAAACAATCAGGAATCATATAAATGTTACATTCTTTGTGTTTTGGCTATTTGTATTTGGCAGCCTTGAAGAAAACATCTCTCCTGTCTTGGTGAGTCTAAAATTCTGAATATAAATCAATATATATCATATCTCCTAATAAAGCTTTACTTTGCATTCAATTGTAGAATGCAGGTTCACAGAGAGGGAAACAGTTTGTTTACTCCATCGATACAGTCCTTGCAAGGCAGTATCCAACTATAGGGCAGAGCCCTCAGATTCTCTTTTGACCTGTGGGGCTATGAGCCACTATATTATAAATCAATGAAATCCATTCCGGTAAGGGCTACTTTGGCCTGGAAAAAGCTATCTAAATATTTGGTGTGTACTGGATACAGTTGTGAGATCTGGTCCTGCCACCTTCTTCATCCACTGTACTGCGTGATCTTGAGAAGGTTCCTGACTAATCTGAACCTCATCTTTCTCATCTTCATAGTGAGAAGATAATAGAATTTCCTACATTTATAGTAGTGATTAGAGATTTGATATTTATATTAGATAATGTTTGAAGGTTTCATTGTACCATAGTTCAATAAAATCAATTTGTAATGCTTTCTTGGGCTTGAACACAATGAAAAATGAGAGAGTTTTCAAAAATAAAACTCTGCTTATCTTGTCTTGAAATACAACTAATTGTACAATTTTGGGGAAAGCTATTGCCCTTGGCTACTTTACTAAGGCTTTTTATTTTTTTGTCTGTATAACAAAGATAATTCCAGTTTTGATTGTGTTGAGGACTCAATTATAATACAACCATTACTCTGTGCAAACAAGACCATTTCAGACAAGCATGACATGTTGAAGAAAATAGATCTGTAATGCTTTATAGTTCTGAGACATTTTTATCAACCTAGCTTGTTTAGTTTAAGCACATGAGAAAAACCCAGTTTTATAAGCTTCTTTTAATTATAAACCATTCTTTACTCTTTTTCTTGGTGATATTGGCACTGAGTCTAGTGCCTTGTGCATTCTAAGCCAGTGCTCTACCACCTCTCTACATCCCTAGCCCTATAAGCTATTCTTTGGTATCCATTGAAGCCACCCAGTTGCTCACTTATGCTCTTGGAGACTATGACTCTAGTCTACGCTATTTTATTTTTAAAAGTAGTCTCCACCATTCCATAAAGTTTTTCATGTAAAACTTTCACTAATCTAAATCTTGCATGTACTCAACTTTGCACATGCCCTAAGATTTTGAGATTTGGGCCAGAAATAAAAGAAAAGACATGCGTATTGCCCACATTGGCCATCATCCTTAGAGCAGGAAGTACAAATGAGGATTCCAGTGGCTCTCAGAGGCTGAAGCATAGCAATCAGTTTTGGACTGACATTTGAGATTCAGCTATTACACCTACATCATTTACTTTCAGCCTTGGAATGGGATGTGAACATGATTCTCTCTGGAAATCTACCAGTTTAATAGTCATTCATACATTATATATGCATTCATATCTAATTTATGCATTATTTGAAAAAAAAGATGAGTTACAATGAGGAATATGCCAAGAGTGAGCATAAAGGGAGTGATGGTTAGCTTTAATTGTTGACCTCCTATAACCTATAACCACTTGGAAAGAGATTCTCCGTGAGGGACTATCTACATTGGATTGGGCTCCTGGGAATATTTGTAAGTAAGGGGTAGCCTTGATAAACTAACTGATGTGAAGAGATCCAACCTACTGTGGTGGCACCATTCCCCGGGCAGGAAGTCATGAACTGTACAAGAGTGGAGAAATTGAGATGAACACAAGAAAGGAACCAAACATGTGTGCACAGATTTTTACCTGCTTATGAATGTGGATGTGATGTAACTAGATGTTTGAAGTCCTGGTGTTGATTTCCCCACAATGTTGAACTATAACATAGAAGTGTAAGCTGAAATAGACTTGTTTTTCTCCTATGCTGCTTTTTTATCAGGATTTTTTTAACCATAGCAACAAAAATTAAACTAGAAGAGAGAGTATATTTAGAAGCAAAGGAGGAAAAGGTGGCAAGAATAGGCAATGACATCAGAAGTTCATGCATCGGAAGCGTCATTGTATGGTAGAGATTGTCTTCTAACTCACCCACCTTCACTGCTTTGAAACAGGCTCTGAACACTTCACCCTGATGTCTGAACTGGCCTCTGGTACCACATTTCATCACTAGCACTGCCTTTTCAGATCCAATCAGATGATGAGAAACAACCTGTATTGTAGGCTGGACTCATGCAGGTTTTCTTAGGCCTCCCTTCATACCCTTCTCTGACATCTGAGAGTCTGTAACCTTGGCTTTCCTGTCATGGGTCTGTTCTTCAGAGTGTCTCCTCCCTGAGTAGGAAAAGGAGGAGGAGGCATCTGGGCTGAGTTCCCTTTGTATACACACCCCGGTTCTCAGCCACTGCTGCCTGACCTAAATTACGTGTTCCAGAAGGCTCCTGCCTGCAGTTCCTGGTAGCCACCTGCTCTTCTCCATCTATTTCAGAGCTGCTGACAAAGGTTCAGGTGGGCCCTGTAATGTGTGACCATGAATCTGTTGTAAAACCCGCCTTTGTTATCTCCTGTGACTGCTGAGTCCCTTTCTGTGTAGGAGGGGTGAAGTTGAGGAGGGCCTTTGTCACTGTGTATTCAATGCTGCATATTTGAGAAGAGCAAAACAGAAACAGGTGGTTGATTAAATAAACATGTCACTAGTGGTCAAGGTAACACAAGCAGAAATTTGGTATCTGTTGGGACCTATTAAAGAGCTTTTGGTATTCAGCTGAGAGTTTCACCATGGCTACATAACTGAATTTGAACAAATCCATGCCCTCTCTTGGCTGCTGTGCTCCTGCTAACATAGGAAAGGGAGGATGTGTAGCTGTTATGAACTTTAAATCTAAACTCTGTGCAAGGATAAATCTCTACCTGATATACCGTATTCATAGGTTGATTTTTCCCCTGCACATTCTGACATTTTGAAATTGATTTGCATTTTACAATCAATGTCGTGTCATAGTTTAATTGGCAACATTTTTTTCTTCTTGGGTGATGCATAAAATTATAGCATGTCATGCAATGGATGAGATTTTTAAGTCTGATGAATTGTGTGACATCCTTTATTCCCTCTTTCTTATGATCATGTGAACTGTGTGGAAGAGCCAGGTCTCACAGGAGCTAGTGTCTGCTTTTCACATCAGTTTTCAAATTAAGACATCTGGTTTAATCATTAAGATTAAGTTTCACTTCATGGTGGAAAAACCCCTCAAATAATAGTGTCTTTAAAGAGTCAGTTATTATCTCTTCACATGCAAGAGTCTCAAAAAAGCATGCGTATTTGATGCAGGGCCCCCAGGAGTTCAGGGGCCCATTATATTTTCACTTTTTATCTCAGTGCACCATTTTATACTCAAGGCCAACTAGATCAAGATGGATGACCTTCTTTTCATGACCACGAGGCAAAAGGAAGACAGGACATTCAAAACTCACCTGTTGGTTTAGTTCCTTAGAGAAGGCTTTTTTTTTTTTACTATCACTGAAGAATTTTGTAACTTGATCAGTCTGACTGAAGGAGAGATTCGATATTTTTGTGCATACATGTCTGTATGTGTGCTCATAGGTATGTATGTGCATTTGCACATTTATGTATGTGTGTGTGTGTGCAAGTATGTGTGTATGCTCATGTAGAAGCCACAGTCAACCACTGATGTCATTCTTCAGGTGCTGTCCAATTTGCTTTATAGTTTTTTAATTATTTATTTGGTACATATGTGGTGTTCTGCCTACATGTATGCCTGCACACCAGAAGTGGGCACCAGATCTTATAGATAGTTGTGAGCCACCATGTGGTTGCTGGGATTGAACTCAGGACCTCTGGAAGAGCAGGTAGTGCTCTCAACTGCTGGGGCATCTCTCCAGCACTAGACAGAGTTTCTAGCTGTCATGGAGCTCACCAAGTAACCTAGACTGGTTTATCAGGAAACCTCAGCAATCTGCTTGTTTCTACTTTTCCAGTGTGGGATTACAACCTTAACATAGGTTTCTTTCTTTCCTCCTCCTCCTCATCCTTTCCTCTTCTTCTTCTTCTTCTTCTTCTTCTTCTTCTTCTTCTTCTTCTTCTTCTTCTTCTCCTTCATCCTCCTCCTCCTCCTCTCCCTCCTCCTCCACCTCCTCCTCCTTCTATATGGGGTTATTGGGATTAAACTCACATCTTCATACTTACATAGCAAAGACTCTGTCAACTGATCTATATCGTAGGACTCAGGGAGATTTTTTAAAATGTAGTACTTTTTGCTTCATTGAATGAAACTAGGGTCTTCTAGCAAGGGGGATATGTGGACAGGCTGGCTAGGGAAGCAGCAACCTCTAATACACTAATGAGCACTGGAGATAAGGGGTCTGGGTATCAGGAGACACTATGTTCAAGCTCATTTTTTCTTATTTCATTTATGTTCCCCCCTATGTATAATGTAGTTAATGATTTCTCTATCTAATGAAATAACTTTCATGTAAATTATATGAGACCAAGTTATAAAACAGTTTCTTTAATAAAATCATCTCTAAAATGAAGGGATTCTGTTTCTTTCATCTGTCAAAAGTCTTTAAAAGATAAAAACCATCACACATAGTTTCACTCAACTCAGAATCATTTACTCTTTTCCTCAAACATGAAAAGAGCCACCCAGGTGTGGTTCTATGTCCTTCAGTCTTTGGAGTTATGGACAAGTATATCTTTATCATGGAGCAGCCCTGTTTTTATGCTAGTGTTTGCGTGCCTTCAGGCCATTCTCTTCCTTCAGATGCAGTTCCTCAACATGAACTTTTGCCCTTCTATTATGGAAAGACACATGACACTTCTGGGTTCTGGCTTATGTTGCAGATTTCCAAATGTATATGCATATTAAGGCATCTTGATGTTAAAGTGGTGTTTCCAGGTCAGTTTCCCTGGCTTCACTTGTGGGCTAGTTTTTATCTCCTCAAAAATTATATCCCATCACCAAAATACAGTGCTTTGGAAATATTTGAGAATCCTCCAAACTACAAAGATATGAGTGAATTTGGTGATATCACTTTTGCACAAAATTGACTCACAGTGAAGGTTTTGTGGAGTTCTGATATTGGGAATTCTCCAAAGCTGGAGGCTTAGGAATATAAGTCTCCTTTTCTTTTAATAGATAAGGATGGTCATCAGAGAAGGAGTGACACTCCTATATTCATAGAGCAATATGATCATCAAAGGTGAGATGCACATATTCTACCTCACACATGCCTTCTAAAAATCCACATCTCAACTCTGAACATCTTCAAGCATATAACCTTATAGATTCACATTTTGCATTAAAAGGAAATGTTTTCTGGGCCTCTTGATGGCTTATACCTATAACTAGCCCTACTTGGAAAGTTAAGGCAGAAGGACTCCAATGTCTAGTCTTACCAGCTTATAAAATAAGTTCAATACCAGTTGCAGAAAGATTTCCTCAAAGTTAAAAAAAATAATGAAAAAGAAGCTGTGTGTATAGCTCAGGAGTAGTCCACTTGCCTACTATGCATACATTTTAGGTTTAGTACCAAGTGGTGTTTAAAAAAAAGGTTTATATTAGAAAAAAAAGTGAGTCTCTTGTCAACTAATTGTAAGCTTCTGATATGGGAGAAGGTGGGCCATGAGGCTGGTTGTATTTGTCTCTTTAAATATACTTGGAGCAATCTTCAGCAGTGACAGAAGTTATAGAGCGCTCCTGACACTAGCCTGACTTCCTGGAATAAAGGGGTCAGGGTAGGTTTGTCCTCTGACAAGATTTAGAACAAGGCAGACATCCCACACATGGCTGTCCACAGAATGCTAACAGCTGCCTGTGTTGGAAAGTGCTGGGCAACAACTGATAACAAGGTGAAGTCTTTGACAGCCTAGCTCTCACTTGGGTTGTGGGTTGAGAAATGGCTGTGAAAATAATGAAATCCCCTGGGATGGAGTAGCAGTGAGACAGGTGTGCTCTCTTGGATGCTAAAGGAATGTACCCAAAGTCACAGATGGCATTTCAGTGGACCTTTGTGCTGACTGATGAGCACAGCTGATCTTTAGAATCCCTTCAAGCTCAGGGAATCCTGAAGAAGACAAGGTAGAAAGAGTGTAAGAGCCATAGATGATAGAGGAAACAGAGAAAAGATGTGCTTCTAAATCAACAGAATTATCACACATATGAACTTACAGAGACTGAAACAGATGCACAGGCACTGCATGGGGCTGAACTAGATGGGGTCTTAGAGCTGAAAAGAGAAATGGACACAAACCTTTACCTCCAACAAAGAAGTATTCTCCAAGTGATAACCACCTGAAAATGAAAATTAAGTATTCTTCATTGGAGTTTCCGTTGGGAAGCAGTGTTCTTGAGGGTAAGTTGTATTTCCAGCAGTAGATGACAAAGAGAAAGTAAACTCACTAGCATCTTTAAAGGTTTCTTGTCACATACGGACAGTTTTGGACTTTTCTTTGTTTGTTTGTTTGTTTCTTTCTTTTTTGTCTTAAAATTTTATCTTGTTTTTATTTTAAATTTTATTTATATACTTTCCTTGTCTCTACTGTGGTAAAAATATTTATAAATTTTATATACACACAACACATATATACTTATATATACTATCTTTTCCTCTACTGGGGTAAAAGTTATACATTATGGCTTCCAATTTTGTGTTTTTATGGGATTCCTGTGTGTAGGAGTGAATGGGTCTCTGAGTCTATTGCTGTTTCTTGTACTGTTTCTTTTGTTCATTTGGTTCTATTCTGATGCATTAGTTTTTGTTTTATCTTATGTTATAACTTATTTTGTTATTATCCCTTAGAAGTCTGTTTGTTTATGAAAAAGATATAGAAAGGGTATGAAACTAGATGGAAGAGAGGAGCTGAGAGGAGGAGATGGAAAAGAAAACACAGTAAGGTTATATTATGTAAAAAAAAAAAAAACAAACCTTTTTAATAAAAGGAAAAAAGGACCCAGGCCACAATCACAGGCTTCTGGCAGGATACAACACCTATGTGGCAGATCCTTTGGATTCTCTTCAGCTCTGGATTGATTTTGTTTTCTCCTTAAGGCAGCCTCTGAGGCTCAAAATATGTTTTCCTCCTTCCTGTTAAACAACCCAATAGAGCTTTATCAGCTCTGTTACACTTACAGTAGACTAGAAAACAGACAGGAAAGGTAGAGGCCTATCAAAAATAAAAAGCATGTGTAGGCTGAGGGTGAGGGGGAGATGGCAAAGATATCAGAGCCCCACCCTCATTGTGCCTGATCATGGACCAAGCACAGAACGTGTTGAGGATGCTTGCCTGCTAAATATCATGACACAGAGAGGAGGAACATGAGCTTTCTGTATATATTTTCTGTAGCTTTTGGGCTAAAAGCGAAGACATTGTATGTGAGTACTGGAGGGGGCATGGAGGCCAAAGCCAAGGAGTTTGAATGAAGGAAAGTTGGAGAGAAGTGCTGCCTCCTGGTATAGCCTTCAGGGCCTGTTGGTTCTTGCTCTTTACCTCTAGGCTCACTGGTCTTTCAAATTCTCTATGTCCCAGAGTAATATGCACTTTTGGATCTGACTCAGCCTGTTGTTTCCCAGGCCCAACTTTTTCTTCCCATTTCCTCTTTTAGTGTAGCTAATTGAACTTAAATTACCTGCTACTTCCTTGAGGAAGTCCTTTGACTCCTGTGGTCATACTCCTTGTTAGATGTTTCACTAATGATGTTTCTTGTTGCTGTGTGCAAATGCCCAACAAAAGCAACTAAAAGGAGGGAGGGTATTTGGTTTCCTCTTCAGAGCATATATAGGTCATAGTGTCAGGATGACAGTAGCACTAGCTCTGTCTGCGGTTGTGGGGATTTGTGCCTGGTTAGGCTGTAGAAGAAGACAGGAAGTGGAAAGCTTGCTTAAGAACCAGAAGTAGAATTACTTTCAAAGTCTGCCCTTGGTGAGTTAATTTTGCTAGCTAGGCCACATGTCTCAAATATTTTATAATCCCCCCAATATAGCACCATCACTTGGGGAGGGGGGTTAGGTGTTCATACACAGAGGTCCATGAGAAACACTGCAGATCCAAACCATAACATTCATCTCCTTACCTGATAGGTCCATGACTATCTCATAAATCAAATTGAATTCAGTCAAACTTTATGAATTCATATAGTATTCACAGCCCCAACACTGTTCAGAAGTCCAAAATCTCATCCCTTCTGAGATCCAATAAGAACTTTTAGTTGCAAAGTAAAATGACAAAATAAAACAACACCACTAACAAAACCCAGCTACATATGTCCAACATACAATAACACATTCCTACTTTTAAAAGGAAGAATGGAATCAGAGTAAAACAAACAAACAAACAAACAAACAAACCCAACCCTCCCCCCCCCAATAAAAAATGATAAGACCAAAACAAGACTGGATCTTAGAATGGCTAATACCAAACATTGAAGTTCAACGTGCTGTACCTAGGATTCAGTGACATATTGTGAACTCCGGTAGGTTTGTTAATGCCAAAGCTCTAAAGCCTTGCTGCCTGCTGTGCACATGGCTTCTTTCTTATGCCTACTGCTTTCTGTGGTAGATGTTAAATGTTCCTGACATCTTCAACAGTATAGGATATTTACTGAAACATATATTACACAATCTATGCATCATATATGAGCCTTTTGTTCTCCTCTTTAAGAATTGTTACATATTGCCTGACCTTACTTGCATTTTTTTAAAACCTTGGTCTAAGCTTCAGTGATACTTCAACTCCTGTTTTCCATGTGCCCCAAAAATCAGCTCTTTGTAGATGATGTTAAATTTTATTGTTAGCTCAAGATATAGCCTCACCAATTGGGATTTTATCAATAAGTTTCACAGTGTTTGCATGCCTGAACCTAAAAAACTACTTCTATAGGTATTCCTATCCTAGAAGAGTGCTTGAACCCAATCTGTTTATGTATCCACCTTTCAGGAACTTTCATTCAAAGGAAATTCTTCTAAATGCCTTTGTACTTTTATATACTAGAGACATAGGGATCTCATCCTCAAGGTACTTTTCCTATTGCTTCTGAGGAAAGAAGTTGGATTCTTCTTATTTCTTCTTATATCTTTAAAAACTATACCAGCTCTTTTACATATTCTGGTCCATACTTTGCTCACAAAACTGTATGTCTCTCATATTTTTGTTTCATGTTTGTCTCTGGATTATCATCTTAAATCTGACTAACACAGCAAGCAGAAACCATAACACAATATGAATGCTATTCTATTTTAAAAATTTCTCACCAAATAAATTAATATTTTGTTTTTCAATATGGTCTTGTTCAACTTTTAGGAAACAAGAAAAATGTATAGAGATTTTTTTTTTAGGAATGGAACATGAATAGCAAAAACTGGCAATGCCTGCTAGTTACTCTTTACTTCTGAGACACCCCCTTAGCACAGCATTTATTTTATTTTGTATTGGCATTTTGTCTATCTTCCCAATAGAATAATTTATTAAGCTCTGCTGACAGCATTCTAACCCAGAGTATCAAATACTTCCACAATTCTTCTGCAAACCAATCCCAAAGGCCTGAGGAGTACATAGTCAGGGTTTTCACAACAGTGACTCCACCCTCAGGATTGATTTTCCATTTTAGTAATTTTTCTTGTTGCTTTGACTTCATATCTGTCAGAAGCAACTGAAGAGTAAAGATTTCATTTTGGTTCATGGTTCCAAGGGAGGAGGAGGGAAGGCATGATGGTGAGAGTGTATGATTGGTCACCTTGTGGGAGCTTCTGTTAGAACTACAAGTAGATATCAACTTTAAGGCACAGATCTAGTAACACACTTCTCCTAAGTTGGCTACATATTTCAAAAAGTCAATATCACACTCAGCCCCTTTAAAAAAAAATCAAGGACTTCCAGCATTGGAGTCATATAGAAATAATGAGGTTGTAGAGCACACTTAAAACATATTTTATACATATAAATTTATATTATTACCCATATATAAAATAAGATACATATTAACAAGAACAACCATGAGACAGTCAGGAATTATATACATGTTATATTCATAGTGTTTTAGCTATTTGTATTTGGCAACCTTGAAGAAAATATCTTTTGAATCTTGGTGAGTCTAAAATTCTGGATGTAAATCAATATCTATCATATCTCATCTCTACCAACTTAAAACATCTATCTAGACCTAAAAACATCTTACCTCCGAAACAACTAAGTTTAATCGTAAAACTAAACTATCTGTTCTTCAACCCCATCAGAGACTTGAGAAAGAATAAAATTAATTACCTGAATATGCAGGAAGTTCAAGTTAGCAGCTTCCAAATGAAAAAAAAAAAAATGACAGAGACAGCTTGCTGCCTGAATAGTGCCCCAAAACTCTCTACAACGTCAGCCTTCTGGCCTGGTATATCTGACAGACATATTTGTGAAGCAGGAACTATTGAACACTTGCTTACCTTGTGTTGGCAGAGTTTGGCCATTGATTATGCCTACATCCAAGCTTGAGCACATTTTCTATCCAAGCTACAACAAGCTTAATTTTACTATTTGTTTATCACAGTGTAAACTACACTTATGCAATGACCAGCTTCTGTTTCTGGTTTCCTTGCCATAAACTGAGTCACAAAGATCAGAGAATTTTTTTTTGAGTTATAATATTTCTATTGTCCAAAATGGGCTGTGGTAAAAAGTAGGCACTCAATTTTTGTTAGTTGTATGAATGAATGTTAATGAGCAAATGGGCAGTAATTCTTGAACATTCTTCAGTGAAGACTCAAAGCGATGTTATTTTATCATTAAACAATGGAAACCTCATACTTATTCAAGGAGTCCTGAATCCTCCTTGGTAAACATTAATAACACTTTAAATCTCTATGGCATTTTCAGATATCGTATTTACAGCCATTATTTAATTACGTTCTTAATGACTTTCTGAGAGTATCTAGGAGACTCGCTTTAGTCCCTGGTGGATAAGTCTGAACCTTAAGAAAGTCAATGGAGGTAATAAGGTCATATAGCTAGTCTTTGGGGAGAAGAACTCAGTTCCTGGTCTAATTGAATCCACATTCTGTATTTTTCCCTCATTGTGCTAACACTATTTGGCATAAAAAACATTTCGTAGATTTGAAATAATTGAGAAACCATAAAAGATAGTATAGGCTTGGAAATATGGTACATTTGGGGGGCCCACAGCACAAGGAAGATTAAAATAAGTAAGAAGAATACTGCTGGCCCCTTTGGAAGGTGTTATTGCTTTAGATGATCAATCATTTCTAAACAAAATAATGGAATATATTCAAATAGTTATTGAAAAGAGTGTGTCAATTTCTCTCCATTATTCCTTGGCTTTCTTTTACTGCTATGTTTCACTTTGTTTGAGATAAAAAAAACTACAAAGCTAAAACAGAGCTATTTCTTTCGAGCAACTTTGAAAGGTTTCTGCATATAAATATTAGATTTTCTTTATGTGACACTGAATACTGAAACTCAGGCTTCACATTGTCTAGACAAGCATTATACTACTGAATCATGGCTTTAGCCATAAAAATACAATTTCTGAGTATATTTGGAAGTCTCCAAATTCACCCAAGGGAAAGTATGGGAGAGGGATAGGGAGGAGAGGGATAAGGGAAAGCTGGGATCAAAATGCAAAGTAAATAAATAGATTAATTTTAAAAAGGAGCAAGGTGTGGTCATGCATGCCTTTAACCCCAGCACTAGGGAGGCAGAGACAGGTGGATTGCTGTGAGTTCGAGGCCAGTCTGGTCTACAAAGTGGGTCCAGGACAGCCAAGACTACACAGAGAAACCCTGTCTCAAAAAAAAAAAAAAAAAAAAAAAAAAAAAAAAAAAAAAAAAAAGGAAAACCTAATTATATTAGTTTCTTATTAGTAGAATAAAGCACTTTGGACTCCAACAATTGAGTGGTCTATATCCAATTAACTGATGGTCCAAGTAGAACAAAATGCTCCTTTCTATAATTAAGAACTCAAAAGAGGCTGTTACAACCCACAACTAATCATTGTTTTGATCATGATAAGAAAGTTTGAAAGTGGGTGCTATATTATACTTCCAAAAGCATAAAAATCCAGGGTAACAAAGAAGGATTCTGCTTCTTTTTAAAAATATTTAAACTTTAAATATATAGAGTGTAGTACTTGGAAAATTAAAACCTAATTAAAGAATGTAACAAATATGTAACTCAAAAAACAAACAAACAAGCCTAAAATGTTTGAGTTCAGCAAGATTATTGCACACAAGATTAACACATAAAAAGAAAATATATTTCTTTTTTTCAAGTACATTTCAATATGCTAATAATGAACATAAATCAATTCAATTTAGGTAAACCATGCTGCAAAGTAAATAAACAAAAAACAAAATAAAATATGGAGAATACAAATAAGTAGAATAAATACAGTGTCACAGACTATATTCCCTGAAGGAGAGATAAACCTGTTTTTGTTATGATCCCAAGTGTGGGATGGGGAACGGTCTTGTGAGAGAACAGGTGATGTTAATCCACTAGAAGACAAACCATCACATGCGGGAGCTTGATTGTTGCCAGATGAAAAGATCTGTGAACAGACTCTGGGAGAAGATATATAAGTGAGCCTGAAACAAGAGACAGGGCTTTTGAAGACTTGGGATAGTTTTGGCTGTTCATTACTCCACTTTGAGATGCTCCTAGAAAGAAGGTTTTGGGTTCCTGGCTCCAGCTGAGGTTTCGGGTTCTGATTCCTCCAGATTCCAGCATAAGAAATCCTGTAGATTACACAGGAGAATCATTCCTTGGAACTGATATCCTTATGGTTTTGTTACTGTATTCTTTAATCTTATTTTTCTATTGTTTAGGTTAGTCGGGTTATAAGTGATGTACGCTTGGTTAACAAGTTCATAATAAAATATATTTGTTATGAAAATTGAGCCTACAATTCCCCATGTAATGAAAATGTCAATGCTTAGCCAAATTGATACAAAATGTTAACAAATTCCTATCCAAATCCCAGGTAGGATTTTTGTGGATATAGATAATCTTGCTTTAAAGTGTATATGGAAATTATTGGCTTTAGAATAGGGGAAATTATCTTGACAAAAAAGTAGAAAATGAGGGTACTGAGTATTAGGCACACTGAATACTAACAGTAACTATGACATGAGGCCCTGGCAGAAGGATAGACACACAGGTCATCAGAACAGAATGGCTTGTCTAGAAGTACGTACACATGTAGCCAGTGCTATTTTAAATAATATACTTAAATGATTTAATGGAAAAGATTAGCATTTTTAATACTCATTCTTGAGCAATAGGATATTTTAGGCCAAAAAATTCACATGCATATTAGTACATATAACAAGCAAAATAACACTGTAAACCTCTCATATTGTAATGATTAATCTTGATTGTCAATTTGATTGGGCTGAAAAGCACCCAAGAGTTTACTGAAACACAATTTTTGTGGAGGGATTCTCAGAGATGATTAATTAAAGGGGGGGATCATCCTTGAATGTGTGCACCATCCAATAAATACTTTAATACAGTAAGAGGGAAACAAGAGCAATGCAAATGAGTATGGGCTTACTCTTTCTGCTTAGCTTACTGGGCCATAATGTAGTATGTCCTCCTTGCTAAGATGAACTGAACCCTTTGAAACCTTGAGACAAAATTAATATGCCCTTGCTTTATGTTGTTCTCTAAGGTACTTATCACAGTAACGGAAAACTTAGATATTTCATACCAGAGAAATAGTCTTTGTCCTGGCTATCCTTTACAAAGTGACTCCGACATTTTTGGAACTATTTCATGATGTAAATTTGGAAAAGTTCAGAGACGTGAGTTAGGGAAAGTCTATGATATCATAAAATGAGCTTAATGTGCAACTCTGATGTTAATTCCAGAATGACAGTAAGAATGAGTTAAGTATGATGTGTGTCCATGAGGTATAAAAAGGAAACAAGGACTCTTTTAGGAATCAGAACAAAGCCTGTTTTTGCTACCTGGAATATGTTTTACCCATACCCTAAGACTCTAAGAGACTGAATATATAATAAGTTTCATAGAAGGATGATAGACTAAGAAGCTTCATGGCATCATAAAGTTCAGGCTATGGCATGAAATATTAGTTAGTATTGAGATTTATAATACTATCCATGAACAAAAGGTAGAGAAGAAAGACATGGAGAATCTGTAGTTTGATTTAAAAACCTTGTAAAACATTTGTGATCTGGAAGACATGGTTTAAAAATAATTAGTAACATTAAAAAGAAAGATGTTCTTTGCATTGGGACAACACAAAACATACCTCACAGGCATCTCATATTTGACCATGTCCCCTGGATGGGGAGGCCTGGTGGCACTCAGAGGAAGGATAGCAGGCTACCAAGAAGAGACTTGATACCCTATGAGTATATACAAGGGGAGGAGGTCCTCCTCAGTCACAGTCATAGGGTAAGAAAATAAGGGGAAAATGGGAGGGAGGGAGGGAGGAATGGGAGGATACAAGGGATGGGATAACAACTGAGATGTAATATGAATAAATTAATAAAATATATTTTAAAAAATTGCACAGGCCCCTCCCATCTGTCTCAAAGGCATACAAGAATAACTAATTTCAAAGACTTCCCCTTGAGAAAAGCACATCTGTTGGGTCCCTCTCACACAGAAAACTTACTCTCAAGGATTAATATCACTATGCTCAGCTGTCAGATACTTAGAAGCCACTGCCATTATAGTCCAAAGGGACATCCCTACTTTTCAAACTGGTATCAGATCTTGACATTGTCCATATGATATTGGATTTGCAAGATTGCAGAATGAAAGCTGTGGTCTTATGGAGGTTTCTATCTTGCTTTAAGGGAAGTCTGCAAGGCCAGGCAATGTGTAAAAGAGTTGGAGTCCTTGTAGACACCCCTTGAGATTGTGGTACTAAACTGATAATAGCAAAATTAAAGATATGATGGAGACCTTACTAACTTAGAGACACCACAAAATTAGAAACTATACAAAAGCAAGCCACAGTTTAGGAGCTGGGCTTTGAAGAGAAGGCTGTGGAGTAACTGAGCTCAAAAATTTATGGGCACTCACATTTTTACATCTTGTGGTCCCAATGACAAATATAGAACTACAATATTTAATATCTTGCTGGGCATCAGATCTGCTTTCATCCCATTCTTCCTTGATATTATCCTAATCCTCTATGTATCTACTCTTTGACTTTATATTTTGGAAATACATAATATGATATTTATTTTTATCTTCTATCTAAAAGTTTACCTTGAATGCAAGAAGAGATTTTGGGATTGGATTTCTGAACAATGTTTGAATTATTAAGAAAATAGGAACATTTAAAGAAAGACATGATGCATTTTGTGTTATGAAATTAACATGACCATTTGAAAGGATTGAGGGTATATTCTATTCCTCAAAGTAATATATCAACAAGCGCTAGACTCAGAATGGGTAATCTTCATTGTCAACTATAATAAATTTAAAATCATGGAGTACATAGGTGAATGACACCTCCTATTGTGTCTATGAAGATGTTTCCACAGAGAAAACTAAGTGGGGAGATCTATCCTGCTTGTGGATGACATGCACTGCCCAATACGTTTGGACCTCACTAGACTAAAAAAGAAGTGGGAATATGGTAGGTAAACCATGATATCTATGAAGTAAGCCACTCTGCTCTAACAGGTCATCCCTGCCTCCATGTATCAAGAGACCTGAAGGCATGGACCAAAGTCAACACTTCCCTTTAAGTTGTATCCCTCAGGTATTTGTCATACTAGTAGAAAACTGACTAACATGCATCACAAAATACATGAAAATGAACAATAGATGAATAAAAGTGCAAGTACATGAAAGTTGTATAAATTGTTAAGGAATTTGGGATAAAGAAAGAGTTTTCAGATTCAGTGCCCTAAGCACAACTCATAAAAAATAAAGATGTAATCTGCTTAAATTTATGGGAAAGTAAAAAGTTTT
Organism: Acomys minous; assembly: GCF_964271855.1. Classification (NCBI taxonomy): domain Eukaryota; kingdom Metazoa; phylum Chordata; class Mammalia; order Rodentia; family Muridae; genus Acomys; species Acomys minous. The sequence goes on along the minus strand of NC_140483.1, from coordinate 161,539,781 downwards.
ACTGTATCAAAACTTTTGCTAAGAATATAAAAGGTTAATAATAAACTAAGATCAAATGTTTACATACTGTTAAAGTAACAAAGAAATGGTATCTAGAATGCTTTTTATAATGTATAGTATATTATATTTATTACATATGCTTTTAATTCTCAAGTTACAGTATATAATATATATTACATATGATTTTAATTCTTAAATCTCAGCAGTGGAAAAGGAAATATTCTAATGAGAAAATAGGTAAAAGGAAGATACATTTCATTGGAAAGGGTGGGTTTTTTTCCATTTGGTGCTAGTGATTGAATTTATAGCCAACCACTCCAAGGCTAAACATGTGCTTTATCACAGAGATGTGCCCCAAGATATTTTTCTAATATTCTTAGTTCCAAATCTGTGCTTCCTTACAGTATATAGCACTTTGGCTACTAAGCACGTGTACTGCTATCTTCAATCCTATCTGATATACACTTCAAATGCACACACTCGCAATTCCCAAGGTAGCATGAAAAGAGAATATAAAATGTATCCTTAACAAATTTTATGCTGATTGCAAGTTTAACTGGTAATATTCATGATATATTGTGCTAAGTATACTCTGTCATTAAAATTTTAAAAGAAAATGGTGTGCTTTTATTTGTAAGTAAGCAAATTAAAATATGTTTAGTCATTAGATCAATGCAAATTCAAAGCAAAATGATACTTCACACCTATCAGAACGGATAAGACAAAACACAGTGACAACAGGAAAATGGTAGCAAAAAGGCAGAGAAATGCAATCATTTTCAAATATAACCTTGCTCATGTTCACATGCATACTTATCTTAGGAGAAAGAAGACCGCTGCTCATTGGCAAACCTGTTCAGAATAGCTTTATTCACAACCACTAAACACCAGATAAGCCCTGTGTCCTTAAGAATATAACATGGAGAAATTTGTATATCTATATCATGGAATTCAAAAGCAAGAGGAACAAATTACTAATAATGCAACAATCTGAGTTAATGAATCTGCAGGAGGCTATGCTGAGTCCACAAAACTTGTCCAGTGTTATGATTCCACTTATACAACACATTCCAACCTATAAAAATTTATGAATGGAGAACAAATTGAAGGTGGATAGTAGAGTCTAGTAGTGTAAGTATAGTCTTGGAAGTCTTCTCTTACCAGGAGATTGGGATAGATGTGAGGACATCTTATTGGGACTCTAGGTGAGAGAAATGTAGGAAAAATGGGAAACAGAAGGAACCAGAGGGTCTAGAAACCTACAAGAAGAATATCATGATGTTTGGATCTGGCTCTAGGAGGGTTTGCTCAAACAACTGCACCAACCAAGGATAATATAAGCAGTAAACATCGAATCTCTACTCAGGTCTAGCCAATGGGCAGGCTATTCTCCACAGTTGTGTGGAGAGCAGGCACTGATTTGGACATGAACTCTGGTGCCCCATATTTGGCCACTTCCCCTTGGTGATGAGCCTTGGTGGCACTCAGAGAAAGAATAGTCAGGCTACCAAGATAAGACGTGATAGCCTATGACCATATAGTGGGGGAGGAGTTCCACTTTGGTAATAGACCTAGGAGAGGGGAATAGGGTGAAAGCAGGAAGGAAGGGGAAAAGAGAGGATACAAGTGATGGGATAACAATTGAGTTGTAGTTTGAATATATTAATTAAATTATTTTTAAAAATGGGTACAGCAAAAGAGCCTTACAGTCTTTGAAATGTTCTGTATCTCAGTGGAAGGATGGGATACAGCAAACTCTACAGGTAACAACAATTGTATAATCAAATTGGACACCAAGCACAAGTACATACATATTCATGCATAAAACCACATTCTCCTCAAAATAAAATGGTGGAAACCAGAGTAAGGTCAGCATATTGTTTCAGTGTTGGTATTCTTTGGTGTACTGCACTGTACACCAAAGTACAATGTAATACTCCAGTAGCTTTGGGAGATATTATTGATGGTATAAGATTGGCAAAAGCCCAGAAGTGACTATTATTTATTACAAATTCATATGAATATATCATTGTGTCAAAAAATCTTTTCATCACAAATATACAGTTTCTGGTATTTGTTTTCCTGTCTACACTCAGACAATAATCACCTCAGAATTAAGTCAATACCAGAATTCAGAGCAGAAATATCTAAAATAATATTGACCCATTCTGGTCTTAATGAGTCTTGGATCAAACCAACTCTATTATTCACCTTGTCTATCTACTTCAAAGTCACATAGGCAGTGAATACCTTGATTTTTAAGGAACTTAAGATATCAAGTAATTTTCCTCTTCTACTACTGATGGCATTCTCATTCTTCTGGGGTGGATATGTACTCAATACAAACTTTATGAAAATATCAATTATGAGACAGTGGAGATGCTGTGGAAAGGCTACTAACAAAAATGACTTAAACTTGAAGCCTTGTCATGGCATTTTTACTTTAATAAAGCCACTTAATCCTTGAGGAGGTGATGATATTATAATTTATGATACAGTTCCAACAAACATTTAAGTGTCTGATGAATGTTTTGGAACAGTAAACTAAATGAGTAGGTCCCTGCCTCTTGTAGATTGCATTCTAGAGCAAGGACATGTGCATTAAACACTTACCAAGTAAACTTCTCATACTCTTGAAGGAAGTGGTGCAAGGCCCAAAGTTGTGTGGCCCAGGAATGAGTAGGGTGAAGAGTGTGGTATTGCATGGTCAGGAGGGCTGTGAATTCCAACAGAATGTTTGAACAGTGTATTCATCAGGGTTTCCTAGAGGACAAGAACCCATAGAACGACTATATATTAAAAGGGGATTTCTAAGATTGTCTTACACAGACAGTATTGTGGGAGGAGTAGAACAATGGGTGTTTCACACCAGAGAGGCTGAGAACCTGGAAATTTCTCAGTCTGCCAAATTAGGTGTTTCAGAAAGTCCCAGTCTGGTGAAGAAGGCATAGGGGATTTTGGGAGAATGATTGGTCTTCTGTCCACTTGGAAGTGAGAAGAATCTCATTCCAAAAATCAGCTAAGGAATCAGCAATAGCAGCAGCAATGTAGATAGATTTTTTTCTAGTGAAAGTAAAGGCTAAGTAAAAAAGCAAAATAAAGAAACACAATAAAAACCTTTCCTTTTCCCACGTCCTTTCATCTGGATTACTAACAGAAAATCTTTCCCAAATCAATTAAGGCAGTCCAGACAAACCCCACAGATGTGCCCACAGGCCAGCCTATACGGATATTCTTTCATTATGTCTCTTATGTCAATGATTGTAGGTTGTGTCAAGTTGATAAAACTGACCATCCTGTGTATGGAATTGAAGTGAGAGAGATGCATGGCTGCCTGGACAAAGAGCTTCCCACGAAAAGAAGAGGAAAATGGCGCCCTTCTTTTTTTTTTTTTATTTTTTTTTTATTTATTTTATTTTATTTTATTTTATTCTTGTTACATCTCAATGGTTATCCCCTCCCTTGTATCCTCCCGTTCTTCCCTCCCTCCCATTTTCCCCTTACTCCCCTCCCCTATGACTGTTCCTGAGGGGGATTACCTCCCCCTCTATATGTTCATAGGGTATCAAGTCTCCTCTTGGTAACCTGCTGTCCTTCCTCTGAGTGCCATCAGGTCTCCCCCTCCAGGGGACATGGTCAAAGGTGAGGCACCAGAGTATGTGAGAAAGTAATATCCCACTCTCCACTCTACTGTGGAGAGTGTTCCGTCCATTGGCTAGATCTGGGTAGGGGTTTAAGGTTTACCGCCTGTATTGTCCTTGGCTAGTGCCTTAGTTTGAGCGGGACCCCTGAGCCCAAATCTGCCTATCATAATGTTCTACTTGTAGGCTTCTAGGACCCTCTGGGTCCTTCTACTTTGCCTTTCTCCCATGATTCTCTCATCTAGAATCCCACTAGAATGTCCTCTCCTCTGTCTCAGTTTCCTGGTAAGTGAAGGCTTTCGTGGGACATGCCCCTTGGGCTAATATGCAGATATAAGTGAGTATATACCATTTGAGTCTTTCTGCTTCTGGGTTAACTCACTCATTATGATCATTTCTAGCTCAATCCATTTATCCACAAATTTCGGGAAGTCCTTGTTTTTAATAGCTGAATAGTATTCCATAGTGTATATGTACCACAGTTTCTTTATCCATTCTTCTATTGAGGGACACTTCAGCTGTTTCCAGCGCCCTTCTTTAATGCATGCTTCTAGAACTGTCAGAGAGAAACAGATTCTCTTCAGGAATCTTCATATCTTGACTGTTTTTAAGCACTACATGATTTCATGAACAGTAAGAAACAAAAATTCTTATCAAAACAGTCACTTTTCAGGCTTTGAATTTCACACGAAAGCTTGGATATGACCCTATGACTTAAGTTTTTAGGGGAAACACATGAAAATCCCTATCATGGGCAACAGGCTCAGATGATGCTTTCTGTTCTTTTAAAAAATAAATTGACATCTGTGACATGGGTGTTTCTGCCCACTATTCTCATATGTCAAGAAGAAATTTACAAGGCTAGAGATTAGTGAGTTTAGCAAGGAATGGGGAGAAAACATACTTTACAACAATTGGAATTTTTAGTATCAGGTCATCATATCACCTCTACCAATTGGTGGCCAAAAATCTTCTGTGGAGAGAATGCATAAAAGTATAAAAACAGATATCTATGTATACATCCAATTTTGCATTCAAAATTGTGGAAGGTTAGAAACCCCCTTTGAACCCATAATTTGAGGCTCAGATGAGTTCTTTTTGGTTCCAAAGTAAGGAAATCAATGTAAAATGACTTTGTGTAATGAGAACTGGTGCACCGACATGGGTTTCTATTTATTGTTCATGAGAACACATAAGCATGCTCGTATTAATATTAATAATTAATCTTAATGATATGATTCCATGTGTGAAAGGTGTGAAAATGTGATTGTTGTGATGGTGAAGGAGAAATACTCCTGTGGTGCTTGGTGGGTCTATTTCTTACTTCAATGTGTGTGTGTGTGTGTTGTGTATGTGTGTGCATGTGCTCACATGCATGTGGGCCCACTTGTGCATGCACACACACAAGCCAAGTATGTGCATGTCTGTGTGTAGTGCATGTGTCCCTCTGTGTCCATGGTGCCTTTGTTAGTGTTTGTTGGAAGCAAAACCTTGCTGTGTACATCAATGCATCAAAAGATGAATCTAGTAGAGAGCAGGACCTGGCCCCAGGGGCTAACTTCCTGCAAGGTTGTTTGAAAAACTTTTTTGCAGGCAGACACTAGCACAGTCTAAAAAAGTATTTCCCATGTCTAGAAACATGTCTACTGATTTCCTGTGAGTTTTAAAAGGAAAAGCAAAGCATAACCCTCTCTTTGGTCTTCAGGTGTTTGTACTTTTTTCTCTTCGCATGATTTAAAGCTAGAAAGGAGGAAAATGTTTCCAGCGGAAAATGAATTATATTTGTATCCATGGGTCTCCAAGGGGAAGGATATTGAGCAAGAGGACAAGGGTTGAATTTGAGAGTTAAACTTTGTGAGTCTTAATCCCTTCAAAATCATTAGTGAGAGGCTGGGGAGATGGCATAGTCAGTAGAGGGCTTACCACTCAAGCATGTGCCTCTGAATTTGGATCCACAGCATTTACATAAAAACCCAGGGCTAGTAATATGCACATAGAATCCCACTGCGGAGGTGGCAGAGAGAGGAGGAGACTTTTAGGGGCTTGCTGGTCAGTCTGTCTAGAATTAGTGAGCTACTGGTTAAAAATATACTGGTTAAAAAAATAGTGTGGGGAGGTGTTGTTTTTAAACATTTATATTACCTGTATTATCAGTATGCCTGGCTAGTGATCAATGAAGACATTGACACTTGTTATATTTTAAAATAGCCTTAGTTAACCTGGGGCAGGGCAGATATCAATCCTTTAAACTACTTTCTATATGTGATACCTGCCCCAATCCCATGCCATCTGCTTTTAATAACTTCTATCAAGCTACCTCCCATCCATAATCCCATATACTTGCTAATGTTCTTCATCTGGACCGAATCCTCCATCCACAGCAGACATGTACTCTTCCATCTAACCCATGGCGGCCTTCTCTCTTCTTGGGACCCTGTCCTCTCATCTCTCTCTTCTTCTTCCCAGGATTCCTCTCTAGGCCCAGGAACCTTAGCCACACCTATCTCATCTCCCCTGCTCAGGTGGGATGGCCTTTTATTAATTAGAAGTTGGGTCACAGAGACAGCAATCAGTAATTAGCATCAAAATAATCAGACTATCCCCCAACAGGGAAGAATTGATAAAGGCACTCAAGGTCAACTTCTGGACTGTACACAAGCATATATGTAGGGGCACATGAATTTACAACACACACACACACACACACACACACACACACACACACACACACACACACACAAACAAACAAAGAAAAATCCACCAGTGGCTGACACATCCAAGAAAAAGCCCAAAATCTTCCCATAATACAAATTGGTTATTACTTAGAGAGGGTCATGCTAGTCTGTCCTATTTATACACTATAGAAATTGCTATGAAAATGACGTTATATGATAACTTCTACAAAAATAAGCATCCTTGTTTGATTTCAAGAGTAGCTTCATGTCTAGTCATCAACATTTAAAATACTTAAGAAGAATTAAATGGTCCTTTTGTCCTGTAGCTTTCTATATTAACTCTGGGAGAAATTCTCATCATGTGTTTATTTTAAACAGATGTTTTCTCAGCATCTACTTCATGCCCAGCACTGTGTTAAGTAGTGAAAACCAGATATGGTTGTAATGTAAAGGAATTTACAATCTATTGAGGTAGATAGGCATTAAATGAGTGAACATGTAAATATATTATTACATCTGTGGTAAAGGCAATAGGAGTAACCCAGAGCAGCTGGATTCTTATGATTTAGCCTCCTATCAAGGAAGTCTTCTCTGAGGAAGTAACTTTTAACCTGATGTCCATTGAAGACTGACTGAGTTGATAGGGAGATAAAGTGTTGCCTGAATTCTTTCTCCCTCCCTTCCCCCAATGACTCTATGAAACAAAAGTGAAATTCAATTCTTATCCCATGGTGAAAAGTAAGTAAGAGAGAGGGGAGGAGGATCCATGTAAGGAAAATATTAAGCAATAAATCTTATTTTTATATAGTAGTCTCTTTCTTTCAAACTGTTCCTAATCCCCTGACTTTTGGTTCATAAATAGAATTTTCTTTCACGTTATAGCTTAGCCTAAAGACAATGAGCAATTTCACAACAAATGATTTATGTACTGAAATCTGAAGAGATTTTACTCATAGAAGTACTTCAGCTATTTCTCCTGATCATCTGATTTATCAGGGCTGGCTTGGAAGCTTTGAATTAACTGCAGATTAATGATTCAAGTCAATTGGAGATGCATAAAGATGAGGGCAAGGGCCATGAAAAGGGTTGCTCACTCCTGGGCTTTGATATTTACTCACTTAGATGGCAGAAGGCTTCTACTGGTTATTTTAGGACTAAAATAAGGAGATATAAAAATAAAAGATGGAATCCTGGGGAGTTACCAATGCATGAATGTTCAACTATACACACTTACTGAGAACTTACCAGGTGTAAACACTGAGTGGCCAATGATGGATGCATTAAATGTCATGTTTTCCTCTGGGGATATACAGTCTGATGAGAAAATGAAATGACAAAGCAAATATGCTTTCTACAAAAAATCTTGATGGCAGTGTCATGAGTGTAGTCAAAATATACTGTGGATCAGGCTGTATTTAATCCTTCAGATGTATGCCTTTGCTTTCTCTGCTAAATAACTTTTTTCTATCATATTCATTCAATTGTCCATATACTAATAAACAAATACATTTATTGAGTTTTTATTATGTATTTGTCAATATGTGTTTCTCTCTCTCTCTCCCTTCTCTCTTTGTGTGTGTGTATGTGTACATATTTGTGTGAAGGCATACTCCCTGTTTTATGCATGTAGAAGCCAGAAGTCAACACTGCCTATTTCCTGCTATTGCTCTCCACTTTATTTTATTTTATTTTGTTTTATTTTATTTTATTTTATTTTATTTTATGAAGGGTCTTGCTGTTTTAACTAGACTAGCTGGCCTGACACATACTACCACACCTTACATTTACTGGGTTGCTGAGGGTCTAAACTCAGGTGTGCATTGTTTGTGGCAAGCCATCTCCACCTGGCTTCCATTCCCACTCCATTAGGCTTTTATTCTCTGCTGTTGAAAGGCACTCCAGAGGATGAACCAGATGGGGACTTACCTCCTGGAGCATTAATGGTACCTGGGCTTGAAAAGCTATTCTTGCAAAGCATTACAGTACAAAGCAGAGCTGGGTACATGTGTCAAGAATTTCATCTGAGAATCTGAATGTTCGGAGGAACTGAGATCTTATTTAGCTGGGGTGACTGACTTCATGGAAAAAGAATTCAACCAATGTGTTCTGAGTGACTTACTTAAATGCATGCTGCATTCTGCATCCTAGAGATGCAAAGTTAATCAGATGCACTGTCAAAACACAGCCTCTAGTGTAGAATAGGAGAGTGTCATGTGCATGCATGAGTGTGTATGTGTGTGTGCAATTGCATGTGTGCACATATCTGTGTGAACGTGTGTGTGTGTGTGTATGACAGAGAGAGAGAGAGAGAGAGAGAGAGAGAGAGAGAGAGAGAGAGAGAGAGAGAGAGAGAGAGAGAGAGAGAGAGGCGGGGGTGGCAAAGAGGCAGAAAGTCATAAAGACAAAGAGAAATACACAATTATTTCAATGCAATGGGTAGCATTCATCTACTTAACAAATATCTATTTAGTATCTTATGTATTACCACACATGGGTGCAAAGCTGACTGATGGCTCAATGTTTGTGTTGCATGCTTGATATCTCTCATGAAATACATTTGTAGAGAGCCAGTGTACATGGTCTCTTGAGTGTCTAATGAGTAACTTAAGCTTACCCTGTCCCAAACCACACAACGAATCCCAGTGTTTCTAAACCAACAATCTTCCCAGCCTAACAAGCAGATCCTACCCCTCTCTACTCTTTCCAATTAACAACAAAAATCTGGATGCTGCTTTTATTCTTTTCTTTAAAAAATTATTTTTCACTTACATCTTAGTTATAGCCCCCTCCCTCCTCTTGTCTCGGTCTCACTCTCCCTCTATGTTTCTCCTATCCCCTGCACTTCTCCTCATACAAAGAAGCCACGACCCACCCACCAACCTCAGTTTATTCTTTTCTTCATCTCACATTTGCATTAATAGGTCAGAAAATTCTGCTGGCTTTACCTAAAAATATACATCAGGAGTTTGACTTTTCCCCCAACATTCACACATCCATGTTCCAAGCTACCAGCTTCTTCTCAAGGTGGAATCATTGTCTTGACCTGCCCACCTACTTATTCTTCCCATTGTCGCTCCAATATTGCCTACACAGTAATCATAGTGGGTTTTTATTTTATTTTTTTATTTTTGTTTTTTTAAAGATTCATTTATTTATTATGTATATAGTGCACATCAGATCATACTATATATAGATCGTTGTAAGCCACCATGTGGTTGCTGGGAATTGAACTCAGGACCTCTGGAAGAACAGACAGTGCTCTTAACCACTGAGCCATCTCTCTAGCCCCTATAATGGGTTTTAAAAACTGCAATCAACAGGGGTTTCCTCTCTATTTGTCAAATTTACCAAACATCTCATTGTTTCTAGGCCCTTGCACTCACATGGAAGGCTCCTTATAACAGTTTAATTTCTTCCAGATGTTTTCATGATATCATCAGCAAATAATCCTCTGCAAGCAAATGCCTTGCACTCAGCAAGATCAAGGCCTTTTGTGAAAAATGAATTAATACATCAGCTAATTATTAATTATCTTTTATAACCAGCATTTTTTGTGTCATGTTTGGCCAAGAAAAATAGTTGAAACCACCTTTCTTGAAGAAATGTTCTAGCTCTGGAAAAGTAAGGTTGTACTGTGCCATGGGAAGAAAGTTGTATTGGAATTTAGAATGTGGGGCCATACTGCCAGATTTGCTCCTCTCTAGAAGTTATTGACCTTTTGTGCCATGTCATTTAGGGACTCCATTCACTTATTTACATGTTGATAGCTTTGAATCAATTTCTAATAATTTAACTTCACTGATCCACTCTCCACTCTCCACTCAACTGTGGAGAATGTCCTGTCCATTGGCTAGATCTGGATAGGGGTTTGAAGTTTATAGCCTGTATTGTCCTTGGCTGGTGTCATAGTTTGAGTGGGACCCCTGGGCCCAAATCTGCCTATCATAATGTTCTACTTGTAGGTTTCTAGGATCCTCTGGATCCTTCAACTTTGCTATTCTCCCATGATTCTCTCATCTAGAGTTCCAATACGATGTACTCCCCTCTGTCCCAGTTTCCTGGTTAGTGAAGACTTTCATGGGACATGTCCCTTGGGCTAGTATGCAGATATAAGTGAGTATATACCATTTGACTCTTTCTGCTTCTGGGTTAACTCACTCATTATGATCATTTCTAGTTCAATCCATTTATCCACAAATTTTGGGAATTCCTTGTTTTTAATAGCTGAATGGGGAGACCTGGTGGCACTCAGAGGAAGGATAGCAAGCTATCAAGAAGAGACTTGATACCCTATGAGCATATACAGGGGGAGGAAGCCCCCCTCAGTCACAGTCATAGGGGAGGGGAGTAAGGGGAAAATGGGAGGGAGGGAGGATTGGGAGGATACAATGGAGGGTATAACCATTGAGATGTAATATGGATAAATTAATAAAATAAAAATTTAAAAAATAATAATATCACTTTGGATCATAATATCTTAAATGTGACTCAGTGGAAGGTCTTCTGGGGTCCATCCTTGAACATTATGCACCTCACTTTCTTCCAGCATTCATGACATTCTTTCTACCTATGAACATTTAATATTCTTTTTCTCAATCATCACTTATATAGGAAAGTAGATTATTAGTTGTTGGTCAATCTCACGTCTCTCATTTGGGAACATTACGTCCATGGCTTCACTTAATGCTTCCCACTGCCTTGCAATGTAGAAATTACTGAAATTTTACAAATAAATGAGAAAATAGTAATAGAAATAGCTTGATTAAAGTTAGAGTCTATGCTCGAAGCTTAAGATATGACTCAGTATGTAAAGTGCTTGTCTAACATGCATGAGTTCAATCTCCAGCATAATATAAACTAGGCTCAGCATTACACAGCTGTATTCTCAGCACTCAAAAGGTGGAAGCAAGAAAATTACATGTTCAAAGTCATCCTTGGTTATTTAACGAGGTTGAAGCCACCTTGCACTATATAAGATCCTATCTCAAAAATAGAAAACAATTAAATGAAAAGATAAAAGAAAGCAAATAGAGTCCATGTGTACATTCTCCAGAATCACCTGACATGTTTATGCTACTAGTCACAGAAGGTCAAATATCGTAATAGAATTTCATTTCTGGTCTGTAGCATCTATACAGCATTCAACACACCAATGCAGAGCTGTGAGCCTCAATTTTATCATCTGTAAAACAGGGCTTCTTATAATATCAGCTTCCTCACCTTCAAAGGGCCGCAGTCTATTCATAAGCCTCCTGCGATTAAGTACAAAGGAAAACACCCAGTAAAGTGCAGAAATGTTTAAACTACCATTTACCTCTAGGTTTTATTTTCCATCAAATGTGGGAGAAAAGTTAGGAAATAGTTGAAAATTGAAGAAATTCTTTGCAAATGTGTCTGTCTCAAAGGAAAGATGAGATGGAGCTTCATTTGGGCTGACTTTCCAGTCTAATGACCTAGAATTCACTGCGATGCTTTTATTCTCATCCCAGTGTGCTGCAGCCCACATGAAAATGTCTGATAAACTGGAGCTCCGTTTGATGCATGGGAAAAGAAGATGTTTTCTATTCCAAGCACCCATATCATTTCTTAGCATTTTTCTTCATATTCTTCTGGGGGTTTTGATCTCATATTACTCCTCTTTTGATTTGAAGGATGGGGGGAGGTACAGAACTTTTCAATTATTTATCACACAAGGCATTTAAGGCTTGGTTTCTAAGTTTCTTTCTGGATTTCTGCAGTCACGCCTGCACATCAGGATTCTGATCTGATCTTCTGGGAGGAGAGCTCAGTAAAGGCCAAAGGACTTGTCGAACTGATGTGTGGGACCTCTAATGCTATGACCCAGCCCACTGTTTCTAAGCTAAAGGAGGCAGCAGCAGTAGCAGCAGCAGCATGATAGAAAGGGCTGCTAGGAAACTCTGAACTCTTCAGTATCGCCCAGACTTAAAAAAATTTTTTTTTGGCCAATACAAAAAGTCCATTCCTTTATATAGTTTTATTTAGGCTTCATTTAGGTCCACTGGATACTTATTGGATGCCTATATGGTGCAAAAAATGTGATTAATATTCCAACAATAAAACTGGTCTTGGTCCTTATTCATCAAAATCAGACAGTATTTTTTTAAAAAAGCAAACAAACAAAAAAACAGTTCTACCTCTCATTGGTTGTTAGATGAACTCTTTAACATATATGTGCTGAATATCTTTACCTGTAATATAGGGATAGCAATAGTAAATTTCAACTTTATAGGCCACATAGAATACATACATACACCCTACCCAGGCCATGGCTTTCCATGGAAAACTAATGAACAGAATTATTATGGTTGATGCCTTCATCGCCTCATGGGGGGGGGGGGAGACAGGCATGATTAAGTATTTGTTTAAAATGTAATTACATTAGTGCTATGTGGACAATGAGGGTACCCCTTTCAACACATATTCTAGCATCCTGGGTTGTATAGCAGTCATTTGCTTTTAATGGGCACACAGACACTGAATCTTATCTCAATGGTAAATACCACCTAAACACTGAAATCAAATCTGTGTCAGATCCATCTCCCATCTTCACTGAGATTGATTCAGATGTGGTCTTGTGATCTAAATATAAAAGAGAATCTCAGGATTTTTTTAAATAATAAATCATAAGTTTATTTTCAAACAGTTTTTGATACAAAAGCAAATTTACACGCTAATGAAATAGATATGAAAACTGATTTTTACACTAAAAACAAGACTTGGATGATTATTTGATCCTGCAGAATTTGAGCATGTTCAGCATATTTTTTTCTTTTAGAAATTTTTTATTATATTTCTTTTTTACATATACATTTATATTATTATATTTTTAATTGTTGATATTTTTATTTACAATCATCAGTGCAAAATGTCAGGATTTTTATGTTGAGAAAGGGGTTCCCTTTTCTGCCACAGGACATGACAGAGGAAATATTTGACACAGCAGTATCTAGCAGTCACTTATAATTCACTGGGAACACCAAGCTTAGGATGAAATCAACATTTTTGGAGGACATAAATAATATGCATATATATATATGTATGATTGGTAATATTGTTGAGCTACTGTATCTAGTCTTACCCAAAACATATTTGTGCCCTAGAGAATATTGAGATAGAAATAGTCTTCAGTAATTAAAAGCAACAACAACAACATGTTGAAAAATGGGACAAGGCCCTGAATGGACATTTTCCAAGGGAAATATGTAAATACTCAATAAATTCATGAGAAGTTGATCAGTACAAGTATTTAGGTGAGTGCAAATAAAAACTAACATGGCCGGAGACAAAGGTTCTGATGCCAATGATAGCAAGCATGTGGAAAGTTAGAATCCACATGGAATTAACTGTGGGACTATAACATAGTACAGCCTTTTTGAGGAAAGACTATGAAAGTTCCTCATATAGACTTACAAAAATTCCATGAAAGTTTGGTGTGTATGTATGTGTGAAAAATAAAAATTTTCAATCATGTAATTGAGGTGTTTTAAGAAGTATTATTCATAATAGCTAAGAGATAGAAACAACTATATTATCAATAAAAGGATGAATAGATAAAGAAAATGTCCGCACTCCTGTTTAAAAGAAATAGAGCAGAGAGATTTGGTATACTATGCACAACCTTCAAAATGATCATGTAAGTAAAAGAAGCTAGTCAGAAAACTGTACATGCTATATGATTCCATTCATAGGAAATTCTCACATCAGGGAGGTCTGTAAAGATAAAACAGATGAATGTTTGCTTAGAGAGATGAGAGGACATGCATTGATAGCTCCTTGGAAGGTGATGAAAAAGTTCTGAAATTGTGATGGTGGTTGCATGTATCTGTAACTGCATAAAAATCATTGAATTGGCCTGTGTGCATAATTTAAATGAAATTATATACTACTCAAGCTATTCAAATCAATATTCCTTATCATAAGTCAGTTTTAAATGGACATTTCATCACTTGCGATGGAAGTTTCTAACACAAGTCCAGTGAATAAAGAACATGGGCTCTATGGGAAGAGGTACAATTATTCTCTGATTTAATCTGGTCTTTGATGCAACTCAAAGTAGATATATGGGAAAAGTTTTGGTAGGTCACATGTATTATAATCAGTTTGCTTCTGTTCCTCTTTGCCATGTCTTGGAGGCTACTAATCCTGATCACCCTCCAAAGTATAAAGAAGGTATCACTTTCCCTCATCTGCAGGTAGTGCTAGGATCCATTCTAAATTGAGATTGGCCAAGAAAGTTCTCAGCATCTTCATCTGGATTTTTGGCACGTACTCTTTTTCCAGTATCAATAACTGAGTACATGCACAATTCTTATCACTGTGATCTTTCTCCTTCCTTCCACAGATGCATTCTCTTTTTTCTTCCAGCCTTCATGTCTGTGTTTCTAAAATTTTATCACTGTATTTTCCTTGTATTATGCCTACAATTTTAATAATTATCCAAGTCTAACATTGACTTCCTCTTGCAACTGCCCATGGTAAAGGCTGAAGGAAATATATAGTAAACAACCAATATCTCACCTGGCATAGTCATCTATGTCTTAAATGTTAATTTTCTTCTTCTCCAATAGACCTTGGTTGGCTAACTAGTCTACCAGGTTTTTCCCCTGGTCATGCTTAGATTCTCTAGTCTTTCTCTTTTCTAACTTTTCTTTTTTAATTTTTGTGATTGATGAATCACTCTCACTTGTGAACTTGCTCACTGGATTTTTAGTGCTTGACCCCTGTAGAGTTATAAGTTCTTCATGGGATCCCATCATCTGATCCATCTGTCAGTGACTGGATATAATAATTTCAATGAAAGAACCAGATATACAACTAAACAGGAAAGCTATGCGTTAGTTAGTAGTTTGGCAGCCACTCCACTATGCTGAGTAAATGTACCTGGAAAAAAAAAGGAAGTAACCTGGGAGCAGAACACTGCCACACTACTACTAGGAAGTTAAGGAGAAGAAAAGGTCTTGATTAAGGAATTTAAGAACTAAGAAGGGAAATAAGGTTGGTTGAGACTCTTGCCTTGAATATTTTAGCAAAGAGATTTAAGTAAGATTAAATACTATGAATTTACATTTAGGTTTAGTTATGTGAAGACTAGAGAAACATTGCTAACATTAAAAAACAAAAAACCAACAACCCAGTTTTGGTGAAATAGTGGAAACAAAGAACCTAAATCTGGCTTGCTTCATGGAGTGGAGTTTGGGGGCTGATACAAAGACCACAACTATAGAGAGCAGCCAATTCTTTCAAGAAAGTTTGCATCAGGGTCCTAGAAGCCTACAAGTAGAACATTATGATAGGCAGATTTGGGCTCAGGGGTCCCGCTCAAACTAAGGCACCAGCCAAGGACAATACAGGCGGTAAACCTTAAACCCCTACCCAGATCTAGACAATGGACAGAACACTCTCCACAGTAGAGTGGAGAGTGGGATATTATTTTCTCACATACTCTGGTGCCTCACCTTTGACCATGTCCCCTGGAGGGGGAGACCTGGTGGCACTCAGAGGAAGGACAGCAGGTTACCAAGAAGAGACTTGATACCCTATGAGCATATACAGGGGGAGGTAATCCCCCTCAGGAACAGTCATAGGGGAGGGGAATAAGAGGAAAATGGGAGGGAGGGAAGAATGGGAGGATACAAGGGATGGGATAACCATTGAGATGTAACAAGAATAAATTAATAAAGGAGAAAAAAATTTAAAAAAAAAGATAAAAAAATGTAAAAAAAAAAAAAAAGAAAGAAAGTTTGCATCAAAGGGAAAATGTGAATAAGTCCAAAATTGAAGGGATAATATATTAGAATATGTTTGTTTGGCTACTGTAATGATCCAGTACAGAGAAAATATTTAATATTGTATGGGGAAAGTGGGTACTATTTTTTTTAATTTTTAATTTTTTAAATAATTTACTTAGATTACATCCTGATTGTTTTACCCTTCACTTGTATCTTCCCATTCCCCCTCCCTCCCTCTTTCACTGTATTCCCCTCCCATAGACCTGTGACAGAAGGGGACCTCCTATCCTACCATATGATCATAGCCTATCAGGTCTCATCCGGATAGCCTGCTACCCCTTCCTCTGAGTGCCACCAGGCCTCCCACCAAGGAGAAGTGGTCAAATACGGGGCACCAGAGTTCATGTCAGAGTCAGTTCCAACTCTCCGCACAACTGTAGTGAATGCACTGGCTATAGGCTAGATCTGAATAGGGGGTCTAGGTTTACTGCATGCATTCTCCTTGGTTGGTACAGCAGTTTGTGCAGGGCCCCCTGGCAGACTCGCCAGCCTCGATGGTCTTCTTGTAGAGTTCCTGGACCCTCTTGGTCCTTCTATCTGCCCACTCATCCATGCCACTCTCAACAGAAGTCCTAATAGCATCTGTCCCAATTCTCCACTTAGTAAAGACTCTCAGAAGACATCCTTGTTGGGCAGGAATGGTGACAGGAGAGTGGAAATCCTAAAACTGAGAAAACAGAGAGGTTTTGTTGTTGTTGTTGCTTTCCATTATTAACTAGGTGTGTCTGTGGCAGTGTTTACTGGGGCAAAGCAAAGTACATAGACTTTGAAAGATGTAAGGGAGGGAAGAGATGAAGATTCAGAAATGTCATGATAATAGAGATCATTATAAGGAATAGCTATATTCATGTGGCTCAAAAAGTTAAATTATTTAGTATCATTAGTTGTCAGGTAAATGCGAATAAAAACCAAAATGAGTTAGAAATACAGTATCTATAATAAAATGATAGATATATCCAATAAAGGAGTTAATATGGGGAAATCAAATCTGCATCCACTGCTGGGTGGAATATTAAAAGGTGCATCTGTTTAGAAAAGTACTTTAACAGCTTCTCAAGTTGTTAAATGTGAACTTACTATGTATTTCAAGTATGCATTCAAGAGGAATAAAGACATGTACATACAAAAACCTTCACATCATTGAGAATCATGGACTTATTTATAATAGCAAAAATGTGCACACAACCTAAATGTCAATCAACTGATGAATGTACACAGAGTCTGGAATATTTCCCCAGTGGGATATTATCCAGTAATAAAATAAGTGAGGCATCAAGACATGTTATGACATAAATAATCCCAAGGATGTGGAGAAAAGAGAGCACTCCTCCATTGCTGATGGGAGTGCAAACTTGTACAACCACTTTGGAAATCAATCTGGCACTTTCTTAGAAAATTGGGAATAACACTACCTCTAGATGCCTGGGCATACACCCATAAGATGCTCCACCATACAACAATGACATTTGCTCAGCTATGTTCATAACAGATTTATTTCTATTAGCCAACATTTGGAAACAACCTAGATGTCCTCCACCTGGAGAATAGATAAAGAAAATGTGGTACATTTACATAATGGAAAACTACTCAGCTATTAAAAGCAAGGAAATAATGAAATTTGCAGGCAAATTGATGGAACTAGAAATGATAACCTTGAGTTAGGTAACCCAGACCCAGAAAAACATATATAGTATGTATTCACTTATAAGTAGACTTTAGCCATATAGTAGAGGATAAAGATACTACAATGAATAGACCTAAAGAAGATATGTAACAAGGAGGATATTTGAATCTTATTCAAAAGAATAAATAAAATCGGCAATGGAAGTAGTTGAGGAGAGGGAACAGGATAGGAGAGGGAGTGCTGAGAAAATGAGGATGGGGATCAGATATGGAGAGAACAGGAGTGTGGGGACAGAGAACATGCATCTCTGTGACAAGCTGGGGACCTATGACAGGGAAGGTTCTTGGGGGGGGATATTGATGGTGACTCTAGGTGAGGCCCTTAGTAGAAGGGGTCATGAAGAGGCTGCCCTCTAACCAGACAGGACTCTGAGTTGAGGGAGGGGAGAAGCAACCCACCCACAAAAACTTACCATGCCTACAAAAATGTGTAGTGATAAAGATAGATCAGAGAAAGAGAGAATATGCAACCAAAGCATGGCCCAACCTGAGATTCACACCAAGGGAGAGCGCAACCCCTGACACTATTAAAGACTCTCTGCTATGCTTGCATATGGGAATTTAGCATAGCTGTCTTCTGAGAGGCTCCACCTACCAACAGATTGAAACAGATGCTGCGACTCAGAGCCAAACATTGGGCAGAGTGCAAGAAACCTTGCGGAAGAGTGGGCGGGGGGAGGGGGTGGATAGAATGACGTAAAGGGAACAGGTACTCCACAAGAAGTTCCTGGACAAAAGGGGCTTGAAGAGACTGAAGCACCAACCAAGGACCATGCATAAACTGTGCATAGGCCCCCTACACATATGTGCTCAGTGGTTACCTTGGCCTTCATGTGGGTCTCCTAGTAAAAGGAATGGGGACTGTCTCTAACAAGGACTCTGTCATTTGCTCTTCGATCATTTCTCTCTGGCAGCCTGCCTTGCCAAGCCACAGAGGAAGAGTGTGTGTTCTGTGCTGATGTGACCTGATGAGCTGGGGTAGGCTGATCATTGTGATGCTCATTTTCCTGAGAGGTAGGAGAGGGCAGTTAGGGTGAAAAGGGATTAGGGAAGGTAGTATGGGGAGAAAAGGAGGCTACAATTGGGTTGTAAAGTGAATAAACAAATATATTATTTAAAAAAGAGATAAAAATTTTGACAGAGACTCCTAGTAGCAGGGACCATAGTGTCTGAAGAGGACAACATTCAACTAACTAGACAAAACTTCTAGTAAAGGGAGTGGAACACCAACCTCTCCACAAAAACTCTGACCCAAAATGTACTTCTCTGTCTACAAGATGTGGATAGAGTGGATAAAGCGGAGATTGAGGTAATGTCCAATCAGTGCCTGGCCCAACCCAAGACCCACTCAATTGAAGAAAGCCAACCACTGAGACTATTAATGATACTCTGCTATGCTTGCAGAAAGAACCCTAACGGAGTTGTACTCTGAGAGGCTCAACCCAGCAGCATTTTGATACAGATGCTAAGACTCACAGCCAAACATTGGGTGATGCATAGGAGTCTTATGGAAAAGTGGGAGGAGGGGGAAGAGAAAAGAACCTGGAGCTCTACAAGAAGACCAATAGAACCAACTAGGCAGAGCCCAGAGGGGTTTGTTGAGACTGGAGCACCAACTAAAGACCATGCATGGACTGGACCTAGGCCACCTACACAGATGTAGCCAATGGGCAGCTCAGGATTCATGTGTGTCCTCTTGTAAGGGAAGCAGGTGCTGTCTCTATTATGGACTCTGATGCCAGGTTTTTTATACCTCACTCTTGTCAGGACTGCCTTATCAGACCACAAGAAAAGAGGACTTGATAACTGGTTGAGATGGGGTTGATGGGAAGGGAGCTTCCCCCTTCTCTGGGGAATAGGGGAGGGGAGAGGGAGGAAGGGTGGTACTAGGAGTAGAGGAGGGATGGGTCTGTAACCAGGATTTAAAGAGAATAAAAAATAAATTAAATAAACTTCTAAAAGAGGTAAACCTTTTAAACATTGTGTTTGCTGAAAAAAAGCTAGCTACAGAAAACCACAGGATTCTTTATTCTACTTATCTCTAATGTCTAGAATCAGACAAATCTATAGAGACAGAAAGGAAATTTGTAGCTGGTGGTAACTGGGAAAGAGTGCTTGGAGGAAGTGTCTGATAATGTGTATAAAGTTTCTTTTGAGGGTGTTGAAAATATTCCTAGATTGTGATAATTATTGAAAAAAACCCATAGTAAAGTCTTTATATTTCACAGTTAGATAGACTTGAGGATGTAAAACCAGTGGGCATAGGCTAATAATATAAACTTTGATTTTTTTAGTGTGTATATGTTAATAGCTGAGTAGAATGTTCTGGCAAATGTGAAGAAGTAGATATTTTCCCTTACACTAATGTATTAGACAGGCACTGCTATATACATTCTACACTCCAAAGTTTGGGTTGGTTAAGGGACTAAGTGGTGTACCCTGTTTACAGTAGAGGAGTGGAGACTCAAAGTAAGTGATTTCCTTTCAGTCCCTCTGTACTTAGCTGTCACAAAATCAATACCTCCTATCAGAAATGAGGGCACTAGTATATGCCCTAAAGTACCCCTGTCCTGCGAGTTCAATTCTTTGCTTCTTCAGGCACAATGACAGCATGATTCTTGGAGAAGAAATTTCCCAAGAAGTTTTCTAGATTTTAGGGAAACAATGACTGTACCAAAGACCTTGAAATAAATAGCTGGGATTTAGAGGATCTTTCTAATGGGAGAACCTGGTATGCTGAAGGTACCTAGAAAGGAATGGGAGAGTTATGGAGAGTAGTGGGATTTAGAGAGAAACAGAGAAACATGAGGATAAGAGAGTCTGGTTATAAAAGGTGAACTGAAAACACTCTGGTTTGTGTAGTGGCTGGTATAAACAGATGTAGTGATGACAGGAGTTATCCTAACGTCTCCAAAAGAGACTGTAATGAGGAAGCTTAGAGCTTTGGAAGAGAGTGGTCATGATATTTTGTTACTATTGAAGATCAATTTGGAAGTTTCTCCGGAAATTGGGAATAGTTTGATGTCAAGACCCAGCTATACATGCGAGAATGGGGAAATAGAAGGATCTAGAGGGTCCTAGAATCCTACAAGAAGAACATTATGAGAGGCAGATCTGGGCCCAGGGGTCCTGTGCAAGCTATGGCACCAGTCAAGGACAGTACATGCAGTAAAATTTGAATCCCTACCCAGATCTAACCAATGGACAGGACGTTCTCTAAAGTTGAGTGGAGAGTGGGCACTGATTTTCACACGAACTCTGCTGTCCCATATTTGACCACGTCCTCTGGATGGGGAGTCCTGGAGGCACTCAGAAGAAGGATAGCAGGCTACTAAGAAGAGACTTGATACCCTATGAATCTATACAGGGGGAGGAAGTCTCCTTTAGTCACAGTCATAGGGGAGAGGAGTAAGGGGAAAATGGGAGGGAGGGAGGGAGGAATGGGAGGATACAAGGGATGGGATAACAATTGAGATGTAATATGAATAAATTAATAAAATATATTTAAAAAAGACTTCTAGCAATAGGGAATATTTAACCTGAAACGGATACCTCCAATGGAGCAAAACTTCCAATGGAGAGATGTGGAGACCAACCCAGCCACAGTCTTCAACCCACAACTTTTCTTGTCTAGACGATGTGTAGAGATAAAAATGGAACAGAAACTGAGGGAATGGTCAACTAATGACTGGCCCAACTTGAATCTGATGCCAAGAGCAAGAGCTCACATCTGGATCACCATTAACAATGTTCTGCTATACTTGCAGACAGGAGCCTAGCATAACCATCATCTAAGAGGCTTTACCCAGCAGCTGGTGGAAACAGATGCAGAAACCCATAGACAACAATAGGCAGAGCTCCAGGAATCTTGTGAAAGAGGGGGAAAACGGACTGAAGGAGTCAGAGAGGTCGAGGACACCATTGGAAAACCTACAGAGTCAACTAATCTCTGCCCATAGTAGCCCACAGTAGCCAACAGAGACTGAACCACCAACCAGAGAGCATGCATCGAATAGACCTAGGCCCCTACACATATGTAACAGACATGCAACTTTGTCTTCATGTAGGACCCATAAGAGCAGGGGCAGAGGCTATCTCTGACTCTGTTGCCTGCATTTGGATTCCTTTCCCCTAACTGGGCAGCATTTACTAGCATCAGTAAGAGAAGATGCACCTAGTCTTACTGTAACATGAGATGCCAAGGAGGGTTGATATCCATGGGAGCTCTCCACTTCTCTGATGAGAAAGGGTGGAGCATAAGAATAGGGTAGGTGAGAGGGAGGGACTGGGAGGAGAGGAGGGGGGGAAGCTCCAGGCAGGATGTAAAGGAAATTAATTAATTGATTATTGAAAAGAAGGAGAAGAAGAAATAAAAACAAGATATTGTCAAGACAGAAGAAAAACTGTTGTTTAGAAGAAGTAAGGTTGAAGATCTGCCCAATGTGGGTGTCACTATTCTCTGGGGTGGGTGCTCTAGACTGCATAAAATGGAGCATCATCAAATGTTTTAAGTGTTTTTCAGAAGAATGTGTTGGAGGCGAAATGAAAGCAACAGGACAGAGTAGTATGGGTGGGAACATGAAAGAAAGAAGATAATTCTCATTATTTCTTTGAGTTTAGCCAAAATAATAAAAATGATTAGCATCAAATATTCCTTAGTTTGAATCAAGAAGTGACTAAGTTAACCTATGCAGTCTTATTTTCATAGACGAAATGAAAATAGTATTTTCCCCCTAGAGTTTGAATAACCTGAAGATCTGCTCTTACTTGATGTAAGATCGAATAAAATAAAAACAGTAAAGGAAGCTATATTTATTAAGGGTTTACCATGTGCCACCATTGAGGTTTGGTAAAGATAATAGATTTTAAATGCCTAACATATAACAGTGCTGAAGACATGGTGTTGGTGAGCTGGTGAGGAGTGTCAGCAAGAGACATAGAAATGCTTAGGACCTGCTATGCTCTTTAGTCTTCCTTTCTCTATGGCTCCCAACTAAGAATGCTTTATGCATGGATCAGAAAAGACTAAGGCTTGAGGTATTACTTTATTAATAATGATAGTCCAACCTGTGCTCTCAAGAAAAGCCTTTGTGATAAAAGTGGGATTAGAGCTCATTGTCCAAGGCTGTAAAGCTACATACAGTACCTTTTTCAGCATTCCCCCCCCCCCCCACAACTGAATTACTCCTTGGTCTTAGCAAGTTGAGAGATGAGAGGGAGAGCCTGGCCTTGAAGGTGACCTCGCTTCTGTAAAATATTAACAGTTCAAGGTAGGAACTATAGATTATCCATCATTATAGTTGAAGTTGCACAGCCTGGTGAATTTTAATTCAAAATATTGTAGTGTTCGAAATACTGGAGTGGTTTCTCATTCTAACTTCCAGTTCATATCTGGTCTCTGCCACTTCTTGTGATGCTTTAAAGATTAATTTAACATCTCTGCACCTCCCTACTCTTATGTTAAAAAGAAAGTAAGACTAACCCACACTTCATATGTCTAATTTCAATATTTAAATTCTTTAGTGTTCATAAATGCCTTTGAGAAGAATATTGTGAATTAAGTGAGCAATGAAGGTTAACTATTATTGCAATCACCGTTACACTCAGCTCTCTAAAATTTATAGAAAGTGTAACCAATGCATTCTCCAATTTCCATTTGGATATCGCTGTTTCTAGCATACTTCAGAATCAAAAAATTTGAATAACCCAAACAATTATTTGAAATGTTTTTATTCAGATGAAGGTGCCCAAACAAAGATGTCTAATACATTATCCTATCTAAATATTGTTCTCATTTTTCCAAGCGATCCATTTTAAGCCCTGTACTACATGGGCTCAATTTACTCAAATTTTGTGAATTTCTTGAATATTAGGATCATATTACATGCTATTCATAATCTCCAAATATCATATAGTTCCATGGACAAGGTACATGCTCATCAATGTTGAGCATATCCTGGAGTATGCCAAGATCCTTCCTCCTCCATTTTTTCCAGGTAACTGAAGGATCAACTAACTTTAACTATTCTCAGGTGTGTGAGAGTCATTCTCTTTTTATCAAGTGGGCAAGTAGGTACTGGCAACCTATTTCTCTTCAGAAAATACAAAATAATTATCTTCCCAAGAGTCCTGTTATTTCTCTGATATCATGAAAACACAAAATAGCTAAAAATGAGAGAAACTATGTTCAGAATTTTTGAGTATCTTTCTTGGGAGTTTTTTTTTTTTTAGAAAGAATTAGAAAACTCCTTTAAATAAATGGAAGTCCTAAACTCAGAGAAGGTAAGAGCTCAGCTGACTAACTCTGGCTTAAATGCCACTGAAGCCACAGTCCTGGAAATCAGAGCACTAAGAGATGCCACATTAGAATAAGCTGTGATTGATGGGCATTCTATGTCTAGGAGAATACTTGGCCTATAGGCAGAGCACAAATTATTTAGGTAGTTTGTTGAGTGAATTAAACACATCCAATAGGAACCTTGCATGGAACTTGTCTGTAGTTTATTTGGTTAAAGACCAAGTCACTGACATTTGGATGAATCTAAGAATCTTTTCGGTAACAATACAAAACAAAAAAATGAAACAAAATTGATCAAAATTCTAAGGATTCTGTGAAATCAGTCAGACCTAGTGGATATTCATGGAGGGTCATACTAATAAGCGAAGGGGTAGGTTTCCTAACACACTGCAGAGCCACATCTGAGCACAGGGCAGATCCGCTGCATTCAAAACCTTTGAAGCATCATGTATACAGTTCACCAGAAAGTGTTGGCTGCCATCTTTCCAGTTGTGCTTGATAAAGTCATACCACCATTAGCTTCCTTGAATTGCACCGGCTTATTTTCCTCAGGGCTCAGGACAATGACATGCACTGTCTTTAATTCTAAGTGAGGCCTTCAATCCTGGGAAACTTCAAATATTGCAAGTGACACTTGCTGTCTCTTCCAAAGCAACATTTTGGAGGGGCTTCTAACAAGGAAGCAGCCAGATTTTAATATGATGACATTAGACCTTGTCAGACAAAAACATCAATATTGGTGCATAATTAATGCTCAGAGCTTATCCGACATGGACAGAGCAGGCCCAGAGTGCTTTCACAAATCAATTTGCTACCTGAATTACAAACATTGCAGATGCATCCTGACAGGCTCATGCCATTAGAACCTGGGAGCATTTAGTGAAACATTTGAACAAAATCTAAGATCTGATCTGACTTTCACTCCTTATATAGGAAAAGATGAATGGGAATGAGATCAAAGAAGTAACATTGATTAAGTACCTGTGACAGCATGCTGTACCCCATACTCATCACTGTGTGGACTTTACTTCGGTTCCAGTCTCCTAACAAATGACAAGCAAGAGTTTAATCCTAATATTCAAGATGTAAGAACTAATGTTCAAAGAGATTAGCAATATAACCAAGATCACTGTATGTGTAGGCCAAGACAGAGTTTTCATGCAACTATCACCCAAGGTACATGCTTCTATTCTGCCTGTATTGTTAGCATGTGATCCCTGTCTGTCTATCTTATCTATCTACCTATCATCCAGCTATTATAAAAAAATGTATGCCATTAATTAGAAATTTATAATTTTGGGAGGGAACTGAACTTTAACCTCACAAAGTTTTTCCCATCTTAAATATCTCTATAAATGGTATGACTAATTTTCCACGTAAATGGAGTTTTTTTTTCTCAATATGTTTCACCTCAAACAAAATAACACACTGTATTAAATACTAAAACTGTGAGACTTCCTCCAAATTCCTGCATTGTTGCTTTTGTGGATAAAAAACAGAGCTTTGTGTTTAATGATGGACACACAAGTAAATGTGAAAAGGAGAGTAGCAAATAAATGCTTGTTATTAAGGTATGGTTCAATCTTTTTCCATATTAGGCTCTGAGTTTTTGGAAGAGTGTTTCATTCTTAAATTAAATTGAATATTTTTGGGTTAAGGGAATTGGGACATCAACTGCTTTGTTTTCTTTGGTCTAAATGATTTGAGTTACTTCAGTTCCTAAACAAGTATGGGGTTACGTGCCATGCTATGAAGGCTTGAAGTGAGTGGTACTTGTGCTCTGCCAGATGGAAATAGTTGCCCACACACTTTTCCCATCTTTGTCATTTTTTAGATCTCAGTTTAAATACTGTTTTATTCTGTATTCTACTCCTGGTGCTACTCACGATAAATCATTTCCATATTCTTTACCCATGTTGTTCTCGATCACAATACATTATTTTTTTAAGTATCTAGGTGTCGTTATTTTCTATTCTTGTTTTCTTAATTATTAAGATCTTTCACTAAAAGATGAACTCAACACACCAAGAATCCATCTCTCCATTGTTTTTCTTCTAACGTATGCCAAATGTTTAGGACATGGCAGGCATAGTATTTATTGAATGAGTGAATGAGTACTTCCCTCTTATACCCTCACAGGATCTATGTATCAATATTCAATATGTACTGTGTTTGTTGACTAGTTACTTGAATGATTCCTTTCTGTTATCTCATAGCCTTATTAGGTAAATAAAATAATAAATTAGGTAAATAAATAAACCTACAGAAGTGGTTTTATTTCCTGAAGGCAGAGGATAGGGAGGTTGTTTACTTGGCAAGTTAGGATTTACTTGGTAACTTAGGAAATGCTATGACTAAGAACTTATCTTTTGAGTTACTTACTGGGATCATTGAAACTTTTCTATAGTGCTTTAGTACCATACCACACATTCAGTGGGATCTTTACTCATTTAGAAAAATTAGAGAGAGGATACTACAAGTCACCAGTCTCAGTGATAGTTAAAAAAAAAGTTGGCATTAATCCACAAGAATGCAGCAGATCTCAAATGAGGTAACATGATCATATATAATAGAGCTCTTTAGAAGTCTTTTAAAATCAAAGAGAGGAGAATGATTTTTTAACAAGCTGGGGGATTTTATATGGATTAGGACTAGATGCAGTATATGTCTTCACCTTCATTGGCATCTATTACTTTGGTTATGGAGTCCCAGAGCAACTGACTCATTTAAGGTGTTTAGATTGTCTCCCTCCCCATGTTGCCAAATAAAACCTTCAATGCACAGGGTGGATTATCATAAAGTCTAAGTTAGTGGAATAGAAATCTTGAAGTTTGATTATTCTTGGAAGTGTGGAAATTGGCTGAGAAATGAGAAAGATGATATAGAGCCAGAACAAAGTAGCCAAGATCCCAGGGCACCTGTGGAAGTGCTACAGTAGAGTGAACTATGCAGAGATACCACACATAGGTCTAACCTTCAGGTTAGCCTGCTAGGCTCTGGAAAGTATTTAGTGAAGCTGGCACTTGCCACCCTCCCCACCCCCTCTCTTTTAATACTATCCTTGGAAGTCAGGTCCTTAGGAAAACCAAAGCAAGTGCTTGCTTACAGTTAATGCAGTGACTCAAGGAGAAGCAAGACAAGCTGAGCCATTGAATGTTGCCGTTGGAAAGTCCTTAGCTTTGCCGAGATAGGCTAAACAAGTCTTGACTGAATTAAAGGAGATAAATAAAAATAAGGTGTTGTGGATGTGAGAAAGTAGAGATGAGAACAAAAGGTGGGGGAGATATGTGCTCTGAACAGAGTGTTAAATGCAGAAGAAGGAAATCTGGGGCACATCCTGGCGCAATCATCATGAGTCTTGTCACACTCTAGGGACTATCCCTAGTCTGGACCTGATGCTTCAGACTGATGAGTGGAGTGTGCATGGTGAGATGTGCTAATCAAAACTCTCAGTTTTCATCTAATTTTAAGCATCCTTTAGAGGCTGTAAAAGTGACACAGAAAAAAGCAATGAGTGGCTGAGGTGCTGGATTCTGAAAGTAAGGACCCTGAAACCTGAGGTTTAATCTTTCCAACTATGTACACCCTGTTTCTCCCATTTGAGTTTTTAGGGAATCATCAAAACAAAAACCCTGTGTATGAAGGATTTATGGATGCAAAACATAAATAATTGAAAAATAAGTCCTTCTCCCAACAGTATCTTAAATGACTCTTCAATCCGCATATCACTAAAAAGCACAAGAAGAAGGGAAACATTTAAATTTAGAAAGGAAAACAGAGAGAAACAAGGAGAGAGGGAGGAGAGAGAGACAAAGATGAGAGGGGGGAGAACATAAATTTAATCTCTCTGTGTTTGAAATAATCCTCCCTAGAATAATGCATATCTCTCAGATATATAGAATCCAGATATGTTGTTTTCCAATCTTTCTACTTCTCCCTTTTGCTAAATGCAGGAAGAAGTAGAAGTATTCTTCTGACAGAAGGGGGCTATATTGGACCTATGACTTGCTGACCTCAGAGACAGCCCTGCCCCTTGTGTTTCGATATGAGCTTTTTGTTTTGTTTTGCTTGTTTGTTTGTTTTGTTTTAGTTTTTGTTTTCATGTTTTTAATTAATTTATTCAGATTACAACTAGATTGTTATCCTATCACTTGTATCCTCTCATTCCTCCCTCCCTCCCTCCTCCACCTTATTCCTCTCCCCTAGGTCCATGATCAAGGGGGATCTCCTCCCCCACTTTATAGTCACAGGCTATCAAGTCTCATCTTGGCAGCCTGCCTATTCTTTCTTTGAGTGCCACCAAGGCTCTCCACCAAGGGGAGGTTGTCAAATATAGAGTCAGAATTAGTCCCTACTCTCCACATAACTGTGGAGAATGTCCTGTCCATTGGGTAGATCAGAGTAGGGGTTCAATGTTTACAACTTGTATTATCCTTCGTTGGTGCAATAGTTTGAGCAGACAAACCTGGGCCCTGATCCACTTGTTATGCTATTCTTCTTGTAGGTTTCTAAGATCCTCTGGATCCTTCTATTTCCCCATCTTCTATATTTCTCTTACCCAGAATCCCAATAGGATGCCCTCACATCTATCCTAATATCCTGGTAAGTGAAGACTTTTGTGGGACATGCCTCTTGGGTTAGTGCCCAATTATAATTGAGTGTATACCATGTGAGTCTTTCTGCTTCTGGGTTAACTCACTCAGTACGATCATTTCTAGTTCCATCTATTTGTCCACAAATTTCAGGATTTCCTTGTTTTTTATAGTTGAGTAGTATTCCATAGTGTAAATGTACCATAATTTCTTTATCCATTCTTCAATGGAGGGACATTTAGGCTTTTTCCAGCTTCTGGCTATTATGAATAAAGCTGCTTTGAACATGGTTGAGCATAAGGCCCTGTTGTGTGGTGGAACATTTTCTGGGTATATTCTGGTGGGAATGCAAACTTGTACAACCTCTTTGGAAATCTATCTGACACTTTCTCAGAAAACTGGCAACAGGACTTCGTCAAGACCCAGATATGGGATATGAGCTTTTGTCCTTGATTAAGCCTCCTTGATGAGGCTGGTTGTGTGGGACATTCAAGTTTAGTCTAGTACCAACTTCCAGCTTTGGAATCTTTATGTAGATTGTCTTTCTGGAAGCCTCTTTGTTGTGAATTTGGGTCTTGGCTAATCCATTGATGATTTTCAAAGGATACCCAGATGACATTTGCAGGCCTCTGAGGGGCTTGCTTAGGTCATGTGGAGTTAGTTTCTCTTTATTTTCTCTCACTGGATTCCTGCTTTCTTGTGTCTTAGTGAATTTATAGACGTAGACAAACAACAGCCCTGATAGCTTCAGAACCTGTCTCAACCTCTGAGGTGCAGTGGAGTCTTTTTGGTGTATATTTGTGTGTATGTCTGTGCATATATGTATGTTGTACTGTGTATGCACACATGTATCAAGGTTGACATGGATATCTTTTTTATTGTTCTTCACCTTACCTTTTGAGAAAAGTTCTCTCATGAAATCTAGTACTTATTAATTGCCTAAACTGAACAATAAGCTCTAGGGATTCTCTAATCACTTTGCCCACTATTCCAGTAAGCTATCATGCTTTGGATTTTTTTTAAGCATGGGTGTTGCAGATCATAACTTAGGTCTTCAAGGTATATAATAGTTATTTTGCTTAGCATCTCTCTCAAGAGATTTTCCTTTAAGATGGACTATCCCTCACTCTACTTAGGTACCTGGGAGCTTGATTTCATTTTTTGCTGAAAAATTAAATCTAAAGCTTGTGATTTGCAAACAGTTTTCCCTTGGCAAAACCTTTCTTCAACCTGCCTGCCTGATGGAAGCTGGAGCTGTGTCTTTTCTTGAGTGTTTCTACCCTGTGAGTAGACTAAAACTCAAGTGTCAAATCCCCCTTGTTTCACTCTTGAGGTCCAATGAGAATACTGAAAGTTTGGAGGTCTCTTCTCTCTTTAAACAAAGTCTCAAATCTATTTTGTTTCTTTTAAAACTTTAATTTGTTCATCCAAGTTGAAAGAAAATGTGTTTTTTTCCCAGATAGTAAAACCATTCCTTTGAATCTCTGCTTGCATTACTAAGCTCTAGAAGGCAATGAACAACAATATAGCAGGAATGGAGAGGAAGAAGAGATTCTTTGCTTTTCTTCATCAAAACTATGTTCTTTGCAGAAAGACTAAATAACATGGTGTAGTGTTATATAAAAGATGGATGATCAGCCTCTGAAAGGCCTGTTCCAGCCCTGATCCTTGACTCTTGGACTGTGAAGGTCTCAGCAGTCACATAACCTTTCTGCCTCTATTTCTCTCTAGTTTCACTGAGTTAGTGAAATGACATCTTGAGGAATTTTTTGTACTCATAAAAATTCAGCACACTGCTGAAGACAGGAGACAGAACAGGAAACCTGAGATGTGTTATAAGGGGTCAGGGGCCATTCACTTTAAGTCACAGCCTTTTCCAAATTCCTTTTGGTGGTTTTGGGCAAGTAATTTGAGTGTTAGTTGTTTTTTTTTTCTTAATTTTAAAATGAGTGCTTTAAACATTGATAGAAGTTACTAAGGTGCATTGTGATAGGTAATATTATTTACCAATTGGAAAGGATTTGGAATCACCTAGGAGAAAACAAGCCTCCTAGTATTCCTCCAAAGCATTTTCAAGATTAGGTTAATTGATCTGGGAAGACCCACCTTAACTCTGTTGCACCATTTAATGGGGGTACAGTCCTCCATTGAATAAAAGGATAAAACAGTTGAACACTTGTGTTCTTGGCTCTGCTGCGTGGAGTGTAGATGCTCTGTGATCAGGAGCCCCGTGCTTCTTCCCCATGAACTCTCACCATGATGGAGTATACCCTTGAACTGTAAGTCAAAATAGTTTTTCTCAGAGTATTTTTTTTATCAGAACAATAGGAAAAGTAGCCAATATAGGGATTAACAAATATTAATAATTTCCCTCACCAAGATGGCAGAGAGCTATTTTTGTTCACTAGTATATTTCTAGTGCTTGTTATACAGTGCCATATGCTTAAGATATTTTCATAAATACTTCCTGAATAAATGAAAAGGGAATGAATTTAAAGCAGAAGTTTGAATCTTTGAGATTCTTTTATTTTTACGTCTGCTTGTTTCCTTCTTTTTATCTTTGTTTTTCCTTTGTTCTTTCTGCTTTCACGTTCCTTATTACTCCATCTAGTGGGCACAAATATCTCTCTACCACTTGCAAGAAACTGTGAAAAAATGGTGCCTGAGGCTGCATTCCCCAGGTTGAGTGTTGAGGGGAAGTGTTGCTGGCAGATTGAAGGAGGAAAAACAATGCTTAGCTGTGTTCCTCACAGCTGGAGCTGCTGGTGCCTGCCACCCAGGCAGTGAGCTGTGCAGAGGATAAAAATAGGCCACACAAGCGGAGAGAGGGAGAACTGCTACTTGGGATAGGTTCTTAGTTAAAAAAAAAAAAAAAAGGAACCAAAGTAGTAAATGCTAAGTCCCATCTGATAGCCTTATGGAGAGGTAGCAGAAATAGACATATGGATAGGCTCAAGCAAGTAGGTTTGGTCACTCAGTGACCCCTGCCCATGGAGCCTTGGTGGTTGCTCCATACTGTGTTGTCTAATTTATACTGAGGGACTAGGATGAACCCCAGAGGGCCCAGTTTACAAATGCAGATGTCAAGGCTTAGCCATGTACTTGGCTTTTGAAGTCCTAGGATAGATAAATCATCAGTGTTTCAGCCATTTCTACATTCCTGAATCATGAGTCTGAAAATGGTACATGGGGCTGGCCTGGACATGAGGCAGTCTCCTAGGGAATGCATACAAAATGACTGGGTGAGCTTTGCCTGGGGACACCCTTTAAATACTTGAATTATGACAGTAGCTCATAGAAGCTCAATCCATCTTACCTAGGATAGGTCAATGACTTGGGAAACTATAGAACACTGGTGGATATTACTACTAGCTCAGCTGGCTATGGCTACACTCAGTCTCAGATGATAGCCCAAGACTTTTGCAAGAGTCCAGAATTTAACAAGTTGTGGCTAAGCCTTGACTTATGGCATCTATACCCTGTATCTAGGTATGAGAACATGAGGAAAGGCAGGGGATCCAGGCAGGAGATGCAAGAATAAACCTAGGAATTCAAATACTTCAATGTTGCCTCTTTTTGACTTTCTTTCCAGTAGCAAAACAGCTTTGTAGAACCTTGGACTGTTGCTAATCTCCAGGTAAGCACCATACAAAAACAGAAATTTCCCTCCTCTGTGTTACATAATGTATAATCCTAAATAATAGCACAATACTCTAGCAACATAGTAGGTGCTGAACAAATAAATACTTGGGTTGTTGATGAATGAACATGTCTTGGCACTAAGTAAGGCTGGATTGTAAACCTGTCTGTCTCACTATGCATGGAGATGGGCAGTTTATTTTCCTTCTTTCATCAAGTAGAATCATCAAGCTTATCTGGTAAGTGTTGAGAAGATGAAACAGGATTGGTATTATGGTTGGAATCTAAAATGCATCCCACAGACTCATGGTTTAACATCTTGACTTTTAACTGACGGGTTTGGGGGAGGTAATTGGATCACAGAGGCTCTGACTTTGCTAGTGTATTAATTCACTGATGGGAATGAAGTGTAGATTTCTCTAAGAAGATATTTCTCCCTCTTCTAGAAACATCTTCTTTGATGACATTGGGTTGTGGCTTATTGTAGGGATAGTGTTTCAGTGCTAACAAAATGCATTAAGAAATGCTATTGTAGTTGTTGTTATTGTGGTTTTGACCAAAACATATCTTTTGACATGGAAGTGTAGCTCTCACTTTGATGTCAATACATCATTTCTAAGATTCAGGAGGTAAAGCAATTTCCACCTTCCCTTCATTACTCAGAACCAAGACATATTTTTCAGATGGCTCTAGTTCAGTACTATCACTTACTCACCCACTTAGGTAGGATTTTATTTATGTATTTATTTATTTGTTTGTTTGTTGTTTGTGGAGTTATCAAATAAAGGAAAAAGCAAACCTATAACTACATAAAATGCCGAACTTTAGTCAGGTCCATGAAATATAGGGTGCTGTGAAAGAAAATAACACGACAGACTGTGGATCAGGAGCTTTTGGAAAGCCTATTAAGGAAGTGACATTTCAGTTGAGACCCAAGTAACCAGCCATGGAAATCATGGGGGTGAAGTGTGTTCTACGTTGGTAGGTGGGTGAGTGTGAGGGTTCCATCCTTGGAGGTGTGAAAGAACATGTTGTGTTATAAGCATCTCAAAGAAGACTACTTTTTAGAGAAAAGAGCTGTACACTTATACATGTTAACAATGCAGTGATTTTCTTCAGTATAAGGCATGGGTGGCTGACTGGTCTTTATTTTTTACATCTAAGGGATGTAAGCTAATCAAAATGTCTTCACAGCACACATATTCTGTGATCTTGAGCAAGACCTTCAGATTCATCTTCCCAAAGAAGAAAAAAAAAATACAGCTAACCTATTCTACTTTCTGAATGGGAAAACAGCACAATATCAGCTTCCTTCCATTCTTCCCTCCTCCTCTTTTTCCTTCTCCTCCTTCTTCTCCTCTTCCTATTTCTTCTGTAAGGAAGAGTTTATTTTGCATCATAATTTAAAGATACAGTCAGTCATAACAGAGAAATTATGGTAATAAGAGTTTGAGCAGATTGTTTACATTATTTACTCAGAAATCAGAGAGAGAGAGAGAGAGAGAGAGAGAGAGAGAGAGAGAGAGAGAGAGAGAGAGAGCGCGAAAGAGAGACAGAGAAGCAGCAACAGCAGAAGAAGACAGAGAGAGACAGACAGTGAGAGAGACAATGAGAGAGAGAGACAGAGAGACAAAGAAGACAGAGACAGAGAGAGAGAGACAGAGAGAAATGTTCAAATTCTCAGTTTCATGTAATAGTAGATATAGCTCATAGAATGGTACTGTCTACCATTAGAGAATGTCTTCCATTTCCATTAACAAAAGGAGAACCATCAGTTCAGCCATACCAGAGGTTTGTTTCCTAGGTGATTCTGAATCCAGTCAAATTCAAGATGAATTTTAACCATCCTCATTGTTTTGCTACATTTATTAATATGATGGGGTCAAGAGGTTGACTTTGCAGACCACACAAGATACTTAAACTGTGCATTACCATCTTTTTTAGTGTCTGCCTCCTCTGGGGTTTAGGATGTTCTTTGGTTCACGTGGAAAACACTTATTATTAAAGGAGATATAGACATTATATGGACGATAAAGGAAGCCTAAACTCTTAAGAGGAAGAAAAATCAGTTCATAGGGAATAGGACTGCCTCAAAATAGGTTGCAGATGTTTCATAAGCCTCTACAAGCATCCCTGGTCCGAGCATGGGTTGACAGCAGAGTCAGATTAAAACCTGTGGGAACCTATACTTGTAAGAAAGCATATGACTCTAGGGAAGTTTGAAGCAACCATAAAATGGCCCAGGGAATACTTTGCCAAGAGGCATGGGCTGCATATACACCATCAAGCAAGGAGGCACAGGATGCCTTCCAGGACTTACTATGCACATGTTCTAACCGTGCCGCTTAGTATGTTAGCTGGACCCTTATATAGCTTGGATACTGTCATTCTAGCTTGGGTTTTTCTAAAATGTAGTATCCTTTGGTAGTTTCAACTTTCTTTACTTTTCTGAAAGTTTATTTTAGTTTTAATTATGTGTATATGTTTATGTCTGTATGGCTATGTGCACATGAACAGAGGTGTCCAGAAAAGCTGGAAGTACCAGATACTTTGAAACTGGAATTAAAGGCTGTCATGAGCAGCTCAATGTGAGTGCTAAGAAATGAACTTGGGGGTCTTTGGAAGAGCAGTTCAGGATCATGACCCGCCAGCAATGTCTCTATCCCCAATGGGTTTCAAGGTCAATGCTATATTTTATTTTTTAATTTAGACTGTTTGTTCTCCTTCTTGAAAGATAGATTCCCCACTCTGCTTATTCTCCAACTTTTTATGGGCGAAAGAAACTAGGACACCATGAAAAGCACTTTGATGTAGCTGGTACTTCAGAAAACTGACCTTAACCCAGTCTTGTCCAATATCTTGGACTTTGTGTTTGTAAATTGGGTTAGGTCAGTGGCTTTCTAATGCCCGTTTTTCCTTCCTTAGAACTCCCCTCTCTCTTTCTCTCCCTTTCTCCGTTCCTATCCTTCAGTGTGTACAATCTAACACATTAGTTTTAAGAAATAGTTTGCATAAATACATGACAAAAATGAAGTTTCATTTGAAGCCTCAATACAGAAAACAAACAACAACAACAACAACAAAAAAGAGGTGTGACAATTCAGTCTTGGAGTCCACTCTTCTAAATAAGGTGAACTACCTTAGGGAAGCCTAAGAATTCAGAGGACAGCAATTGAAAAATAACTAAATTAGACAAATACAAGAACACCATTGGCTTTAATTTTTAAAAAAGATTTATTTATTTATTATTATGTATACAGTGTTCTGCCTGCATGTACACCTGCAGACCAGAAGAGGGCATCAGATCACATTGCATATGGTTGTGAACCACCATGTGGTTGCTGGGAATTGAACTCAGGACCTTTGGAAGAGCAGGTAGCATGCTTAACCACTGAGCCATCTCTTCAGCCCGGCTTTAAATGTTTATGGTTTTCCACTGCTTTGGTTGATTTGAAAGCCTTCAGAATTTCTGTGTATCTCTAAAGTGAGACATGAAAATTAATAATATCATAAGCCAGTAAATAAAGTATCAGAATTATAGTGCCTGAGACTGGAGCCAATCCTTAACTGCTGTGCAATTCACTCTGGTGCTGACTTTGATAGATTGTGTGGGGCTACCACTAGAGTGGTTTCTGTAGAATTCTGCAGTTTGGGCATGGAAAGTGTGCAGAGATCCATTAATGATGTCTGTACTGGCTGCAGGAATGAGGCATTATTACTTTTAGGCCATTGTTTTTTGTGTCACTCGCCTGTCTACTTATATTCAATACTACATTCTGGGAAACTAAGGACTAGAAAGTAAAGAACATATGATTATAATTCACAGCAATGTGGTGATGGATACAGGATTCCATCAA
This sequence comes from Acomys minous, assembly GCF_964271855.1. Taxonomy (NCBI): domain Eukaryota; kingdom Metazoa; phylum Chordata; class Mammalia; order Rodentia; family Muridae; genus Acomys; species Acomys minous. Next base: position 161,503,587 of record NC_140483.1, on the reverse strand, counting down.
GCTCTGGCTTCACTGCTTCATTGCTCATAAAATTCAAATGACCTGATATGCAGAACTATAACCATCTTGGCTGTGAGTCTTGGCTTCTAACTAGGGTCTGCTGGATACCCAGGGCAGGGTCCACAACACTGATAGTTCTAACAAACTATTGAGATATAGATCTTTGATTTCCTCCCCTACACTTTACATGTGATTTCTCAGAACTTGCTTGCTGTGCACTGAATCTTACTCCTTGGTACTACTCTTGATTTCCCCATCACAATGCCGAGTCCTTACCTCCATTATTTAGAGCATGAACCCCAGGTTCAAGTGTAACTAGTTTCTAGCCCTAGACACTTACTCTTTAGGCAATGTTGAATCAACCAGTAAAATCCTCTGATTCATAACTTCTTTAGTGTCAATGGCTGAAATAATACTAACTCTAAGAAGGACTGTAAAGAATGTAAAGTAATTAAATAAACAAATAACTGGTAGAAAAATATTTAAAAGAAAAATAAAAAGGAAATTATAGAGAATTCACTTAGTGTAATTAGCACAGGTTGACATTTTATAGTTGATTAAGAAATGCTACTTTGCATATTAATAATGACAATGGAGAAAAGGCAACTTATGTCAAGCATCGTATCATCAAGTTCATCATGACTGTCATCATCTAGGACCTCAACCTGTTTGTTCATAGATTACTGAGGTAGTTATAACAAAACCATAATACTTCTTACTTGCTTATGACTTATCGAAATTTTCTTAAAAAATTAGTTAGCCGTATTCCTGTTATCTATCTATAATCTGTCTGTCTCAGTTAGGGCTCTTTAAGGCTTTGAAGACATCCTGACCATACAACGTACAGAATGAAGAGTTTACCGTAGGCACATAGTTTCAGAGGGTTAGTCCATGGCCATCATAGCAGGAAACATGACAGCAGGCAGCCAAGCATGGTGCTGGAGCAGTAACTAAGAGCTTATATCTTCAGAGATTACCACAAGGCAGAGAAAGCCAACAAGAAATGTCATGAACTTCGGAAACTCAAAACCTACCCCTAGTGACACACTTCCTCCCACAAAACCACAATCCCCAATCCTTGTGAAACAGTTTCACTAACTTGGAACCAAGCATTGGGCTACATGAACCTGTGGGAGACATTCTCATTCAAACCGACACATTATCTATCATATTAACCGAACATCATAGGATGAGGTTATATCCACTTTAATAGGAAGGAAAAAAGAAATTCAGAAAAGAAAGGCAACTTACTTTGTTCACTCAACTTCTCATTAGTCAGGCTCAGACTATTGGTCCATATGTCCCAGGTTTAATTGCACATTCATGCTATACTGAATACTCTGCACTTCCTTCTCCCAGCCTCTGCTCTGGTTTAGCATTGCATCAATGGCAAATCTATGTCCTTTCTATAGGTTGCTTTTGTTTGCTTGTTTATTTTAAGACATAGTTTCACATTGGCTTGCAGCTTTTTATGTAGATCACACTGTCCTCTAACACATAGAGATCTGCCTGTCCTCTGAGTGAGGGATGATAAAATACCATACTCACCCTAAGATTTTTCTTGTTAGTTTCCAATATGCTATGCACTTGTCTCCCAACTCTCCAGCCAAAAACACTATGAGAGGCTGAGGATTCACAGAAAGATAAAAAATCAGAAAGGGCAAGCAAATTCCCCAATGAGTACCAGTAACAAGGAGAGAAATTTGAGTGTTCGTGCTCTCTACTGACTTTTCTCCTAGCCTGACGCCATGGTAGCAGCCATTATGCTGTTCTTTGCCAACAAATGACAAATAGTAAGTCTCATGTTGGCATACTGGGTACTACAAAATGTCACAGCAACTGTCTACAGGACACTGGGCCTCACCTAGCAATGGACTTTTGTGACATTAACGACATTGTTCCCTTGGCTGGGGAAATCAGAGTCAGGGAAATTGCTGGGTGTTTTCAAAGGGCGCAATAATTTTGTGTGACCGACAATAATATTTACAGTTATTTAAGCTTAGATAAGGGTAATTAAATCTCATGCTTCGTGGGTTAAGCTGATTGCCTGCAGGGATCAAGGAGGAACCCCATCCTCCACCCTAGCATCCACAGAGTGATTATGAAAGTGCATTGTGGGTTCTCACAAGACTGAAGGTTTCCTCCAAGTCTGAGCTATAGCAGGAGCATCTCAGGGGAGGTTTCAGCACCTTGGTTTAGTGCTTTACCCAATCATAGCTGAGCTTCAGTCTCTAATCTCAAGGTTCCAGATTTGAATTTTGACTGTGCCAAGTACAGAGTGACTTTCAGCAAGTCATTTGACCTGTATCATAATTAGTTTCCACACTTTCATGGGTATTTGCTAATATAAAAGACATCCAATTCTGCAGGACATGTTCTAGAAGCTGGGCTGTTTTAGAGCTTTTCTTGGTGTAGCTTTCTCTGCACCGTTAATCCCCCATTTCTTCCTTCTATACCTGCTTACCATAATGCTGTGGCACTGCAGATGATTCAGACTCAGAGGAGGAGGGTGACTTACTTAGGATCCCATTTTGGAAGTAAGAGGGAGGCAGGGATCAGGCCATAAACTTAACTTGGACAACAGAGGAAAAAGGACAGATTCAGGCTTGCTTACAGAATTAGCGGTTAAAGAAGAGAACAACGGGTCACTTAAGGCTAAAAGCAGAAGAGGGCCCGGTCCCCAAGACCTGAAGTTAGTGGGTGCTACCTTGAACAACACAGTTCTAAATGATTTTCCGTCCAGGCTAGGTTAGTAAAAGACTGGACATATGTTGGGGTAACTCAGAATACTTTCTTGCAAGGTACTTCCTGAGCCATAAAAGAAAACAGCCAGAGTACAGAGTAAGATTAAGAAAGGTGGAAGTCATCCTCAAAATAAAAAATATGGTATATAATTCTCCAGTTGTGCATAATACAGCCAAGAAGTGAATTGGCAGTGAATTGGGTCCTAGATCCGTTTTCACTTTCTAGTCTTCGTGACACAGATCTCTCACAAGAGGACATACAGTATGCACTCAATAAATGAGACTCATTAAGTTTTTCCACGTACACTTCTCTACTCTATAAAGAGTAGGAGAGCACACAACACACACACACACACACACACACACACACACACACACAAACACACACACACACACACACACACGCACGTGCACGTGATTGTCTTCTTCATCCTGCTTGAGTTGAGAATAAAAGTTTCTTACTGTCCTGGTGGCACTCAGAGGAAGAGTAAGCAGGCTACCAGGATGACACCTGATAGACTATGATCATATGGTGAAGGAGGAAGTCCCCTTCTGTAACAGACCTAGGGGAGGGGAATAGGGTGAAAGAGGGAGGGGGGTGGGAATGGGAAGATACAAGTGAGGGGATAGCAATCGAGATGTAATCTGAATAAATTATTTAAAAAATAATAAAAAAAGTTTCTTCCTATAGGAGAGTAGACATGCTTGTTCCCATACATTAAGAAGACAATTTTTATCTTAGCTGTGAGCAGGCAAAACACAGTGACCAGATGAATGAAGACTTGCTTCAGGGACATAAAGTAAGGAGAGCAACAGGGAAGCGGGATCACAGCCAGGAGTATAGAGCAGAAGTATTGAGGGTGAAAGAGGCAGAAGCAAGAACTGTCTCACTGTATTTTGATTAGATCAGAGGTGATTAGATCAGAGGTGATTAGAGAGAAAAAAAATGGCATTGTGTCCCATTGTGGGTCCAGAAAAAAGAAGCCTGAACAAGTAACTGGATCACCCTTGAGACAAACCTTGGAGTTAGTGACTGTTACTGATGGTACTGATGTATGCCTGGAAGCAGCCACAGATCAGCTAATTGCTTTGAGAATATAGCAGTGGTATGTAATCAATTCATAAGAACAGGATCTCCAGCTCTAGTAGGTAAAGACATTTCCACTCAATTAATGTTCATTGAAATGGTCACGTAGAGGAAATTATTTACACATCAGTATATATTTGGTCTTGCCCCTGATGCCAGCCCCAAGTTAAAAGGGAGAATTTTGTTCCTTTATAATCTAAAGGCATAGCTGGTGCTTCTTTGGGTAGAGAGGAAATGAAGTTTTCCCATTTTTTTTTAAAATCTATAAATGGAAAGAATTAGCTGTGTCTTTTCTGTGTTGCAAACTCTTAATGAGATCAAAGGAGTAATTGAAAAAGCCCTCTGCAAATCAGAATGTGCATCTATCTCCCTGATAATTACCTCTTGATATTATTACTATATTACACATCATAATAAGAGAAAGTGAATCAGTGACTCAAGTCAGATGAATGTGATTTTTAAACTTAGTTCTTCCACTTATTATCTGTGTGCCTTTGGGCAAATTGCTTTACTTCTCTGAAACATGATGGCCTTTTCTGTAAAGTAGAAGTGACAGCACATTCATATCAAGGCCATTGTGTCATGTGAATAGGTTAAAATGGTGTCTGGAACATAAACAGTTGCGTTCTGAATCTAGGTTTGGTTTCATAATATTTCTTGAAGAAATATAGGATGAGTATACTTAAGAGATAAAAGTTGTCAAAGATGAGTAAGATCTGGGTTGAAATAGGGGGGAGAAAGGTTACACATTCTGGAATGAGAGGCCAAGTGAAGAGGCAAAAGAATGAAAGTCATCATAGTTTGTTATGTGACAAGTGGACCCATGACCTTGTGAGTAAGGAAGATAGTATAGTGGTTAGAGAGATGTACACTTGGGTCATATGGGTGATGTGTGTGGATTAAAATGCGCGAGAGAGAGAGAGAGAGAGAGAGAGAGAGAGAGAGAGAGAGAGAGAGAGAGAGAGAGAGAGAGAGAGAGAGAGATCCTTGGGATCTCTACCCACTATGGGAATGGGAACTATCTGGCATATTTAATGGAAGAAGATACTTTCTACCTGGCACATGGGTTAATTTTGACTAGTAAGATGAGATTTAATGTGTAAGAACTCCCCATGGTCACTGGGGAGTCTACTACATATTGGCTTACATTCAGGGCTAATGGAAATCCTGTGAAGAAGAGGCATTGAGATACCCATCATACAGATGAAGCAACTGAGGCACAGAGAAGTGATATGCATTTCTGTGTCTAGAAAGAGAGACTGAAGGAGGAGTAACAATATGACTCTATATCTTTCTGGCCCTTAGACTCAACTTCAGTCCTCTTTTCCACTTATGAAAATTGACTACCTGCTGTACACAGCTACTATGCTTTTCTTCTTCGCCTTGTGGAGCCTCACCTTCTTCAAGCAATATAATTCACTGCTATAAAAAGATTAAAGTCCAAGTGGTCTCTTTGTACCTGTTCCCTGCCTCTTCACCTTTAAGAAAGGGTTGGGGTGTGGATGGTTTGCTAACACTTCCCAATGAATAAGAATAGATTTTTGGCTTCCTCAAGAGCAGCTGGATATCACCCAGTATTAGAATAACACACATATGAGAAGTAGGCATAGCCCCAGGAGGTGTCTGCATTCCTTTGGTCTCCTTAATTCTGTTTGTATATTGTATGTTCCTTGGTCATTTCCTTGCAGTAAATCTGAAAACACCAGGATGCATGAAAACTTACCTGCCCATTGGCTTAACCTCTTTTAGAATTCTGGGAAATTCTTCTGTCACCTGTCTTTTGACCAAGGTATGTGTCCTAGTTAGGATTATATTTGCAGTGATGAGACACCACGACCAAAGCAGGTTGAAGAGGAGAGAATTTATTTGGCTTATACTTCCACATCATAGCCCATCATTGAAGGAAGTCATGGTAGAAACTCACAGAGGGAACCTGGAGGCTGAAGCGGATGCAGAGGCCATGGAGGATTGCTATGTACTGTCTTTGTCTCCATGGTTTGCTTAGCTTGTTTTTTTATAGAATCCAAGACCACCAGCCCAGAGGTGGACATATCAGTCACTAAGAAAATGCCCTGGAGGCATTGTCAAGTTGACATAAAACTAGCCAGAACACTATGTAAAATATGCCATTGAATTCTTTACCCTACCTCACCTGCCCAGATTCATCACCTGTCATCTCCTGCCACCATCATATATATGTACATGTGTGCATGCACTGATACATACACAGATGTATGCATCACTCTGTGTTCTAGCAAAACATGATTGCTCTTTCTCTATTTTCCTTATCATACTCCACCAAGTAATCCACCCCATTCTATATGCTATGTCTGCCCTGCAGAACATTCAGTGCAGTGGAAATTTCTTCTTCTTCTTCTTCTTCTTCTTCTTCTTCTTCTTCTTCTTCTTCTTCTTCTTCTTCTTCTTCTTCTTCTTCTTCTTCTTCTCTCCTCCTCCTCCTCCTCCTCCTCCTCCTCCTCCTCCTCCTCCTCCTTCTTTCTTTTTGTTTCTACATAGTGCTTCTTCCTTTGAGGTACAAACTCCTCTAAATCAAGGACAATCTGGTAAAACTGCTATTTCTGTGAGCCACATAAACCTTGGGTGCTTTGCTACCTTATAGAACACTTCATACCACTCCTTCCACAGCTCTGAGTAATGGTTGGTTTGTTGACAGGGTCTTTTATGTTTTAACCCCATTGAAAATACTAGAGAAAATTATTCTTGGTCTGGAGCTCTCAAGCCATTCCAGCTTGAAGTTTCACAGAACTAGTGCTCGGCTTTGTAAATGAAAATATCTGCTTGAGGATGGAACATGAGAGATCAAGTTGGGAATGGGAAAAGAGATGAGAAGGAAAGAGAAAAGAGACATCCAAAAGTTATTTCTAACTCCCATATTATATAAGAATTGTTTCTCCTGTTTTTACATTATTTTTAAACTTTTTTTGTTTTGTTTTGTTAATTATAGCCCTGACTCCTGATGCTTATAACAGCCCAGTATGAGCCATGTGCACTCTACTGTATTATTTGATCTTCCCAAAATTCCACTGATATATCTATTATTATGTCAATTTTTCTGATTCAGATACAGAAGCTCAGGGAGATGAAATAATTTCCCAAGGCCATGCCTTCTCCTTATGGGTCTATCAGTCTCTATTTTCCATTAATAATTATAACTGGGCAGTTAAGGCATGCTTTTTTGTTGAAAGCTTCACTATAATCTTTAGGCTTTGTTAGACTTTTCTTCTTCTTTCCCATTGTATTTTGTGCTTGTATCCTGAACTCATAAAGTGAGCTCAGATTATATAGAAGTAGACTCTCCCCACAATAAGCCTCTCCCCAATGTCAGTGGCTAAATGTCACTCAAATTTTTTCTTTCTAACTCCACATGTGAGAAGGTACAAAGTAATTTGTTCACTTCAGTCACTTGAGGGGTGACACAGTCTGAAACTGTACCTGTTTTGCCACTGTAGGGAAAAATGGTGATGGTAATTACACTGTGGGTCTTAAAGAACTTAGCTTGCATGTAAAATGTGTCATTTCCACTCATGTTTTTGTCTAACTAACATGAGTCAAGTCATCCTCATAGAGGTCAGATAAAAAGAAGTGTGGGATAATACCATGTGCCTGGAGGGGGAAGGGCCAGAATATTTACTAAGATTAACTAGGCTCCATAAAGAAGGCTTTATTAGTATATATTATTTTATATTATATTGTTATATAATAGAATAATAATTATATAATAGATTTATACTATATTACTTCACAGAATCCTGGCTCCAAGAACAGGTGCTATTGTATAGAAGATGCTTTAGGTGGCTGTATGTTCAGTAAACACAAAGTACAAATAGTTTCTTTCTATCAGCAGTGAATGCTCTAGTGCAAGGATTATTATTCCTCTGTACTGTAGTACCAGACACATAGCATGGCATCCACTAGATGCTTACTAAATATTTACCAAAGCCATCCATATGGCATTAGTAATTTAGTAATATATGGCTTTCTCACGGTGGTGACTATAATTTCTTTTTGCTTGAGAATGTGTCATTTGTTAGCATTAAGACAAGAGCAGCAGATCTAAGAATGAGAAATACACAGAGACTGCATCCTAGAAAAATGTAAATTGAACAACACATGCCAGCCTCGAGCAAAAGGGAACATCATAGACAAATCCAAGTAAGGACCAAACTAAATACCAGGTGTTCCTAAGAATTATTTAGAATAACATACATCACAGTTTGTGGCTTCAAGTTCAGTAATCATAAGGAGAACAAGATCAGGAAAACTAAGACTAGGTTTAAAATCAAAATATTTGAGAAGGTAGGTTTATCATTTTAGATTGTTCTTCGGTATACACTTGTGCATTTGTGTATGATATATATGCATGTGTGAATGTGTGTGCGCAAATGCCAATGTGCAGATGTGCTTGTGTCAAAGTGTACACAAACGGTCAAAAGAAAACCCTAATGTGATTCTTTTTCTTCCACACTGTTCGATACAATGTCTATCTTGGTGTTGTTTACTTCATACTCCAAGGTAGCTAGTCCATGAGTCTCCAAGAATTTTCCTGTTTCCACCTTCCATCTTGTCATGAAAGTAGACGTGTGCTACCATGCCTGCATTTCCTTGAATTGTGGTAATTAAAGCTCAGAGCCACATACCGAGCAAGAGCTTTACTCACTGGGCCATCTTTCTAGCTCCAAACATGCGCTTTCATCTTGATTGTGAAACACTACTCTCTCAGCCTAGAACAGCATAGGCCAATGTGCTGTCTTCTCATCTGACTCTTTCCTAGACTTTTAAGGATAAGACTTGTTTTAGTGATTCCTAGTTTTACACCAGCATTATCCAGCATGAGGTCAAGCTCAGCAAGAATTCAGCAGTGTTGTTTGATTTATATTTAATGTTTCAAGTCTGAAACAAACAGGGAAATTGGTTCGTGGCAAGGCCAGCAGCCATGAGTAGCAGGTAAAATAGAGGCTTCATTGAAATGTAGCTGACAGGGAAAACTGTTGTTTTTCCATTATCAACGGGGGAGTGAATTCTGTAGTATACATGTAATTAATGACAAAGATCTGGCATCTTCAAACAGAATTTTTCAAAGGCCAATCATGATACTACTACCCAAAGCCTCTGAATTGGGAATCCAACTTCCCTTCAGTTTATGCAGGGAATTTACTTGATCATTTTGACAGGGCTTAGTGCCTCTACCATGACCTATCCATGCTTCATGGACCACATAGGCATGCTTTTAATGTCATCAGGCTTTCATAAAATGGTGTTGAACATTGTGCTTTATGAGTTTATGGGCCTGAGGTTGAGACTCTTCTGAGATGTCAGCTGTCAGCTGTCATTCTTTTGACGTTATTCTTGTAGTGGATCCATGTCTATGAGTAATCTTCTAAACCCTCACAAATAAGACAGTTAAGTGGGACACTTATTAGATATAGGAGCCCGATAGCATTGAGACACAGAGAAGTATGCAATTTGGAAGGCATCCATCACTCTAGGCCTGTGGGTTACATCAAGTACATGTGGAGGAGTCATTATTTTGTCGTTTCTTCAATCAATGACCTCAGCCAACTAGACATCCTCCTTCAAGATACAATTCCAACACCTGTAATTGGGGACAACACCTATGTTTATCTAAGAGCTCTGTTATAGGGAATTAATTGAATAATAGGTTTTTGTGTTGGATACTGTTTAATTTTTGAGAAGCTTAGAGTCTCTTACAGGAGATAGGACTCATAGGTAAAGGATGTAGGATGGGCATGTGTTCTGAAAGCCACCAAGGCAGAGATGATGAGCTAGAGAATTATAAGACTGGGTGGATTCCAAGGAAAGAAAGAAAAATATTTCAGAGGTAAAAGAATAGGGGACCAGTACACATGCTGAAAAATCAAGGATCCTGTATTGAGAAGGACTGACATTTCTTTTGGCAGATTCACAGAAGGACACACACACACACACACACACACACACACACACACACACACACACACACACACACCACCACACAAACTGTCATGAAGACCAGTGGTGAGCAAACAGTACCCCATAATGCACATTGGCCCATTATTTATTTTGACAGCCTGAATGCTTAAAACATTAATTTTCATTTTAAATTGTTGAAAGTAAAAGAATTTTGTGATATAAGACAGTTCTATGAAATGTACATTTCAATGTCCATACATAAAATTTAGGCATACCTGTGTATGGACACATTATTTGTGGCTAATTTGGGTCTGCAAAATCAGAGGTAGAGTGATCCAGACAGAGGCCATTGGCATGTAAAATGAAATATTTTACTTTCTCCTCTTTTATAGATAAATTCTGCTGATCCATGGTCAGGGCCTTGAAGTGGACTGGATACAACAAAGGGCTTGGTAGCAACCTGTGAGATTAAGGAGACAGAGATCTGAGAGCAATGTGGCGTTAGGGATAAAAATGTCACTCTTTCTGATCATCACAGGCTCCCTGTGACCCTGCTCAGCACCTCCTCTTTGCCGATATTCCCGCAAATACATGCTTTTGCCAACATTTCTATCCTTTGAAGAGAAGAACACATTCTTTTTCCTTTTTATGTGGGATTTTTTTTTTTTAAACAGGATATTCAAATAGGTTTTCTACCTTACATACTAAGTGCAGAGAGCTCTGGGCCTCACCACGCTAATCAGACTGGGTGCCATTCTGTAAGTCATTTTGTGCAATTTCATGTTCTCTCTTCCTGAAAGAAGGAGAATTACTTTGATAGATTAAAGCCGTTTCCTTATTGGAATGGGCGTTTTGTCTCTTTTCTTTCAGCCCTTGCCCACTGTCTCTTGATGCCTCCAAGGTAGGGAGGCCCTAATTTCCCTGAGTCGCTTTTGGTAAAGTAATTTGTCATTTCTACCAGCCCTCCAGGGTCTCATTTGTGGAGGGGTGGGGGCCCTGGCTAGAATAGCGAATGGAAGGAGCTGGAAGGTGACCCATTCCTTTCTAATCTGTGTCATAAAATATTTCCAAGGTGGAGGCAGATTACCCTGGGTGTTGGGCAAAGGGGTTCTTTTTAACTCTGCTTTTTCTTTGTAGGCTACAGCAGGGCATATGGAGAGTAATTGGGCTCCTATGGTGGAAAAAACTGGACATTGGCCTCAGTGAATTTAAACATAAATAACCACATTTTCAGCCCTGTGTAACATCTAGTCATCAGATGAGTAAAAGGCTGGTTTTAATTGCTCTTTTCTCTTTTTTAGGATTTTGATGAGCTTGGTAACATTTACATTTTATTGCACTTAGGAATTGTTAGGGAGCCAAGTTAGAATGTAGATTTCTGGTCACTGCCTCCAAAGAGTTTGATTGAGTGGTCTGATATAAGAAGTTGAGCTCTGCGTTTCTACCCAAAATCTTTCCATGTTGGTCACAGAATGTGAAAAGAATGTAGGGCTGTTTTTTCTAAAAAGGCTCAATTTCTGTTTTCCCCCCCCCTTTGATATATGTTGTTACATAGCTCAGGTTAGCCTCAAATTCACTTCACGCTGGCAGTCTACTTCCATCTTCTGGGTTTTGGGAATATATGTATGTACCACCACACCTGGGCTCTACATTCTGCACTTGCAGGTGTCAGATGGATAACTAAAAATAGGGCGAGTGTTTGGGATGTCTATCCTAAAAGAGCATCTCTCTCCTTCACTACCTTAAGACTTTGTGTAAAATCCCTGCCCAACTCTGAACTAGAAATATGCCAATGACTTAAGGAGTGACAGTCTAAGAACAGTTAGTCCCAATACAAAGTTAGTCCTAAATTGTGTCTCTTGAATCTCTGAAGACACTAAGGTTAAAAATAATTATTATGATATTCTGATTCTATGAATAGAGAGACCCATGCAGACAGCTCATCCTCTGATGGAATTGTGTCCTCTCCATCCACAAGCAGGAACAATTGTTCCATAAGGCAAACTGAGGCTGCCTCCCTAAGCAGGATCAACCATTTCATGGTGAAAACTATATTTCTTCTTGAAGCAATAAGAACTTCTCAGAGTAGGACCCCACACCAGCAGGCTGCACTTTGCTTCACACAGACTGTGCTTCTCATATCTACCCTGTTTTACCTTTTCTCTATATAAACTTGAAGCTCTTGTTTATACCCTGTGATAGGCTTTAGAATGATAGTTTCTTGTTTTCCACTGTGGTGACACCACGAATACATTCTATCCTGCTTTTCAAGTTGATGGATAGTACTACATGGTCTTTTGGGAGCCTCTCAGCACCTCCCCAGTTAGAATTCTTTCATTTTTAAGTATATTTTATTAATTTATTCGTATTACATCTCAATTGTTATCCCCTCCCTTGTGACCTTCCATTCCTCCCTCCCTCCCATTTTTCCCTTACTCCCCTCCCCTATGACTGTGACTGAGGGGGACCTCCTCCCTCTGTATATGCTCGTAGGGTATCAAGTCTCTTCTTGGTAGCCTGCTATCCTTCCTCTGAGTGTCACCAGGCCTCCCTATCCAGGGAACGTGGTCAAATATAGGACACGAGAGTTTGTGTGAAATCATATCCCACTTTGCACTCAACTGTGGAGAATGTCCTGTCCATTGGATAGATCCCAGTTAGAACTCTTATAAAAATAAATCTTGAGAAATACCCCAAATTATCTTTATATCTTAGTGTTATATGTAAGGCTTTTGCAAAGTACCCAAAGAGATGGACACACAAAAGAATGAAATAAACATGACTAATGAAAGGCTTCTCATCAGTCATTACTACAGAAAAGTGAAATAAACCTGGCCTATACAGGTTTTCTCATCATTAATGCTATTTATGTTTTATGCTTTAATCCACGTGGTTTCTATTAATGACTACTGAATGCAGCATTAAGTTCTTGGAGCTTCTGTTTTCTGCAGAGTGGCATAAAACCAACCAACCAAAAATAAACAGTAAACTCTGAGAGTGTCTGTTTTCATGTAGAATGTTGGAAATTCTTGGGTAGTGACCAAACTGCTATGACTTCATTTATTTAGTTCATAAATCACTCAGGGATAGGAAGATTAGATGAATCTCTCCCCTATATCCTTTCAGTCAGTTTCTTCTTCTTCTTCTTCTTCTTCTTCTTCTTCTTCTTCTTCTTCTTCTTCTTCTTCTTCTTCTTCTTTTTCTTCTTTAACCACATATCAGTGCTGATGTTAGGGTTGGTTCCTTTGCAAACTACACCAAATAGAATACATGCAACTTTATTAGTGAGATTTTATTGTAGGATAAAGACCTCATAGACTTCAGAGTCAAGAAACCAGATCTGTCCTGATCTCATCACTCTGGTGATGCAGCATACACAATGTAAACTTTAGTTTTTTATTCCTACATTTCCCATTCATACTGTTTATTTTTATGCTTATTTATTTTACAATTCATTTTTCTTTTTATACAATTAGTTCAGAATTGCTGAACTAAATTTGAAACGAAATAGATATTGATTTAAATATCTGCCTGGGCATGTTATCACCTGTCAGAGTAATCTACTCTAATTGATACAGTGACTCCTTCGTCTAGTCTTGACTCTCTTGTGGAAAGCAAAACACCGATTCTGACCCTGAGTATCTTGTTGAGGTTGGAACTTGTCCAACGTGCAGGGTTATGATGAAATTAACTTTAGAATCTGAAGCCTTTGTGACTTTATGTCAGGAGTTTGTTATTTTTGAAGGTTATGTTAGTGTGTTTTTCATTCCTCTAATGAAACACCTGCGGCTGGGTAACTTCATAAAAGAAGAGTCTGCAATTTTCCTGCCTTACAAGCAAGAGGATGTGAGGTCTAGCTCCAGATATTTCACTAAAACAAACAAACAAACAACAAACAAACAAAGAAAAACAGGTATGATGGTGCCCATTTGTAATTCCAGGACTGGAGAGTCACATACAAGTGAAGCTTTGGTCCTGGCTGGCCATCTAGCCTAGGCCACTTGATGGATTTCTGCTTTATGACAGACTTTACCTCAAAAGAAGTGGACAGTATCTGAGGAATGTTACCCATGCTTGGCTTCTGACTGCTATTTTATGCACACCTTCACTCAAATGTGCACCTGTACACTCATGCACTTACATGAGTGCACACACACACCACACACAAGTGCACACATGCATGTGCACTCACATGTACGTATGCAGGCACACTTATACACGTGTGTATAGAGTAGGGGGTGCTTATTTGTTTAGATCAGTTCTCGATATTCAAGGAAATTATATTTACATGGCATTAAGACCTCATGTGGATAAAAGATATCACATTTTAAGCCAGGAAAGGAGAAAGAGGTTCAAGTGGAAAGGTCTCCCTTTTATGATATTCTTTTTTGAAGGAACACCAAGAAATTTCCTGACAACTACTTTAACTTTAATGGAAGTGCCACCAGTGGCTTATGAGTGTCCTTGTCTCAAAGATTCCACTCTCTCAACTTTATTACCATGAGTGGACACAAAGCCTCCAACACATGTATCTTTGATGGACAAACCGCAACTGAATCATAGTAAAGGCCAGCTGAAGTAGGGCCGTCATGCAATTCTCTGCTGGAGTGTAGAGCTGTAAAATTAAGCAGGATGATGCCCAGCCACAGCTATAGAATGGTGAGAAATAAAGATGCATATAGGAAAAAAAAGATATATTATGGGCTACACTAAAACTTTACACAATGACAAGGAGTATGGTAATTAGGTATAGTGAGGATCGAGAATCAGGAACTGAAGTAAGGTATTTGAGATGATTTCCTAGAGAGGATTCAGAGGAGGAAATGTAGTCCCCACATGGACTCCACATCTTGGAATTACAAATGGCCGTAACCATTCTTGTTTTTTCTTTGATTGTTTGTTTTTCGTCAGTTTATTTTAATGAAATTTCTAGAGCTAGACCTCACATCCTCTTGCTTGCAAGGCAAGAAAACTGCATCCAAGGATGGACGTAGGCATGTGCCAATATCTAGAAGCAACTCGGTTACTTACTTATTTACTCGATCTCCATCTCAATAGCAAAAGAAAACAATATTTGAGAGGATCAAGTTAGACACGATACTGTGGTTTGCACGATAATAAATGATATGTATGAAAAAAAGGATGTGCTAAAAAGTAGACATAGAAATGCTTTAAGACATACCACACCACTGAATATCTCTAATCCATTTGAGGAAAGTGAGCAATGTGAGCAAAGCACAGACATAAGTTCCCCTATATCTCTCAATGCCATCCAGACTGTGCAAAAGGGTGCTTATACAAAGAGGGTTATGAGAGGTTAAGATATAGATACATAGCGCTCTGGACCCCTTAGGTACCACTCTGCTCCTGCCCCTTGTCAACAAGGCTCACTCTCTAAAGCACTCACTTCCCCCTGGCTTTGAGTGCATCAGATGAGCCTGGAGTCTAGTCTATTTTCTTTTACTGTCTTTTTAGTGATTGATAACTTGTACAAAAATCCATTTTGGGAGGTTATTTTTCTTCTCGACATACATCACAGGATATTTTTGCAGCTTAATGCATCTAACACATCTGTGTAATCACACAGTTTCCAGAAATCCAGATGTTCCCTAGTGTACCTCTGGCTCCCACTCTCTTGCAAACATTTGCTGTAAACACCAAAGGCTGTTTGTTGGTTTTAATGTTCTAGTTCATCTCATTATCCAGTGAAGGTGAAAGATTGAGGCAGGATAGTGTTGCCAGTAAATGTTTTTTGCCCCTGATGCATCTATTTCTAGCACCTGATTAGTATGCAGTGGGGCTCACAGGCTGACGCTGTACAAATGGGCAATTGTGTTCTGCCTGCTGTGGTACACAGAAAGAAGGGCTGGCTGTGAGGATTCCCTTCTGTTTTCTGGTCCGAGGTCCACAGTTGTATAGAGGTCTCACATAGCTGAAATGACACAGGGAGAAACAAAAGGATCAATATCAAGTCACATATCACTGGACTACTGAGACTCCACTAAAAGAGCTAATGAATATTAAATGTTTACGTGTACCTGAAATATAGACAGATATTAACAAAAGAAGTACTTATTGTTATTATAACTGCAACCATTAGTTAGTCCAAAATGAAGATGAGCATCTTGTCTTTAGAAGCTTCATAAAGGTGGAACCTAGCCTCAGCATTTAGGAAAAATCACTAGAGCAGAATTCAAGAGATGGTCCAGCGTGCTGCTCTCTCTAGCTCTACAGATTGTATGGTTCTGGGAAAAATCTCTGCTCTTCTCCATGCACTAAGTTGTCCATTGGTAATGTGAAGAGGTTGCCCCAGATGTTGCAAAATAAAATGTGAGGAACCATCTCCAACCCAGAGGTAGTTAGCTATTGAAATGAGGTATAGAGGATTGTCATACACAGTGTCTTACAATAGTGAGGATCTGGTGTGGGGTGAAAAACTTTGATCCTCTAGGTTCTGTACATTCCTTGTCCAACCTCTCATCTCCATTCAGTGAGTGTATCTTTATATGGAACACTGCTTTATACCTTGAGGATTGACTCCAACCAACGAGGCTAGCCAGGCAGCTTCTATAAATATGGTGATCAGTATTTGAAAAAGGATATATATATTTAAAATTTATTTTACTAATGCTGATCTCTTCCACTGCACGGCATACCGTAGAAGAGCTGAATGTGTGTTAAGCCTGATCAATACTCAATCTCATCTGTTTGTCTATAATCAATTCATAATTATTGAATGAATGGATGCATAAATGAATGAATGAAGGTAGTTGAATACGGGGAAAGCAGATGGATTATATAGGTGCCTTCTGAATTCTTAGGGACATGGATTCTTTTAATAGTAAATTAGGGATACAAAATGATAAGCAATTGCAAATATTACCAAACAAGTCACATGTACAAAAGGGGCTAATGCCATAATAAAGCCCAAATTCAATAGTAAATAATGAATGGATGGAAAATAATAATTTTTCAACATAATGCCTAACTGTACAGCTATGGACAGTAGATAGCTGCTAGAAGACATATTCTTCTTTGGGCCATGGATATTGCTATGCTGTCTATCCTCTAGAGGATGGCTCTATACCAAGACATATGGCTATACCCTAAATGGATTCAGTGACTTACAAAAGAAGGAGGAGGGGAAGAGGAGAGTAAGGAGGAGATAATGACATTGTATTGGGAGAACTGAACAGAGAAATAGGGAATGTGTACAATAACATTTCATGATATAATGTGATAATCTCAAGTAATACAGTAGAAAGAAGAATGAATTAAATTGAAAAATAATAAATGTGAAGAAACTAAGTATTATTTTCATTAATTTTGCATCACTGTAACCAGAATGCCTGATATAAAAAGGTAAGAGGAATTTATTTTGGCTCAGTGTTTTGGAGGGTTCATTCAGCCTATGGTTCCTTGGCTTTATGCATTTGGACAGAAAAGGAACATGGGACAATGGAGAGTCTTCATTTCAGACAGGAATGGCCAAGGACATGAAAAACCCCAGAGTTCTGACCCAGAGATCCTGCACTCATGCCCTACTTTTCCTAGTGATGCTCCACCTCCTAAAGTTCCACAGCTTCCTAAAATGGTGCCATCAACTGGGGAGGACATTTGAACATATGTGCCATTTTGGCAGTTTTTTTCTATGCAAACTCTAACAAGGGCATCTCATTTGAGTGTGAGACAAACAAGAAAGGGCTTTGACTGAAGCTGATCATCAAGACTGAAACCAACACAATAAATAGTTCACATTTATTATTAACTTATTAAGATGAAGTATATTGTTTTGTTCCAATGTTCTTGAGATAGAATTGTGAAAGGCAATAGGCTATCTTGAGTAAAATAATCTGGCCTTAATCAGAACAGACAAAGCTTAGAAGACAGAAAACTGAGAGTCACAAAATGAAGAAAGAATGTGTCCTCTGTGTTTCCTTTAGAAACAGAAATCATAGTAACACAGGCATGGGATGGTGAAACAGGCAGGGCAGGACTCTTGGATTAGCATGTCCCTAGATCTTCCTGTCCCTCTTTCTACTTCCTGTTCACAAGGAAGAAGCCTCATTGTCGCATGGTTCTATTGATATGATGTTCTATCCAAGTGGGGAGATGAAGAATAATGGCGGGGAAGTCTTACAGATGTGGATTGAAGGCTGGTACATTGTTAACAGCTCTAACAGGGAGATTTTGACAAACAGCAGAAAGAAGTCGAGTTTCTGGAAGGTGAGCCAAGATCATTTTAAATCTTTCAAAACTCTCCAGTCACTGGACACTCCTGTCACAGAGGTATAATGTAACTTCCCTAGGGTAAACTCTACTCTGAGATTTCTGAAAAGTTCCTGGGCAGGCAGATCTTCAGTAGCAGTTCATCAGAAACATATTCCCAATTTTTCAGTTGAGCTGGAGGAAACTTCCTAAGGCTAGAGGAATTGCCTGATGTTGTATTTAGAGGTGTGCAGAAAGTATCCTGATTCATAAAGGTTTGACCCTGAGGTTGAGTGAATTGGTGACAAGATGCTATGTTGAAAGCATCTATCTTTAGAACCCAAAGTTTCTCCAGGCATCAGAGGTACCTTCCTTTTGACCTCACAGCCTGAGAAGAAATTTGATGTCTTGGACTCTGCAAAGAGTTTGTACAAGATATCTTCGTGGCTGTGAAACACACCTGAATCCAGCTTATTATTATAAGAGTTGCAATAGAAAGTATGTCCCTGAGTCCATGGGACTCCTTTCCTAAAAGTCATGTCATGACAGTGCTAGCTTGGGACCCTGGAGTCTGGGAAATATACAGAATTGGGAGGAATGACTTTTTAAGAAACAGGCTTGCCTAGGTCCAGTCCATGCATGGTCTTTTGTTGGTTTTTCAGTCTCCTCAAGTCCCTCCATGCCCTGGTCAGTTGGCTCTGTTGGTCTTCTTGTGCAGCTCCTGTCCCCTCCATGTCCTTCTATCCTTCCCCCCACTTTTCCACAAGACTCCCTGGCTGTGAGACTTGGCATCTGTTTTTGATCCACTGCTGTGTGTCTTGCAGAGCCACAGGGCCAGGGGATGTAGGCAGTCCCAATGCAACTTGATGTGCTAGGGTGGGTTGGTAGAAGTGGCTCCTCTTTTTTGATGAGTAAGGGAGGAGGGAAAGGGGGAAGAGGTAGGGAACGGGCTATGATCAGGATGTAAAGTGAGTTAATTAAAAAAATTAGAAAGAAAGAAACAGGCTTGCTTCTAAGAAGAGTCCCAAAATATGAAAAGAGTTTAGGTTGGTTTTAGGGAGTTGCTGAGACTCAGGCTAAACCTAGACCAAACTGGCCAAGATTCATCCTAATCAAGAATGATGAATACACTTAATGTTTTTGCTCAAATCTGACACGTTGGTTGTGGCTGCCTAGAGTATTGGGTTGAGATAGGGTTTGAAGTCTTATACCTGGCTTGTCTAGAAACTGCCATAATTCATTAAGTTGGCTTTCTGTGCAGAAGAGGGAAGTGTGGTTTTTCAGAGAATCTACAATATGGTGTGTGGGAAAATGAGGCCACATGGCATGGTGGGAGCTGAATTTGGAGAGGAGGCAAATCGTGCAAGGCCTCAAAAGCCATAATGACAAGAGTAGATTTGAAATTTTCATATTCTGACATAATCTCACACTTTCTGAACAGAGAACCCAAGCAGTCAGCCTAATTTGGAACTAGCACACACACACACACACACACACACACACACACACACACACACAAATCCATCCATCATCTATCTGTCTATCTGTCTGTCTATCTATCTATCTATCTATCTATCTATCTATCTATCTATCTATCTCATGTATATATAAACATACTATAAATAATGCATATATACTCACATTATATATAGATTAGAGAAAGAGACAGATGTGTGTGTGTGTGTGTGTGTGTGTGTGTGTGTGTGTGTGTGTGTGTGTGTGTATATGAGAGAGAGAGAGAGAGAGAGAGAGAGAGAGAGAGAGAGGATGAGAATGCATAGGATCTGTATGGAGGTCAGAAAACAAATTTAGTATTGGATATTACCCTCTATCTTCCTTGTTAACCCACAGGATTCTGCAGACACCTCCCATTTCACTGTAGGCATGCTGGGATTACATACCCATGCTATGTCTTGCTTTATGTGGATTTTGGGGAACTCCACACTCAAGTTCCCACTCTTCTGTGTCAAGTCCTTTACCCACTGAGTAGTAAACCCAACCCGGAGAACTGTTTTGTGATGATAGCAATGAAGGTGATCTGAAGATGCTGATTGCGCTTATAGTTGTGGAAGAAGAGGATCATTATAGCCCACCATCCAGATTGGACGCACAAGTTCTGAACTTCAAGTATTGTAGCCAGAGGGAGAGAAGTATAATATGGTCTTGTGATGGGATATTGTTTGCTCAAAGTTTGGGTGACCATTGTCCTGATCCCAAACATTCCTTTCAAACTGAGCAGAGGGAAGTGAGTTTTGATTAGTCCTACTTTCAGGAATAATAATAATAATAATAATAAAAAACATCTACAATTTATTGGGTGTATTTTTAAGTCCCAAGTACAAAGCAGTGTGTAATTTTTCCTTATTTTTTTTCCTATTTTGTCCTCATAACAACCAAGTGAGCTGAGATTCTTTGATTTCTCCATTTTGCTCTGAAACACATGTGCTTCAGAGATGTTAGACAATGCAACCAAGGTTTCACAGACATTATACACTAGCATAGGATTCAAAGCTCACATAAGCCTCACTCAAAGCCCCTTCTCTGCAATCAGTTCCCTCTTTGGCAGCACTGGACAGAACCGCAGGCTCTCTGATTCTGTAAGGGTACTGTATTCTGGTTATTTCTCATTAACAGACATCTTCTCTCTGTCCCTGGGTACTTGGTTACATAATACCTGAAAATATTAAATTAGTTTTCCTTTACAGGAAATTATGTTCCATTAGGGCCACTGACGTAGCTATTCCGAGACCTCCAAGAGCATTGTGTGCTTTTTGGGAATTTCTGACAAATCTGATTGGCTCTCCATCCAGAAGGCCTCCAAAGGTCTTGTGGCTGATTGAGTAATTAGGTATTAAGTGGCTTTAATACTAGAAATGCAGGGCTCAGACAGGAGAGCTCCACCTGTGGTCACCAGAGAGGTCCCAGCTCCTGCTTCTGGTGGAGAGGAACGAGAGGGCAGAGGCCAGGCAAACCTGATTTGATATCACTTCCCACAATTCACTAGCCTACATGCTCCTAGGACACAGAGCCAAAAACCCTCCTTTATTCTTCTATGGGGGTTCTGCTGCCTTAAACTACTGCCTGCCTTCTCCTACTGCTTAAATACCTCCTCAAAACACAAAAGCCATTTTCATGCACCATTTGACTTCCTGAAAGGTCTGGTGTTTAAAATTCTTACATCTATTTGTTTGTTTCTTGTGTGTGTGTGTGTGTGTGTGTGTGTGTGTGTGTGTGTGTGTGTATGTCTGTGTGTGTGTGTGTGTGTCTGTGTGTGTGTGTGTGTGTGTGTGTGTGTGTGTGTGTGTGTGTGTGTGTGTGTGTGTGTTACAGCAAGTGTGTGGAGGTCAGGGCACACCTTTTAGGATATGGCTTTCGTTACTGACTCAATGGGAAACACTTTAACCTGTTGAGACTCCTTATTCACCCAAGGTCTAACTCTGATCCATGTTTCACAATGTTTCCTTACATGGAGTAGGCGAGCTGTGGGTTTCATGTTCCCCTCCACATGCAGACCCTGGTTTCTTATGGCCTTTGACTAGATGCTGCTTCCACCAGGCAGGTGATGGGAAACCCTTATTTCAGCTTTTCATTGTTCTGAATTTTCACCTCCTACCTTCATCCCTCAGCTTCAGGGTATCGTCTTCCTGGAAATTTCTTGTCTTCATGTTTTTGTTTTCCTTTTCCTGTCTACATCATTTTAGAGCACTTAAACAATCATCTTATTTTCTCTCATCTGTTTTTTCTTTTTTTTAAATTTTTTATTAATTTATTCTTGTTACATCTCAATGGTTATCCCATCCCTTGTATCCTCCCATTCTTTCCTCCCTCCCATTTTCCCCTTATTCCCCTCCCCTATGACTGTTCCTGAGAGGGATTTCCTCCCCCTGTATATTCTCATAGGGTATCAAGTCTCTTCTTGGTAACCTGCTATGTGGGGAGAGAGGAACACTCCTTCATTGCTGGTGGGAATGTAAACTAGTACAGCCACTTGGGAAATCTATCTGGTGCTATCTGAGAAAACTGGGAATAAGGCTTCCTCAAGACCCAGCTATTCCACTCATTGGAATATACCCAGAAGATGCTCCAGCACACAACAAGAAAATGTGCTCAACCATGTTCATAGCAGCCTTATTCATAATAGCTAGAACATGGAAACGGCCTAAGTATCCCTCAGTAGAAGAATGGATAAAGAAACTGTGGTATGTAAACACTATGGAATACTACTCAGCTATTAAAAACAAGGAATTCCCGAAATTTGTGGACAAATGGATTGAGCTAGAAATGATCATAATGAGTGAGTTAACCCAGAAGCAGAAAGAATCACATGGTATATACTCACTTATATCTGCATATTAGCCCAAGGGGCATGTCCCACGAAAACCTTCAATTACCAGGAAACTGGGACAGAGGGGAGGACATCTTATTGGGACTCTAGATGAGAGAAGCATGGGAGAATAGCAAAGTAGAAGGATCCAGAGGGTCCTAGAAACCTACAAGTAGAACATTATGATAGGCAGATTTGGGCCCAGGGGTCCCGCTCATACTAAGGCACCAGCCAAGGACAATACAGGCGGTAAACTTTAAACCCCTACCCAAATCTAGCCAATGGGCAGAACATTCTCCACAGTTGAGTGGAGAGTGGGGTATGATTTTCTCTCATCTTGCATTAGGATTACTTTATACAAATGTCAACCCTATGGTATGGTTAATTCTGCAACTGAAATAACTAAATGTCACCCCCCACCCTTGCACAGCTTTCTTGGCTTGTCATACTAAACTTTGCATGTATTTGGTGTTTAATAAATATAGTTTTGGATTACCTAATGCCTTCTCAGGCAATGAAATCATATGCATAAGAGTGGACCTGTAAGTCTATACTAACACTGAAGGGTTGTCAGCTAGTGATGGTGGGGTGTCATCAAAGTGCCATGCATCATTCAGAAGTATAAACAAACTCAGTGTATTACCAGTCACACACGCATAACACATACAGTTATGTACCATATGTAACACTTGATAGTGCTAATGGAATATGTATTTACTATACTATACTATGCCTTTTAGCATTATTTTTCTGTTCACTATAAAACAATATATTGTCATGCCATCAGAAACCCTGTATACTTCATGTTTATTCCATCTCTTGAGTTTAGCCAAAGGCCACATTTGGTTAGCTGAAACTAACAAAGTGTAAGTACTCTATCATGTTTACATAATGATGAAGTAACCCAAGCATGGATTTCTTATAGTCCATTTCCGTTACAAAACAACCCAAGACTACAAGGCATGAACTATCACATGGGTGGTCCTATGAACACCAATTCATATTCCATTAATCTCTGATAGATATATCTATGTTTCCTTTAGTCTCCTGTACACTTTTTCTAGGATCCATAATGTATTGATAGGGATGGGGACATTAGAAACCAAGATATAGACTTTATTTGATTGCATGTCTCAATATACAGATGATAGACAACTTAAAAATAGATTTGCATTCCCTAAAGAGAGAAAACAGTTCAGACATTAGTGTATTTAATACACAGTACAGCCACAGAACTTTGAGATTAAGGGATGATTTTGATCTCTCTTTCTCTATTTATTAAGAAAACTGCCCCTCCTCAATTCCATATCCTGATTTCCTATGGCCTTGCCTAGAAATCTTCTTTCACTAATTTTCATGTCCTACTTTCCACTCCCAGACTCAAGATAACCTCTCCCTGAGAATTTCCTCTAAATTCTTTCTCCCTCCCCCCTCTCTCCGTGTGTTTGTGTGTGTGTGTGTGTGTGTGTGTGTGTGTGTGTGTGTGTGTGTGTGTGTGTGTGTGTGTACCTTTCTAGGTTTATTTGTCTGTATTGGTATTCCATTCTGTGATCTAGATTCATCAACTCACATATTAATCTTGCAGCATTTTTACGAATCCAAGGATACTAATATCCAATTCTCCTCTAGTTTTGAGTCATGTAAACACAAAGGGAGAGAGACTAACACATGAGAGAGAGACAGAGACAGAGAAAGAGAGAGACAGAGAGACATAGGGAGAGACACACAAACACACACAGAGAGAGACAGAGAGACAGAGAGAATGAAAAAACCCTCACAAACTGGGGGTCAGGTTTGTTCATCGTATAGCAGTGTGAAAGAATATGTCAGTAGTTGCGCCTTCCAGCTTGAATCTGGACAGTGATACCCACCCATCTAGAATTTCATTGCAAAAGTAAAACAGAAAAAACAATATAACAAACAAACAAACAACAACAACCAAAACAAAAACAGAAGTAGAGGAAAATGAGGGTTCTCACAAGAGTATTCAGATCTTGAAAGCATCTTTCTTTGCTCTTCTTCATGCATGTCTTCAAAGTTCAGGATGAACTATCTTCTTTTTAGCCTCACTTGTCAAATCTATTACTCAGGGGAAAGGTTAATATGGAAGTCTGGAAAGGCACCTGAGATATATCTGGTTCTTCTAGGCGGGGCCTGCAAATCTATATTGGCATCAGCAGAGCCCAGGTGTCGCCTATGACACTTATTATACATTTGCCTTCATGCCTTTGTCCAGCTAGTCCTTTCCTCAGCAATGTCTCTCTTGGATTTCTGCATACAGGTTCATATTCACATGCCATCTTTCTACAGGAGTCCTCCATACTTGTCTTAATTCTTTCCAGGAGGGATTCAATAACATACTTTAGCTTACATTAACAGTGGTGATCTCATTACTGCTCTTACTGTGTGAAGGTTCACTCTGTAGAAGTGAGGCTGCTCTTCCCTCTCTCTCCACCCCTAATCCTGCTTCCTGGAGTGGACTATGTACCCCTAGTACCTACCCTCAGCCAAAATAAGGTTTATCTCATGAATTATGTTGGATGTTAAGGGCAAGAGGACTGGCTATTCCTGACTCTTGCTAAGGAAAACAGCATTCTTCACTGGCATTCTGGTTCACACAGCCCCAGACCATGTGGTAGTTGGGAAGCCATTGACTTAGAGTTCCTATCTCACACCAATTTCCTTGGATTCAGGTAATGCTGACTTTCCTTCAGCAAACTTTCTTCTTCTCTTGCAGATTAAGCAAGTCTGTAATTACCTTGTGTAATCTGAAGAGCATGTTTGTGGTTGAAGTCACCTATGAAATTGTCCCTAACGTAGCATCCTTCGCTGGGCAGATGTCGTAAAATGAGAGCTCAAGTTTAGAGGTCAAGAGTTCCAGGTTTTTTAAAGTATTTGATAATGTAAACAAGTGGTCCACAAAGCCTGATCTTTCTTTCCTAATACAGTTTGAAAAGAGGTGTAGTTTCGGTGACTCTTTAGCACAACATTACAGAGAGTTGTAATTACTGTCATCATAACTATGTTTGGACCCTTTGGTTTAATCTTAAGTAGAATGGAAGATTTTTGCTAGACCTGATGGGCTGTGGTCATACGGGGAAGGAGGACCACACTTCTCACAGGTCTCCGGGAGTGGAACAGAACAGAAAAAAAGGGAGAGAAGGTAAGAACAGGAAGATAAGAGTGAGAAGATTACAGTCGGGATGTAATGTGAATAAATTATAATAATAATAATAAAATTTAAAAAATATGTGAATGAAAAATAAAGTACATGAAGAAGGAGAGGTGTTTAACTAGTGAATAAGAACACAGAAATATATAATACATGAGACATGATTAACCACAAAGTTCATAGGAAGTGGGAATTTAATAACTAGTAGTTACTATTACCATTGGAATCAGAAAATGATAGCCGCTTACTAGAGTCACCGAACATGACATTTACATCTAGAGTTTTAGGCTCTGATGTCTTCTATTTCTGTTCTGCATGGCACCCTACTTCTAGGGATCTGTGGAACATGTGGGTATAAACTTGGAGTACCTTTCTATTTATGTCTTTTATGTTTTGGCCAGTTTCATTCCCCCACTCCAAAAAAAAAAAAGTTAAAAAAAAACCCTCTTCTTCCACAAACACCACAATCCACGATGCAGGGAAAAATTACCCTTAATTACTGGGGCTTTGCTACAATTATAGGATGTGCATTTGAACTCTGAAGGGTCCTCTCCTGAGGATAACCTTTATTTGCCTGATTGCGTCTGTTCAGTTAATTCTAGCTAATTACTATTTTCTTCCTATTAGATTCTAATTATATACAGTATTTTCATTATAAAGCGTAATGTTTCCCAGAGAACCATGTCAATTATACAGGCAATATTACCGGAGGTCTGGTTTACCTCATTAAGCCCAAGCGATGAAGCCATGCATCTGATTAAACTCACAGTCTGCAGAATGGACTTTAACTGTATGTGGGAACCTGTGATTCCCATATAAAATTCATTGGGTATGGGAGAAGCCTTTCATAGGAAATGGGAATCCATTGCGTTTCTTGGATTTTCTCTTGGAAGAATAAGTTTTGGCTCACAATAGAAAATTCTATTTTTGAGTACTTTGGCTCAAGTAGGGAATGGATGCTATAGAAGATGATATTTTACCCTTGTCTCACGTGTTTCTGCTAGACTACCCAGTAGTACCTTTCCCATCCTATTAGATATTGTACTAGTGACTTACACAAATGATGAATACTACTTATCTCTACTTATGTGGCAATAGACATCTTACATTGAATACATCCAAATCAGAAATCTTGACTGCTGCTTTTCCTAAAACTGGAGTCCATCCTACCGTATACTATTCCTACCTTAGCAAGTATCATATCCACCAGATACTTGAGATTCCAAGCAGACACACTTAATCTCTGCTTTCTTTAATCTCTTTATCTCTTATGACCAGTCCACAGGCATGTCTTGTGATTAGTAAGACCCATCATCCTTCTCTCTTTTCTTGGTTACCTGTACTTAGCCTAGACCAACACCATCCCTACTCAGTAATGTTTGCATAATTAAGATTTTATTTTATTCTCCTCACAGCTGTATCCCTCCTCTTAATGCCTTAGGGCAATTTAGGAAACCAAAACCAAAACAACAAATAACAGTACCATTAGCATACACACACACACACACACACACACACACACACACACACACACACACAATCACTATCATTCTCAAGACACAGGTGGATGGAAGGGACCAGAAAGTTTAAGAGCCCAAAAAGGAGACCATCAAGGCTGGCAGAACTAGACCCAAGGGGCCTGCACAAACTGTTGCACCAACCAAGGACAATGCATACAGTAAACCTAGATCTGCTTCTGACATAAACTCTGGTGTGCCCTATTTGATAATTTCCTCTTGGTGGGGAGGCCCAGTGACACACAGAAGAAGGGGAAACAAGCTACCTGGATGAGACCTGATAGGTTGTGGTCATGTTTAGGGGAGGAAGAATCCTTCTGTCAGAAGTCTAGGGGAAGGGAATAGGGCAAAACAGGAGGGAGGGTGGGAATGGGAACATACCAGTAAGGGGATAGCAATTGGGATGTAATCTGAATAAATAATAATTTAAAAAAGGAAAAAAAAAACCTCAGCTAGATACTGGTGCTACTCAACTTAGAAAGAATATTTATATTATTTGGGAAATTAAAGTCAAACTTCTCACCGTGTCAATAAGACACTCCATGATTACTCTCTTGTGTACTTCTTTACCTGGTATTCATGGAGGTTGTGCAACATCCCAGGAACTGCTCTAGAACACATGGTTTCTGTTTGAAGTTGGGGTGTGCGTTGGGAGGCAAGCATGGCCATCGTCATCACTAACAATAGCTTTTCACATTAACCTGATGGTTCTGAATGTAATGCGGGTTTCTCTTATCCAACTGTATTATCTACATGGCCTGAGTCCACATCTTTGGGATCTGCCCCTGTATTTTGAAGCTTCTCATGAAATGTGAACTACTTTGCTGTGATTTGACACTTGAACAGAAGTTAGAAAACAAAGTTGATTAAAAAACACACTTTTATTGGATTCTAAAGGAATTAATAAAATCCTCCCTTTGGGGATTAATAAAACTGGATTTTTAATATTAGCTTTATTTTTTTTTTACTTTGTAAAAGTATTTTAATCAACATTCTTGGCTCTAAAGGATGGATTTAAGCTATGTTCTCCACTTGCAGAATTTGTGTGAAGGGAGTTCATCAGCTCATTTGTAGAAGAGTCAAAATTTTTATATTGGCTTCCCTGTCAGAAAAGTGTCACAATTGTTTCTCTCAAGAAAATCTATAAAAATTATGAAACTCAATCAAATATAGAACTAACCTTCCTTGAACATCTCATAATTTAGGAGTTAATGTTACGATCAACAGGAAGCCACAAGAGTAGGGATTTAGTTTAGAGAGAGTCAGGAGACTGGTGAATTAGCTGCAATAACACTGAGTGTGTAGATTTGGGAGCCCGGGAACCTGGGTTTAAATTCCAGAACTTCCATTTATTAGCTGTGTATGACCTTGAAGACATTTCACTTAACCTTGTACTTTAGTTTTCTATTTGTGAAATAGGATCATTGTGTTTTGTACTTTCTGGCTTGTTTTGAGAACTAAATGAGCAAATCCACTTAGAATAGTGCTTTGTGGCTCCAGAAATGTTGCCTGTTATTATCTGAGTCCAAATCCAGACTAATCTCATCTCAGAGTACTATTGTTGCCATTAATAAATACCACTAGCAGCATTGGTAATGCTCATTAAGTGCCCTCTGTAACTCAACCTCTAATCCTATCAAGATGCTTAGACTGCACATAATATTATTTCATTATACAGAGTAAAACCAGGGATCCCTGAGGAACTGGCTAAAAAGCAGACAGTTTTAAACAGTCTGTCCGAGAGTCACCTACAAGTTGTCTATATGCAAAGTCCATGTTCTTGAAAGTACTTCTCAGCATCCCCTCCACCTGGAAGATATTAAAGAATGAACTTCATCCCTCTCCAGTTCATAACAAGAAGCCCAAATCCTCCATATATTCTAATTTTTTAAATTGTTGCCATGATGAAACAAACTCTGACCAAAAGCAACTTTGGAAAAGAAAGGAATTCTTTGGTTCACACTTCCATGTCCTGATTCATTATTGAAGGAAGTTAAGGCGAGGAAATAAGGGAGAAGCTTGGAGAAGAAACCCCAAAAGGAATAGTGCTTGATGGCTCACTGTGCAGGCTGCTCCATCTCATTCTGTATAACCTACCTTACAAAACCAGGACCGTGTGCCTAGACAGTGATATCACCTGCAGTGGGATAGACTTTCCTACATAAGTTACTAACCAAGACAATTCCTCAGAGACACACCCACAGACCAGGCTGACAAAAACTATTACTTAACTGAGACTCTGTTCAGAAGTAATTCTACACCCACACCCTGATCTTGGAACTCTACACTCCAAAGTAAGATAATTTCTGTTGTTTGAAACACCCGATCTCTGGAACTTCGCTATAGTAGCCCTAGCCAACTGGTAGAGGAGAGAACATTCCTACTAGGAAGAAACCAGAAAAGACTTGAATTTTATTTGTCAGGGAAGTTCTGCTGCTCTAGTCTGTGCCAGGCTTATAAAAGAAGCTCAGTAAATGGAAAGGGCAGAGCACAGAGCATGTCTTTCTTCATGATGGAGATCAGTGCTTCCTAACTCAGAGCATGAGTCCCTTAGCATTTGAGATCTCCCTGTTTCTACCCTTGTCCTCTGCATGGCTCTGACTTGTCTCTCTCTGGACTAGGTACTGTATGAAGATTCACATCCATGAGTTTTCATGCTCAGCACCAAGAACTTCCTGATATCCAGTGCTGCAGTTGCAAGGCCTATGGGGAACTGTTCCTGTCTACAGCCTCTCCTCTAGGCAGCTTCCCTTGGCTGGTTAATATGCTCACGTCTGGGGAGTTGCTTTTCTTTAACAATTCTGGAGTCCTGCCAGAAAGTCGGGAGCCATGGAGTCTGGGGCATGCTGTTTATATGAACATCAGGAAATGTTGCTTGATGGACAGATGGACAGACAGTACAGGAGGGGTGGACCATCAGTCTGCCTGCTGTCTCTGTTATCTCAGTGGATCTAAGGGAGCAGCTTCTACGTCGAACAGGAGACACAGCCAGTTGGCTACTTTCCATAAGTAACACAGAAGAGATGCCACACAGGAGTAGAGGCTCCATTTATGCAGGAGCTTGGACATCGTCGATAGATGTAACAAACCTGTTATCAATGTGAATGAAAACAAAAGGGAAAAAGTTCAAGGGTCTTTTCCCTACAAAAATGTAGATTAGGTTTTGTTCAAGTTATTGATTGCCTCTCACTCTTTCTGTATTCAGTTACTTTCTTGAAAAGGAAATGTCTCTCTGGATATTAGCTGTACCTTGAATTGTAAGCTCATTTGACCGTTACAAACAGAGAGGCAGAAAAAGAATCAAGAGTAGTTGAACTAATAGAACACTCTGAATTTCTTATGAGGGTTTTGGGGCATTTAGGATGTTTTATGTTGATGGTACTTGAACTCAAAACCTTGAACATTATATGTTTCTTTGTCTCAGATTAATTCCTTCAGGAGGTTCTAATGTTTTCTGCTTTAGTTGTGGTCAATAAACATTCTGACATGTGTTCTGGTAGTGAGTTTGCTGACTATTTCACAGACCTCTGTTCTTGGAATAGATTTCCAATCTGAGCCTTGGTTTCCTCATTGGCAAAATGAAGAAATAAAATTAGAGTCATACTTTTGCCCCTGTGAGGTTTGAGTCACTATACCTCCATTGGCCGGCTTTAGACCTCTTGAGTGTGTCATGAACATTTGGGGAAAAAAACTATCCTTTCAATGAAGGCTGGTGAGCTATGATGGGTGCATTTGCATATGGTAAGATATATCTTTAGGGTTGGTCATAGGAGATGGCAGGGAGCTATACACAGTGTGTTGTATATGATCAGGATTTTGACCAGCTCCAGGAAGATGGGTTTCAGTATTGGCTCCAATACTTGGATCTAGGTTCGGTCATAAGAGTAATTTGTCATCAGAGGAATGTGATCTAGAGTGCTGTGAAACATTTGTTTCTCCTTATTTCCCTTGCCTTTCCCCTGTTTCTCTTGTCTTTGTATTTTTTTCTTTTCTCAGTATCATTTTCTGCAGATTGACAATAATAGCTTGCTATACCCTAGGGTTTGGTAAAATTAATTAAGATCATATCTGTGGAGTTCACCACAGCATATATCCATATGGTAGTCCACATTGTTACTTCCCTTCTACTTTAGGGTTCTCTATAGAACCCTATAAAGCTTACATAATACTAGGAATAGTCCAACAATGTTTTTTTTCACACCTTAATGGCTAAGACCCCCCACTAGTTGCTCAGTTAATGAGGCTGGATGCTTCAGCAGTCCCATTCTAGTATGGAAGGCCTGGAGCATTCCTGCAAGGCTATTTTTCCAGATGACACTGGAAAGCTGATGAAGCTGTGCTCTGATGCCATCAAAGGATGGTGGCTGCAGTAGTGACAGCAGAGGAAGTGGCGGCATCACAGTATCTGAAGTCGAGAGCATGGTACAAAGGCAAGAAGGAAAAAAGCTTTTCTATCATATCTTCTTTTGTCTATTCCACCACCAAAGTGCTCTCTCTCTCTCTCTCTCTCTCTCTCTCTCTGTGTGTGTGTGTGTGTGTGTGTGAGAGAGAGAGAGAGAGAGAGAGAGAGAGAGAGAGAGAGAGACAGAGACAGAGACAGAGACAGAGACAGAGACAGAGACAGAGACAGAGACAGAGACAGAGAGACAGAGAGAGCTTTTCAAGAAAAGTCCTTCACAGGTGTGACCACTAGCCTGTTTAATTTAGGCCAGATCTAGTCAGGTTGACAGCTGAGATTAGGCATCATAACAGATAAGTTTATCATAATGAGAAGGAGAAGAATATCTGCAGGGGAGAGAATAGCATGAGGAGTATGAAAAGTGAAGCAGTGTAGCTTGTATTTGTGGAGAGAAGGGAGGAAGTGCCACATTGTAGGGTCTTAGGTATTGATTGCAAAAGAAACATCAATATGTATAATTGCTTTAAATCCATTGAAGGTGATAAGATTATAAATACTTACTGAAAAACAAAAACAAAAATAAGACATCCATCATTAACACAGACTCCTATCATAAGACTTCCAGGAGATAGATTTTTGTTCTTTCTTCTATGAAATATGTGCTATTGAAAAGTAGGTGGGAAACCATTCCAAATGTGAGAAGCAACATGGAAAATGGGGCAGAGCTTGGGGCCCTTGGAGAAAAATATCAGTTTGGTTTCACTAAAGTTCATTTAGTATTTATTTCTGTTTCCTTGAGATGGGGTCTTATTTTATAACCTAGGCTAGCTTTGAACATTCAATTCTTATACCTTAGCCTTCTACGTGCTGAGATTGAAGATGTGTTCTACTTTCATGACCTATTGTTCACTGGAGTTCCTGATGGAAATTAAGGGGATATAGATAAAGTAGCATTGACTTGGATCACTGTGATCTCTGACACCAGGCAGAGATTCTCAGACCAACTCAGAATAGTACTCATCCTGGGGAGGACATAGAGAGCTATTGAGAGCCTGAATGTCTTGAGCATCCAATGGCCATGCTTTTGCCCAAAGGGTTTTAAAGAGTAGGGGCCTGGAAGAGATGAGTTCTGGAAGTTTTGTCCAAACACAGGGCTTTGTGGTAGTCAAAAAGAGATAAAGAGAAACAAAGCCTGGGGACCTTGACCTGTATTTTCCTCCCTCATAAATCTCCTCCACTGCTCAGCATCATCTCTCTCTCCTCCAATTAATCTTCCCCAGATTCCTGCAGGGCCTGAAGGCCCTATTGACCTCATCCTGCTCTCTACCCTGCAAGAGAGAAATGGAGTTCTTGGGCTGGCAAAGGCCTGGATGTTGGCAAAGAGCAGCTGGGCTAGAGGCAGGAGCAACCAGGGCAAAGGAAAACCTGCAGAACCAAGGTCTTGTTTCAGGAGGCGTCATGCCAGTGTGGTCCCTGGGGACCCTAGCTTATGAAATAGTCTTTGTTCTTTCACATTCACCTTTGCCCTAAGATTGGAAAATGTTGGAGGAGACCTCAAACTCTTCTCAGGCAACTTCTCAAAACATTTACCCAATTCTTCCTTTCTTGCCTTTGGTGTTTCAGATGTGAAGATTGGAGGCTTGACAGGAAAAGCCTTCACAGCAAATGTGGTGCTCTGGCCCCTGCTGTGTGTTCTCTGGGCTCTTATTTCCTTGACTGTAAATAGGAGTAAGAACAGTATCCATCTCATAGAGACTATTCCTGTGCTGAGATTCTTCCCAGGCAACCAGTGGTAATTAATTTCACTACCAGAAACTGAGAACAAAAATACCTGTTGCACACATTTTTGAGGAACAAATTTATTCACATGTCCAGTAATTAAAGGCTCAAAAACCACTATGGGCAGTTCAGGTGCTAGAAACAGGGGACTCTGTTTAAAAACGGTGGCATAGTCTTTTTATCCCAGAAGCCCACATACTGGAGAGCCAGACAGGGATGGACTGTGTAAAAGCATAGGCATAGACATATATATGACAAATAATTCTGGGCAGAAAATGGACTGATTGCAGTGTGTATGGAGAGATTAAACAAAGGGTTTCCTGTAGGCAGCACTGTCAGAGGCATCCATGGAGAGGTATCATGTGAGGTTACACATGAAGAATGAAAAAGGGTACAGTTTTTAGTTAAGGGAAAGGTAACAACAAACGTGGCCATCTAAAGGGGGCAAAGGGTGTGATATGATTAAGGAGAGGTTGTCCTTGAAGTGAGCAGGTCAATAAGACCACGTGAGACAGAGACCAGGTTTTATTTTCAGAATAAAATGCAAAGGTATTGGAGGTATGTGTTTTGCAAACTCAGAAATCCCTGAGCATACAACTTACTGTGCTTTCTCGAATGAAACTGGAGGAGTTAGGAGTCCACAGGTGGGGGCCAGTGAAGGGAAGGTTGTCACAGTCATTGCTTTTCAAGGTTGCACTCAGAATACAGCAATGGGCTATGAACTAAAAAGGCTGTGCCACAAAGCATGTGTCTGTGCCTATGTAGTTCTTTCTCTCAAAGTAGTGGTTGGAGGGCAAGAAAGTATTTAAATTCCACTCTTAAGATAGACATTGGTGCTGTGAGCCTCAGTTTCCCCTCTGTAATGGAGAGGAGCTTCTGGCTTTTGCTTTTTCTCAGGAGATTGCCCTAAGAAAAGTTCCAGAAAATATCACTTCCTTCTGCTCCTCCTGCTGAGGATTAGGAGTCACTGTCTGGTGGCACACATGACTGTCTGTATTTGTGACAGCATCAGACAGCAGGAGCTGGTTTCTCATCAATATGTTCTGATGTCTGTACAATCTTTGAAGACCCAGTGAGGTCTGACCACTCCAGGAAATGACCTTCTCATAAAGGAGGCTCCTTGAGGTTCGCTGACCTGGTCCCTACCTGTCCAGTTCACACTCCATTGCTGCAGAACTAAGGCTTTCTTTTAATTCCAATCATGTAAGCACAAGAGAAAATAAGGAAGGATCCATCAGGACAGCTCAAGGGGAAAAAATGTGTATGTTCTTTAAAGGGAGGCAGCATACAAATTTGATGTATATTTTTTTTTCCAAAAGAGAAGGGAGAAATGCAAGCTTTTAAGCAGAATACTTTAAGCAGGGAGAGAGGAAAAATATGTCTCTTAAATGCATTCAGCACCATTGCCACAAGGCTGCAGAGCCGGGATTGTTTATTAGAAGATAAGATAGTGAAAAATGTATTTTGCAGAAAGAAAATAGTAAAGTCAGGTCTGAGGCAGATAAGAAGCCAAATTTCTATTTTATGCTCAATTGAGTGACTCAGTTACATTATCTGGGAAGCAAGGGTGAAATAACACCCTTTGGAAATGAGGCCTAGGCTGCTTCAGGTCTCCTTCCAGCCTCGGCCATGCTGAACTCAGCACAGCTGGGATGCTGCCTTGTCAGAGCAGTGAGTTTGCAGCCTGCAGATGAAGGGGAAAGGCTCTGGTCTCTTCAGCACTTCTCTCCATCTTATGACATAAGCACTTTTGGTTGCCTTCATACTTTGTCTTCTGCAGCCAGAGGTGGGAAAATAGAAACACTCATGCATCTAGGATGAAATTCTATAAAGTCTACCAGATGTTAGAGCTGGATGTATTAGAGATCAGGTGGTCTAGCATATGCCTGGCACATAATGAGTGCTTTATTTAGCAAGCATTAGTATGTCACTCAAATCTCTTCCATGGATACTCTGTCAGTATGTTCAAGACTCCAGTGTTCTCCCCCTTTTATTTTCATTTGGTTGCCTGATATATTTTTATTATGTACATTCCAGAATTCTTAGTGCAAATATGTAGTGATTTCCATACTGATAGGTCAAGAGGCTCCTTCTCCTACAGTCCCACAGCTAGAGATTGGGTCATGACAAATGGGTGCTAGAGCTCTGGTCTTTACTTCTTACTGTCTCTTTTCTTAATGGTAAGACTCTGTATCCTTCCTTATGCATTAGGATATTAATAGGATTTGTAAAATGAAGGTTAATTTAGTACAATAACTATTTACTTGGCCCATAACTGAGCTTTTCACTTATAATTGGCAGAAGAGTGGCCTTTCAGTTATATCCTAACCCTAGAAACCTGTCAGTAATTTTCCACACATTATTAAATTAAAGACCTTAGTTAAGGACGTCACCTAAACAGTCTCTGTGTATTCCACTTAATTGCATGAGTCTTCAAAAGTAAAGAAAAAATTATAAGGTGTATTTTATTATTTTTCTATTATTTATTTACTGGTTTATTTTATTTTTAATTATGTGCATGTGTCTGGCTTTGTGTAGGTGTCTGCAGAGGCCAGAGCTTTGATTCCTTTGAGCTGTAGTTACAGGCTGTTTTGAGCTTCCCAACATAGGTTTTGGAAACTGAATTCAGATCCTCTGCAAGAGCAGTACACATTTTTAACCCTAGAGCATCTCTCCAGACAGTAAATGAAGAGATGTGTAAGACTAGAGTCTTCAGAAAGGAACACTGCATGGCTGATAGCTTGAGTTTAAACAAGAGAGAAGCAAATTTCATTTTTAACCTCCAGCAATAATTGTAAGGTTATGAGTTTGTGTTGCTTTAAGCCACGGTCTTTGTGGTAACCTGTTAACAACTGTAATAGAAAATGGCAATCACAGCCATCTACTTCTTAAGGATACTTCATGTTTGCATTCATTCTCTTGTTCTTTCTTTCCTTCAGAATTTTTCTATGAAGCCACTTGTAGCGACTTTTCAGGCTCTTTGGGATTCTATTTTGAAATAAAATCATTTCTAAGAGTCTTAGTAATTATAGGAAAGCTTTAGGTTTTGTAAGCCAGTCTATACTTGTTTACAATAAACAATGTAGTCATCTTCTTTTAATTATTAACCATGTCTGTCTGTCTGCCTGTCTGTCTGTCTTTCTGTCTATTTTCTCTCTATACCTATACTATTTAACATATATCATATTTATCATCAATCTATTATGTTTCATCTATTTATCATATATCTATACATCATCAATCTAATTTATCATCTAAGACTCATGTTGAATGTATATATAGAAAACTATTTCATTATTTTTGTAGGAAATGAAAATTAATATTAAGATTAATATTAATTTAAAAAATTCAGAGTAATGTTTCCCAATTTTTAAAAATAGTTCTAAAAGACTGCCCATTCAGGAAGTGACCTCTTCTGGATTTCATTATCTGAGTTAGTAAAATGATGTAGTTGCCCTGAGGGTAAAGGATGATCCTTACTTCGAAGTAGAGAATAAGCACTTGCCAGATGGTACATCTCTGGGGCGTTGATCTCCCGCCCTCCAGAACTACTATCAAAATATTTCTATTATATATTATCTAGCTTGTGGTACACTTTTTTTTTAAAAAGTAGCTATTACTAAGACAGACCCATGTTAGGCATATTTAAATGACTTATGACTCAATAAGAAAAAAATTCAATACAAAACATTTCACCATAAGTGAGAGTATAACAATGGCCACCCTTTTCAACATTATTAGCCAAGTAAGTATAGGTAAAACTACAAATAAATTCAAATACCATACCTATTAGAAGGGCTAAAATAAAGACAGATAATATAAAGTGTTAACAAAAAGAGCATGTGGAGCTCTCATACACTAAAATACCTACTCAGCATTGTATCTTTTATGGTATGTCTTCACAAAAATATCATATGTGATTCATACTTATGAATGGTTTACCTACCTCTATGATCTCCCTGATCATAATAAGTGTTTAATTGTTTGAATTGTAAGTCACACTCTGGCAGACAAGGTATACTTGGGAATAGTCATTGTGGTGAAGACAGCAGTAGAAAAGACACAATAGTCTTTCATTCTTGAAGAAGGACATGAATTACTTATAGCTCTAGATTCCAGGTAAGGGCACATCCCAACATGAGAAGTGTTCTTATTTCACCTAAGTCAGTAGCATAGCCTTGTGGATTTTTGTGAACTTTGGCGTTAGAGAAATTCTGGATAGTATCCCAGCTTTGCCATTTTCTTACTGTGTGACCTTGAAGCAAAAGATTTCATCTTCTCAGAGTTTTGATTTTCCTCATTTACAAAATAGAGCTGATGATAATGTATACCCATAGGACCTTTGTGCAGAGCAGGCAGATGCTGAGAGCCAAATTCTGT
This sequence comes from Acomys minous, assembly GCF_964271855.1. Lineage (NCBI taxonomy): Eukaryota > Metazoa > Chordata > Mammalia > Rodentia > Muridae > Acomys > Acomys minous. The sequence continues at coordinate 161,466,046 of NC_140483.1, read as the reverse complement.
GATTGGAGTTTGGCAAGTGCTCAGGGATTAGATTATACCTTTGCTTTCTAAGCTTCATGAAGTTTTTCAAAGAGAATTTTGGACTTTCCTAACAAAAAACAATTTTGTTGGGAACATTTGTAAATTATTTATATCTTCTACAAATCTATTTAGTATGTATGTAAAAGATGATGATCAAAAATGCTCTGACCAGCATTGCACACAATGGCCTATGCTTTGTGTCCAGCAGATAAGAAATCTTGGACTGACTATAGTATTGATCTTCAGAGTCTGGCTCCTGTTGCTTTTGGGTATAAGGAGATGGATGTCAAAACGTAAGACATAGAAAGGTACCTTCTCCACAATTGCTTATGATGAAAAGATAAGGATGTCTTGGGAAGTTAGACTTCTTTCATGTTGAACATATCTTGGGATTTTTTTATGCCTTGTATATTAAAAAAAATCTGGGAGTAAATATATAATCAGGGCTTCATGATATGGTAATATATTAAACGAATAGAAAATTATGCCTGCATGAATGTGTTTGTATGTGAGGGGGTGAGAGGGACTGAATGCTGGCACTACTAGCAGGCTGTCAGGTGAAGAAGTAAAGTATTTCTTAATTAATTAGTTAATTAATTAAGTAAGTAAGTAAGTAATTCACTTTACATCTTGGTCATATCCCCATTCTTCCTCCTCTCCTAGTCTCACCCTCTCTCCCTTTGCCCCATGCCCACTTTGTATTCCTCAGAAAAGGGGAACTCCATTCTTATCTACCTCAGCTCATCATGTCGTATCAGGACTGAGGTGTCCTCTTCCTCTGTGGTACCCAGCACCTCCCTGAGATAGATGCCGAGACTCACAGTGAAACCTTGGGCAATATGTAGGGAATCTTGTGGGAAAGTAGGAGAAGGATAAAAGGACCAAGAGGTGAAAAGAATACCATATGAAAAGCAAAAGAAACAACCAACCAGGGCCCAGAGGGGCCTGCTGAGTCTGAAACACCAAACAAGAACCACAGATAGACTGGACTTAGGGCCTCTACATAGATGTAGCTGCTGGGCTTTATGTGGGTCCACTAGTAAGGGTAGTGGGGGATGTCTCTGATATGGACTCTCTTGCCTGCTTTTCAATCACTTCCTTTTGGTGGCACTGCCTTGCCAGGCCACAGAGGAAGATGACATGCTCAGTCGTGATACAACTTGAGGTAAATTATTAAGAGCCATCCCATGAGTCACAGTTAAGTGTCTCTTGCTTTGCTAATTTTCTGGTCAATATACCAAGGGAAGAAAGCGCAGTTTCCCTCAGCCTAAGTCAGGAGAGAAAGTATCATCTGGTGATTATGAGCCAACAATAGGATTGGACATTGCTTCCTGCTTCTATCATATGGTGGTGATGATGGTGGTGGTTAAAAGGCAGAAAAACTGGCACTCATCGAGGTCAATACTAGCTAAGTGTCTTAGAATCCAAATAAAATCCAGGGCCTTAGACATGGGATTTTATTGGGCATGATTTTGATAGATTAGATTGGAAAGTGGCATATTAGGTAAGTGGGCATGGAGAACAAAACACTGAACTCTGTAGCCTGGAATTCCTTTCCTGCAAAATGATAATGCTAACCAGGGTATACACTGTCTTGTGCATAGTCAGAGCTACTACTGTTGTCATCACTGTCCTTCTCAGTTGATGCAATGGAGTGACTTCATTCTTTTGCATGCCCACTTACTATACCTTTGTTTGGTACCTTTTCTCCAAAGCAGTAGATTTCAAGTGTGTTCCCTAGGCCAAGACAGTCTACCTAACTTAGGCACACGCTACTAGTTCAAGTTCCAAGAGGCCACCTCCATCTTACTTGATTGGGAGGAGCAGAGACTCTAGAAAGATACATCCTGAAAGCCGTCATTTATGTTTCCTGTAATATAATGATTTGTTTAGCTCATAAATCATATTCTCTTCCCTTTTATTAAATATTTGCAGAAATGGGGATATGTTTCAATCATGATGATTGGTTGCAGCCATGAAAAGCCTCAGGCAGCAAGGAGGTGGGGCCAGGAAGACTGGGGTCCCTGTATTGTGCAGAACTGTTGCATTGAGTGATACAGTGTTCCTTCATTCCCTCTGCAGCAAATGCCAAAAATGCTCCATTAGATGGGTGAGCAATTGTATTTCATGGTAAATGGAAGCAGAAATGTTCAGGTATTTCAAAGCTCTTAGTTCCTTGTGTTCCAACCATGATCTGTGTGATATTTACAGCTCCAATAAAGAGAATGTCTAACTGGGCCAGAAACAGTTAACCTCAGCTCAGACAGCAGCTATTTTGTTTGAGTCTTTATTTTCAGCAACTAATAGGTAGCAGGGACATGAGTTTCCCTAGTCTGTGGAGACTTCAGCATAAAGTGACATCTCTGAAGCCCGTTTCTGTGATTACTGAGCTGGATATGAGCAATCGGATATTTTGAGGAGATAAAGATGTCTGACCAGCTAATAACTACCTGATGCCAACACCAAGACAGGGTCAGACTGAGAGAATGGGGGAGAATAGAGGGTGTAATTCATTCTGAGACACAGACCTAATACATTTCTGTCATTCATATACGTGTTCACACACAGACACACAACACACACACACACACACACACACACACACACACACACACACACACGCCTCAATGACACTCACATACAACGCTAAATATGCAGACCAAGCCTGTAATACACAAACAACAGTGATATAGCATATACCTCAATATTATATTTTAACATACAGGACATAGATTACACAAGTGTGATATGCACTTGGGCAGAATGTATTTTTTCCTATACATACATAAGAAATCCATAAAAAACACCCAGCTTTCAACTGGAGACACATGTACAGAAAAAGTACTTTGGGCATACTGAGCTTAATCAGTTCATGCCATAGCTGGGAATGTATGAAACCTACATAACACCACATAGCTCACACATGTATATATTACCAATACACATTCCATAATCAAAATAACCACAAACCATGGATGTACAAACAGTTACCCAGGATTTTTAGGGATGTATATTTGTAGATGTATGATCTTGTTGTTTGAATATAGAATGTTCCTCACAGGCCTATATTCTTGAACCCTGAGTGTCCGGATGGTTGCACTATTTTGGGAAGGCATGGAGTGACCTGTTTTGGACATAGTGAGTAATAAAGGCCATTCAGAATAGGGATGTGAGCTGGGTATGGTGGTGCACATCTTTAATCCCAGCACTTGGGAGGCAGAGGAAGGAGGATTGCTGTGAGTTTGAGGCCAGCCTGGTCTACAAAGCAACTCCAGGACATCCAAGGCTAACACAGAGAGACCCTGTCTCAAAAATCTAAAAAAAAAAAAAAACCAAAAAACCAACCAAACAAACAAAAAACCCCAGTGAATTGAGATGTATTGATTATAAGCTATCCCCATTTTTGGTTCTGTCTTTTGCTTCCTGAGGCAACGATATAAAATAAACCAATCTCCTTTTATCACAGAATAACTGTCATAGTATGCTTTCCATGTCAAGATAGAATAATATCCCCTGAAAGCATGAGCCAAAATAAAAATTCCTTCCTTAAATTGCCAGGGATTCTGTTGCAGCATAGATAAAATAAATAATATACATGCCCAGATAATACCAGTATACACAAACACAGCTCCATCAGAGCATACACTGCAGCAACATAGTTATAAGGCACACCACACACATATACACACACCCTTTAGGAGTTCACAACTTTAGGAGATAGAGAGGAAACAAGAACCATACAATACATAGAAGTGTGGTCATCTTTTGCTAACACTTATCTTTTATACAGAGGTCTTATCTTGTTCCAGCATCAATGACAAACCAGCATCCTATATAAATATTGCTTTGTGGCAGAATGAAAGAGTAATGTGAAAAAATTAGTGTCATATGACTTTCATTCACTTTTGTGCATTTTATAAAGCCAGCCCTTTCTAGAGCTTAGGTCATACTTGTTCCTCCGGTCATCATTGGCTGAAAGTGAAGAAAGAAGACAGCAGAGGCAGGAAAGGATCTGTCTAAATGGGGCTGGCATCAATAATAGCAAACTCAGTTGATAGTCTTGCTTGGTAGTGTAATGAGGATAGTACGCTAGTTTATTTACCAAGTGCTTTGAATCAGATTGGGTTCATAATTGCTCTCATCATAACTAACACAGGCCTGAAGCCCATTCTCATGCTCTTTGTTTACACGGAAGCTTGAGTTTGAGTTATTTGGTTGGGCTTTCTCTAGACATCTCTATTTTCTTGATCATCTTGATCATCATTCCTCATGACTAATTCTGCCAATAATACAATGACTCCAGGACTTGTTGTCAACTCCCCTGTTGCTTCCTTGATTCCTTTTTGATTAAGGGAATGCAATGGAGCCCAGTTCACATTTCCCCACCTCTGGTGCCAGGCAGAAACACCAGGAGAGGCATGGCAACTTTGAATGACAAGACAGATGGGATCCTTTCAGAGGTGTGCAAGAATGCTGTTGTTTGGGGGCAGCCATGCTTTCTGAAGACTCTTTGCTTGCTGTTCCCTCTTGAGAGCTGCAGTTTTCCTTCCCTTAGGTTTTCTTTGACTTTCCAGCTTCTTTTTCATTTACAGAATCCTCCTACTTACTTTGGTATATCATGCTGCATTTTGTCACAACAAGCTTCGTGTTTAAATTACTGTGCTATCCAAAGATTTAGAAATCTCTATTTCCTGCTTTGGTAACAGTTCCTCTTAGCCAAGTTTACCTTTGGTGATGAATTCACCACTTTCACTCTCTTTCTCTGTCACTGTCTCTATCTGTATGTCTCTTTCTGTCTCTCTCTCTGTCTTGGTCTCTGTGTCTCTGTCGGTCTGTCTGTCTGTCTGTCTGTCTGTCTGTCTGTCTGTCTGTCTCTCTCTGCTAACCCACGCTTCAGAGAGAACTGTGATATTCAGTAGGAGTGGGTGGGCCTCAATGCTATGTGAATACCTCAAGGTCTTGTGTACACGTGATGTTTTCATAGACTTTTGTGTATATGTGTGCATACATACAACATCAATAAAAAGTAGCTCAATGTTGACAAGCCCCAAAGGCTGAGCCGTGTATGTTTAATTCCCCCCCCCACACACACACCATGTGGTATTACAACCTCAAGACTCGAAGAATGTGGGGTATCTAGAAAAGAATAGACTGCCCTTATCAACCTAATTTTTATTTTATGTTTTCCCTTTTTTTGGTACTTGCTCTGTGCTCATGGTCAGAGTGACCTGGATTTGAGTCCCACCCAAGAAAGTATTTACTTTACGGGTTTGCAAATATTTTTTCATGACTAAATCTTGAAGTGCTTGCTAAACATGCAGCTCCCCAGCTCATATGTTTGCTGGTTCTGCTCTTAGAGACTGAGCATGCATGTGGGAGTGGCTGCTTATCAGAGAGATGAAGGAAACTGACACTGGTCCCTGGCTGAAGGCCCGGCAGGTCTTTCCTTTGAGGGAGCTTGAGAATCCTTGTATTCTCTGCCATGCACTTCTTATCATTTTGTAGCACACGTGCCTCATCTCTTCTCATGACAGTTCCCACTCGTGGAAAACTCACTGGGTGCAGGCAAGAAATGAAGTGTTTGTATATGCATTTTTAGACTTAATCCCTTTACAGACCTGCCATCAGCAGCAGATGGAGGGAACCATAACAACCACTCCCCAGTATGCCTGTCACATGTGCCAGACAGGAAGCAAGTCACCTCTCAATTATCGTCTCCTTGGTATTCACAGCCCTCTAGCAACTCTAAGATAGATTTCGAGAGACTAGGTGATTTGGCCAAAGGCATGCAGCCTAAAGGTGGAAGAGGAAGAATGAAGGAATTGATCAAAGGCAGATGGTGAGAAAATGATCCATTTCCTGACTTCTGCAAGGAGACCATAACTTCTTTTTACAAGCCGACACCATTCACAATAACTTCATGGAACATTCTTGCCCAGAGGCAACAACCAAACAGAGACAATTTATTACCTTTGCTGGGGACAGTTGCATCCCTCATCTGTGCATTCAAAAATGGGAATGGGAGGAGAGACTACAGTCTCTACACATTCTTTGCTGAGCAGTATTGGAGCTAGGGAGAAAAAAATTAAAATGACGCTTCTTAGACATATGGAGTTGGAAATGACTGTCAGAAGTTGGAAATGTTCAATGGACATTTTTCCATGATAGCTTGTTGATCAATCCCAGTTTGGTCCTTAGAACTTGTGTAAAGGTAGAAGGAGAGACCCAGGCAAGCAAACATGTCCTCCAACCTCCACTCCTGTGCTGGAGCAAGTACCCCCAGTGTATCACATGCATGATCTTATTATTTTTAATGGTAAAAAGGTTGAGCATACCTTCAGAAGCATGACAGAATTAGAAAATGTATTGTGTATTAGGATGTTTTTTGGCTAATGAAGCATTTTTGTCTTTGTGTTTGTGTGTTTGCTGCATTTGTGTGGTATGTAGTCACCTGCACCAGGGCAGCACCTACCATTTACAGTCACTTTTCCACCTTCTATTTTGAGGCAGTGTTTTTCCCAGAGTGTGCTGGTCAGTGCTTTACACGGTTTAGACAGCCAACGAACTCCTGGGAGCCATCTGTCTCTGCCCTGCAGGGCTGGGTTTACAGATGTGTGATGCCATGGCCAGCTTTTATAATGTGGATGCTGGGAATTCAAACTGACGTCTTCATGCTTGCATAGCAAGGGTTTTACTCATTGCAGCACCTTCCCAACCGGAAGCATTTATTAATCAAATAGACAGGTAAACTGAGCGCACATTCAACCTCAGAGAACAATGGAGACCAATTAATCATTATTCCCCCTTTAGTTAAAGAAAAGAAAGCATCCATCTTTAAAATATTTTTTATGAGTCATATCATATGGGCTTCCTCTTTTTTTCATACTCCCCATTATACTTGCCAGAGCCCTGACTGATGTTTAAGCATTCACCAGCACCCAGTCCCCAGGGAACTAGCCTTACTTTTCACACAGGCAGTATTGCTGTAGCATTATTACATCTTGTAAAGGAATGCAGTCTAAGCTGTCAGGGTACACAGAATGTGGAATTTAGGAGCCTTGTCAATCCTGTATGTGTAAAGGGAATAATTGATCAGTGGCACCCTTCTCTTTAAACACACTTCACATCCTGAAAGAGCATCATCATTTACATATAAACTGGTACTTTGGAGTTCTCTGAACACTTCATGCCCATTATCCTATTGAGCCACCCAGGAGTCTAGTGAGATGGATTATGAGGGAGACTCAGAGACACTTGATACCTCACGCTGCATCTCAGGAATCCAGGGCCCTGACTTAAAATTCATTGCTCCATTTGCCAGACTAAGTTACTACTCTATTCAAATCACCCCTCAGATTTTTATTTGCTTGAGTGAAAAAGCCCCATTTCTTATAAGAATATGTTCTCTTGTCCTCAATCATCTCCGATATGTGGGGTAAAAATGCAGCTGTATTAAAGAATGATTCGATCAAATGTAGAGCAGAAGCACGGCAAGAGATGAAATGTTTTCGGGTGAGAGCTGCACATTCTTCTGAGTTAGTGCCAAGTTCAGGGGGCTTCTAGTACCACAGTCAAGGAAAAGAAATAGCCTCCAGGAGACATCTTAAGGTGATCAAGTTCCAGACTTACCTGATGCTTAGTTGTCAATATAGAACCACAGCCTGCTCAGAGAGCACCTCATTCTTGAATCCAGCAGATGGTAGGCATGTTTGGAAATACTTCTTTCCAGGATTTTCCCTGCAACTAGATCCTAAGAGCCAAGCAGACAGCTGAGTCATTATTTCATCAACTTGGGTTGGGCTGGCTGCCAACAGGCATAGCTTGGTATTTGGATCCAAGTCATGTTTGATAGACCAGAGGGCCAAAAATAGTCTTGCAGAAAGATTCAAAGCATCAAAAGCTGTGAGGTCTGGGTGAGAAACTTCAGATGGGATCATGAGAGAATAAGGCAATGAGCATCTCTTCTGGCCTAGAAATGCTCTTTTCTGTTTTGTTCTGGTTGCCTGATGGAAGGTCAGAAAGGTAAGGTAGACCATGTAGTCATGTGAGCTCTCAGGCATCTCTCCTCCTCTCTTCCCCTTGTTTATATACCATATTTTTCTTTCCAACACCCAGCCTTGGGTTAGGATTATACTTACCTTGTAAGTGTGACAAACTCAGTTCTCTTCCCATAATCCATGCAAAAATGCCAGCCATGGCTGTGTGTGCTTGTAATCTCAGCACTATGGAGGCAGAGACAACAGTTTCCTTGAGCTTACTGACCAGCTAGCCTAGCCTAGTCTAGCCTATGAGAGACCATTTTTCAAGGAAAAAGTGGATAATGCTTGAGGATGCGTGCACACACACACACACACACACACACACACACACACACACACACACAGACACGTATACACAATCATGTATACACATATATACATACATGCAAACACACCAGCCAGAAATGAGATAGATCTCATCTTTCTTCTTGACCCATGGACTTTTCTGCATATGTTTTCCATAGGATCCCAATACTCTCAGGCTCAGCACCTTAGGAGGATCAGTTTTCAGGGCTGGATCGCATCATGCAACATCAAAGTCTGATTTGAAAAGATCCTTATGAAGACGGCTGAGATTTTAGCAATTTGCTGACAGGTAGAGGGGGGTGTATCTGAGTATTCGTTCTTAGTTATGGTTTCTATGCTATGTTAAAACACTGTGACAAAAATAAACTTGGGGAAGAAAGGGTTTATTTTAGCTTGTAGTTCCACATGGCAGTCTGTCAACATCAGGGCAGGAACCTGAGCAGAGATGTAGAGGAGTGATGTTCTGCTGACTTACTGCTCATGGTTTGTTCCACCTTTCTAATACACCCCAGGGGTCCAGAGGTGGCATGACCAACAGTGGCCTGGAACCTCTCACACCAATAATTATGCAAGAAAATTACCCATAGGCTGGCCCACAGGCCAGTCTTAGGAGACATCTCATTAATTGTAGTTCCTTTTCTGATAACTCTAGCTTAGGTCAAGTTAGCAAAAAGTAACCAGGACAGGTGTCCAGAACAAAGCACCCTCGGTAAAATTATTCACAATATCTCGTTTCTTTATCAAAATGTTACAAATTGGATAATAAATTATGTGTCTTTAGGCTACTAGGAAATGTGGGTGTAGAGAAGTTTATGGGTTTTGCTGATAGAGCTGGGATGGAAAATGGTGCTTTAAAAAAAATAAAAAACCAAATCCCCCCCTAACAACACCCCCTTCCTTAGGTATTCATTTTTGTTTATACCTTTCTTCATTCCTGTTCCAGGGAGGATTGGAAACAGTCACTCTCCCACAAAGTTTAATACCTTGTCGTTACCATTTACCACTGTGAAATCATAGAAGTTTAGCACTTCCCCTCATAAAGCCAACTTGGAAATGTGGTATGATTGTATATCAGGGACATATATTTATTCTGATCTCTCTGGGGATTTGAAAGGCTGTTTTTTTTTTCCCCAGCAAAGCTATTCTTTATTGTGGAGTTTTACAACAACTTTGGTCAGAAGCAACAATGATTTGAGCACCGATGCTGCGGAAGGTATTTTGGAGGATTTAAATGCTGGTTAGGGTTGGTGAAGATCATTTCCCAGTGTGTAAGCTGTTGCTTTGTTCTCTTGACAGTGTCTCCTGCGTTACAGAAGCTTCTCAGCCTCATGAGGTCCCATTTATTAATTGTTGTGGTGAGAATGTGGAGAAAGAGGAGCACTCCTTCATTGCTGGTGGGAATGCAGACTAGTACAGCCACTTTGGAAATCTGTCTGGTGCTATCTCAGAAAACTGTGAATAGGGCTTCCTCAAGACCCAGCTATTCCACTCATTGGAATATACTCAGAAGATGCTCCAGCACACAACAAGAAAATTTGCTCAACCATGTTCATAGCACCTTATTCGTAATAGCCAGAACCTGGAAACAGCCTAAGTGTCTCTCAGTAGAAGAATGGATAAAGAAACTGTGGTACATTTACACTATGGGATACTACTCAGCTATTAAAAACAAGGAATTTTCAAATTTTGTGGACAAATGGATTGAACTAGAAATGATCATAATGAGTGAGCTAACCCAGAAGCAAAGAGACTCAAATGGTATATACTCACTTATAACTGGACACTAGCCCAAAAGGCATGTCTCATGAAAGTTTTCACTTACCAGGAAAGTGGGGATAGAGGTGAGGACATCCTATTGGGGCTCTATGTGAGAAAAATATAGGAGAGAGGGAAATAGATGGATCCAGAAGGTCCTAGAAACCTACAAGAAGAGCAGTAGGATGGGCGGATCTGGGCCCAGGGGTTCTCCTCGATCTAAGACACCAACCAAGGAAAATACACTCAGTCATCATCAAACCCCTACCCAGATCTAGCCAAGGTACAGAACATTCTCTACAGTTAAGTGGAGACTGGGGCCTGACTTTCACAAGAACTCTGGTGCCCCATATTTGGCCATGCCCTTGATGAGGAGGCCTGATGGCACTCAGAGCAAGGATAGCCGACTACCAAGAAGAGACTTGATACCCTAGCATCATATTCAGGGGGAGGAAGTCCCTATCAGTCACAGTCATAGGGAAGGGGAATGAGGTGAAAATGGGAGGGAGGGAGGAGTGGGAGAATGCATGGGATGGGATAGCAAATGAGATGTAATTTGAATTATTTTATTTTCAATTAAAAAAAATGCTGGTTAGAAGCTCACAACAGGACACTAGGACTTTCCAGGTTAAGTCTCAGTTTTGCTACTTATTAGATATGCTATCTGGAGAGCATTGTGCCATCAAGCTCAGCTTTGTCTTTGTTATATGCAATGTGGCATTCCTTGTGAGAGCTGACACTGGGCGAACAGGAGTACCACCCAATGAAATAGCTTTTCATTTTTAGGACTAAGGAAACTGAGACTTGTAGTCATTCAAGTTTGTTTGTTTGTTTTTTCCTCAAAGTTGGAAAGCAAGAAAGCAGAAAAAAAAGTGGCATTGAAATCCAGGCTCTGTCTCTGGAACCACATTCAGTAACTGGTAGTCAGTAGAAAGAATGCCACTCAAAGCTGGAACCAGAACCATACACCTTATAGGCATAGACTGGTTAGACTAGTGACCTATCTCCTTGGTGCATGATAACTGATGAGTACATAGGAAATCCATCTATCTCTCTTATGTTTTCAGTAATAGAGGAGAATACTAAGGCTAGAAATGTGTAAATGCTTTGGCTTTAAATCCTCCAAAATGGTATAGAAAGTAATCAAACCTGGGATCAGAACCTAGGTCCTAACTGAAATATGAAAGAAAAGATACCAGACAATAGATATGACATGGAGAAGTTTATTATATGAGATTGGGGTGGGGGAAGGAAGAGGGATGCCCGAGAGAGAGAGAGAGAGAGAGAGAGAGAGAGAGAGAGAGAGAGAGAGAGAGAGAGAGAGAGAGAGAGACAGAGAGAGACAGAGAGAGACAGAGACAGAGACAGAGAGAGACAGAGGAAGAGAGAAGAAATATGAAAGAGAGCAAGAGAAGAGAAAGGTAAGATGTCAGAGAAATACAAGGTGGGTCTGTCCTTTTATATACTACTGGGCAGGGGAACACCAAGTGGTGAGTAGGCAATGGCATCATAGGTTGTTAGGCAGACTGGAGCAGGATGCTAACACTACCTCCATGTCAGGTGATGAAGTTTGGTTTAGATGACATGAACTTGGTGTTTTAGAGGTGGGTGGCAGAGAGACCTATGTGTAGCATGATCTCTCTTTGCAGCCTTCATTGTTTTCCTCTTCCCACCTGTACTGGCCACATTCCCATGGCTTCTTCATTATTTTTTGCCTTATAGGATTCCTAGGCAGGCCATTATTTTTTTTTTTTCTCTCTTTCTCTTTCACTCACATCCTAGAATGATATTCCTACTTTAGTTAATGTATGGAATTTTTGTTGTATCTTCTGGAATCAAGATTTCAGCAAAACTTACCTCTTTCTGGTCTTCCACCCTAGGCAGAATATAAATATCTCTCCCTGCCAACATCCCAGCAAGGCAAGCGTGGCTATTATTTTTTTCATCTGTGACCATCTGGGGGCAGGCAGTGAATATCTTCCTGGTAGGAATTTCACAACTTACACCGTTGTTTTCAATGCTTTTGACTCACCTATGACTGTATCCCTCACAGTTGACTATAAATTTAGTTTCTATTTATAAGGGTCTACCTCTCAACTGCTGGCTAGGAGATAGAAACATCTTTGCCAGGGAAAACCAGGTGCACAATAGTCCATTCAGCCAGTTTCCCATGCATATATTCAAAACACAGTCAATGGCTGTCTTCTACTTTCCTGGTACTGCTGTAGACCCTAGAGACACAGTGGTGATATACATTACCCTTAAGGTCTCAACTGTTACTGAATATCCATTGATAGAAAATTGACACAGGTGAACATATTAGCCATATCAGCTCTGCCAGGTGTAACGTTTTATTATGACACCTATGTATTGAAATCACAGTACTGTTGTTGGGTGATTGGATAGCTCAAGATTTGGCTCTTCACTGTGCTCATTTATGCACCTCTAGTTGAAGGTCAGTGGATCTAGGAAGCTATCATGCCTCTGAGCAGCTTGCAGGATATTGGCTGAAATGTCATGGCAAGTATTTTTAAGCCTAACAGTCTTAGCTTCTTCACATGGTCACCATCTAGAGTCAGAACAGAAAGGAGGAGGAAGTCCCAGAATATAGGAGATGTTCAAATCTGCTTGGACAATGCTTGTTATTGTTCCATTAGCTAAAGAGGTTAGATGGCTGTTCTATCATACTTTTACATTGCTATGATAGACAGGAAGGAAGGCTACTTACTGGCTCATTTACATCCTGGCTCAAGGTCAGCTAGTTGTCTTTTTTCTTTACTTATCCCAGACCGACCAACCCCCAGTGGGTGGGACTCTTTCACATCAATCATCAACATAGTATCTCACAGATATGGCCACAGGCCAAACAGATCTGGGAAAACTTTGAATTTAATATTAGTTTTCTCAGGCTTCACTAGGTTGTATCGGGTCAGCCTGATATATACACCAAAAACAATGGCCAAGGTCTAGTGTCTGTGAGTCTGAGCATGAACAATGCATATGGATACTTGGCAGATGAGAATTTGTACCTGTTTTTACAGTTCACCTTAAGACATCATCATACCACGCATTGGATCCAGCCATGTTTCTCCACTGTCATCACATACTCAATTGGAACACACATATTCTTGCATGTATGGTTAGAGTAACTTTTGTAACCCAAAACCCTTGCATGGAATCTTTATGTTTAAAACTCAGTGATTCACTCCTATTCCAAGGAGAGAGAAAAACAAGCTTATTGTGGGTACAAAAGCATGTGTTATCTGCACTTGCATGTTCATCCTTCCTCTCCCCAGAGCACACCCTGCCTTGCTTTCTTGGGATCCAGGAATACTGGCATCCTTCAACCCTTGAAACACTGGCAATACTGCTGGTCCCAGAGACTGCCTTCTTGCTAGAATGTCTTCCATCTGCTCTTATCTTATAGAAACCGTTGATCATCCTTTAGCTGCAGAACTAATGCCACCTCCTTTGGGAGTCTCTTCTGAGCCTTACTCAGTGAGGTTCTCATTACATGCATTCCTACACCCTCGCCCTTTTCCTGTGAAACAGGTGTGCGGATTATAATTATGAATGTGGGTGGTGACTTGGACAGATTATTTTCTCTTTAAGACAGTCTAAGCGTTAGGGAAGAGAGAGCGTCTTTTTTTTTTTTTTTTTTTTTTTTTTTTTTTTTTTTTTTTTTTTTTTTGCTTGCCAAGCCATCCAAGAAACTCGGCAGAGCATGTGGCACACAGTAGGTGTACATTCAATCATGCTTTAGTGAGGAATGCCACAGCACCTCACAAGAAGCCGCTCTCACGTCCTTCTACCCTCTTGCCTGTGCTTGTGTGGAATCTGTCAGTAAGAGAGTGGAGAATTTGTCCTGAATTTTAAACAACATTTGATTTCAAAATGGGAAGATTTAGCAGACAAAGCTCGTTCTTTCTAATTTTTTTTTCTTTTTTAAACTAAGGCTGAGATTCTGTTCACCCTCTGGGGACACTTCTAACCCACCCCCCCACCCCCCCCCTTCCCCACAAAATGGGCGCTGTGAACGGCTCTCGGAAATCTTGTGAAAAGGGCAGAGTATTGGAATTTGAGACAAAGGGAAGAAAAATGAGCTGGCTTGAAAAGTCGGCCAGCATCATAATGAGCAAGATTATTCTGGGAAATGCAGGAGTCTGCTGCAAAGGCCCCCATAAGAAGCATTTAAGCCAGCCCAGAGCCAGGCATACAGCCTACTCACCCACACAGGCTGCCACATAGGCACTCTACCTTCACTGATTGTGGCTAGAAGCCTCAGGCCAGGCTGAGAAGTCAGTCTTGTTATGGCAAGGGAGACTCATGTGAAGGGAAAAGAAGTAAGAAAGCCAGGCTTTGCTGAGGCTCCCTGGAGTCACCTTGTGCTAGCAAACTCAAGATATGGGTCTGGAGGAACTTCAACAGCTCTAGTCCCTGGGGATACAGAGGGAAGAGCACAATGTGGTTTATGATTTGAATGTGAGATAGTCCCCTGAGTCCTGTGTGTTTAGACACTTGTTACTCAGCTGGTTTGGGAGGCTGTGAAACCCTTGAGACATATCGTGGAGGTGTCAGACATGTAGCCATAGGGGAAGAGCCTGCAGGTTATACCTGGAAGCTTCCTGTCAGCTTGAGGTAAGCAGCTGCTGCTCATTCTCTTTGCCATGAAGTGACTCTCCCCATGTCACCAGGATGGAGATAAATATTGCTTTCCTTATATCTCTTCTTCTTCTTCTTCTTCTTCTTCTTCTTCTTCTTCTTCTTCTTCTTCTTCTTCTTCTTCTTCTTCTTCTTCTTCTTCTTCTTCTTCTTCTTCTCCTCTTCCTCCTCCTCCTTCTTCTTCTTTTCAACAAACACAGGATCCTGTATTACAGGCTCAGAGCTTTGAATCACAATCCTTCCTGACAGAGCAGGATAGGAGAGTGACCCTGAGCTCCAAGGGTAATGGGCTTATAAAGGGAAGCTGAGGGGGTGGGGGGGTTGTGGGTGCCAGGAATGTTGACCTTCAGGCAGGTTGGGTGGGCGTTGGATCTTCAGGGAAGTTGTAGATCTCAGGAATGTTGACTTTCAGGCAGGTTGGGTGGGGGTTGGGTCTTCAGGGAAGTTGTAGATCTCAGGAATGTTGACCTTCAGGCAGGTTGGGTCGGGGTTGGATCTTCAGGGGAAGTCTCTTTATTCCACAGGAACACTGGGATCTAATATCACTTCTTGTCAGCTATTTGACCTTAGTGAGAAAATGGGGCTGACATCCACTAGAATCAGCCTGGGCATCTGTACTCATTTTAGTCCTGCTGCTTCTATGCCATGAACTTTCCTACACATCATTCCCCTTATTTTAGTTATTCATTAACAATACTTACCATGTCTATCCTGCATAGTAACTGTATGGCAAGCACATGTGCTTTGAGTAGGTTTCATCCTGCTCCCCCATTTATACACTGGGCACTATTACTTTTGCTTAGAAATGTGTCAACAATGAAGCCCAGAGAGGTTATTTAAGCTTTCATAATCAGTAAGTGGCTATCTTATGATTTCAAACCCAGGTCTGCTCACAGGTCACCAGGAGCTTTCGCATCCTCTTGTAAACCCTGTTTCTCCCATTGTTAACGCTCATTCAAATTCCAACAGGACAGTAAGGGCATTTGAACACATGCTTGCATTATTTTTTCGGTTTGCAAACCACACTATCTGATTGGCACAGCAGTGACTATCAGTTCTGTCTCTGTTTTATAGATAAGAAGGCAGAGACGTAGATAAGAGACTTCTGCTAGGAATTCTTAAAGAGCAAAGTTTCAAACATGTGCCTGTCTCACCCAAGGCCTACACTTTCCAGTTTATATACTGTGCTCTGAAAGGAAGGGGCTGACTCTACACTCTAAAGTCATCTGAGAGACACCCACTCCATGGGTGCAAGGGCTTAATGGAGTTGTGTGTCTGTACAAGGTAAGGCTCTTTTGTGATCTTCCTAAAGCAAAACACTTGAGGCATTTACTTGGGAATTAAAATCTACTGGGCAACCAATACCACTCAGTAAATAAATATTTATTTTAATAGCTTTTGAAAGGAAAAATATATGGAACAATGCCCAGACAGTTGAAACAATTTTTAAAAAATGATTAAAACAAGCACAACTTCTCTCTCTTTCCATCCTGTACCCCTTACTTCTGCAAGAAGGGGAGGCCTGGGTTCTGTGGTCTGTTGGTTGGTTAAGTGCTCCTATGGCCTGTGGTGGGAGGAGCTATTTTGCTATGAGCAGAGCTGGTAGAGTCTTACCTATGGGGGATGGACTACAAGTGTTATCTGTGTAGGAACCTTCATAACATGGTGCCTAGGAATGTGCAGACATGGAACTGAGGAGAGGAAGACACCTGCTTTCAGTCTAGAATGTTCTTCTGTGAGAAACTTGTGCACGTGGATGAGAATATCTTAACTATGGATTTCTCTGGATTACCAATGAGCAATCCCTGCCTTCAGAGGGTCAGCAGCCATAATGATTTTTGTTTTTGCGGTTTAAGCTTCTGGAAGATTTCACTCCACTTGAAGACGATAAAAATGTTCAATTTATTTCCTCGGTGTGGCTCATACCCCTGTGGGCACATGGAAGTTCATGAAGCTTAAGGATAACTCTAAGTTCATTAGTGGTATTCTAATAACTCCCACTAATGCAGCTTTGGTGAAGCAGAAAATGCATCGTGTTGGGCAGAGAAAGGGATTTACCAGTAATAACCTGAGCGGGTCACTCTATTCCTTGAGGCTGTTTCCTCAGCTTCAAATGAGGGTAGTAGCAGTGCACCTAATGGTGAAATACTGGGAGGCTTGAACAAGAACCCTACATAAACTATAAATTATTTTCCTCTTGGTTGGTTGACAAGGTGAATGACATCAGTTTTTGTTTGTTTCTTTTGTTTGTTTATTTGGTTTTTTTTTTTTCTCTCTCTCTGGCCCAAGAATCGACTATCCTGGAAGGCAAAAAGAAGCATCTTCTCGTGTGCTATGGTGAACAGAGAATGGCTGGCTCTGGTCCTAGGACTCCATACTCCTCTGCTCTTCCCATTTCTATTCTTCTTTACCCATCACCCACGTTCCTTTAGAGAGCTTCTCCAAGCAGACATAAACCTCTCTCCCTGCAGATTAGTCACAGCAGAAGATAAAGAGAGTCGAGTGACCAAGGGAGGCTGCAAATGAGCTCCCATTAACACAGTCTGTGAGTCTCCAGTGGAAGAGCTGGTAAACAGTCACCACTTATCTAGCTCTTCAGCATTTAGCTGATTTCCATAATGAGCTTCATTGAACTGCTGGGCCCCAGAGGTGTCCCCAGGCTTTCCAAAGGCATTGTGCTCTGTAAATCTGATTCATGGAGAGGTGAAGGCAACCATATGAAGTGGAGAGGCAATAACACTAACGCGAAGGGCTGTAGTATTTGAGGCAGCTAGGCCTATGCTCCAAGATTAAGGAGGTGGATGCTTCTAGGTTCTTGGGTAATTCTGGAGAGGGAGATGTGACTGCTGGGGTTCTCATATAAATATTCACAGACACTAAGTGAGAGGAATTAACTTGAGGTACAAGAAGCAGTGGTCACTCCAAGACAGTCAATGGTTCTGGCCACAGTGTATAATATATACATATTATACATAATATACATTATACATAATATATATATATATATTTCAATGGCAAATGACACAAAAGAGACATATCCAGTATTTTTCTGTATTAATAACTCATTACAGCTAAGCTCATTGTAGCAACATAGGTACATGTAGACACTAAAGACAAAGAGCATCCATCCCATGTATTAGCCATCCATTATCCCAGAACTCTATCCCTCCCTTCTGTCCATTTCATTCTTTCACTCAACAGACATAAAAACAAGTCTTTAGTGCCTACAATGAACTTGATCATGGTGTGTGCAGAGGACAAGATGATCCATGAAAAACCTATCCTGTGCTCCTGTGGAGTTTACAATCTGAAGAGAGAGACAGAAATTAATAGGATCATCAAATAAATAAATGTAAAATTGCCACTTTGAGAAGAGCAGTGAAGGAGAGATACTTGATAGAATGAGGAGCCTCTGATGGGGAGAATAATATAGTTAAGAAACATTTTTCTGAAGAAGAGATGCTTGAGTGTTGAGATTTGAAGCAGTTATGTAAATGGAGAGGGAAGAGACTGGCAGATATAGAGGCGAGCTTGAGAGTGCTCTGCCCCTGTTGTCAGCTAGAGGCTGGTCTGTGGACTCTCAGACCACACCAGCTTTTCTCCTATGTAACAAGAGCCTTCAGCACCAGGAGCAAGACTGGAATATCTTGTCTGGCTTTTGCAGCGCTGTCATAGCCTAGCTTGAACAGCAATCAGTACTCACAAGTCTGTTCATTAAGAAGTCCCTGTCGTCAAGGTGAACTCATAGCTGGTATTAGTGAAAATATGTTTTCACATTCACAGATGAGTTTTCTTATATCTTCTCACAACTAAGAGGAAGATATTTATCCAGGGGCCTTTGCTCCATTTCATGAGGACTCCACATTCACTGTTTAATTCCCACAACTTCTGATGTGAACATAGACTTACTATTTCAGTATATAAATCGCTTAAGGGCACAAACAACACTTAACATTGTCCAGATTTATTTACTAGTTGCATTCCATGATCACAACTATTTAGCATAGTGCTTTTTTGAAATAATTCCCATGTGAGATGCAAGCTGATCTAGAACTGCCTTCATCAAGAACTTTGCAAGTTACCCTGAAGGACAGAATTATAGTAGAGAATGCTGATAGCTCTTTATGGCCCAGACGGATGTATGTTGTGTGCTCACATTGGAGAGAATAGTGAAGATTCTATAAGGCCTCACAGGATGTTAGGGTTTCATATTATTTTAAAAGGCTGAGCATCCTTAACTCAGAAATCTGAACCTGAGACACTACAAAATTCTGTAAGTTTTTATGCCTCTACATGACACCACAACTGCAAAGAGAATTCCACACCTGATCTCGTGTGATAGGTTGCAGTCAAAATGCAGGTGCACTAAAAATACTGCATAAAATTACCTTCAGGCTATGTGTATAAAGTTTATGTAGAGCATAAATGAATTTCATGTCTAAACTTGGGTCCTATCCTCAAGGTATCTCATTAGGTATATGCAAATATTTCAAAATCCTAAGAAAAAAATAAACCTCAGTGGAATCCAAAACACTCTGATCCCAAATATTTTGGCTAAGAGATACTCAACCTGTATTAAGAGAAATGGGCAGTGGTGGAAATTTTGCTAAGCAATGAGATTTTAATGAGAGGAAGCTTCCAGGAGTCTATTTACAGATGTTGCTGCTGATACAGATAATAACCAATTATTGCATCAGGCAGTCAATTCTTTCCTCCAAGTTACTCTGAGATGTTTACTATTTTTATCCCTACTCAATAAGGAGCAGAAAAGAAACCCTAGATTGGCAACCAACCTTTTAAATTTATCCTTACTAAGTGGCCCATGTTCTTACCAACACACTATTCTAGTTTTGGACAAAGTCAATCAGCTACTGGAGTTGAAAGTCATTGGAAGAAGAACACGGAAATAATGAAGGTGATTGAGGACAGTCTCACAAAGGTCAGTTTTGTACTCTGCCTGTGCTCCTAACTGCAATATGAATAGTTCTAGCAAAGAGGAAAGATAGAAGACACTTTATGCATGGGCAGGCTGAGAAGTCAAAAGTGATGAGAGAAAGACGTATTATATGTATAAATAGATGGAAGTATGCATTGGTGAATGGGAGGAAAGATGGAAGAATGAATGGATGTAAAAGTATGTAGAAGGATTGGGGATGGATGGATAAATGGAAAGAAGGACATTTAGTACATGAGTACAAATGGGTATCAATAAGGAACTTGATTCACAGATCGGTCTCTTGGGTTTTCAGAAATGAAGACTAGATTTAGGAAGCTGTGAATAATATATGAGTCTTCATTTTATGACTAGGGACAATTAGTCTGAAGAGACTAACACTTTAGTGGTTTTCTACATGCTTGGTCATTTTACATTTGATTTTGTTTAATCTGTTAGTTGGAGAACCAAAGAGTAAAAACTGATTTGTAACCCCTAAGAAAGCTAACACCAGATAGTACCCACTTGAAAGTTCATGTCAAAAATTTTCACCAGAAAAGTACAAATGCAGGAGAGAAAAAAACCTTGAGTTCTGCAACAAAAGGCCACAGCAAGTGTGGTTCTCAGTGCAAATGATCCAACAAACAATTAGTCAATGTCTGTCACACACATCCTTGAACCTTGTACCTCACATCTTCTCCATTGATGAGGTCATTGTAATATAACACCAGTCTAGAACACACACATAGTTGTCCTATGTGATTTCTATCTATAGCAAGAAAGTGACACCAGCATGAATCACACTCTCTGTAGCCTGCTGTTTTCGCAGTGTCTTGAATTAGGAGAGACACTGTTCTTACCTTTTGGCCAGCTTCTCATCATTCTCCTTGTGAATCAGGAATTGGCTCAGATTTCCAGGGCTGTGGGTTTAAGTGAGAAGGCAGAATAGAAGCAAAAGCTGATTTGTCATTGTGTTTTGCATAAAGCTTGGTCTGTTTTCTGACGTTATAGCAAATTATGTTCATCCTGGTTTATAAAGAAAAGAGGATTATTTGGCCCAAGATTCTGGTTGTAGGACTCTTCAAATATCATGCCACTAGCATCCTAGAAAGGCCATTAGGCTACAACACTCTAGGAGGTAGGTATCATGGTCAATGAGAATGGAATGAGGACAGAAAGCAGTCTAGGTGCTAAGTTAGGAAGCTAAGCTAGATTTTTTTTTTTTCTGTAACTGCTTCCTTTCTTGGGAACAACAAACTTTTCTGTGTGCAGTGCTGTCAATGACTTCCTGCTAGGTCACCCTTGTAAGAGTTCCATCACCTTACAAAATCACCACATTGGAGAATGAACTTCCAGCACTTGAACCTTTGGAGCACACACTTAGACCATATCCCAATCATAGATGCGAGGTCCAAGTCTGGCCAGACCTTTTCTAAGTGTCAATCAGATCAGGTCTCACACTTTCTAGCGCCTCTACTTCTATTATCTTCTTTCTTCACTTCATTTATTTGCCTATTAATTTATAATTAGATTATACATTCATTAAATGCCAAGTGTTTGCCAAATCCATTGCAAATACTGGAGCTTCCCAGAATTCATCTGTGTTCTGCATACAGATTTCATCATTTTAAACACATTCAGGAATCTGGTTTCTCCCCACTGGGGATCAGAGTGCCTGGAACCTTAATTCCTCCATAACTTTGTCTACTGTTTAGACTACTGTCCACCACTTCTGCTAATGAATGAATGTCCTGTCATTTCAGTGCCTGCACCTTTGCTCATGTGGTCCCTTCCGTGACCAATTCACAATCTGAGTCCTAGGAAGCCTTTCAGACCAGTCAGTTCTCTGTTTCTTAAAACATTTTATACCAATTCGAAGTAAGTTTGCCTTCTTGTGACCCCAGGAAGCACTGATTTCTACTTATTCCTATAGACACAATTATTCTCTCCTAGAGTATTAACCTCATTTACTCTGAGGTTGCAAACTAAACCCTACATTCTTTATTTCATTCACTAATATGGAGAACAGGGTTAGTATTTGGAAGTTTTATGAACTAATTGGGGAAGCATGGGCTGATTTTTAAATACCTCTGAACTTAGTTTATTTTTCTGGCAAATCCAAATAGCAATACATATCTCCATGTTAGTGGGGACGCCAGTGAGTTTGATAAATTTTTTTGGAATATAATGGCTCCTTAATGATTGTCAGATGTTGTAGAATGGAGTCTAGGTTCTTACTAGGTTCTAAGTTCTATGCAGGACCAGCCTTTGCCCTTGCTATCAGGAAACCCAGCTTTACATGGGGATGATGATGATGTTAGCAAGAAGATTAAATGAGATATTGGATCAAAAATTCTTAGCATGATACATGCATCTATTAAACACTCAGTTAGCAGTGTTATAATTTACTGGTCATCTTCATTTATTCCTCCATGTTGTTTAGCTCTTTCAGAGAATTGCTTATTCCCCAAATTTGAGAAAGTATGGCTTGGTTATAAGTAATGTCTGGTTTCTCTTTAATCTAATAATGGCATTGAGTCAGAGCTTATTTCAGAATGTAAAGGCTGCTAATGCATTTCTGCAGCCTTGTGCTATTAGTAGGCATAAATGGCATGAATGAGAAAATAAGATGCCAAACAAAAGCTCAGCAACTCCAGGGAGAAGGATTTGGATGACAACGGGCTATGGCTAACTGACAGGGCTTGTGAGAATGAGGACAGTCAGTCCTAGAGGTCTGTCTGTCTTTCTTTCTCTCTTCCTTCCTTCCTTCGTTTCTTTCTTTCTTTTCTGTTACATTTTTATTCTTTTTTATTAACTAGACATTTTTATTTTTACATATACACTTATATTATTACACACAAACACACACACATATATGTAATATAATAAATTACCTATAGCAAGAAGAACCATAAATGTTACATTCTTAATGTTTTGGCTATTTGTATTTGACAGCCTTGAAGAAAACATCATTCCTATCTTGGTGCATCTAAAATTCTGAATTTAAATCAATCTCCATCACATCTTGTCATCATCCACTTAAAACATCTGTCTAGACCTAAAAACATATCAACCCCTAAACAACTAAGTTTCATTGTAAAACTAAGTTACCTGGTCTTCAACTCCAGAGAGTTGAAAAGGAATAAACTTGATTACCTGAGTATTCCAGGAGTACAGGTTACTAGCTTTCCAGATAAGAAGGTAACAGAGACAGTTTGTCACCTGAATAGTCACCCAAAACTCTCTATAATGTTGGAGCATCTTCTTCAGCCTTCTGGCCCAATATATCTGACAGACATATTTGTGAGGCAGGAACTATTGAAGACTTTGCTTAGCCTGTCCTGCAGAGTTTGGTTGTCGACTCTGCCTGCATCCAAGCTTGTCCTTTTTCAGGCAGAATTATGTCTGTGGTAGAAGTGAGAACATTTTGCCCAGAGGCTTGTTTGCCATATTTGAAGCCATCTCCGTATGGAGGGTCTTTGATGCTCATCATCTTCTTTGAGGTAGTCTGAGTATTGCCAGGAGTGAACCTGTCTCATTGTCAGGTAATCTTTAAAATAATAAAAAAAATTAAATGCCATATTCTGCATGTCTCTGATGTTTTTGAAGACTTTATCTCACTATCCTACCTTATCTTTCTATAAAATCATATATTTCTGCCATACCTAAGTTGTATATTACTGTGATAAAAATAAACTAGTAATTGACATGACCATGATTTGATCAACTAACAATTAACTTGTATAATTTATTTACCCTAAACAGCCTGCAATAGCACTTTCAAAGTATTGGAAGTAAACCTTGTATTATAATTGAGTTATAAGGGTACAATACCTTATATTAGAGTATATATGTATATAGAAAATATATATATATATATATATATATATATATATATATATAATGAAGAATAAATTTACATTTGAATTCTATACCACTGTATCTAGAATTAAACTTATTTTGCATCTATATACAAAATTCTATACTGATGAATTAAAAATCACCTTGTGAGTGACAATCGCAGGACACTTTCAAAAAAGCTTCAAACCCCAATTGGTCCAGAATTTCAGATTGTCCCACACAGGACTCTAATTAAGCCTGGAATTTCTCAAAATTTAGAAACTGGACCACAAATGTGATTCCTAGCTTGTTTAACCATTTCCCAAATTTTATTTGGACCCCTACTAGGTATTATTCATTTCAAATCAGCCAGAAGAAGCTTTAATAAATGACACCTCACTTCTTGTAAGAAGAGTCAGGTAGGTTTTGGTTGTTTTCTTGAGCTATAGAGGGTTATTATCAATGGGAATTGGTTAAAAGTTATTATTGGTCTTATTTAGAGAGAAAAGAAGCGTAGGCACAGTGCTGTCTCTCTTTTCCCTTATCTTTCATTCTTAGGTTTGGAGTCCTGTCTATGCCGTATGATCTGGATAGAGAATGGTATTTGTAGTAACTTTGAAATATCAATAGTGTTCATGGGATACCAGTGACATGGAATGAAAGCTCTCAGGAGTCCAGTCTTTGCAATTGATTGATCATAGCCAATGCATTCCACATCTGTGCATTTTGTGTTTCTTTTTAGTAGATTTGGGGTAGCCAAACTTGCCTGTGCAAATCATTGCCAAGCTCAAAGTAAGAGTTGCAATGTCTCAGCATGGTTGTTCATTTTTCTTTGATAGCCCATCGTGTGATTGATGCCTTGTCTCAGTTCTTTAAGTATGACACAAATAGTGGCTACCCTGCAGAATTTGGTCAATAGTAGCTCTTCCTGGCCAGGTATGGATGGAGAAGGAAATAACTGAAAGTCCACACTAGCTCTTGATCTGAGTTTAAGTCATATTGCCCAGTTCAGTGTTCACAGTGGTAAAGTTGACATTTTATTTCTCATACATCTGTGTCTTATACCTACTTCTTATCTAACTCAGCCATCACTGAAGAAAGCTGTAAGTCATCATATAGGACTGGGTAAGAGAATATTTAAGATGATACAGGGGGATGAATGGATTCACATTTTTAAAGTCAGTAGAAACTTTTCCTAAGAAATGGGTTTATTGTCTAGTTATGTTTCTTGACAAATGTTCACATGGCTCAAAACAATAGTTAAACATCGTTGACACCTATGAAGCTTTTAATGTGCAATCACACTGAATCTACGAATTGCACTATAGTTAAGAAGACTTAATCCAAAGCTCTATATGATAATTTTATTAATAAAGCATATTTTACTCACTATAACTTTTAATATTTCTATTGAATTGGGACCTAGACAAGCTAGGAGTCCCATCTTAAGAGCTAGCTATGTGCCTCATTGCTTCTTCCTGTCAATCGAGAATGACAACACATCCCTCTTAGTGTCTCTGGAGAATCAAGCAGGGCAACACATTTGTCAGCAGCATGATGTAGGCATAATTAAATGCTCAAATGATGACAGTTATTATTACTGTGGGGATCACTTTAAAAATAGTCTGTAAAAATAAATTTTATAATAATCACCCTAGAGTTTAATATTTCTATATTAATCAATTAAGTGGGAAATTATTGAATTCAATAAACATTAATCAGGACCTATTATTTGTAAGACTGGAGGAGACAATGCCACAGTTGAAAAAAACCCAAACAGAAGCACTAGGGCTGATGTGAGAGTAAAAGAGGAATGACTGCTTCTTAGCTTCACATTTCCTTTTGGGTATGAAGAAATTTCTAGAGGTAGGTAGTAGTGATGACTGTAGAGCATGACAAGTGTGATGAATCCCAAATAATTGAAATACTGAATTTTATATTCTGTGTGTTTGATCTTAAAACTGTAAGAACACAGTGGCTTAGCTGGATCACAAGCTTCTATGCTCTCAGGAAGGTTATGAGTATAGTGGGGGAACACTTGGTTGCCATTGAGAGGCTAAACTCTAGGGTTGCAGAATATCAGAAGAGAAACTGGACATCATTTCTTTGCAATGGCAGAAAGAAAGTGTCTTAAGGGTAGGAACAATTTGACAGAGACACTAAAGGTGAAAGAAGGCAAGTGAACACACATCATCTGGCCTCCTGTAGACTTCTCCCTCAGTTCCGTCTCTGAAGAGAAAGCTTGGGTTATTATGAGATATGAATAAGTCTTCCCGGAAAGTAGGAAAGAGCTTCTGTTTCCATCTACAATCTCTTACTAGAGGGACAATGGATTCTACAGTGTGTGCTGAAGGATGGGGATGTGGGGATGGCCTGTTTGAGTGTAATTGAATATTTTGGAGTTTATGAAAAGTATAACATGAGCTTTTCTTCCTACTCTCATTGAATATTCCATAAACACTCACCATATAAACAACATGTCTTTTCTCAGCCCTTATTATCATTCCCAGAACCACTTGCAGGCTTTCAGAAACCCATTATTATAATTATAATCAAGAATCTTAGGACACAGCCATTTGTGCCAAAAATACATTTACACGCAGAATTGTTTGCTAAGGGGTGAGAATGAGAGATGCTGTTTTATAGCTCTGCAATCTATGGGTAGAAATTCCTATACCATTTAATTTCTTCCCATCCATTTAATTTGTTAATTTAAATTTCTTGTTGTCAAATTCCTAACTAATGTTTGTGTTTATTATTTTTTTTTATTAATAAAAGATCTTACACTATGACTTAATTTTCAGAAGCCCAAAGAATTTGTGTGCTATCTCCATCCTCTGTGTTATTCTATTTTGGACAGCCACACACACAAACCAACATTTAAGGATATCAGTGGGGTCTCCTTTAACACCTGTCTCCTTAAAAACAGTTGCCCACTCCTTCAATTCTTTTCTATTTGAAAGGCTTTTATTCTGTAGTTGTAGGCAAATGAATGTAGCATTACTTTTATTTGGTTCATATTTGTTTGCTATTGCTTAGGCTGCAGTAGCCTGTAGAGATTAATCAGACCTAGATCTGGTCTTCAAGAAAAACATGTTAATTATGAAACAAACTAAAGATAAATATTTGTCTTGGGAAACAAGATTTAATGAAAACTGCAAGAGACAAAAATTATAAAGAAAATAAAAAACAAAACCATATGTCACCATGAAGAAAAGAGAGGGGAATTATATAACTAGGCTTGGTGGAAAAGCGTAAGTGAAAATCAAGAACAAAAAGAAATGGGCTCCTATATTAGTCTTTTGAAATGTGGTATTAATATTTTGATCTAAGTTCAGATCTAGGCCTCCTGTTCCATGTAGTCAACACAGGTGACCTAGATAACTGCTCAATGGCTCAGTTGCCCCATATTCTACATAGGAATAGCAACGTTTCTCCTTATGATTCCTCACACAAATGTTAAACATGATATGGATGACAGATTTCAGTAAGACATGGAAGGCAAGGGAGCATCAGGTTACAGAACATGGACCCATTCTGTCCTCTGTCCTCTGGTTCCTCCTTCTCACATAGGCGTGCTCTCTCTCTCTCTCTCTCTCTCTCTCTCTCTCTCTCTCTCTCTCTCTCTCTCTCTCTCTCTCTCTCTGTGTGTGTGTGTGTGTGTGGGCTAGTCCTGCATTCAAAGATTTATCTCAGATAAGATAGTGCTGCCACTTCTCCAGAGTCTTTGTGTGTAAAATTTTCTCAAGTGAAAAATTACACACATCATAAATGTTAGTTGCCACTACTGTTATTATTATCCATTAATCTCTGCTTTATGAGGTGCAACTCATCTGTAGATGGGAAACTGCAGTATCAAGTCTTCAGAAGAAGTCTTTATCCCTTCTGCACCTGCTTTTCTCATTCCTGCCTTTGCTCCAGTTTTTGTTAGTCACTTGTGAGCCTGTGGCCTACAGGATCTGTACATTAAGGTTAGTGAAGTTTGACTAGAGAGATGCAAGCTGATTTGGATCTATCATGAATGGAGTTGACTCCCCATCATCCTATACATTCGTCTTAGAGTTTCTGGTTACAAACTTCCAGTGAAGAGTGGGAATGATGACCCTCAGTTTTGTTCTGAAGATTCATCATAAATGTCCTTGATTCAGCAATTATGAGGTATCTACTGGGGCCAATCCTGAGGTTAAAACTCACCAGAATTGAAAAAGTCATGTCTTCAGAGAGTTTTATTATGAAGAGAGAGAAAAATAATATGCAGACAATTTAATTATAAAATACAAATAGTATGTAATAATGTACGGGGCTGTACAGTAGAGAAAGCATATAACAAATAGAGATGACAAAATGACAGAAGGGATGAGAGGATGGATGTGTCCCTAGCAAGCAGCACATGCAAGGTCCTGTGGTCTGCAAGTGAACGTTGTTCTTTCCTGTGAACATCATAACTTCTTCATAAGCACCATTGTCATAGTGTTTGTCACATTCTATCTTATTATTACAAGTTGAACTAAAGTATTGCCCATGGATTTTTCTACTCATTCTTCCAAAATCAGTAACTCTAATAGTGTATGAGGAAGAAAAATATCACTCTTTCATCAAATGGATATGGATCAAATGCAGTGATCGCAAATATATATCATCTGGCTCCAAAAATAAAAGACAGGCAAATAATTTAGGTATTAAAGACATCAACTTATTACATGGGCTTTTAATGAGGAGAAAATACTTGAGTCTATGGAAATGCACCTAGTATATAACCAAGAAATGTCAACTGATTCATTACTTTAAAAACTATTTTCAGCCCTGTGGTGGTGCACACCTTTAATCCCAGCACTTAGGAGGCAGAGGCAGGTGGATTGCTGTGAGTTTGAGGCCAGCCTGGTCTACAAATGAGTCCAGGACAGCCAAGACTACACAGAGAAACTCTGTCTCAAAAAAAACAAAAAAATTTTTTTTCATTTTTAATTATGTATATGTGTGTGTTGAGAGTATCATGCCTATGGAGGCCAGACAAAGGCACTAGATTCCATGGGGCTGAAGTTTTGTAAGTTTGCCAGTCTTCTGAAATGGATGTTGTGAATCCAGTTCTAGTCCTCTGACACAATGTTCTGAGCTCTTAACTTCTGAACCATTCGCCCCTGGTTCTTTACTTTTCATCTGTAACTTTTATTCAGACGTTTTCCATTTGAAACTTACTTAAGAGTTTTAAGTGAAAATTAAGCCGACGTTTGTAGCAGGCATCCACAGTGTCAGCACCTAGTAGGGTCAAGAGATGGTCTGCGTGGGCAGAACGAAGAGTATTGGAGCCCTGTGGTCTACGGCATTGGTGGTGGGGAAGCTTGGGATGGGAAAGTCTCTGTGGGAAAACACAAATGCAAGCCATTCCTGGTTTTTATTAGTCTGTCACCCACGTCTTTCCTCTTAAAACACTTTGCAATCAAAAGATTTTGGAGTGGACTATTTTCAGCCCTCAGCCTTCACTGTGAGCAGCAGCACTAAGAGGAAAAACTGATTAGAAAATCTCTGTGCTGTACACATAAGTCAGAACCACCACTATTCATCCCCTGCAGGATCCCACCATTAATTTTTAACCAGAAACATCACAACTGTGTTTTCAATCTCTGGGTGTCACTCTATTAAGGATTCATTATGGCAAACATCCTGAAGTCTATGACTCCTTTTAGCAAACTTCAACCTTCTTTCAAGGTTTAGTTCAAAATGTCTCCTCTGTTAAATTGCATTCTTAAAGTTACGTCTCCTTCTGTAGGAAGCTCTGGTCACCTCTGGTGCTACCTAGAAAGTACCTCTGGCTGTTGCTTGCTGTTCTCTCACTGTGAGAATTTGCATTCAACTGAATGTCTCCTCTAATAAATAAAAGAGGACTGGATCTGGAATCAGAGCGCCCATCATTACTTCATCACATGGAATCTCCATTTCATCATCATCAGAAAAAAAAAAAGATGGGCAAAATAAGGAGCCTTATCTTTTAAGGTTGCTGTCATGATTGGATAATGGATGCAGTGTTCTCAAGGAGGCTGCTGACTGCTCAGTCAATTTGACAGTATTGTTCCTTTCTTGTTGATAAGGGTGGTCATCCCAAATTATATTGTAAGATTCATGATAGGACCAACTCTTCTGCTGCTTGCTTTTTCTATGACCTTTGTTTGAGCCCCCCTGCTCCCCCTGCACCAATTTTCCATCTGTATAGTTATAATTTGAACCTAATAATAATTTGGAAAGTTTAGTAGATAGGATGCATATATTTCTAGGCAGTGCTTACAAGGGTTTTGATTTAGGAGCAGTGTGATATAGCCCAAGAATCTGCATATTGTGCAAACTCCCTGGAAGCTGATAGCATGCATTGTTTCTGAATAGGCCATAAGTGTGTGTTATGCATGTTGCCCCGGTGCAGCTTGGTGACAGGGTAAAAATGAACTTGTTTAAGACTGGTCCCTCACAGTCTTGCTGCTCAGAAAAAGAGTATGCAAAATTGCATAGTACCCAGCTGTGAATTAATTCCTGATCAATGAATTTAGGTCAATATCAAGGGTGTGACTCCATTCAGAAACAGTCACTTTCCCACCTCTTGGCCACCCCAACAGCATCCGTACATTTTGAGTCAGAGAACTTCAAAACCCACGCTGGTGGTCTCACCTTTTGAATCTGACTTCTGAGACTACCAGATTATGTAGGGCTTCTCCGGAGAATATAAAAAATGAAAGATGTTAAATTGCTAATTAGGATGCAGTCCCAACAGGTCTGGGTGATGGTTGTGTGTCTTCTTGCTGTGTGTGTATACACACAGTTGCTTCCAAGCTTGGCATATCTGAATAATTCACATGACACTCTAAGCCACAAAAGTTGAATTTTTAATATTACTAATCACATTACATTAACCCTAGAACAGGCTTTAGACAGGTAATTCGTATAACATCCCCTATCACCATATTTAGATATAGGTACAAAGGTTAAAATCAAAGTATTGCTAGAACCATGCTTATTCAGGATGCTCAAGGGTGTGTATGGCTGTTTTTCTTCTTTTTAAGTGTGTGAGTGTGTGTGTGCATGTATATGTGCCGGTACATGTGTGTGTAGGAGGCCAGAAAGCAAACTTAGGTGTGCCTCCTTCTGTTCCATCAATCTATTCCCCACTCCTGTTTTGTTTAGACAGTTTTTTTCCCTGTCTGGAGATCACTGAGTTGTGTAGGCTGTGTGCCTTGGGAGTCACAGGGATCCATTTGTCTCTGTCTTCCCAATATTTCTGAAATTACAAATGTGTGCTACCATCCCACAGGCTCTAGAGATGAAACTCAGATCCTGATGCTTGTAGTGCAATTTCCAACTGGTGGGTTCTAGGCTATCAGTCTACCCCTAAGCCATGTCCAGCCCTAATATAGCCCTCATACAGTGCCAGAAGGAAGTTCTAAGCACCTGGAACTTGGTGCAAGTATTGGCAGGCTTGGGTCAGCTCCTGCCAAAGTTTCAGGAGAATTACCTGAGCCATTCCTTTCCACTGTTGTGTATTCAAAGCTGCTGCTAATGTATTTGCCAGTCTTCTATACAGATTCATGTCAATCTTCAGAAAATATACATAATACTCTTATAGGTACTTGCTAACCAGTTGATTTCATTTTGAGTTGTGCATTTAAATGAGACCTGTCCAGTCTAGTCCTCAGCTAAAGTAGAGCAAAGTGGAGCAATCAGACATACCATCTGAAAGTGCACACAGAAGTACAAAGGATCCTCATCATCACATCCAGGTGTGACTTTCTAGCTCTTTAATTCCCTCCTCCTCATGGCTTCCCATTAGCCACTGTTTCTGACCACAGTATTCAGGGCTCTCATTACCTAACGCCTGCCTCCCTGCTGCATAGACTTTCAAAGCTAATGCATTAATCATACATTAGTGGCTTACTATAGCCTAAAAGGCCATGCTCTGTCACGTGTGGATGTCTTTGTACCTTCTCTTTTTTTTCCTCTTGGAATTGAATTGCATCTGTTTCTAAATCTTCTGCTGTAATCTCCTTAATTTATTTTTGTGTATTACTCCAAACCTAAATCAGAGTTATTACTTCCAAGAACCATTCATTGGCATATAGACATTTAGCATGCCTTTAAAATCTCTACCAACCAAAATGTACTCCTTCCACGAGGCCACGCAGATTGATATCTTATGTGCTTGAAAGCCCAATTCCCCTACTTTACTGCCAGCTTCTTGACGGAAGGGGTTTATAAGTCATTCATCTTATCAATGCTTCTTGGAGACCTACCATGTCTGGAAATCTGGTTCCTGTATCAGTTACTTTTTAAGTTGCTGTAACAAAATACACAGCTACTTAACAGAGGAAGGTTTTATTTTGGCTTATAGCTCCATGGGCCAGTCAGTCCATTATGGTGAAGAAAGTAGGACTGCAGGGCTCTGAGGCAGCTATATTGTGTCTTGTATCAGTCAGATATAAGTGATAGGGATAGGGGTAGGGGTAGGGATAGAGGTAGGAGTAGGAATAGAGGTAGGGATGGGAATATGTCAGGGTTAGGGGTAGGGGTAGAGAGAGGGAGAGTGATAGAGGGAGGTTTTAAATAGTTATAGTCTGAAACCTCAGTCCATGACACATGCATTTAAAGTGAATCTTCCAAGACCAATTAATCTAATCTAGAAACTCAGCAACTTTCGCAAAGATTTGTCTCCAAAGTGATTCTAGATCCTGTCGGGTTGATGATATAAAGTGTCACAGTTCCCACAGAAGCAATCATTTTGTACAAAGAGACACATGTTCCCAAAGTTGCACAATTCAGATGTTCTGGATATACAGTGAATTCAGCACTGATTTGTTCCATAAATAATGAATATGTGACTGAAACTGTCACTGGTCAACTTCATGTGTAATAAAAGAAAGCACATGCCTGTTTGAAGACGATCGTGGTATGGAGTCATCTTTGTAAGGTGTTAGTGTCTGGGAGCGTACTTCTAAAAAGCAAGCACCTTTCCTATGTAACACTGAGCACTAATTCCTGTGTCGTTCTGCACCAGTTCCCAGGCAAACACTCTTTCGAGAGGTGAGCCTGTCTCTGCTGACACCATTACTTCAGACAAATAGGTACATAAAACAGTCATGCTGGCTTCTGCCTCATTAGGAACTCAAGGGGAAGGTGGGGAGAGGAAAAAAAAAGGCTTAATGCTCTTTGCCACTCAAAGATAACATCAAGGGAAGATGGAATTTTAATATTTTGACTTAGTGAGAGGTTATTAAAGTAGTGGAAGGTAAACATGAGGTTGGATGTCAGGAAGATGTACTGTCTCTTCTGACTTGGAGTGACAGCCAAGGAACATTCCACTCAAGTCCTTTTGAACTGGCATATGCCACTGGCAGCAGAGAACAGTGGAAAATGACTCTCATTTCTGACTTCGGGAAGGTTTCAAACAGATTTATTCATTTATTTAGTCATTCATTAAATATTCATTAGCACCTAGGTAACCAGTACTGCATTAGGTGGGCAAGGAATGTAAAGATGACTAAGATCAAATCCCAGGCCTCAATCAATTTACAGTTCAGCATAGAAGCCAAGTAGACATACTGTTATTATGTTATAAACTTGCAAGAGCTAGGTAATTCCAAACACTTGCTGAGCACTCAATCTGTGTCATGTAGTACATTATAAAAGTTTGGGTGCATTAATTCTTTTTGTCTTTACAAGAATTCTGCGAGGTTGGTGCCAGTTTATTTCCAGTTTTCAGGTGAGTAAATGAACATACAGAGGAAATGTAGTTTTCTGAACATCTTAGAGCTGCACAAAAGCAGAAGGAGAGTTTGCACCCCCAGTGTCTGGCTCCAGAGTTTGTGTTCTCACATCTCCTGCTGCTTGGAGAATACTGACTCATGTAGATTTCTCTGGGATTCATTAATTCTGGAGACTGTGTCTTAAAGATGGAGATCAGGGGT
The DNA here is from genome assembly GCF_964271855.1 of Acomys minous. Classification (NCBI taxonomy): domain Eukaryota; kingdom Metazoa; phylum Chordata; class Mammalia; order Rodentia; family Muridae; genus Acomys; species Acomys minous. The sequence continues at coordinate 161,432,549 of NC_140483.1, read as the reverse complement.
CCAGATTCTGAAGAGTACACAGTGTCAGTAGGTAGACAAGGTACGTGGGGAACTGCGCGTACAACTCCAGTAAGAGGCACAGGTATGTATTGACATGTAACTAATGATGCTGACTGTAAGAGTAACATCACACACTATCATAACAAAGTGAACATCACTGCTTACACAACCGGCCTTCCTGGACTATTTCCCGAGAATAGTAGGAGAGAAGAGCATTGTTAATAACCTGTGGGAACAGGGCGGTAAGACGTAATGCCTTCACGTGTTCTGTCTTTCTAAGTCAGTGCTGTTGGATGCTGGAGAGGGATGGAGAAAACCTGACACTAGCAAGTTTGGCTGTATTAGTGGACTGAAGCAGGTATTTAGGGTCATGCCAAGACCTGGTGTGTGTGTGTGTATCTGCGTGTTGGGATTTAGGGATATTTGAAGACAGAAATAAGAACAATTGATTGGCTTAGTCTCTCTTCATGGTAATCTCTTTCCTGTAATAGAGTCAATAATCAAGGGGTACCAGCAAGTATAGGGTCCTTTCTGAGAAAAACTTACACTATCCAAAGAACACAAAATTCAGTATTTTTGCTTGGAGAAAGATTTAGAGTCAGTAGAAGAATATTTTTATTGGGGAAGCACAGTGAAGAAATAACTTCCTAGATTGAATAAGGTGGGTTTTTTTTCCTTTTTTTAAACTTAAAATTTTTTTCACACCAGTCCCATTCATCTTTCCCCTCATATCTGCCATTATTCTTTGCAGCCTCCCATTATTAAAAAAAATAAAATAAAATACACAAGCAAGCAAGCGAATGAACAGGAACAAAGAACAAAGAATAAAAAAAAAACTCATTGAGGAAAGCTATAGTATGTCATGGTGTGTCCCACAGTATTTCCTTCTGCCCCCATTATCTTCACTTGCAAATGTTCATTGTGGTGAGTCATTGGTATGGTTTGAGAACTCTGCTTCTGTGACACTATCAGTATTTGATCCTCTTCTTTTAGACTCCTCTGGGCTATCCTGTTGTTTCCCTGTGTCATGGAGATCCTGTAGCTTTGGAAGAGCCGCACTGGCCCTTTTTCCAATCCCAACCATTAGAAGATGAGGTTTTGGAATGAGCCAATTCAGAGGCCTGGCTCTGGGCCTGAGTGGTAGCTGAGATGGTCAGCCACCAGCGTTCGCTTACCTGCACCATCAGGGCAAGCTCTCCAGTGTTGCTTCTGCTAGGCCAACCAATGACTTTCAATGCCACCATTGGCAGAAGTCAGAGTCAGCTCTTCTACTCTCATGCCCTGTGGGGCCACTCCCCCACAACTCTGCCTCTGCTTCTACTGTACTGCCTAGTCAAGTTTTCGGTCTATCCTTCCAAGTACTTCAGCCTGTGAGGTGCTGGGACAGCTCTTCTGCTCTCATACTCTTGGGGTTGGCTCCTTGTGCCTTCAATATAAAGAGCAACTCTACTCTACTGTCCAGGTGAGTTGCGGGGCCAGCTCTCCTGAGTGCTACAGCCTGTGAGGGGGCAAGGCTAGCTCTCCAATCTCATGATCCCAGAATCAGCTCTCTGGATTACCCCAGGTAGCAAGGGGGATAGGTGGAGGCTCCCTTATGGTAATCATCCCCATACCCTTGCCACCTCATGGTAGGTAGAGGGGTAGGACCAGCCCTCCTTTGTTGTGTCCTTGGGGCTGACTTACCTCCTCACCCTTGACCAGGGTCAGCACTACTGTGCTGGCAGTCGAGATGCAAGGTCTTCTCTCCCCAGTGCTGCAGCTAGCAAGGGCAGGGACATATCTCCCACTCTCATAGCCTGGTGCCAGATTCCCCAAAAGCCACATATGGTGAGGAGCAAGAGGAGCAAGGCATCATCCCCATACCCATGGCACCTCATGGCAGACCAACTACTAGCATGGGCAGCTCTCCTGAACTCTCACCTTTGGGGCTGACTTACCTGTAGCCTCCACCACTAGAATCAACTCTTCTGTGCTGTCCAGGCAAAGTACAGGGCCAAATCTCTACAGCTACAGCTAATGAGGGGCAAGGATAGCCCTACCAATGTCAGGACCCAACTGGCAGATTCCCCAACTGCTAGAGATGTGACAGTGCTGCCCCACAGGTGCCTAGTGGCAGGGTCAGTTCTCCCACACTTATGCCTTCAGGGCTGGCTCAGTCACACTCCTGTTGCCAGGGCCAGCTTCACTCTGCTGCCTAGGTGAGGTGCAGGACCTGTACTCCTGATCATTGTCACCAGTGAGTGGTGGGGCCAGCTCTCCAGAATGATACATTCAGTAAAAGTCAGAGCCAGGTACTCACAGCCCCTGGTCATCTAAGGCAGATGCTTCAACCAGGGACATCCCATGTTCTCTCATGGTAATATGAGCCGCAGGCATCAATACTGACCCCTGCTGTGGCATAGCCACAGATTCAGACATGGCCTCAGTGGTAGCTCGAACTGGGACCTCACTATGGCCCCTAGTGGCATGGCTGTCTACTGATCGCAGGTCACTTCTCTTCTTTGCCCTTAAGTCTCTAGTTCCATTTCTCTTCACAGTGCTAAAGCTATTTCACTTCTTTTTCTCCCGTATATGACCACCACAGACTTGCACATTGTGGTGGCTCTCTCTGCAGGCTGATCAAGAGGCTGATGGGACTCTGGGCTACATCTTTCATCTGTGTTGCATGGTGTGGCTATAGTGGGTGCCTATGGCCTGCCTGTGCCATGCACTGCAGGGTGGCATGGAGGTGCTCAGGTCTCTGTCTTCCTCCTCCTGTGCTGTGGTGTCTGGATTTGATTTGATTATTATGAGTCCTGAGCATAAGACAGCTTTGGCCATCAAGCCAGGCACCAAGCTAGGATAAACAAAGGATGGCCATCTATTTGCTCTGCTGTTGACTAATTTAAGAACACCACCACCAACAAGGTATCTCTTTGTTCATTGCCACTGGGGAAGATTAAGGGTTTGTACTGGAGTTCTTAGTGACTTGTGGGAGTTTAGATCTGCACTGATGTGGTGATAGCTGCCTTTTGCCTTTTAAAGATCAGAGGTTCCTTGTTCCTGGTTGTATGCTATTCCCTATTCAAGCAGCTCTCACGTTGAGGGATGTTGCTAATGCATTTTGTGACCTTGGAAAGGTCTAGGTGGTCTCTAAGTCTCAGTTCCTACATCTATAAGCTGAAGGGGTTAAAACATGTAGGAAGATCTGTGGGTATAAGATTATATTTAACCAACTCAGCGTATGGTGGACACCTTTGTTAGCTTCAGAACCCTCCAACTTAGTACTCTAAATGCCAATCAAAGTGCAGATATGATTCCAACTGTTTTTCTATTCCTGGAATAGATACTCTTAAAAAAAACCCTCTTTCCCTTCCGATATTATTAGATTTTGGGAAGAGATGATAGATAGAAATAGTATAAGAAAGTTCCAGAAAGATATATTGATACTGGGTATTTTAGGAAGGTCTTGAATGCCAATTTGAGTGTCAACAACTTTGGTATTTTGAGCAGGGCCACTCTTCAACATACTTAAAGTAACATAACAGATTACAGTATAGTGGCTTCCTTTTAATCGGCCAGGGCATAAGAGGCCATGTTCTTATTGCAGGGAGATCTATAAGGAATCAGACCCATTAATGGCTCCCATTAAATTCAGGGCATGTGGGGAAAATTGTAGTTTGATTTAGTTTAGCAACACGAAGATATTGGCAAGATAATCACATAAAAACGATGCCTTTTATGGCTGGGCTATTTGATTTTATGTCAGCGGGTTTCAAATTCCCACATTTTTATGATGGTATATAGGTTCCCCATCTAATGTATGCATTATCCAGAGTAAAGGTTAAATAGATTGTTTTAGTATTCAGGATTCACACCTGATAATATGGATATAATAAAAAAAATTTCCTTGCCCTTGATGATCTTTTGTCTGCAGTGCATCTATGGCTTTCTCCTTTATCATCCTTCCTCTGAGGGACAGAAGGAGTCTGGTAAGCCATTGGAAGACAAAATGAGGGAAAATGGGACAGTGCCCAGAGGTTAAATCAGGTGCAGAGACCATGGATAATCTGTTTTCTCTCAGCGTGAGATGCCACACCTATGAGACAGAGACTGTGAGACCTGCCCGATACCACTCTTGCCAGAATTAAGTGTAACAAGGCATATGATGTAGACAGTGCATGGTTGGGGCAAAAAGTATATCCTTGATAAAGTTGCACTCACTCACTGCCTGTCAGGTGGATGAGGGAACAAAAAGGGAAATCTATCATCTTGAATTAATTTTTTTATTTAGCTAAGGAAAAAGAAAGAAAGAAAAGACTGTTGTTTCTTTCTCAGCATGCAGTCCTAAAAGCCATGGTGATGGCCTGTCCTCTATCTGGAGATAAGAGCTGGGCCAGGCCATGTGACCTTCTGGGGATAGCAAGAAATGAGATTCTTGGATTCAGGGACTAAGGCATTGGAGTTATTTAATGGACATTGTTTTGGAGCTGAAAGGAGCGAGGCCCATGGTTATTCACTTTCAATATCCCTCCAAGTCCTTGGGTACATTTAAACCCTAATTCATCTTCCATTAATGCCTCTTCTCTTCTCTGATAAGTTTTTTTCAGGAGACTTTAAAAGAAAGACTAATATTATCCAGGCCAAGTGTAATTGGCAACTCCCTCCCCTGTGACGCTGTTGCGAATCGCTCACTTTAGAGACCTTGCTTTCGATCAGGTGCTGAATCTCTGGTGATTATGTGGTAGGCTCCATGAAAAGAATTCTAGCTGTCTCTTTAAATCTGTCCCTCTGACTATCTGCTTGGCCCTATTTAAATATTCCAGACAATTTCAAGACTTAATAATGATGAATACGATTAAGATTAGGTTTTAATAAGAGCATTAAGAAAAGCGTTTTCCTTCCAGATGGAGGTGGGCTGCTGTGAAAATTGAATTGGCACCAGGCCTCCCAGGCCAGGCTGACCACAGTTGTTCCTCATCCCCCAGCATGTTAGCTCTCTTCAGACAGTTCCCTAGGATGGAACTCAGCCTTCATTCCCACCCCTCAACTACAAGTCCCCTCACTCTGAAGGAAGGCACCTTTCCCAAGCCACCCTCCCACTGGTTGATAGAGCATAGGACTCCTGCCACTCACTCCATCAAAACCCCTGTCACAGTTGATCTGTGAGATTTATACTCAGAGTAAAGGGAAACATAGAAACAAAGGCTCCTCCCCAAGCCGACTCATGTCTTACTGTATGGATTCAGCAGTAAGTTAGCAACACCTTTACATTTCTGTCATAGTGACCTTGAACTTGAACTTGGAGATTGTGTTATTCATTTGAATCTGACCATATGACAGAAAGGAAAACAAATGAAGAGGCACACCTTGTACCCAAGACAAAGGGTTCAAGACCAGACACTCTCACATGAGCAGCATATCTAAGGTTTCTTCTATCCTGGTTAGCGGTCTAGCAAGTCTCATGAAAGCTATTCGGATTTCCTTTCGGAGCTGGAAAGCAGCAATAGTCAATTTCTAATGACAGCATGGCTGTGTGAAGCTATAGTTATGGACTCTGAAATTCAAATTTCATGTGTCACAAAATATTATTCTCTTGGTTTTTCTAACCACTCAACAACTAAAAACTTTTCTTACTTGGCCTCATTTGGGCTCCGCAGGCTATAGTTCCTGTATTGACAGTCTAGATCTTTCTAACATAGCCTATTTGGTGACCTGGGATTTGGATAATCATATTAGAAATTACCCATTCATTAGGTTTGAGGATGGATTGGGACTAGGATGCACATAAATCTTGGATAGCACAGTCTGTAAAGAGCTTGCAGCATAAGACTGAGGCCGCAAGTTCAAGCCTAAGCATCCATGTTAAAAAGCCAGGTGTGGAATCAGACCTTAGGGCTTGTTAGCCACTCAGATTAGCCTAATCTGTGACCTCAAGGTCCCAGTAAGAGACTGTCCTGTAAAACAAGCTGGATGGTTCATGAAGGAACAGTGTGGAAGATTGACCTTTGGTCTCCATATGCATGTGCCCACATGAGCAAGAACACACTTGCATACAGGATGTATATGATTCTAGAAACACACAAGCATATCTCTACACACACACACACACACACACACACACACACACACACACACACACACACACACACACCTAAGTTCTATCTTTAGCCACTTGTGCTTTCTCATACCTAAGAGCAGTCTGACTCTTTCAACTACACTTAATCCCCTGAGCATTCCCTCTAGATGACACTGGATACTTCTGCTTGTCTCTCCCTTCATTCTCTCTCCCAGCTTCCCAACTTTTATCCTACTACTTTCAAAACACACTGTTCCTCCTAACTCCTATTCTAGAACTCCCCTTAGTGCTGTAGGTTGTCCCTCAAGTCCGCATGCTTTCAAGAATGTCCATATTCATAAGCTACCTGTCTGCCCAGCTAACTGCCACTTCTCCTGAGCATAAGTCCTCTGTTGCACTCTGTACACCCTTCCCTATGCTGATCCTTGACTCCTCTCTCATCTGCACCTTTTTTAAAATGAATATCCTTGTGTATGAAACATGTTCTTTTTACCTGTCCATAATTTTTACCTCCAATAAATATTCCCAAGCAATGTTCGTCTGTTTCAGTCTTCCTGGCATGTGCTGGTGATTCTGCCATGTGATCATATCAATTGCTCTCATTCATCCACTGCTTACTTGGGCATCACTCTGCTGAGCATTGTGGGAGAGGCTAGCTCTCTGCTTAAAAATCACATACACATCCCCTGCTTTACAGGGTCCTGACCAATATTTGAATCTCAGCTTTAAGAAGAGCTTTATTCTACAATCACAGTGATCAACGGTCCTACTTCATGGTATGTTGACATCGTCCCTCTTTCCTTCCCTTTCTAAGGGCTTAAGCTCATTGGGCTTAGGAAATGCCTCATGGTCGGCCCCTGAGTCTTTCTCTACTTTTTTTTTTCTTTTAGTCTTCTTATCTCTCTACATTACAGCAAACCTACATTTTTCATTTCATCCACTCAAAATTGACACCCTTAACTCCAGTACTACATAGTCTGTTCCCTTGGTGTTACCTTCTTCCTTGAACTATTACCTTGTTTTCCATTTGAAGTGCTTGATCACTTATGGGCTCATGTGATGAATACTTGGTTCCCAGCAGGTGACACTGTTCTGGGAAATTCTGGAAACTTCAAAAGGCAAACCTAGCTGGAGGAGGTAGGTCACTGGGGCTGTTCCTTTGGTTCTCTCTTGTTTTACCTGGCTCGAAGCCTGTCTGTCTCTCTTTTTTTCCCTATCTGCTGTGAGTTCAGTACCCTCAGCTGCATTCATGGTCTCTCTACCACAATGCCCTGTCTCATCTAGAAGCAAAGGCACAGACAGGTTGTGATGAACTGAAACTTCTGAACCATTAGTTAAAAAAAATCTTTCCTCCTTTGAAGCTGTTTTGTCAGGTACTATGTCACAGCAATGCAAAGGCAGCTAAGACACCTGCTTAATCCCCACTCATCCTCAGGGCATCAATTTAAGAGTCTAATTTGTTTGCAAAGCCCTTTCTGTCCTCAGGCTCCTAGTCTCCTGTAGGTTCTGTTTAGAACTCTTCCCTCCTCATCACAGCAGTAACAAGTACCCTGAAGGCACAAGCCTGCCTGCTTATTCCTTCCTCTATCCTTAAAGTATAGCATGGGGCCTGGCACTTTTATGGTTAAGGCTTAATAAATTGATTTTTTAAAACACTGAATAAATTTGGAATTCGGGAATAATAGGCTGGATAGTTTTTCTCTGCAAAGCTCCATCTGGGGCCAGATTCAAGTGTTTTAAGCCCAGGAACTATTAATGTGGTGACTGTTGGTGACACATTTTAAAGCTTGGTAGGATAAATTAGGGATTGGCAGGAGAGAGGGGCTGTGAAGCAGATGGTTAACCAGGGGTAAAGACTGTGCCAATCATCCCCTGGAGAGATGGGGGAGTCTGACAGACTGTGTGGAGATCAAGCCTGGCTTCAGAATTCATTTGTAGGAAAGTAGATGGGTTAAGAGATGGATTTGGCATGAGTCCAGCTCCGCAAGTCACCCTAATCTGGCCTGGAGTCACTGCTTCCAAGGGACACGGAATAGAATGTGGAATGTCACTGAGCAAGAGTACCTTCTTCTTTAACAGGGGATAGCCTCACATTAAAAAAAAAATGCCAGGGCATTTTTACATCTTAAGAATTCCAATGTTGTTTATTTCCAAGATGGCAATGGGCTTGTTAGGTAGAGGTAAAAAAGAACCCCCCTCCTCTGCCCATGGATTCAAGTGTACAGATACACTTCTGTACAGAGAAGTTGAATTTTGTTTTCCTGGGGGAGAGGGGGAAGATGCCACTTGAGTGATCTCTAGCTGTGGGACCCACACTACAACTTGGGAAGGGATTCAGTTTCCATATCATTGGCACTGCCGCCTCAACACTTTCTTGTGCTGTGCTGGGAATTTCATATGCATTATGATCTCCAAAGCCCTTCGAGAGAGCAACTGTGTGAGCCTTCTTTTATAGACGAGCACATTGACACTCAAAAGCAGAAAGGAATCTGTCAAGATACCTCTGCTCATAGTAGTGGCTGTGATTTGAACTGAAGATGGACCCCCAGAGTCATGGCCAGCCTTCTCCTGGAAGTACTGAAGCTGTACAGTGGGCAGATTATCTTTTTGGCTCAGTTTGACAGGTCTCTTGGAGGTGGCAATCTTAAGCACAGTGGTTTATGTGCCTGGCTACCAAGGATAAATGAAGACGAAATATCACCAAAGACTAAAGAGAACGTACAAGCATATTCTTCGGTCGTTGACTGAGAAAGGGAGGCAAATTGCCCTGTAGCTCAAATAGAGGAAGGGAGCAGGAATTAGTACTTGATAAAGCCTATAATGCAAGGAAACCAGAGTTTTCCTGTTGACTAGGTTGGGACTCTGGACACATCATAGCCATTTAGTTGCTCAGGCTACCATTCTAGCTTCAACGTCTTGTCCCAGTTTCTCCTGAGACATTACCATTGGGATAAAGAAGCCTTGGCTTTAAAACCTTTTACCTCCTCCTTCCACCAACTTGTTTTTTGGCAATATCTCACAAAAGTCAGTCCATCAGAAATCTTGAAAGCAGTGACAAATGGTTGGTTTATCTTTCAGTAGCTTCTGGGTATGATTTTTCTTGTGTTCTACTGGTAGCTTATGTGACTATTTCTTTATTGCAGAAGGCTAGGTGTCCTATAGACTGTATAATGCTTAGCATCACCCTTGTTTGTTCTTTCTACTGATATCATCACTAGTTCCCAAGCTGTGACAATCAAAAATGTCCCAAGATATTGACAAATGGCCCCAGAGTGATAAATATATCTTTCTGGTGATTAAAAAGCAGTTTTGAAGCCTGAAGACTATTTAATTTCTCTGGGTCTTTTATTCACACCCCTCATGTTTTTGGTGCTAAGAAGGCTTTAAAGCCTAGAGGTAAAGTAAAGCTAGCTCCGAGATACTGCCAGCCTGCGGCCTCATAGCCCCAATACCTGCCATTCCTAAAGTGCTTTCAAATGCTTGAGGGTTCTGCATTTCTTCCTTTATGCCTTTGCATACGTTATTACTCCCAGTGTCTCCTTTTCTCCTTACAACGAGAGAATTTTTACACATCTGTCATCTATGGTAGACCCTGTTCTCATTCTTTTCTTGATGCAGGTATTCAGTGACTTGGAATGATTCATTTTCTTTCCCAGCTGTGGGGTCTCAGGGAAGAGGTACATGTCTGACTCAGGGTTGATTTTGAACTTAGGCTGACAGGAAGCAGACACCCCAGTAACTATTTATTGATTAAATAAAGTAAAGGTCATCAAGTTGAGCTGCTCTCAAGCTTTTTAAAGTTAGACTAGCCTTCTTCCGTGAAGACACTGTGAACAAATAGAGTAATTGCAGGATGCTTTGGTTAAAACTGGGAGATGAGATGGAGACACTGTGCTTCCTGCCATTACCACTCCACTTTTGGGATGCTGTCTCTTGTTCTTAGCACCATCATGCAGCAGTCTCAAAGCAGCCCCAAGAAAGACTTCTGTATAAGGACTTCAGATCTGGTCAGACTCAATTTCAAGACTGAGTTTTTGTTCACTAGTTTTCTGATTCTTAAACCTGGCTGCTCAGTGATGAAGAGGAAAGGTACAGATTTCAAGGTACCAAGACTAGATACTCCATACTCGAGTGTGAATCTGGGCCTGTTTGAGTGAGTGCTTTCAAATGGACAGGTTGATCTTCCTCCTTGTAAACAGTTCACTGTGTACTGATATCTCCAAACTTCATGTTGTGCAATAAAAAACAATCGTCAAAACTTTGACCTTTATCTCACATTAAGCATGAAAAATAATTCCAGGCAGTAAGTAGATTAGATTATGTTAGAAAAAGACCTCAGCAGGCAGCTCAACAGCACAGGTAGGCTTTGGGAGCCTCTGCAGACAATCTATATGGGGAATACTTTCTCCAAAGCTGGCCCCATTTTCCTCTTGCAGCCCAGTTTTTGAAATTTCTCTGATGATTAGAAATTTCTCACTGATCTTAAAGTTGTCTTAGTTATAAACTTTTAGTATCCTCTGTGGCGTTTTGAAATTCACACATTCTAAAAACTATTACCTGGTTGGTTGAATTTTGGCCATACATTTAAGTGGTATGGACTAGGGGGAAAAACAGCATTTCATTGGATCATTGGCCATCTAGGAAATGAGGTGCTTTCTCAGGCTTGGATATGCAAACTTTGAACTCTCTCTACCAACTCAGAGGGAGCCATGTATAGCGGCCATTTGTCAGCTCCACTATTTTCCTAAGGACTTTAGCTTCCTGTAACATTTCAATTTCCTTTGAGGATCAGAGAAAATACTTTAGAGGGATAAGGGACAGAAAGAGATCTACAGAAAGCTCCATTCCTCCTTTAGGTATTAGCTACTAGTTCTTGTCCTTGTTCTTGTCCTTGTTCTTGTCCTTGTCCTTGTCCTTGTCCTTGTTCTTGTTCTTGTTCTTGTTCTTGTTCTTGTGGTTGTGGTTGCTGCTGTTGTTGTTGTTGCTGCTGCTGCTGCTGCTGCTGTTGTTGTTGTTGTTGTTGTTGTTGTTGTTCTTCTTCTTCTTCTTCTTCTTCTTCTTCTTCTTCTTCTTCTTCTTCTTCTTCTGCTTCTTCTTCTTCTGTTTCTTCTTTTTCTTTTTCTTCTTCTTCTTCTTTTTTAAACTTCTTTTTTTAATTAATTTATTCATATTACATCTCAATTGTTAGCCCATCCCTTGTATCCTCCCATTCCTCCCTTCCTCCCACTTCTCCCCTACTCCCCTCCCCTATGTCTGTGTCTGAGGGGGACCTCCTCCCCCTGTATATGCTCATAGGGTATCAAGTCTCTCCTTGGTGACCTATTGTCCTTCCTCTGAATGACACCAGGCAACTCCATCGAAGGAACATGTTCAAATATGGGGCACCAGAGTTTGTGTGAAAGTCAGATCTCCTTTTCCACTCAACAGTGGAGAATGTCTTGTCCATCGGCTAGTCTGGGTAGGGGTTCAAGGTTTACTGCCTATATTTTCCTTGGCTATTGCCATAGTTTGTGGAGGACCCCAGGGCCCAGACTCGCCTGTAGTTCTCCAGGATCTGCTGGGTCCTTCTATTTCCTCATTCTCCCAGGCTTCTCACACCTAAAGTCTCAGTAGGATGTCCTCCTCTCTTACCCACTTTCCTGGTAGGTACAGTTTTTCATGGGATGTACAACTTGGACTAGTGTCTCGATATAAATGAATATATACCATTTAGCTCTTTTTGCTTCTATGTGAACTCACTCATTATGACAATTTCTAGTTCAATCCATTTGTCCACAAATTTTGGAAATTCCTTGTTTTTAATAGCTGAGTAGTATTCCATAGTGTATATGTACCACAGTTTCTTTATCCATTCTTCTACTGAGGGACACGTAGGTTGTTTCCAAGTTCTGGCTATTAAAAGGCAGCTATGAACATGATTGAGCATATGTCCCTGTTGTGTGGTAGTGCATCTTCTGGGTATATTCCAAGGAGTGGAATAGCTGGGTCTTGAGGAAGCCCTATTCCCATTTTTCTGAGAAAGCGCCAGATAGCTTTCCAAAGTGGTTGTACTAGTTTGCATTCCCACCAGTAATGAAGAAGTGTTCCTCTTTCTCCACACCCTCGCCAGCATGTGGTGTCAGTTGAGTTATTGATCTTAGCCAATTTGATGGGTGTAAGATGGAATCTCAGTGTCGTTTTGATTTGCATTTCTCTGATGACTAAGGAGGTTGAGCATTTCTTTAAGTGTTTCTCAGCCATTTGATATTCCTCTGTTGAGAATTCTCTGTTTAGTTCTGCGCCCCATTTCTCTATTGGGTTATTTGGTTTGGTGGTGTTTAATTTCTTGAGTTCTTTATATATTTTGGATATTAGACCTTTGTCAGATGTAGGGTTGGTGAAGATCTTTTCCCAGTCTTTAGGCTGTCGCTTTGTTCTCTTGACAGTGTCACCTGCCTTACAGAAGCTTCTCAGCCTCATGAGGTCCCATTTATTAATTGTTGACATTAATGGCTGGGCCGTTGGTGTTCTGTTCAGGAAGTTGTCTCCTGTGCCTATGTGTTCCAGACTCTTCGCCACTTTTTCCTCTAACTGGGTTAATGTCTCTGGTTTTATGTTGAGGTCTTTAATCCACTTGGACTTGAGTTTTGTGCATGGTGACAAATAGGGGTCTAATTGCATTTTTTTACACATAGACATCCAGTTAGACCAGCACCATTTGTTGAAGATAGTGTCATTTTTCCATTGAATAGATTTAGCTTCTTTGTCAAAAATCAAGTGAGCAAATGTGTGTGGATTCATCTCTGGGTCTTCAGTTCGATTCCATTGATCCACTAGCCTATTGCTGTGCCAGTACCATGCTGTTTTAATTACTGTTGCTCTATAGTACAACTTGAGATCAGGTGTGGAGATTCCTCCAGAGGATCTTTTATTGTATAGGATTGTTTTTGCTATTCTGGGCTTTTTGTTTCTCCATATGAAGTTGAGAATTGTTCTTTCAATATCTTCAAAATATTTTGTAGGTATTCTGATAGGGATTGCATTGAATCTGTAAATTGCTTTTGGTAAGATGGCCATTTTTACTATGTTGATTCTCCTGATCCACAAACAAGGTAGATCCCGCCATCTTCTGATGTCATTTTCAATCTCTTTCTTCAGAGGTTTAAAGTTTTTTTCAAATAAGTCCTTCACTTGCTTGGTTAGGGTTATTCCTAGATATTTTATATTGCTTGTGGCTATCATGAAGGGAGTAATTTTCCTAATTTCTTTCTCTGCCTGTTTGTCATTTGTATATAGGAAAGCTACTGACTTTTTTGAGTTTATTTTGTATCCTGCCAATTTGCTGAAGTTGTTTATCAGCTGTAGGAATTCTCTGGTGGAATTTTGGGGGTCACTTATATACACTATCATATCATCTGCAAATAGGGAAAATTTTACTTCTTCCTTTCCCATTTGGATCCCCTTGATCTCCTTTTGATGTCTTATTGCTCTGGCTAGAACTTCAAGAACTATATTGAAGAGATAGGGGGAAAGTGGGCAGCCTTGTCTGGTTCCCGATTTTAGAGGAATTTCCTTGAGTATCTCTCCATTTAGTTTAATGTTGGCTATTGGTTTGCTGTATATAGCCTTTATTATGTTTAGAAAAGTGCCTTGTATTCCCGATCTCTCCAGAACTTTAAACATAAATGGGTGTTGGATTTTGTCAAATGCTTTTTCTGCATCTAAAGAGATGATCATGTGGTTTTTCTCTTTCAGTTCGTTTATATGGTGGATTACATTGATGGATTTTTGTATGTTAAACCATCCCTGCATGCCTGGAATGAAGCCTACCTGGTCATGGTGAATTATGTCTTTGCGAGTATTTTGTTGAGTATTTTTGCATCAATGTTCATAAGAGAAATTGGTCTGAAATTCTCTTTTTTTTTGTTGGGTCTTTGTGGGGTTTAGGTATCAATGTGACTGTGGCCTCATAGAAGGAGTTTGGTAATATTCTGTCCATTTCTATCTTTTGGAATAGCTTGAGTAGTATCGGTATTAGCTCCTCTTTCTAGGACTGGTAGAATTCTGTGCTGAAACCATCTGGCCCTGGGCTTTTTTTGGTTGTGAGACTATCAATGGTTGCTTCTATTTCTATAGGCAAAATAGGGCTATTTAATTTGTTTATCTGGTCTTGGTTCAATTTTGGTAAATGGAAACGGTCGAGAAATTTGTCCATTTCCCTTAAATTTTCAAATTGTGTGGCATAAATGTCTTTGAAGTAGGTTCTTACAATTCTTTGTATTTCTTCAGTGTCTGTTGTTATGTCTCCCTTTTCATTTCTGATTTTGTTAATTTGGATAGTGTTTCTTTGTCTTTTAGTTAGATTGGCTAACGGTTTGTCTATCTTGTTAATTTTCTCAAAGAACCAACTCTTGATTTTGTTGATTCTTTGGATTATACTCTTTGTTTCTAAATTATTGATTTCAGCCCTGAGTTTGATTATTTCCAGGCGTCTACTCCTCTTGGGTGTTTCTGCTTCTTTTTTTCTAGAGCTTCCAGATGTGTTGTTAAGTTGTTTATGTGGGATGAATCCATTTTCTTTTTAAAGGCACTTAGTGCTATGAATTTTCCTCTTAGTACTGCTTTCAATGTGTCCCACAAATTTGGGTATTTTGTTCCATCATTTTCATTGAATTTCAGGAAGTCTTTTATTTCTTCCCTTATTTCTTCCGTGACCCATGTGTCATTAAGTAGAAAGTTGTTTTGTTTCCACGTGTTGGTATGCTTTTTGTTATTTCTATTGTTGTTGAAGTCCAGCCTTAGACCATGGTGATCTGATAAGATACAAGGTATTATTTCAATCTTCTTGTATCTGCTGAGGTTTGCTTCGTGACCAACTATATGATCAATTTTAGAGAACGTTCCATGGGGTGCTGAGAAAAAGGTATACTCCTTTGCGTTTGGGTGGAAAGTTCTGTAGATATCTGTTAGATCCATTTGATTCATGACATTGGTTAATGAAGTTATTTCCCAGCTTAGTTTTTGAATCAAAGTCCTATCCTTGAGTGAAAGTGGGGTATTGAAGTCTCCCACTATTAATGTGTGGGTATCGATAAGCGGGGCAAGCTTTGTTAATAACTCTTTTACAAATGTGGGAGTCCTTGTATTTGGAGCATAGATGTTCAAAATCGTGATGTCTTCTTGGTTGACTTTACCTTTGATGAGTACAAAGTGTCCATCCTCATCTCTTTTGACTAATTTTGGTTGTAAGTCTATTTTATTGATATTAGAATAGCTACCCCAGCTTGTTTCTTGTGACCATTTGCTTGGAATATTTTTCCCCAACCGTTTACTCTGAGGCAGTGTCTGTCCTTGTGGTTGAGATGTGTTTCTTGAATGCAGAAGAATGTTGGGTCGTGTTTATGCATCCACTCTGTTAGTCTGTGTCTTTTTATTGGAGAGTTGAGACCATTGATG
This sequence comes from Acomys minous, assembly GCF_964271855.1. Classification (NCBI taxonomy): domain Eukaryota; kingdom Metazoa; phylum Chordata; class Mammalia; order Rodentia; family Muridae; genus Acomys; species Acomys minous. The sequence goes on along the minus strand of NC_140483.1, from coordinate 161,417,056 downwards.
TTGAGAGATATTAATGACCAGTGATTGGTAAGTCCCTTCATTTTTGGTATTTGTAACAATCGAGTTTTTGTGAAGTTGTGAATTTGCAATGGTGTAATTACTTATTTCTTATGTATTTTTGGTTGTAGTTTGACCAGTTGGGGTGGAGTTTTCCTTCTAGTAACTTCTGTAAAGCCGGATCTGTGGCTAGGTACTGTTTGAATTTGTTTTTGTCATGGAATGTCTTGTCTTCTCCGCCAATGGTTATTGATAATTTTGCTGGATATAGTAGTCTTGCCTGATATCTGTGTTCTCTTAGGGTTTGCAGAACCTCTGTCCAGGCCCTTCTGGCTTTCATGGTCTCTGCTGAGAAGTCAGGAGTGATTCTGATAGGTTTGCCTTCATATGTTACTCGTCCTTTTTCTCTTGCTGCTTTTAATATTTTTTCCTTGTTCTGTAAATTTTGTGTTGTTATTATTATGTGGCGGGAAGATTTTCTTTTCGGGTCTATTTTATTTGGTGTTCTGTAGGCCTCTTGTATGCTCATATGCATCTCCTTCTTCAAATTGGGGAAATTTTCTTCTATTATTCGATTAAAGATATCTTCTGGGCTGTGGAGTCGGTTGCCTTCTTTTTCCTCTATCCCTATTATTCTCAAGTTTCATCTTTTCATATTGTCTTTTATTTCATGAATGCTTTGTGTCAGGAACTTTTCAGATTTAGCATTATCCTAGATGATTGTTTCCAATTGTGTGATTATATCTTCAAGTCCCGATATTCGTTCTTCCATTTCTTGCAATCTGTTAGATAAGGCCACCTCTGAGATGCTTGCTTTCTTTTCTGATGCTTCTTGATCACGTTTTTCTTCCGTGTGTTCTTTTATGATAGCTTCCATTTTTATCTTCAGGTCTTGAACTGTTTTAATGATTTCCTTCATCTGGTTATTTGTATTTTCCTGAAATTCTTCAAATGCCTCTTTATATGACTCTTTTAAGTCTTCAGCCCTCTTGTTTGCTTCTTCCTGCATTTGTTTACAGATTTTATTTGTTTCTTCCATTTTCATTTTACTTACTAAGGACTTGAGGTGGTTTTCATGTATATCAATTCTTGTTGGGTTCTTCAGGTTGTTTTCATTAGGATTGCTGGGATCTGAAGATACCATCCTGTTTTGGTTTTTGTTAGCATTCTTTCATTGTCCCCTTGTCATTTTGGTGACTCTAGTGTTGGGAGGTGGTTTGTAGTGACCTTCCCTGTTTGGGAGTGGATAGTTGATGTCTGATTATAGGTAGGGTGCCCTTACCTGTGGGGATCAGGGAGTATTTCCCTGGACCAGGCCTGTGATTCAGATTCTACTCCCAGAGATTTTTCTCAATACCTTAGGCTCCAGGCTGAGTCATGCAAAGTAGGTTTCTGTTTGGGCCTTTTCCCTTACTGCTGTTTCTCAAGTCAGCAATTTTGGGATCTAGAGTAAGGTCAGCACACAAGCTCTCTGGTTGTGTAGGTTGATCCCAGCTGTCTGTCTTTCCTGTTGCTTTGTAGCCAAGACCCCAGGTGGATCAGATCTTCTGGGTTGTAGCTGTCTTTTAGCTCTGCCTCTACACTCTGTAGGAGCGTCCAGCCTTTCCCATGAATTTGGGAGTTCTTGCTGGGTCTGTAGGAGCTGACACAGCTAGGATCTGCCTGTTGGAGATTACAGGATCAGTGCCTGGTGGGCCTGAAACAGTATGGTTTCAGGCCACTGGCAGTATCCGAGGAGGTAGCAGTTTCCACGCCCCTGTATGCCAGGACACTTTCAGCTTGCTATAGATCAGCAGTTATACCCTGCACGCATGAGCCACAGCTCCCTATATCATGGGACCCAGCTAGGTTCTGTTGTTTGGGGAGTGTTGGGTCAGTGCCAGCAGCTCGTCCCCGCGGCTGGCGACAAAGGCCGTTCAGGCCGCTGGCAGGAATCACCTGTATCTTCTCTTTCTTCTGGAGAAAACCCGAGTGTTCCCAGGATGCTTTAGGGCAGCAGTTATTCCCTGCCAGCAAGACCCATGGCTCCCGATAACGTGGGTGGTCCGCAAGAATGGACCCAGCTAGTTCTGTTGTTTGGGGAGTGCCCGGTCAGTGCCAGCAGCTCCTCCCTGCGGCTGGTGACAAAGGTGGCTCAGACTGCTGGCGGGAATCTCCTGTATCCTCTCTTTCTGCCAGAGAAAGGCAGAGTGTTCCTCGAACACTTTAGGGCAGCAGTTATTCCCTGCCAGCAAGACCCACAGCTCCCGATAACGTGGGTGGTCCGCAAGAATGGACTCAGCTAGTTCAGTTGTTTGGGGAGTGCCTGGTCAGTGCCAGCAGCTCATCCCCATGGCTGGCGACAAAGGCGGCTCAGACCACTGGCGGGAATCTCCTGTATCTTCTCTTTCTGCTAGAGAGAGCCAGAGTGCTACCCAGTCAGGTCGGTTTAGGGCAACAGTTATTCCCTGCCAGCAAGAGCCACGGCTCCTGATAACATGGGCGGTCCTGTCGAGGGCCCACAAGAATGGACACAGCTAGTTCTGTTGTCTGGGGAGTTCGGGGTCAGTGCCGGCAGCCCGGCCCTGCAGCTGGCGCCAATGGCGGTTCAGACCCCTGGCGGGAATCTCCTGTATCTTCTCTTTCTGCCAGAGAAAGCCGGAGTACTCCCAGTTCGCTTTAGGGCAGTAGTTAGTCCCTGCAAGTGCGACCCACGGCTCCCGATAACGTGGGGCCGGTCCCACTGGGCTGTGGGAGCAGACCACGCTGGTTTCTAACTGCCCCTGTTTGCAGGGTCAATCCTTTGTGTCTGGCTTCAGCTTGGGCGCAGGACATGGACGCGGTCCTTGAGCTATATGCCAGTTCTAGCTGTTTTTGGTGAAACCTGCCACCTGTGTTTCCACCTGGGTTAGGCAGGTGACCTTCGCAGTTTGGCATGGTGTGGATGTAGAGGTTCAATGGTAGTTTCACCCTATTCACTGAGACTCCTCAGGCTTGGGGCTCCAGAAAATCTCCTCCCCAAATGGCGAGTTTGGGTTTTATGTGCTGGCTAAAGCTTGGTTGAGGATTCCGTTTCAGAGTTTGGGGAGTGCGTTTAGTCATCCAGGCTGTTGCTTGTCCCGGGGTTAGACCCCCTGGTGGTCTGCAGAGTTTGGGGCCCCACTCACCTACAGTTCTCAAAATCCAGCAGTCTGTGGTTCCATTCACATCCCTGGTCTCCTTGGAGTAGATCAGCTATGGTGTTTACTGGTCGACGCCATCTTGGAATCCTTCTTCTTCTTCTTCTTCTTCTTCTTCTTCTTCTTCTTCTTCTTCTTCTTCTTCTTTTCTTCTTCTTCTTCCTCCTCCTCCTCCTCCTCCTCCCCCTCCTCCTCTTCCTCCTCTGCCACCACCGCTGCCATTGCTGCCACCTCTGCTTCTACTTCTGCTTCTCCTGTTTTTGCTTCTGCTACTTCTGCTTCCTCCTCCTCCTCCTCTTCCTACCCTGTCATAGTATATAAGTTCATGTAACTGAATGTATTGGGGTACCCCAAAATTTGAGAATACTAAAGTGTTTTTGAATATACAGTGACAAAAAGTAAGACACATAATTATCCCAAGTTGTTTGTGGTATTGCTCAACTCCATGGCAACATGTGAATTCATAGTAGCCTTGGTGTAGATTGTGCATTTGAGCCATCATGTCATGCAGTGTAAGAAAACACTACTTAAAATAAGCCACCTGGGACCATATTCAAACCTAATGTGTTATACACTGAGCATTGCAATATTTTTAGTGTACCCACAAATTTTCTGCTCTTATGAAAACAATATTTTCCCATCTTCATTCCTTCACATAGAAGTGGGAAATTAATATATTTTGGGATTTTATTGTGTTAAGAATGCTTATTTTAAAAACTTCTGTTTAAATTATTTATGTAGGTTGATGAGAATTATTAGATGAAAAATTTCTTGGTATTAGAACAGAATTTCTAATACTTTCTAAAATGGCCCTCAACCTATTTCAGCCATTTTTCCATGTACTTATGAAAAACAGCATCTTCAGTGTTGCAATAAATTGTATCAGTTCAGCCTAGGAAGATGATAACTGACACAGAGTGACTGAAACATACTTTAAAACTGCAAGCCTTATGGCTGATCAGAATCTAAACTGATTCTAATCTGCTCATAAACTAGAATAAACTACTCTAAACTTAATAACATACATATATTCCAAGCACTTGCCAATTTGATCCTTGGATGCTTCTTCTTTCCTTGTCAACTGTCAACCATCTTCTTTCTCCCTCTCAATTGTCAATCTTGGCTCCTCCCCTTCTCCAGAATGTCCTGCCTTCCACTTCCTGTCCTTCTGCCCAGCTGACTGACTAAATAGCTCTTTATTGACAGTTGTTACATCCTCTCAAGTCATTCCTCCACATTTCCCCTTTTTAGTCTAATTTAAAAAAAAAACTTTTACCTATACATTTATATTTTTACACCAATATATAATATACACACACAGAAACCACAAAACAATCATTATATTCATGTTATATTCATAATGTTTTGCTGTCTTTAACCCCATCAGAGACTTGAGAAGGAATAAAATTAGTTACATGAGTAAACAGGAAGTGCAGCTTAGCAGCTTCCAAAGTGAAAAAGTGACAGGGACACTTTGCTGCCTGAATAGTCATGCAAAACTCTTTAACATGTTGGAACATCATCTTCAGCCTTTTGGCCCAATATATCTGACACACATATTTGTGAGGCAGGGACTATTGAGGACTTGCGTACCCTGTCTTGGCAGAGTTTGGCTGTCAACTCCACTTGCATCCAAGCTTGCCCATTTCAGGCAGAATTCTGTCTGTGGCAGAAAACAAGTAAAATTTTTCCCAGTGGCTGGTTTGCCACAGCTGAAGCCATCTCCATAAAGAGGTTCCTCAATGCTCATTACCTTCTTTGAGGCAGGCTGAATGTTGCCAAGAGTCAACCTGTCTCATTTTGAAAGAATCCTCAAAAACAATAAAAAAAAATTCTTTAAATGCCATATTCTGTAGGTCTCTGAGGTTTTTGAAGACCTTATCTAAATATTTTACCTTATCTATCTATTGAACATATGAGCTATATTGTTGTGATAAAATTGAATAGTACAATGATTAAAACTAAACTTATTTTACTTCAATATATAATATTCTATACTAAGGGAAATGGGATGGCTCTCTCTTTTTAATGCTTCTTCAGGCTGATTTGGGATGAATAATACCTATGTAGGGGCCCAAGTAAAACTGTGGATATAGTTAAACAAGCTAGAGATAGAATTTGTGGTCCAGTCTTTAAATGTTGAGAAATTTAGGCTTAATAAAAGTCCCGTGTGGGACAATCTGAAATGCTGGACCAATTGGAATCAGGAGCTTTCTTTGAAGCTGTCCTGGGAGATGTTCTGTTCTGATGACAAACAGCAACTGAAGCACTTGTGGATAGGACATGAAGAATGTAGGATGTCAGCATATCAGCATGCTGGAGGATGAATCCTGTTGGGTCTGATCCAGTATTAGTGTCTGGTACTTTTGTTTTGAAACTATATAATTTCTCATAAGCATTATACAGTTCTAAAACTATAAATGCATGAGGTGTGCAGAATACACAGATCAAGGCTACTTCTGTAGTTTGAATTCATGTACATATAGACTGACTTAAGTTAACAGTCTGCCTTTCATCCAGGTCTGTTTTATTTTGACCACTTTCAAAGAGGAAGTATAATATTATAATTACCAAAGAACATAAATCACTATTTAATTAAAATCAAAACAAGATTGTATAGTTCTAAATGTCCTTATCCAGGCTAAGTGGTGCCAGATGTACAGGCCAGGTCACTACCTGTTTCCCTAGAAACTATATCCTGATTTAGAGACAAACCAGTTGCCCTAAGCAAAGAAGAGACTTTATTTTATTTTTTTTATTTTCAACATTTATTAAAATTCATAATTCCTGATTATTTTCCTTTTTTTCGGTAGAGATTTAGATACATATATAATGTATGTATATATCACAGAGATCTGCCTGTCGTGTCTCCATTGTGTTAAGATTAAGGATGTGTGCCACCACCATCCTGCACAAATATTTCATCTCAATTGCAGTCAGAATCTACAAAAATCTCAAGTAATATCCAAGAGTTAACAAAAAATTCTAAGTCTTGGGTCAGTTGCACCAATTTATGGTTCATTACATGAAGCCCTGTCCACTATTATTTTGAATTTGATTATTGCTAATTTGCAAAGGTGGACTCTTTCCAGAGAGAGCTGACAAACACCTTGCAGCTAACAAGTTCTGAATTTCAGCTGCTATTAAATCCATGGAGAAGAGTTTGGTTCCTTCTTCCCTTCTCATTGTTGGTAACTTAGCCTGGCATCTCAGCTTTCTGTCTTTCTCTCTGAACAACAAAAGGCAAGAAAAGGCCAAAAAAAGATCCAGGAGCCTTCTGCCATAGTGAGTCAGAGAGGAACCATAGCAGTCTCTATTGTATTGTTTGGATTATCTCTTAGGGAGCTCTTCCCCCCATCATACTGTAACAAAGTATCTCCCTCCCCCCCCTCCCCCCCCCCCCCCCCCCCCCCGCTCCAGACATGGTTTCTCTGTGTAGCCTTGGCTGTCCTGGACTTGCTTTGTAGACCAGGCTGGCCTTGAACTCACAGTGATCTGCCTGCCTCTGCCTCCGGAATGCTGGGATTAAAGGCATGGGCCACCAAGCCTGGTTTAACAAAGTATCCTTTTTAAGGGTGTGGATACACTAAATATGTTGGGCGCCATTTTATTACAATAAATTGTATCAGTTCAGCCTAGGAAGCTGATAACTGACACAGAGATACTGAAACTACTTTAAAGCTGCAAGGACTAAGGACCGGCCTAATCTAAACTGATTCCAATCTACTTGTAAATTAGAATAAACTACTATAAATCTCATAACATACCAGGTTGCTGAAAGTACACACAGGGGCAGAATCAATAGCAGAAAACCTACTTCAATAAGGTGGAAGGAGAGAATTGTCTCTTCCAGGTTTTCCTCTGATTTCCACAGGCATACCATGGCATGTACACACACACACACACACACACACACACGCACACAAATATGTATGCGTGTGTAATGTGTATACATACACTACTATACTACTACTAGTAGTAATAATAATAAACAAACAAACATTTAAAACTTTTCTAGCCAAAAGGGATTGAGTATAAATAGTGTAAAATGCTCTTGTTTAGTTGACCTTGAAAGATAATGCTCAAACAAGGGAGTAGGAACCCTGTAATTCAAGTTGGAAACTAAGTTCTAGTTTGCATGTGTTCAGTGCCATGTGTGTATTTGTGGGTGTGCTTGCACATGCTGAGGTCAGAAGATAACTTGGTGGAGGTCAGAAGATAATTTATGAAGATCCTCAGGTTCCATGTACCTCTGTAAAAATTTGAGTGTGCAGGTTCACATGTGTGTACAACCCCACCTGGATTATTATTTGTTTAATGTGGGTATTGGGGATCAAACTGAGATCCATATGAGGTCCATATGCTTGCAAGGCAAACATTTTATGGACAGAGACCTCTCCCCAGGCCTGTCATAGGTTCTTAGTTATGTCTCCTGAAGGTTTTCCGTGACTGTATGCGAATGAGGCACTACAGCAGTGACTTGGGCATGACCCACTTTTACAACTTGACTCTTTGCCAGTGATTATAACCAACCCTGAAATCAGACGTTTCACCCTTGTTTGCACGATCAGGTGTAAATATACATTTTAATTATTTACATAATTAAGCCAGTGATTTGCTGCTGATCTGATATGTTTGACAATATTTCGGTGCCATCTGTTTCTTAATTGGACTTAATCTCCAAAAGATGTTTCCAAAATAGCCACCAAATCATAACATACAAAAAGTCAAGCTATAAAACAAATGCTCCTTTCCTCTGCACTGCATTTATGAATATACAAGAACACACAGCACAACCTTCCTCGTCAGTTGCAGAGGTTATAGATAGTCTGTGAGTGTGGCATGGTGACTTGTAGCATAATAAAGATGGCTTCCTTACAAAAGAATATTAATTTATGTTGGTCCAGGAGGGAGGTTCAAGTGTTGGCTTTCTGTGTGACCTCGCTCAGGTTAATTTCTCTCTCTGGGCATTAGGGATAATAATCGATTAGTCCCCATCCCTTCTGTTACCTGAATGTCTTCGCTGTATCCTGTTTATATGACACGGATGCTACCCACACTGGGCACCTTTCACTATTAATTGTGAGGCCCTGGCAATGGTTAACGTTAATGTGAGACCTGGGTCATCCCCATTTCTCTTCACTGGGACTGAGGTTCATTATTGCATGTAACATACAACTTAACATCCAACAGTGATCTTGGCACCTTGCCTGTCAGTGTAACCTCGTGGCGTGGAATAGGATTTTGGATGTGAAAGTGGGCTGTGAAGTCCAACTTGCTGTGTGGGAATCTTGGTTGATCTATGCAGTAGTCCTAGACCCTTAACAAAGTCTCATAAAACCTAGTTTCTTTATGTGTAGAACAGGGTAATGTTACTAACTTCCTTCTAAGCAAAAGAAGGTCTGATCAGCCCCTGGCACACAGCAAGCTCTTGCTTAAGGCTAATGGCCATTATTCCCAGGAGCTCGTAAGAGCTTCATCTGAAAACCTGCTTTGAGGAAGCATGAAAAATATGAAGTCTTTTGTTAATTTCTCAAAGTAAGTGATAGGCATGTTTGTTTTCCTGCATACTTAAAACCTTTCAACCCATACTCTAGGTAGATAAAACAGGCAAAGAATATCTAACTGACTCACAGGTGGTGGCTTCAACAATTTCAACTTTATAAACCAAGACAGCCCCATGGTTGATGAAAGTGCCATTTTTTTTTTAAATAAAACACGTCATGGTATAGAGCTGAGTTATCTAGTGTCAGTAGCTCAAACTGAGAGCATCAGAGTTCTGTTTCCCATGTCTCCTGACTCCATAGACTCTGGTTCCTCTTGAAATCATCAATATATTTTAAGTACTTGCTCTATACTGGTCTCTGACTAAGAGCAAGAACTAAGCAATGGGCATTCTGGTTAGCGTCTTTGTCTTTGCCTCTGTTATGCACATGTTAATGGAGAACAGCCTTCCCTACCCCACCCCCAACCACCCACAAACATTTTCTGTGCACCATGGTGCAAGGGGCATGGCAATGAACCATATCTAAGATTGCATTTCCCATAGTACAGTAGGGAAAGAGTTCATGAACAAGTGTTGTTCCAGAAACTTGATTGAAGCAAAGGGATGCACACATGGTGTCCAGGACAGGGTGCTCTCTGGAAAAGCCACACCAAAAGCAAACTCTTTAAGGTTGGGTGCTTGCTCATCTATTGCATTCAGTGGTATCAGGGACCCGGCTATCAGTCTGCATTTGTGTTGTCTGTCTGTTCTCACTGTCAATAATCATAGTGGACAATCATATTTCAACTCTTCTTTCATTTCTTATTAAGGAGAGTTAAGCATGCTAGCGTTTCTATATACTTACCATGCAGGCATTAACAAGGTGTTAAGCTGAGAACACTTGGGTAGTCAGATTAACTGAAGCATACAGCATAAAATTTACACAATTTTTAAAAATACAGGACTTTCCAGTGTTATAGAAGTGAAGGGCACTGGCTCTTTCCAATAAAAGGAATGTAGTATGTAAAAGTATGTAGTATGTAGTAAGGCTAGAGCCTTAAAGAGCATATTTGGTTGAGATAAAGAAAACATGGTGGCTAAAAAAGTAGGGCTTTATGGAAAAGTTAAGACACAGAGCAAACAAGGAAGATGCTCTCATAAATATTATAAATTACCATTGGCCATATGTTTCCTAGATGATGCTCCTGAGAACAGCATATTTGTTCACTATTGCACACATCACAAAGCAGATGAAATCCTGGAGAAACTGAGTTGATGAGGACAGAGGAAATTAAATCTAATTCCATTTTAATCTTCTTAATGAAATGTCTGCCCTGTAACATTTCTAGTGCCTTTGAGTTGATCCTGTTCTGTTCCATTTTCATTTGTTTTTTTCCAACAGTCATTGGAAAGTTGGTCCAGAGACCACTGTGTGTTACAAACACCTCATATTTTATCCATTACATGACCCCTTAAAAATGATAGCACTCACCAGGCACAGTGGCACATGGCTGTAATCCTTACACTCAGGGAGGCAGAGGGAGGCAGATCTCTGTGATTTCAAGGCTATCCTGGTCTACAGAGCCTCCAGGACAACCAAGGCTATGCAGAAAAACCCTGTGTCAAAACAAAACAAAACAAACAAAGAAAAAATGAGAATATTCTTTCTGAAATAGTGATTGCAAGACAGTAACTGTCTGAGCTCGCAACACAAGATTCTTGTTGATTTTGGGTGCTTTTTGTGTATTTATTTCCAAGTATTGTGCAGAAGAGAAATCTCAATGGGTAAGATTCTTGGTATACAAGGGTAAGGACATGAACCCATGTAGTGCTGGGTACTATAATATGTCTGTAATTCCAATGTGTCTATAGTGGAATGGGAAACAGAGGCAGGAAAATCCTGAGGAAGGAAGGCCCACCCTGGATGTGAATGGTAAGCTCCCAAGGCCTGGTGTTCACAGCTGAATAAAAAGCTCAAAAGGTAGCTATCCTATCATATACACCAGAGAACCACAGAGACTTTTTCTCAAACAGGGTAGAAGGAAGGGGCCAATATATGAATTTTTCCCCTGATCTCCACAAAAACTATAGCATGCCTGGACCACCTCACACACACACACGTGTCAAAATGCCAGTGTGCTTAGAAACATTTATTTAATGTTAAAGATATAAAACGGTGTAATACACAGGAATGGAATTTTCAGTTTTTTGAAAAAGCATGCTTACAGTGGAGAAGAATAAAGGCTAGCTTGACAGAGAACATGAAACAAAGCAACACAGTTGCTAATGATAATAAATAGTAGTCTCTCGTCTGACCACGGGCAGATGGTACTGGTTTAATTATCACAGCCTACTTTTGGTGTGAACATTTATATTCCAATGTACAGATAAGAACATTCAGTGATTTTTCCAGTTTATAATTGCTATATATGAGACTATACTCCAAGTCTGCTTGAGAGTTTGGTATTTTTATCCTGTATTCCTTTCTGGTATTTTTAAATGAGGTGGGCCATTTGATGGGAGTGAGTGGTATTTGCCTAGAGTGGTGTTTGCTTTAAACACTGTTTCTAGAAGGATCCTGAAGTTCTGTCTCCTTTCAATGGGATAAAAGATGCTTTAGATATGGAGATCACTCCCCTGTGGACATGTGCCTTATGTTCCTCCGGTTTAGGTCTTCCACTGTTCTAACCCACTGACTGGATTGTAGCTTAGATTTCTTCTTCATTGCATCCCTGACGTGATAACATACCTGTACATAAGGTAGAAGGGTTCAGTTGTAACTCACAATTTATGGATAGTTCCTACCATGTTATGAAAGTCATGGCACCAAGAGAGTGAGGCAGCTGGTCACCACGCATCAGCAGTCAGGAAGCACAGAGGTGAACGCTGGTGTTCCACACACTTTCTTCTTTTTATTCAGCTTTGAACACCAGCCCTTGGGATCTTACAATACACTTTCAGGGTGGGCCTTTCTTCCTCAGTTAAACCGTTCTGGAAACCTTATAGGCACAGGCAGGGGCATGTTTCCACAGTGAACTAAAGCCTGTCCAGTAGACAATGAAAATCAACTATCACATTGACATTGAGCTTTGCCGTCACAGACACTAGAATTAGGTTCCCTACTAGGCTTGCAAGGTTAACTGGACAGGTGATGCTAAGACTGAGGCTCAAGGAAGGATACTGATATCTTATTCCACTCTAGTTTTTAAGCTCACTTAAAAGAATGGGTGCAGATTGTCAGTCCTCAAAGCCTTGATGTCTTGCTTTTACTTCAACACTTTTGCTTGGCTTTTGCTGGCCATCACTGATGGCTCACAGTTGGATTAAGGTAAATATAAGGTTATACCTGATGATTAAGTTTTCATGAAAGGGATTATAGCCATAGTTAGGAAGGAATAAATTAGCAGCAGAAAACATGCCTTGTTTATAATATAATATAATATAATATAATATAATATAATATAATATAATATAATATAATAGTAGTGAATAATAATAATAGTAATAGTAATAATAATAATAATAATAATAATAATAATAATAATAATAATAATAATAATAAAATCAACATTTTAAAAATACCTGCTATAAACCAGAAAGCACTCTAGTTAACTTAGCTGGTTGATATAATTTCAAATTAGCTCTAATTTGCACTGCCCATTTTGAGGATGACAAAACTGAGTTTTGGTTAATCTCCAACCCCCAGAACTTTTTGAGCTAGAAAAGGAATGTAAGGGATTCCAAAGGCACCTCCCTTACCCAGTGTGCTCTATGATTCTAGAAGTGGCAGTGTTAAAAATGCTCAGAACCAAAGCCTCTCCCCCCGCCCCCCGTCCCGCCTTTGGATATGTATTTAGGATATTGTTTGCTTAGAAACATCTGCTCTGCGCCTGGTGTAACACACAGCAGAGTCTGTCAGCATTACAGAACTGCTGGACTAGGATGGGCTGTGACTAGCCAGGCAGTCACTCACCCACCTCACCTGATTATACATACAGCCTTCTCAGATTATAAATACAGCCTTCTCAGTTGATGCGAACCCAGTAATATTCTCTAATTCCACAATTCTGACTATGACTACATTTACTTGCATGCAGCCAGTCTTTCCTCAAACCACATAAATCTTCAAATTTGTTGTTTCACTTCCCTCAATCTATTTTTCCTTGCTTTGTATTGTTTTAAACAGGAACAAAACTGTCTTTTCCCCCTGTTAAATTCAGTTTAGTACCTCACTTAGAGGTGCTGTGCCAATCAGAAAATAAAATACAACCACATCAGACAAACCTTTAAATTCAGCCCTGTCTTCATGTTTTGCCATGTGAGTCTTGAAATTTACACAGCCTCGGCTCCCACTCTAATTGATTCCTCCAACCTGACCATGACTTTTACCATCCGGTGGTTAGAACGCTTGCCTGGCCTTATTTCTCCACTGTCAGAACATATATCACCTTTAAAGGGACCTACACTGTCAGGAAGTTTATGTCTCAAATTTAAGATTTCTTGAATGAAACAAGAGCCGCTAAGCAGTTTAGAGAGTTTACCTTGAATAAGAAAGCATTCAAACACAAGGCCTTCTCTTTCCAGAAAACTTTATTAAAAAGAAAGAAAGAAAGAAAGAAAGAAAGAAAGAAAGAAAGAAAGAAAGATAAATTCACAGTTCTCTGTAGCATGGGCACATTGAAGCCAACAGAATTACATCTTTCAGCTTTACATAACTTGTAACTACAGATACTTCCCTGCCTTCAACAACTGTAATACCATTAGATTTAGGCTTATAAAGGGTGACCCTTGCCCTGGCTGTTTAAATAAGAAGCCATTGCATGAAATGAGTGCAACCTTGAGAGATTGCTGCTACTGGGCTTAATGTGCATTCGAAAGAAATCAGTTTGCATGGCCTTGAAGAAAGACTTGACCATTTTGTAGGTCATAATGTATACAAGGTCATTATGTATGCAAATAATGCCCCAAACTGTAGAGATCCATAGTCTTACTGAAACATACATCGGGGTTAGACACTACAATCCTGGACACTAGACTCCCCTACGTCACAAAAAACACCATTTGCTGTGTACAACAATCACTTTTTAAATATATATATATTTCATTAATTTATTCATATTACATTTCAATTGTTATTCCAAACAATCACTTTTTAAATTTTAAATTTTTAAAAAAATTTTATTCACTTTACACCCCAGTCTCCTTCCTTGTTTCCTCCTGGTTCCACCTGCTCCTTCCCTCCTAATTTTCTTTCCCTAGTCCTCAGAGTGGGGGAGCCCTTCTCCCCTAACAACTGACTCCACCAAGCCTATCATGTCTCATGAGGACTGCCTGCATCCTCTTTTCCTGTGGCATGGTAAGGCACCCTGCCAGGGGCAAGTGATCAAAGTGCAGGCGAAAGAGTCCATGGCAGACACCCTCTGTTTCTCTTCATAGGGGACCCATATAGAGACTGAGCTGCTCCTCGGCTATGCCCTAGTTGAGGACTTACGTCTACTCCATGCATGGTCCTCGTTTGGTTTATCAGTCTCCCCTGGCCCCAGGGCCCAGATTTATTGGCACTGTTGTTCTTCTTGTGGAGATCCTGTCTCTTCTGCATCCTTCTATCCCCCCACTTATCCATAGTACTCCCTGTGCTCTGCCCAAAGTTTGGCTGTGAGACTCAGCTCCTGCTTTGATCCTCTGCTGGGTGGAGTCTTTCAAAGGACAGCTCTGGTAGGCTTCTGTCCTGTTCTCTCTCTTCAACAGCTTCCAGTGTCTATTCTATTTTCCCTACAGAATGAGAATTAAGTATCCTCCCTAGGGACCTCCTTGTTATTTGATGTCTTAGATCTGTAGATTGTAATATGGTTATCCTATATTATATGGGTAATATACTTATAAGTGAGTATATGTGTTTCCTTCTGGGTCTGGGTTACTTCGCTCAGAGAAATGCAAATAAAAATGATGCTACACCACTCCGGGGCATATGCACAAAAATGCTCCACCATACAACAAGGACATGCTCAACTATGTTCATAGTAGCTCTATTCATAATATCCAGAATCTGAAAACAACCCAGATGTCCCTCAACCAAAGAAAGAATATAGAAACTGTGGTATACCTACACAATGGAATACCATTCAGCTATCAAAAATAAGGACATCATGAAATTTGCAAGCAAATGGATGGACCTGGAAAAGATCATCCTAAGTGATGTAACTCAGATGCACAAGAACACTCATGGTATATACTCAGCTTTAAATTTTTTTATTAATTATTCACTTTAATCTTCTCCTTCAGGTCTTACCCTCCGTTCTGTTTCCAGTATCCCCTCTCCCATCAGAGAATGGAGCAACCACCACTCACTAAACACCTATACTACCTCAGCATATCAAATCACAGCAGGATTGAATATATCCTCTTGCCCTGAGCCTTGGTGAAGTAGCCCTTCCAGGCAACAGAGTCCATATTAGAGTCACCCACCATTCCCTTTAGTAGGGAACCCATATGAGGACCCAGTCGGCCATTGGTTACATCAGTGTAGGGAGCCTAGGTCCAGTCGATGCATGGTCCTTGGTTGGATCCTTAGTCTCCATAGGCCATACATAGGCCCTGGTTAGTTGGCTCTGTTGGTCTTTTTGTGGGGCTCCTGTCCCCTCTGTGTCTTTCTATCATTCCCTCCACTTTTCCACAAGACTCTCTGCACTCCACCCAATATTTAGCTGTGGATCTCTCCATCTGTGTCCATCAACTGCTGGGTGGAGCCTCTCAGAGGACAGCTAGGCTAGGCTTCTGTCTGCAAGCATAGCAGAATATCCTTAAGAGTGTCAGGGGTTAGCTAGCTCCCATGGAATGGGACTGAATTTGGGTCAAGAATTGGTTGGGTATTTCTTTAATCTTTGCTTTATTTTTGTCCCTGAATATCTTGTAGGCAGAGTGAGTTTTGGATCAAAGTTTTTATGCATTGTTTGATGTTCTTCTCCTTCTACTATGAGTCCTGTCTAATTAGAGGGTGACCTTTTCAGCCTCCGTGATCCCTGCTCCTAGGACGTATAAGTGAGAACATGCTATGTGTTTCTTTCTGGATATGAATTATCTTACTGAGGATGATCTATTCTAGTTCCTTCCACTTGCCTCAAAATTGCATGATTTCCTTGTTTTTAATAGCTGAGTAGTATTCCATTGTGTAAACATACCACAGTTTCTTTGCTCATTCTTTGTTTGATGGACATCTGGATTGTTTTCAGTTTCTGGACATTACTAATAAAGCTTCTATGAGCATAGTTAGTTGAACAAACGTCCTTGTTGTATGGTGGAACATCTTTGGTTCTATGTTCAGGAGTAGTATAGCTGGGTCTTGAGGTAGAGCTATTCCCAATTTCTTGAGAAAGTGCAAGATCGATTCCCAGAGTTGTTGTCCAAGTTTGTATTCCTGTCAACAATGGAGGAGGGTTCCACTTTCTCTACATCTTCATCAAGATCTGCTGTCACTTTTGTTTTTGATGTTAGCCATTTTGATGGGTGTAAGATGAAATCTCAGAGTCATTTTGATTTGAATATCCCTGATGACAAAGGACTTTGAGTATTTTTTTTTCCATGTCCATGTCCAGCCTGGGTTTCCTTTTATTAGCCTTCATGCGAGGTGGCACAAGCACATTTGCTACCCATGTCTTTGGAAGCATTACAATGCTTTTAAGCTCAGCTCATTTATTTTTTTTTATTTATTTTTTAATTTTTTACATATACATTTATATTGTTACTCATATATACAATAGAGTACCTATAGCAAGAACAACCATGCTTCTAGGTAATTCAATAATCCTTTGTTGAGAATTCTCTGTTTAACTCTGTACCTCAATTTTTAAATTGGGTTATTTGGTTTGGTGGTGTTTCATTTATTTATTTCTTTATATATTTTGGATATCAACCCTATGTCAGATGTACGATTGGTGAAGATCTTTTCCCACTTTCCTACTGTCACTTTGTTCTGTTGACAGTGTCCTTTGCCTTACAGAGGCTTTTCAGTTGCATGAGGTCCCATTTATTAATTATTGACCGATGAGCCTATGCTATTGGTATTCTGTTCAGGAAGTTGTCTCCTGTGCCAATGAGTTCAAGGCTCTTCCCCACTTTTTCTTCTAACAGATTTAATGTATCTGGATTTATTTTAAGGTCTTTGATCCACCCACTTAGATTAGAGTTTTCTTTATGTGATAGATATGGATCCATTTGAATTTTCCTACATGTGCAAATCCAGATAGACCAGCACCATTTACTAAAGATGCTCTTTTCCCCCATTAAATGGTTTCGGTTTCTTTGTCAAAAATCAAGTGTCCATAGTTGTTTGGGTTTATTTTCGGACCTTCAGTTAGATTCCATTTATCAACCAGTGTGTTTCTATTCTAGCCCCATGATGGATTTTCATATACTGAACCACTCCTCCATGCCTGAGATGACACCTACTTGTTCATGGTGTATGATATTTTTGATGTGTTCTTTGATTCGGTTTATGAGTATTTTATTGAAATCTTTTGCATCAATGTTCATAAAGGTAACTAGTATAAAATTCTCTCTTTCTTTGTTGGGTCTTTGGTGGTTTAGGTATCAGGGTGATTGTTGCCTCATAGAATGAATTTGACAATGTTCCTTCTGTTTCTATTTTGTGGAATAGTTTGAGGAATACTGGTGTAGGCTCTTATTTGAAAGTCTAGTATAATTTTACTCTAAAATGGTTCTGGGCCATTTTTGGATGAGAGACTTTTGATGACTACCTCTCTTTCCTTAAAGATTATAGGATTATTTACCTTGCTTACCTGATCTGATTCAACTATGGTAAATGATATCTATCAAGAAAATTGCCCATACCATTTAGATTATCTAGTTTTGTGGAGCTTTTGAAGTAAGAACTAATGATTCTTTGGATGTTGTCAGTGTCTATTGTTATGTCCTCCTTTCCACTTCTGATTCAGTTGATTTGGATACTGTCTCTGTGCCTTTTCATTAGTTTGGCTAAGTGTTTGTCTATCTTTTTGATTTTCTCAAAGAATCAGCTCTTGTTTTCTTTGATTCTTTTTATTTTCCTCTCTCTTTCTAATTTATTGATATTAGCCCTGAACTTGGTTATATTCTGCTATGTACTCCTCTTTGGTGAGTTTGCTTTGTTTTTTGTTTTTTTGTTTGTTTGTTTGTTTATTTTTGTTTTTTGTTTTGTTTTGTTTTGTTTTAGAGTTTTCAAGTGAGCTGTTAAATTGCTAGTATGAGCTCTCTCAAACTTTTTTTATGAAGACACTTAGTACTATGAACTTTCCCCTTAGCACTGCTTTTGTTTGTGTGTCCCACAAGTTTAGGTACATTGTGCCTTCATTTCATTGAACTTTCAGAAGTCTTTCATTTCTTTCTTTATTTCATCCCTGACCCAGTGCTCATTGAATAGGGTGTTATTCAGTTTCCAGAAATAAAAAGCTTTTCTTTTTACTTGTATTGTTGTTGAAGTGATCTGATAAGATACATGGATTGTAAACATGTGAATCTCTGAATTCAAGGCCAGCCTGGTGTGTGGGTTCCAGAACAACCAAGGATACAGAGAGAAACGATGTCTTGAAAAACGAAAAAACAAAGAAAAAAAAGGGGGGGGGTTAAGAAGAAAGAAAGAAAAACAAGGAAGGAAGAGAATGAGGCAATCTGCCCACCAGACTAGCCTGTGGGCAAGCTGGTGGTGCGTTTTCTTTACTGGTGATTGATGTAGGAAGGCCCCATTCATGTGAGCATTGCCATCTCTGGGCTTGTGGTCCTTAGTACTATAGTAGAGCAAGCTGACCAAGCCATGGGAAGCAAGTCAATAAGCAATATTCCTTCATGGCTCTGTTTCAGCTCCTGCTTGAGTCCCTGTCCTGTCTTTTCCTGGATGATGAACTGAGAACTGTATACATTGAAATAAACACTTACCTTCCAAAAAGTTACAATGGGTTATGTCAATTTTCTTGTATATGTTGAGGCTTGCTTTGTAACTGACTAATGGTTGATTTTGGAAAAGGTTTCATGAGGTGCTGAGAAGAAGCACCTTTTGTGTTTGGGTGAAAAGCTTTGTATATATCTATTAGGTCCATTTGGTTCAGGACCTCTGTTAGTTTTATTGTTTCTTGATTTATTTTCTTTTTCCATGATTTGTCCACTGGTGAAAGTGAAGTATTACAGTTCCCTCTATTAATATGTGGTTATTGATATGTGGTTTAAGCATTAATAATGTTTATTTTACAAATGTGCATGCCCTTGTAATTAGGGCATAGATGCTCAGAAATGAGATGTCTTCTTGATGATTTTTCCTTTTCTATCTCTTTTGATTAATTTTTGTTTAAAGTCTATTTTATTAAATATTTAGATTGCTACTCCAGCTTTCTTCTTAGGTATGCTTGCTTGGAAAACCTTTTTCTCACCCTTTTTACTGAGGTAAAGTCTATCTTTGTGCCTGTATGCAACAAAATTTTGGTCCTATTTGCCCATCCATTCTGTTAGTTTGTGTCTTTGTATTGGAGAGTTGAATCCATTGATGTTGAGAGATAGTAATGATCAATGTTTGTTAGTTCCTTTTATTTTAATGTTGTTCATGGTAGTGTTTATGTATTTGTCTTCTTTTGGTTTTGTTGCAGAGAAGTTATTTATATACTATGTTGGATTGGAGTTTTCCTTCTAGTATCTTCTAAAGGCCTGAGTTTATGCATAGATATTGTTTAAATTTTTTTTTTCATGGAAGATCTTTTTTTCTCCATCTATGGTGATTGAAAGCTTCGCTGGGTATGGTAGTCTTAGCTGACATTTGTGTTCTCTTAAGGTCTGCATGATACCTGTCAAGGCCCTTCTGGATACAGCAATAACTCTTAGTCTTTTCTTCAACCTTCTAAATATGTGGCCACTACTATTATATTCAATTGACAGATAAAAAATATTAAATTTTTGAATAAAAGGGTTTAGGAAAACTCTCTTAAGGACATACATTAAATAAATGTGGAGTTGGAGCTGAGCATCAGCCTGCTGTGTTAGCTATTTTTTATTACTTGGATATGAGTTATGTGTTTGAACCTTGGCCACCTGGTTGACAATGAGAGGAGTGATTGGATCTATAGGAGGTGGAGTTTGCTAGGTATTGTTTAGAATGCTGTCCCAAGATAGAGTTAATTCAGTTCTCATGTGTTTATAAAATGCTGCCCTTAAAATTTAATGCCATTCTCATGCTATCATGGGGGATGCTGACCCAGCAGGAATTAGTGAATTTCTCTTGGTCCAGAACAAAAGTTGCTATAAATGAAGGGTTCTGTTCCCTAATTGGACATTCTCAGAATCTTGTATATAATTCTGCCACTGTAATGTTATCTTCCATGAAGCCTCACTGGAATCAAAGATGTTGATATCATGCAGTTGTGCATTTGAAACTGAGCTAAAGACAAAACAAAGCAAAAGACTTTTCATAAGCATCCAGCCTTGGGTGCTGCACTATGATATCAGAAAACAGGGTACCTCTGCCACTATATTGGCAGTGTTCACTTTAATCAATCCAAGAGATCTCTTATCTGGGTATGAGTTTCCTTCTTCTTTACAAAGCTAATGGGGTTGTAGCTTTGGCTCAGTAGCAGAGCACTTCCCTAAGCAAGAAAAAGACTCTGGGTTAGGTCCTCCTCACAGAAAACAAAATGAAACAATACTAAAAGAGACCTTGGATTCTGTACAAATTCTTTTAAGGTTCCAGAGTACCATCAGGAGTTGTGTAGGCTGGTGTAAGTTTTCAATGCTTCTGATTCTCTGTTTCTACATGTGTGAGATGTGGGTAAGATGTTTAATGTGAGATCAATTTTAATAGAATAGATGAGACTGCTGTAAGTAGTCAGGGGCTTACTTTTATTTGTTAAAAAACATTTCCTACAGGACTTAAATATGGAAATATTTGGTCAGGTTATCATCTAGTTAAAGATGTTTGTGTAGTCTGGTGTGGTGCCAATTATCTGTAATTCCAGCACTACAAAGGTAGAGACAAGTGGATCAGGGACCTAAGGACATCCATTCAGGGTGACATAACATTCACGACCAACCCAGGAAACATGATCAAAAGAATAAAATGTATGCACTTCACGTTCATAGCTATGCCACAGCTAGATGGTAGAAGAATATTGCAGAGTGAGGACAAGTGAGAGGTGTAGAATCAGACAGATATATTGTTTTACATCATTATTTGCACTGTTTTCTGGCAGGAAACTCAACTTCCTTAAGATTCAGTGTCTTTTGGGAAGCAGTAAGGTGACCGCTTGTAGTCAGTGTGGTACTATCTGGAATGTTAATGCCCATGAATCACTTAATACACTCCTTGTCA
The DNA here is from genome assembly GCF_964271855.1 of Acomys minous. NCBI lineage: Eukaryota > Metazoa > Chordata > Mammalia > Rodentia > Muridae > Acomys > Acomys minous. The sequence continues at coordinate 161,396,076 of NC_140483.1, read as the reverse complement.
CACTTAACAGGTGCTCACTGCACACTGATGTAAGAGAAAATATTTTTTGCTATGTGATGCGTGGAGAAGCCTGGAATCTCACAGCCTACCTGGGAGTTCTCCTGGCTCTTGCTCATTGTCTTCAGGACAGTAAGTCATCCACTTAACCTTCCAGGGTTCTTTGCTGTCTTGGCCTTTCCTGCCACTTTCCCAGCTGACAACAATATCAAACCTGTAAGAACTGAATTTTTCTGCTAGGAGGAATCACATGGAACCAAAAACAAATAATTTAAATATCAAATTCATAGGCAATGTTCTACTAACTCTCACCTTCTACCATGCCTTGGGTTTATATCAAGTATATGTGTTATGTGGTTCCACCCAATGAATAGAAAACTCCATGAACAAGAAATTTAATATTTGTTTTATTGTGTCTTTATACATTTTTCTACTTAAAAATTATCCTGAAGCTCTTTCCAGATCCTCCCCACTCAACTTCTTGCCCCACTAAAAATCTTCAAAAAACCCAATCAAATATCCAATCAAAGAAACATATTTATAAGACAAAACATACACACACACACACACACACTCATGCACACACACATACACATATACAGTGCATAAAAACTAAGGCATCTGATCTATGTTGGCTAGATGTTTCTGGACATGGGGCCTATGCAGGATTGTGAAACTGATTCTCACTTTCCCAGCAGGTGTCAATTGCAAATAGCTTCTTTTTTTTCCCATTTTTTTCTCCTTTATTAATTTATTCTTGTTACATCTCAATGGTTATCCCATCCCTTGTATCCTCCCATTCTTCCCTCCCTCCCATTTTCCCCTTATTCCCCTCCCCTATGACTGTTCCTGAAAACCAGAGACACTAAGTCACTTAGAAGAAAAAATGGGAAAGAGCCTGGAACATATTGGCACAGGAGACAAATTCCTGAGCAGAACACCAACAGCCCAGGCATTAATGTCAACAATTAATAAATGGGACCTCATGAGGCTGAGAAGCTTCTGTAAGGCAGGAGACATTGTCAAGAGAACAAAGCGACAGCCTACAGACTGGGAAAAGATCTTCACCAACCCTACATCTGACAAAGGTCTAATATCCAAAATATATAAAGAACTCAAGAAACTAAACACCACCAAACCAAATAACCCAATAGAGAAATGGGGCTTGGAACTAAACAGAGAATTCTCAACAGAGGAATATCAAATGGCTGAGAAACACTTAAAGAAATGCTCAACCTCCTTAATCATCAGGGAAATGCAAATCAAAACAACTCTGAGATTCCATCTTACACCCATCAGAATGGCTAAGATCAAAAATTCAAGCGACACCACATGCTGGCGAGGATGTGGGGAGAGAGGAACACTCCTTCATTGCTGGTGGGAATGCAAATAGCTTCTTGTCCCACCATTACCAAGAAGCTATTTGCAACACAAAGACAACATTTTTTTGATCCTACTTGAGATTCCAGAAGACAGAGGTTCAGGGAAATGAATTGTTTGCTCAAGAAAAGTCAAGTAAGGAGTGCAAAAACCATAACAAAATGCAAGCATTCAAAAATGCATGCAATGCAGACATACACATCCATCACACATGAATACCAAATATAAACATGCATTGCCCAATGATTGGCTGTGAATCTCAGCATCTGTTTCAAAGGAAATGCTGCTGGGTGAAGCCTCTCAGACTTTTCTTGACCCCTTTTGAAAGCATAGCAGTGTATCTTTAAGAGTGTCAAGGGTTGGTGCTCTCCCATGTGATGTGTCTTGGGTTGAGCCAGGCATTTGTTGGACATTCCCTCAGTCCCTGTTTTATCTGCTTTGTCTTTATCCCTGCACATCGTGTAGGCAGAGTGAATTTCGAGATCAAGTTTTTGTGTGTGGGGGTTGGTGTTCTCCTCCCTCCACTAGGAGACGTGTCTAGTTAGAGGGTGTCCTCTTCAGTCTCTATGGCCCCTGCTACTAGTCTGCTAGAGCCCCTTTCATATCCCTCTTGGAGCCTACCCTGACTTAGGTCTCCAGCTTGTCACAAAGATACCCTTGCCTGGTCTCTTTTTTCTCTACAGGACTTTTGTCCTCCTGCCATTGCTCTCTGCTGGTCTGATCTCCCCCACTTATGTCTCTCTGTTTCCTCTCCCTTTCTTCAACCACTACCTCTGCTTATTCTATTTCCCCTTCCAAGTAAGGGTCAAGCAGAGCCTTGCGGAAAGGCAAGGTCGGGGAGAGGAGAAAAAGGCCAGCAGGTGAGAGGTGCTTCACAAGAAGACCAGCACAGCCCACTAACCAGAGCCAGAGGGGATTGCTGAGACTGAACCATCAACCAAGGACTTTGCATGGACTGGACCTCGAGCCCATGATGTAGCTGATAGGTAGCTCAAGTTTTGTGTGGGTCCTCTAGTAAGGGAAGCAGGGCTCTCTGACATGGACTCTCTTGCCATCTTTTCAGTTACTCTACTCTGGCACAACTGCTTTTCCAGGCCACAGGGGAAGAGGACACTTCCGTCCTGATAGGACTGGATGAGCTGGGGTGGATGGGAAGGGGGTCTCCCCTCTTCTGAAGAACAGGGGAAGGGATGTGAGAGAAGGAGGGAGGGTGTGGCTGGGAGACGGGGAAGGAAGTAAAGTGAATAAATAAATTTAGAAAATTAATATAAAAATCCCCCGAACTTCTAAAATATAAACATGCTTTCAAAATCATGTATGCACCTATATGTATATACATGAATATATTCATACAAACATATAATTTCATTTTTTCTTGCTTGCCTAGTTGATTACTCTAAAATTTTGAAGGAGGATTATTTTGCCATTGGGACACTATAATGCACAAAATGCTTTGAGTATATGGAAGACAAACTCTGGAAAATATATTTAACATCTATAGGGCATTGGAGTTATACTCGTACAATGTTAGTAAAATCTATTTTTTGCATCTTCATTGTTTCCATCTGTGTTGACAAAAATATACCCCTCAAGATGTCTATTTAAAAGAATTTAAGAATATGTTGCCCTGCCAGGCTAAAACTTCTATACAGATATTATTGGATTATCTTTTTAAAATCTACTTACTTTTTATTCTTGTACAGTTTTACATACATATTTAATGAATTTTAATTGGTTTCATCTCCTTTAACTTTTCTCACTCACACTTTTCCAGTAAACCCTATTCCTTTCAGTGAGTGTCTCTCCTATTTTTGTGTGTACATTTTGTGTATGACTCACTGAGTTCAATTAGAGTTGCTTGCATGATCAAGGGTGGGAGTTATTCACTGAAACCTGGGCAACTTGTCACTGAAGAAAGTGACATCCTCTCCCTCAAAAATCATTAAATGCCAATAGAGCCTCAGACAGGCACCAGAAGCTCTTCTGCATCCATGATGAAGTATTGACAGGTCCTATCTTGAGCAGGTTTTGCAAGGTAACCAGAGCTGCAGTCAGCTTATTAATGCAATGGCCATTTCATAACCAGAAAATGTCTTTTTGCCATGTGTTTCTCACATTATGGCTCTTACATTTTTTCTGTCTCCTTTTCCTCAATAGTCCATGAGCTTTGATGGGGTGATACAGATGTCTAACTTGGAGCCAGTTCCTCCACTCCCACTTATTATCAACACTTTGACCAGTTATAAGTTTCTGGCTTGATTGCTGCCTGCTAGAATAAGACGCTCTTATGAGGAAGCCTGAGCTCAGCACTAATCGATGAATATAAACATGAGTATTTAAAACACAGTGTGACAATAGGACCTTTTACCATTAAAGCCTATGCCGTCTCCGGACAAGGACAAAGACTCCAGATAGGAATTTATGCCTAATTATCCATCTGGGATATCTGTGATCAAAAAGACCACACTAAAATGATACAGATGAATTGGAGTTAGAAAGATGTATAAGGATAGGAACTCGAGGGGCCTTTTGAACTTGTGGAAGGGAGAATACTTGTCCCAGGAGAATCCAGCCTGGCCCATGCCTTGATTTTCAGGTCAATGGGATACATACTAGACTTCTGATCCTCAGTCTTAGAAAATAAATTTGTCTTGTTTTAAGCCACTAGTTCTGTTAATTAGCTATAGCAGAAATTGATAAGTAACACGTCTCTATGTTTATTTGGGTGATCTTAGTTACCCCCAAATTAGTCTGTGTCCTTCTATTCTACAATTCCCCAATCTATAAAATCCATTTTACAGTTTCTGAAATTTCTATATAGAAGGCTGAAGAATGAAACTGAAAACATTTTTGGAACCTCTTCCTTCTTTTCAGAAGTATACAATGTGTTGAAAATCGATGGCTCAGGGGAATTATTCAAGAAAAACAAGGACCCCTTAAAATGCATAAATAGTAAGTGGAGAATAGCATATAATATATGTGCTTATTTATGCAGGCCTGTAAACATGAATGACTGCAGCAGCAGGCTGGAAACATATGGGTTGGAATAGAGGGCAAATGTTGCTAGATTTTCTGATTTTCTAACAGAAATTATAAATCTGGATTTGCGTGTAAACAACAAACGTAAAACTAGCAACAATAGATTCAAATGATTCTCTTAAGCATGGAAAGATATAAGGAAATACTTCTGAGCCCAGCAGCTTTCCAGGAAGCCTCCCAAGAGCTATCCAAAAGCCACTCTTACTACCCTTGGTAGTTCTTGGCTTAGATGTGGCTTCTTTATCAGTCCATATCTTCTGGGTTTTTGTGTGTAGAGGGGTGTATGTTTTTATACAACACATTTGTGTAGCTGTCAGGTATATATGCACATGTGTTTAAAGTGGATAATGGCCAGATATTTTAAGTTGATAATGATAAGATATGATAGATATTGATTTACATTCAGAATTTTAGATGCACCAAGATAGAAAAGATGTTTCCTTCAAGGATGCCAGATACAAATAGGCAAAACATCAATATGTAACATTTATATAACTCTTGATTATTTCATGGTTTTTCTGTTATATGTAGTTTATTGTATATATGTGCAATACTATAAATGTATATGTAAAAAGTTAATTAAATTAATAAAAAAGTAAAAAAAAGTTCCATGTTAGTTGTCTTCCTGTATTATGTACTATCTTAGTTTTTGAGACAGAATCTCTGATTGAACCTAGAACTCATCAGTTTGCTTGATTGCCTAGGCAGTCAGGTCCTTCCCTCTCTGCCTTCTCTCAGTGCTGGGCTGCTGAGGTGTGCCACTGTGCTTTTGCGTGGGCTCTGGGCCTCCAAATTCATATCCTCATGCTTCCATAACAAGCACTTTACCTGCTAAACTATCTTCCCAGTTAGATTTCCATATCAAATTGTAAATTATGCTCTAACCATCAGATGGAATCCAGCAGGGCTACTTATGTTTAGGGCTGAGGTCTCAGAACAAGTGCTCAAGGACATAACACTGAGATAGCTTGTGTTTGGATGAGGAATTATACTGCACTTTTGGGCAATCACGGCAAGAGCCAGTATCTACTTTCAATCTAGTTAAGTCTGTATGGAGCTGTTAATTGGACCAGAATTGATACTGAGGATCTATCAGTGAACTGAAAAAAATATTTTTAAATTCACTGAGTAATTGGTGAGAGATAGGGGTGATTCTGAGACCCATAATCAAGTAACTTTCATCATTTATTTCATGTTGAATGAGAACTAATAAAATCAAATAAAAGTAAGGATGTATGCTGCTTAATTTTCTTTTTTCCTTATTTCTTTCTTTCTCCCTTTCTTTCTCCCTTTCTTTCTCTCTTTCTTTCTTTCTTTTTTTCTTTCTTTCTTTCTTTCTCAACTTTACATGAACTACAATCATCCAAGAAAGGGTAATTTCAAATGAAAAAAAAAACATTTCTATCAGACTGGTCTGTAGGCAAGGCTGTGGGACCTTTTTTTAATTAGTGATTGATGTTGATGTGAACGGGCCTAGCCTACTGTGGTTGGTGTCACTGATAGATAGATAGTCCTCTATTATATAAGAAAACAGGCTGAGTAAGCCAATCCTCAACACTTCCTCCTTGGTCCCTGTTCAGTTCCTGCTCCCAGGTTCCAGCCCTGGCTTGGAAGTATAAGCCAAATAAATCCTTCCTTCCCCATCTTGCTTTTGCTCATTATCAAACTAATAGAAATCAGTCTAGGGCAAGGTACATGATTCTGCCTGGGAAAGTTGCTCATCAAGGTTGGCTTCTAAGATGAAATGATGAAAGGATACTTAATGGGAGGAAACTGGCCTGGAATATAGCTCAGTGATCATCTACTTAGTTAGCAGGTGGAAGACACACTATTTGAGTCATCACAATAAAGGTGGAAATTGTTGTTTCTTGACCAGGCCAGCTGGTCAGTTATTGGGGGGCCGAGGAGGGTCGCAACCTGTGGATAAAAAATGGGCGAAAGAGAGGCAGGGCTCAAGGAAACAGTAGCTTGTCAAGAGCCGTTTATTGAAGGTGAGGGCAGGCTTTTTAAAACCTGCTTTAGGGAGGGCAGGGGTAAGCAAGGAGGGTAATGGAAAAGTACAGAATCTTCTGGGGTTGAGCCCCGGGAACATCTGCAGGGGGAGGGGTTTTCCTAGTTGGGGCAAAGCAGGATGTCTCTGTGGTTATCTCAGGATCAGATCGCTCTCTTCTCAGGGCTAAGCCGGATGCCTTGCGTGCCTAGTGAGTGGCCAAGCAGGATGTTTGCTGCAGATGCTGAATGGGTGGGGGTCGGCCACGGGCCGTTTGGTCCCTGGCAGTTTCTTCCAGGATTAAGTTTTGTAATGTGTTTGAGGAAGAGAGAACTCCATGGGTGCACTTGTTTGCGGTGGACATCATAAATAAAATCTACTTAAAGTGAATGGGCATAATATGAGGGGATGCTAGGTAAGATAAATGCAAATGGATGGGGCAAGATAAGATACTAGACACGACGAGGCAGAGGACATATGCAGAAATGATATAACATGTGCCAGCTTCAGGTAAAGTCCTCATGTTGTCTTCTTGGCTTTGCACTGCTAGATATAAAAAGGTTGGACTTCTTCCCAGGATGCTTATTACACCTAATGTTGCTCAGGGGAAGGGTCCTCTCTATTCCCTATCAGGTACTCATGGGTCATCTTCATGGGCATGGAAATTTTTCCTGTGCATAGTCTAGTGTGAGACACTGGAAACTAGACTAGGATGATGTCTGTGTTCAGGACAACATGAACAAATAACATGGGTCATGGTTGTTGAGGTTGAGAGGACAGGGAGAATGACCAATAAAGCAGACGTCATGCAGATGGCATCCTTTCTACATGATCACTCTGCCCACTCAAGGATTCAAAGCTGGTAATCTTCTTACTTTTTTGATCCTCTTTATAGACATTAAGTATTGTTTTATGCCAAATGTTTACACTGCATCTTCTCTCTTGAGACCTCTTTTTTGGTGTACCACTGTACTAAATATTTTGTAACCCATCTTTAAAGTCCTATAGTTTAAGTTGTTTTTTTTTAAATGACATCTTATGTCCTCTTTGACCCTTCTATTTAACCTCAGTTCAAAACTTTCTATTCCTACTCTACTCTGTTTTCACTGGAATTTATAGGTCAAATGTTTCTCCTGTTTCATTTACTACTCCATCCCAACACTTGCAACAGTATCTGGAACAAAGCTGACTGTCTTTCACATTGATATTTGTTGCATATGGTATTTACTATGCACCAACGACTCCATAGTTTATCTGTCACTTGAGTGTCAGTTCACCTTACAGAAATAACTGTAGTAATCCACTTCTGTATTTCTGCATCTAGGATAATGTATAATACATGGAAATTTTACCATACATTTTTATTAAATGAATTAATCTACTCATGGTGGCTCCCAATCCGGTTTGGACTGGAATTCTCAATAAAATTGAGAAATTTCTTGCCTGCTGAGTCTTTTCAACTATTGTATTTCTAGTATCATTCACTCAGCTGCAGCGATGCATTGAGATACTAAAAAGATAAGCTCTGTAGTTAAATAGACATGGCTTCAAAACTCACGGCCATGATTTACTGTTTCTGCAAGCATGGCTATCTCCCCTAATTTCTCTTAAGCTTGCTTTTTTCATTTTTAAACTCAGTTGAGCAGCCATGTGTGTTTTGTTGGCTTAGTCTATGTATTAAATAAGGCTATATATTGTGGTACACTAGGCATAGCAAACTCTTAGTAAATAAATGTTCATAGCATATATTTTAAAAATACTTGAAAGTTTTACTGCATGATTCTAACATCTCCTGTCCAGGTTTTCAGAAAAAACAAATGCTCACCCGTCAACAAATGTTCCAGTATCAACTTGGCTTCAAAGTTGCATACTCTACCTGGGATGTGTTTACTGTAGATGTGTGAAGTGGTAATAGTGAAAGGTGGGGGCTGGGCAGCTTAGCCTTCACTCTGTTCTGGTGTGGCATGAAAATAATCATGGATTACTTCTATGACCTCTGCTTTATCCTTTAATCTGATCACCACAATTATCTACAACCCAGAGCTAATGAGGATATGCAGAATGATTCCATTTAGAGAGTTTGGACCCATTTCCTGGTTGCTTCCTAGTAATGCCTCTCTTGTTTCTAGGCTATTTAAAATCCCTTGCAAGAGAATGGAATATTCGTTGCAACCAGTGACAATCCACCTACTTTCCTCTGGGGGCCAGAGCCTTTTGCATGATGCCCCTTTTGTATTTAACACACTCTCACAGCTGCAGGAAAGCCAGACAGAAATATCTCCCAGGCTCCTGTGGATGATTGGTTTACACCCAAATCACAAAATCTGATTATAACTTCATAAATGTCTCTTCTTGCAAAGAGAGAGGCCCATATTATTAATGATCATAAAATTAAATTACCCGGTGCATTTCTATTTTAAAAGAAATACCGATTCATGTTCACTAGTCAGCCTGTATAGTGTAGATATATATAAACAAAATGTGTGTGTCTGTGTGGTGGTGGGCTACCACCATGTTATTTATTCAGTTCCAAAACAATTTCCACACACCATATGGCAAGATTTTATTTTTTTCACTCTCAAAGCTTTTTTTTTTCACAGATGTAATTATAATTCTTTTCACCTTCCCAGAGGGAATATCTTGAGTATCGTAAAGATAGTGTGAAACTTAAAACCTTAACACAAATTTGTCCCTGTGGCAATTAGTTACCTCTTTTATTGTCAAGTTCAACCTCTGGCTGATGGAGAGTTTGTTCTTCATAACATCAGGGCTGAGATTTTCTCAGAAGACAGTTATTAATGATTGGTCAAATTATGATATTAATGAAGGTCAAATGTTATCATGATCAAATTTTCACCTGTAATCCCATATCCCTGGTAAGAGCTTGCTTTAGCTGGATCAGTACACTATGTTGTCATCTGAAACATGTTCCAACATTTTTAGATTTCTGGCTTCTTTATTATCTTTAGAGTGATCTTCAGCCCCATTTGATTGGTGTCTTTAGCAACTTTTCCAGCCCACATTTTATTTAGAGAGATCTTTGCACATAGATTTCATTTGTTTCATATAGTGCTGAACAAGGAATTGAACATGACATTAAATACTTATATTAACTTCTTTGGGCTTCTATAAGAAAATATCACAAATAGGGCAGGTTATACAAAGTTAACATTTCACTGTCCGAAGCCTAAGAAATCCAAGCTCAAGGAACAAATAATATTAGGTGTAATGTCAAGTAAAGGCTGGTTTTCTGGTTCATCAATGGTATCACATCTCTATAAACTTATATAATAAAAAAACCCAAATAATTATCTGATGTCTTATATGAAGGAACACTTGCCACTCATGACAGTCTTACACTCGCTGCATGATTGCTTCAGAAATGCCACACACTTAGATATTTGCATTCTGGATGTTTCAATATCTTAATTTTGAGAAGATACAAATACTCAAAATGTAACACTTATTGGTTCAACGCCTCTGGTGCATACAAGTATTAACAAGGGCTAACTTCTCTCCACTCACTCCACTCCACTCCTATACAGTATGGTCACCCACTCTAAAGGAAAAAGACCCCTTTCTTCTAACTTTCCAACACTGGTTTTATGTGAAGCTTTGCATTAACTACTTTGTGTTTTTGACCTCACTTATGTGTATCTTAACTCGATTATGTAAATGCTACTTTTATAGATTGACACAGACACAAACTGAAGCTCAGGGTGCTTAATTGCTATGTTCAAAACCGTAAGTGGCTTCTCTATCATAAAGTCATGAAGATGACAGACACAGTGACTTGGTACCAGATATATCTCACAGTGACTGCAATATTATTATAAAAGGTAACCATTACTGTGTTAGAAATATTTCCACTGTGAAAAAAAGGATATGAAAGAATCAAATATAAAAGTTTGAAGTAAAGGTTAATTTTGGTTCTTAGGGTCAAGAGTATAGTCAGCTTGTGATGAGAAAAATTGCTATGATGGGAAGTGGAGATAGAGACAGACAGACAGAAACACACACACACACACACACACACACACACACACACACACACACAGAGAGAGAGAGAGAGAGAGAGAGAGAGAGAGAGAGACAGAGACAGAGACAGAGACAGAGACAGAGACAGAGACAGAGACAGAGAGAATAAAAACGAATCACAATGACTCACTGATCCCTTCAAAAGCACATCCTCTCCCACTATATCTTTGGCAATCCCATAATGGTATAGCAGGATGGTGACCAAGTCTTTGCCATATGAGCCTTTGGGGAACACTACAGCTTCCACTATAAACTGACTTCTTTTAAAAGTGAGAAACTTGGGCTCAGCAAGCATAAAGAATGCACGCTTGAGTTGCCACAGCACACAAGTGTGCTCTTCATCAGTTCTTATTCAGTTCACCACCTAAAATACGCATCGTGTCACAATCCTTCTGAGTTTTAAAACATAGGAACTTACCCTCCATTTATAGCCTTGTTTCTATGGGGTGATATGTTCCAGACTCTAAACAGCTGAGCTGCACAGGCACTTTTGGCACCCTAACCTGTTTGTGTGTTGAACACTCTCTGTAACTTCCACACTGATCGCGTGCGTCTGGCAAGAACAAGACTGTCTTGTGATTTACCAGATGGCAATTCTGTTCTCCAGCTGGATTGGGATTCCCAGGGGGCTCATTCCTTCCTGAAGGATTCCAGCAGTGCCACCCTGCACTGCTTCTCCACCACCGTACACGGGTCTTTGTGAGCCCCAGACCCAGGCCATTTTGTTCTAAATGAACGAGGGAGAACACAGGTCTAAAAGGTCCTGGGATTGATGTGCTCCTCCAACACCGCCTCAGTGGACAAGATCTGGACAAGATCTGGATCCACTGCTGTATATATCCTTGGAAGTTTCATAGACATAGACCTTTAGGTCTAGAAAGTACAAGAAATTATTGTTTGTGGAAGTCATTCATGGCAGGACTAAGGTAAAAGCTTTTTAATAATCCAAGGGCAACTTCCAGAAATACAGACCTACATATTATTACTCTGGGCACACACAGTGTATGTGCATATAAGCATATAATTAAAACATTATTATATTTAAATCATACTTTTATATGGAATTATAGTAAAATTCCTCTGTCTGTCTGTCTCTCCGTCTCTGTCTCCATCTCCGTCTCTGTCTCCGTCTGTCTGTCTGTGTCTGTCTGTCTGTCTGTCTGTCTGTCTGTCTGTCTCTCTCTCTCTCTCTCTCTCTCTCTCTCTCTCTCTCTCTGTATGTGTGCGTATCTGTGTCTGTGTGCAAGTGTACAGGCCAGCAGTCTATATAGAGTACTCTCCTCGATCTGATTCACTTCTCTGCCCTATATCTTGAGACAAGACTTTTTTTTAAAAAATTATTTATTTTAATTTCTTTATTTACTTTACATCTCCATGGTAGCCTCCTCCCTCCTCTCCTCCTGGTTCCATCCTCCCTCCTTCTTCTCCCAGCCTCCCTTCCTGCTTACTCAGATAAGGGGAGACTCCCTTCTCTTCCACCCCTGCTCATCAAGTCCTATCAGGATTGAATGTGTCCTTTTCCCCTGTGGCTTGGCAAGGCAATCTCATCAGAGGGAACTGATTGAAAAGCAGGTAACAGAGATAGCCTCCACTCCCTTTACTAGAGGACCCATATAAAACCTGAGCTGCCCATCTCAAACATCTTTGTAGGGGGTCCATGTCCAGTCCATGCAAGGTCCTTGGTTGGTGGTTCAGTCTCAACAATCCCCCTGGTCCCTGGTTAGTTGGCTGTGTTGGTCTTCTTGTGAAGCTCCTGTCACCTCCAGGTCCTTTTCTCCTTCAGCCCAATATTTGGCTGCCTCAGCATCTGCTTTGAGGTGCTTCTGGGCAGAGTCTCTTACAGGACAGCTCTGTTAGGTTCTGAGACAGGACCTCTCATTGAACCTAGAGCTCAGTAATTGGGTTAGGCCAACTAGCCAGAAAGCTTCAGGAATCTTTCTGTTTCTGCATCCCAGGACTACGAGTTCAGGTTTACCAATTTTTTCATTAATTAATTTACTTATTCATTAATGGCCTGATATCAGCCCCTTCCCTCCTCTTCTCCGTGTCCCACCCTCATACGCTCTTCCCCCATTTCCTCCTCTTCTTCTCTGTGATGAGGAGCCCCTCCCCCATGGGTAGCAATTCATCCTGGCACATCAAGTCACAGCAGAACTAGGTGCATCCTCTCCCACTGAGGCCAGACAAGGCAGTCCAACTATGGGAAAGTCATCCAAAGGCAGGCAACAGAGTCAGAGACAGGTACACTCCAATTGTTAAGGCATCCACATGAAGAGCAATGTGCATATCTGCTACATGTGTGTACCAGGCTTAGATCCAGCCAATGCATGCCCTTGAGTTGGTGGTTCAGTCTCTATGAGCCCTCATCATCCCAGGTTAGTTTAATCTGAAGGTCTTCTTGTGGTGTCATTGACCACTCCAGCTCTCTCAGTCCTTCCTCCCGCTCTTCCTGAAGATTCCTCAAGCTCTGCCTAATGTTTGGCTGTGAGTCTCTCCATCTGTTTCCATCAGCTTCTGGGTGAAGCCACTCAGAAGACAGTTATGATAGGCTCCTGTCTGCAAGCATAGGAGAGAGTCATTAATATTGCCAGGGGCTGGCTCTCCCCCATGGAGTGTGAGGTTTTTACAGGAGTGCTGGGGCTCCAAACTCAGACCTTCATCATATTTAGGTAAGATTTTATTGATTAAGACCTCTCTCCAGCTTCCAATAATATTTGATTTTACTTTTTTGTATTTTCTCTTCTTTTTCCATTTTAATACAGACCAATTAAATTCTTTTCATTTCTTTGCACTAAAAAAAAAATGCCTTTTACAATATTTCAAGTTGTTGCTATAACCTGCAGTTGGTGAACCAGGTTTCTTAGGGCCACTGTTTCAACTCTAGCCACTCATCCTCAGTTTCCTAATTTTTAAAATCGGTGGTTCTATTTTTCTTATCAAACTGAGACACTTAAATAAGACATTAATTTCCAATCTTCAGTAAGTGATTGTTTACAATAAAATTATGAATTTCTATCTAAATCACCTATGTCTTTCCCTTTAAAGACAAGAAACTGAGAGTAGCTACATGTTAACATCACTTTACAGAAATCACTATAAAAAAACAATGTTTGTGACAGAGGTCCAAATTTCTGGCATAGCTTACTACTCTCAGCTACCTCAAAAGTTTGGTCTTAGAAGTCACACTAGCATTCAAAAGTACCAGTGAACAGCAAGTCCTCAGATATAACCTTCTTTATCTACCTCTATTAGGCTCCCAGAAACTCATTCTTACTGGTTTCCTACTGAGAGTCTTTTGAGAGTACTGGCATCCCAGGCGAGGACTGTGTTTTCTCACCTGTTCAGTGGAACAGCCAATAAATGACTATTGGTCAAGAAACAAGGATATGGCAATGTACAACTGGGAGCAAAAGTTTCCCCGGGGCTCTGCTTCTTAGTCCTTCCAAGTTTCTCAGAGAGATTGGCATGTCTGGATTGAGAAAACATCCAGATATTAGCTCAAGGGTTTGAGGGGAAGTTGACAACTACAAATAAAAAGTGCTTTCATCTTTTTTCCCCCCAAAGATTTAAGATGCAGTAATAATTCAGAGCTATCCAGAACCATTATATTATGAAATAACTCAGTATGTCCCACTCTGGGTCTTTGCCTAGATTGTTCATCCTCCCCAGAGCTTCATTTCTTCATTTGCCAGGGTCCAGATTTCTCCTGATACTATTGTTTTCTCTGATGTTTGTTGAAAGGCCCCAGACAGACGATATCTTGTGATAGCTGTTGTATTTGGCGTGACGCTTGCTGCTTCTTAGTGCGACATAGAAAATGACATAATTTTTTTCACCTACTAATCTTCCTCAAAGGGCAAGATTTATAATTTCTCTTTATATATTTCCTGATACCTAAAAGTACTTCTGTTTGAACAATACATTGTGAAATGGGCGTGAGTGAATAAATGAAAAAAAAAGTAGGTAGATAAAAGCCCTCAGATTGCTTAGGATAAATTATTAAAGACATGTGTGTGTGTGTGTGTGTGTGTGTGGGTGTTCCATAAGTGAGTTGTAAACCAGAGGTTCTTGCTGTTGGGTGGTCACGGCATAACCTGGTAAATGGAACACTATAGCCCCACTAGAGGAAATTCTATTTAAATTGTTCAGGGATGAGACCTGGAGCAACTGTATATTTAACATTGTCTCTCAGCTATCCTAATGGTGCAGTCATGGTTCAGAACCATTTCTCTTAGCTTTCTGATTAAAAGGTAAATGATACATGGAAGTAGCTGCCAGAGAAGCAGGCACACACTCTGTAAACGTGGCTGATAGCTGTAAATGGATATAAACACATCCTCTACTTACTTCCTCTGTGGGGTCAGGATTCTATATTATGCCTCTTTTCCTGGTGCACAGAGCTGAACCCAAGGGATCAGTTAAAGAGACGGGAGCAGGTGTTGCAGTGGGGAATATGAGACAGTGACCAATGAGCCAGCCCAGGAACTGCTTTACAGTCTCAGATGTGAAATCAAATCATTGCTGACTAGTGTACTCAGGGAAAACTTTCTGAATAAGGTTGGAAATGAGTGTGTCCTCGGTGTACAGATAGAATTTGGTGTCCTATTGAAAAAGAGGCACCATAAAAGAAAAGTACTATCATTAAAGATAGGAAGAAAGGGGAGAGCCATAACACGTCAGACACACTACTAACTATTCTGTGCTCATGATCTTACTTAAGAGTCATGGGAACTGTTCACTATCCCCATTTTGTATGTGATGGGAGGTGGTTCAGACAGTCAACAACAGGAAGTCACATACTAGTGGTGCTGAGATCTTAATGGGGCTTGAACTGAGCTGTTGCCTGCTGGGGAAAAATGGAAAGGCAAGCAAACTACACAGTAGATGACAATGGAGAGGGAAAATGAGGTGGATCCATCACTGGGATATGTTTATTCTAGAACGCATATGGTAGTAGATCTCTAGTTCTGGAAGTTTATTTTGTGGGCCACAGGGAGTCATGAATTTTTGAGTGACATGATAGATGTGACTAAAAGAGCAGCGAGGCAAGAGCTAACGAGGTTGACAGGAAACCTGGGGCAAGTTGTTTAATCCATAACTGGCCTAATGAGAAAATTGATTTTGCCATTCCTAAATTATTCCTGATGGGGATCAAACCCAACAATTCAACATTTTAGAAAAATCTTGCCAGCATCAGCATAAACAGAATTGGCAATCTCTCTTTGCTTTTCCTCTTGGGAGCCTTCACCAGGAAGGTTTTACTGAACATCTACTACCTGTGTGCATGAGTAGTTGTACTCTAAACTGCAGAAAAGCATCTGAATAATGCTTTCCCTGCATCACTCCCTCCACATATGGTACCCTTCGATCCAGAACAAAACCCAAAGCATCAGAAGCTTTCTCTCATCACCCAGTTCGCTTTGTGCTGAGCTCAAAATACTTAGAATTCCCTTAGCATTCCTAACTTTGTCTTACTTTCCAAGCCACTTTCATCCTTTGTCTTTTTTTTCCTTTGAACTACATCCAGTTTATCACTTTTTTCCCCTTTTCTTTCTGGTAACATGATGCTCAAAATTGAACATAGCCGTCCAATTAAGTCTTAACCACAGCCAACTAGGGCATCATAATTGTCTAGGTTGTTTTACATGGCGAAGTCTTATTAATAGGTAGATGGGGAGTGGGGTGTGTGTATAAGTCTCTTTTGAAGCTATACTTGAAAAGATAGGTGGCAGAAACTAATAAACTCAACAAGCTGCATTGAAAAAACATTCTTATTTAATTTGTGAATGTGTTTTATTTGAGAAGATTTTGTATTCACTTATGCTATTACCTTGAAATGCTCATATACTCCAGGTAAAATAATTTTTATATGTTTTTACTTAAGTACATTGTACCTGAGATGAATCCTGTTATCTGAGTCAGGGTTTAATGTTTTAAAGTTCTGAAGCTGGTGAATCTGAAGATATTCCCTGCATCATAATTGTGTACACACACACACACACACACACACACACACAGAGAGAGAGAGAGAGAGAGAGAGAGAGAGAGAGAGAGAGAGAGAGAGAGAGAGAGAGAGAGAGAGAGAGAGAGCAGAACTCTTCATGTCCTGTTTGAGATTCTAAAAACAGACAATTTATTTTTAGGTGGACTGGGAAGAAAGGGAAAGACTGAGAAGGGAGGTGTTGGCTTGAATGACGGAAATACCATATGGAGGTTTGGCTGCAAGGGGAAGAGAAACCCTAGAAGGAAGGGGAGACGAAACACCAAGGCTGAGAAGGGGCCAGCACATGCCAGAAGATGCAGTCTGCTGTAAACTCATACTGAGCCGAGAGGTGGCAAGATAAAGTGCTCCTAGGATAAAAAGACAACTATGAAATGCTTTATAAATTGTAGTATAGAATATATAGCATAAATGTGCCACTTTAACCATTTTTTAGTATCGCCTTTGATAAAACTGAGGATATTTTCATATCATTGTACTAACACGACTATCCATCTTTAAGGGTCTTTTTCATCTTTTCCAACTGAAATTCTGTGTCCATTAAATAATTCCCCATCTACACTCTCCCTACTCTCTAGTAGCCACTATTATGCAGAAGACAAGGAAACATGCAAACAAGAAAAGGTTTTCTATCAGGGCTCAGGTGATCACAACAATTTTACAAGACATCTTCTAGGCACTCCCCTGTCACCATTTGCTCCACCCAAAAGTTCAGCCTTTTGCTTTATGGTGTCTGTAATTCTTTAGTTCTCTCTTGTCTGTCCAAGCCGATTGGGATGGTTCTGATGACTGGAAGACATAAGTGCTTCCTTTCATATGCTCATGTAGCATATGAATACCCTGTAGCACTGGGTATTACAGTTAACTTTACTTAGGTGTTTCCTGTTTGTTAGGAACACTAACAGTTCACAACTACCTCTAGGATACTTTCAGCAATCTTACAAAGGAGGTAGTGTTCAACCTGGCTCTTGGCAATTTAAACAGTTTGTTCAGAATCAAGTAGGGGAAACAAGAAATTCAATTAAAAAACAACTTGTTTCCTGATGACAAGCAAACAATAGCAACAAATCATCTACAAAGAATCAGGGCTCACTTTAACCATTTTGGATCATCTGGGGCAGATGGTGCCACTGATGAGGAGTGACTAAGCCATCTAACTGAACCAGAGAAAAGAAAGACACTCACTTTTTGGAAATGGTCTTCCAGGGTGTCCAGCGTGCTTTGAATGGAGATGAACTTTTATGTGTTTGATGCAACTTTCTCTAACTTATCTAACCCTTAAGTGCTTAGAGGTTTACAAGCATCAGTGTGATCGGTGGTATACATGTACTAGGCTTTATTCTACTGAGTGGAAGTAGCATTTGGAGGAAGCATCAAATGAAGATCCAAGGGTTAATTAAGCTCTCTCTTGGTTACATAGAGACTAATAGCCAGTTTCCATTGCCAAATAGGTCTCAGTTGCCAGTCTCTGTAGTAATGAACATTAGGTAGCACATTCAACTTCTTGTCAGCTTGTGAAATATTACATCTCCTAGATTTACTAATTCATTTTTGGGTAAGTAACCCTACTTCACTGAGCTGTACAACTATATACAGTATGTATCTCTTCCCTACTCATCAATCTATTCTGCTAAAAAGAAAAAAGGCCCTTGACTTTTAAATCCACATCTGCCTGATTTTTTTTTCATTCTTGATGCACATCTGAGAGTAGAATGAGAATGTATTTTTTTTCATTTTTTCTCCTTTATTAATTTATTCTTGTTACATCTCAATGGTTATCCCATCCCTTGTATCCTCCCATTCTTCCCTCCCTCCCATTTTCCCCTTATTCCCCTCCCCTATGACTGTTCCTGAGGGGGATTTCCTCACCCTGTATATGCTGATAGGGTATCTTTAATATTATTAAAGGGCTCAAAATCTCTGTAATCGTCATTCCTTGATCCTGTTAAATATTCTAAATTTTTTTAAAACATGTTTGACTGGCCTAATCATGGGCTGATGTGCATCTCTAGATTTCTCTATGCACTTTCTGCAGAGAGAGCAGAGAGGAGGAACTGAGTTCCCGAGAGACATTTACTTCTCCTGTTAATTCTACTTTTATTCACTCCAAGTTGAAGCAATCCAGCTTAGAAAATCGACTTGATTGATACTTGGTAACTTATCAGAAAGAAATCTCAGTTATTTGTTTGAAGAAATTTTTACCATGTTTTGCATAAAGGCATTGTATTATACATATTTTTCTGTGAATATGAAAATCAGTATAAGCACATTGTGATAAAATGATAATTTATGTAATTATTAAATTTAGGTTCCAGATTTGACATAGAAATGTAATGAAACTAACTACATAAAGACCACAGCTACCTATAAATGAGGTTAGAATGACTGAGGGAAAAAAACTGGCTGATTTACTAGGCTAGTGAGATATTGAATCATTTTTTCCCAGTTAGTTTCTATTCTGCTAATTACAAATATGCACTCATGTGCATAGATACATGACAAAGGAAATCATGTTCTGTATGGTAGATTAAGCACTGACTTTGGATCAGCCAAATCTAGGTTCAGATCTTGCATCTTTTTTCTTGCATCTTTGTAGAATATTTTGGGCAAACATGCTGTCAGTATATGGTAAGTGGAAAGTGTGTCCTAGTCTTTTCTTACAATTAAAGAAATTAAATGAAAGTACCAAATAATTGCAAAACTCCCCAGCACTGTAGTAAGAGTTCAACCTTTCTCACTGGTCCTTGTTTCACCTCACTGTGTTCTAGATTTTGTAATTGACACTTCAGCATCATGACTTATTTTGGATCCCAGTTTTTCTAAGTTCTACCTCTGGTTGAAGAGGAGACCCTTCTCAACTCCTCTTATTAAATGTTAAAATATACTTTGTTAGTAAGCAGCATTCTCCCTTGCCACTTTTTTCCATGTCTGAGTCCAGAACTTGCTGATAAAGGGACATCTGTCAAAGGAATGAACACTAGGCTATTAGCTTTACTCCTCACAGTTGTTTGTAGAATCACCAAAGGTAGAATCACAGTACTCATCTTTTCTAGGCTTCCTCTCCTAGACACTGTAGCTGCCTGAACTTAGGATTTACTGCCTGCATGGAGAGGGCAGATATCACTGAAAGAACAGAACCCTTATACCCAGTTCTCTTCCCCAAACACACCCTTGAAGAGAGTGGCACTGTACACAGTGCTTTTTATACAGTAGCTTTCATATGACTCAGTAAATCTTCTGCTGAAAGATTCAGCCTGTGGTTTTCATGGACACATTGTCAGATTATGTGGCCATATAAAAAGGAAGGTACCAAGAGATGGGGTCCCAGAGACAGACTCAAAATCTAGACAAAGGCTATGGCTATGGTTTAGTCAACAAAGTGCTTTCCCTACGAATCTAAGTACCTAAGTTCCATTCACAGAATCCACATGAAAGCATTGGTTGCAGAGAATCCCAGTGTTGGCAGGAAGAGATAGGATGCCTGGGTATCCTGGCAAGTCTATATGACTGGTGAACACCAGAGCAGTAAGAAACCGTGTATCACAAAAAGAGGGGGTAGGTAGCTGGAGTGACAGCTTAGCAGTTAAGAGCTTTCACTGCTTTTGCAGAAGATCAGAGTTCACTCTCCAGCACCACCAGGTAATTCACAACCACCTGAAACTCAAGTTCCAGAGGATCAAATGCCTCTTCTGGTATCCATGGTTATTTAAGTGTATATGATGCACATACAGTACTCAGTCTACACAGAAACAAATGAAATTTAAAAATAAAATAAGTCTTAAAAACTAAATTAAATAAGAAACGTGGAGAAGAGGAAGACAGACAGACACACAGGACTGAAACTTGACTTCTAAATGCATGCATACACATATGCATGTGCATCTACATACACATTCACCCATGAACTTGCATGCACACATGTACACACACACGCACACGCACGCGCGCGCGCACACACACACACACACACACACACACACACACACACACACACACACACACAAACACCACTCACAATAAGATAGTCTGTATATGAATCCCAGTTCTATCAGTTTGGTTGCACGACCTTGGGTCATTTACTTAACCTCTATATAGCTTAGCTTCTCCACCTATATAATGGGATAGGAACAAAGACTCCTCATAGAGACTTTATGAGGATTAAACAAGCCAATATTTGTAAAGCACTTAGAGCAGTGCTGACACATAGTAAAAATGTTTGCTAAACATAAATAAGTAATGAAGTTCTAAACATTAATGAAAGGGTCTCCCCACTCTACCAGCTCAAAGAATTTAGGGCACAGTGATGACATGTTGGTCCATCATTATTAATGAGCATATTAGTAGATTCCTCATTTCTTTCAAACATTCCATCTTTTCACTTTTTGTTAGAAAAATTAGCTTATGCCTGGTGAAAGAAGAGATTCTGTTATAAACTGCAGAAATTTAGTCTTCAGATCTACAGCTTTCTTTATCCCTCCTACGATCCTAAATTTCTTGGTTAAATTCCCAGCAAGATGAGGATTATTTATAATTTGGCCCTAACTGCAACACAGCAGGGGAACATGTTAATGAGTTCATTAATTAATTAGCTTGAATTTGCATAGTACTTTAGCATTTGCAAAACCCTTTTCACATTCATTATTTCATTTTGTGATCACAACATCCCAGTGAGGAACAAGGCAAGGGTTATCCAGATTTTCAGACAAGTAGATCTGTGGATCTAACTTATCTGCCCTCTAATAAATGCTTGGTGGGCATGATCAAACCTAGCCCTCTTTTCATTTTAGCAAGGGACTCTGGAGTCTTGCAGACACTCCTTTAAATCCAATATCCAATCTATCTTACCCATGGGATCCCATTGAAGTTATTCAGGCCTTGTGATCATGAGTTTCCTAAGTTTTAATACAAAGATAAAAGTAGCACCATTATTATTAAGACTGTTGTTCATACTAACCAACATTATACAGACACATCACATACTGCAATGGCTTTAACAATGCAATTATTATAATAATAAAATGTTGTAATACATTTTTATTAGCTACAGACATGGAATGTAGACTATGGAAGCAACCCATGTGATGAACAGTGGGAGAAGAAGGGAGTGAGTTGAATACCCATTATTCAGCAGAGGTATTAGGGAAGTTTTCTAGGAAACACTGGGACTTAATTTTACAGGTGAATATAGGAGTTACCAGGGAGAACTAGGTAAAAGAAAAAAAGCACAATGACTAAAAATAGCACATGTTACAATGGGGGTGAAGAATTTAATGCTGTTAAGAAAAGAACTACCTCTTTGGAGAATTGATAAAGGGTACCAAGGAGTTTTGAGGGTTTGGGGTATGTCAACATAAAGATAGTATAGGATACCCATTGTTTGAAGTGGTGGGAGGCACACTGGCATATGTATTGTTTGAAAAACGAACCCTGAGATTGGAGGATGGTAGTGTGTGTGCATAATGATGCCATATGGCACCTTGTAAAAGATGTAGTGGTAGAAATATAAGCATGGGGTGGATCAACTTTTCTATCACCCTGGAGGTTATATTTAGAAATCTGTACAAGTGTAGGTTTGTATGAAATTTCAGTCAACTTTATTCCACTGATATTTCTCCTTGGGCCTCTGACCTTCTACACATGTGAACTCTGACATGTGTTCTAAGCAATCTGAATATTCAGACAGACATAATATCTTCATCACTGTCAGACACAAGGTCATCAGAAACCATGTAACCCATTGTCTCCTATAGTACAAAACTGTACTTGGTGAAACATTTGGAAAGGCCGTTTTGATGGTATATTTTAAATATCCACTTGACTGGGCTAAGTGATGTCCAAACTACCGGCAAGACAGTACTTGTATGTGTGTCTCTGGAGGGTTTTCTTTTTATTTACTAGAAGACATCATCATTTGAGTTGGAAGATTAAGTAGAGTAGACTACCTTCACTGGCATATGCAGATATCCCCTAACCTGGTAAGATCTCAGCTTGAATGAAAATGCAGAATAAGAAGAATTATCTGTACATACTTAAACATACCATGCATTTTCTGTCACTCTCAATATTGAGTTCCTAGTCTCTGACATCCCCTGTTTTAAGGCCTTCAGACTTGAACTATACTGCAAGTTTTCTAGTTCTTTCAGGCTGCAGGCAGCATATTGTGGAATTTTTTAAGCTCCTTGTTCATATGAGCCAATTCCTAGAATAAATCTCTCTCTCATTCTCTCCAAACCGTGCGTGAGAGCATATATAAGTGTATGCACACACTCATATTTCCAACAGCCACAATTCACATTGGAATATTAAAGGATTCACAGAAAGAACATCAGAAGCATTAAAGAAATATCATTGCCCCAAACTAATCGGCCACTGAAACATCATTATTTTTCTTAAGGTAGACTCCTTTTCACATCCTACTTTGAGACCATCTGTTCAATCTGGCCTCCTGTCATCAGGTGAGGCCTGTGAGTTTGCCTGAGCTTAAGAAGCAGCCTTCCTTGCAGCTCTGAGTGGAACATAAGATCAACATTTGAATCCTTTTGTTTTTGTAAAAATATTTTAACTTTTGAGTCTCCATTATAGAGATGGATTCAAGAGAGCTTGGGGACATGTGAGAACATAGCTATCTATAAGTTTTGACATTATGAGTCACTAGGGAGTTTTTCTCACTCTAAGTACCCCAAAGCACTAGGAATCTTTTGTTATAAAATGTCTTGAGTAGTGAGGACTTTATTTCTGTCTCGTTTGTTTATTGGCATCTTAGATTTGTAATGTTTGTTTTGTCAAAACAAATTATTCCTTAAAAAAATAATATTGCTCTGATGTTCTCTTGGAATGCTATGTTATTTAGTTGTGTTTTAATAAGTTCCAAGTAAGTAGTAAAAGTCAATAGTTTCTTCTTTGTATAGACAATGGTAACAGAAGGTTACTACATTTACTAATTCGAATCCAGTAAGCACAACTGGGGCTTCAGTAGTCTAGAAGAGACAGGCTTGAGGCTCATCAAGTCATTCTTCTTAGGATATGAAAGGAGAATACATATCTCTACATCCTTTAAAATTAATTTAGTGACTTGGGACATAGATTTCATCAATAAATTATGAATGAAGTGATAATACTAACCTTCCTGTTCTTGGGTCATAAAGATACTGTGTTAAAGATGGGGCCATTCCTGGGAATAGGAGACTATTTGAGAGTCAGTTATGAATCTCACCACCATGCCATCTCCTCAGTCTACCTATATATTCTATGGCAGAAAAAGACAGAAACATTTGAAATGGAAAACCACTTAATTGAGATGTTTTTCTCTTACTTTTTTCTAGCCTATATTAACTAATAAAAACATGCCGCTGACATTATTTTCTCCAAATGTATTTAAATATTGCCTATTGGAATGAAGATTGATTTATCATTTTGTATAGTAGCTTACAAAGACAATTTCACGTGTCTTGTTTCCTTTAATTTGCCCAATATCTCATGAGGAATGTCAGTAAAGTATTTTCCGAGATCAGTGTGTAACCACCAGTTGCATGGCTCAAAAAGTGTCTGTAATAATTAATGGTGCTGGTGTCTCATATGAGTTCCAAGATTTGGATTTCTATCTCCAGCTCTGCCATTTTCTTTTATCATGAACCTTCTGTAAATTGCCATTGGGATATCATGGAGCAAAATAAGCTAGGATATCGAATTCAACTCACTTCAAATCAACTGTATTGTGAAGCTAGGAGAAAGTTAATAACTAAAACTCTGAAGCTGGTACTAGATCCTGATGAAAGAGCAAAGTCCTACAGTTGTTATTTTGCAGTCATGATATTTCCATATTATTTCTATCATACATTTTGGAGATAACTCAATTGACTAGAAGAAGCATTTTTGTCTTAAAGATGAATATAATTAGGTACTGTATTATTGCTAGAGAACACAAATGTTGTTGATCATGTAAGGTGTTTTTTTTTTTAGTATGTTTACTCCTTTGTGTTATTTCTGTCTGTCTTCAAATTTTATAAATATTGAAGCAGATGAGACATTCTTATAGCTGTTACATCTATTTCATACCATCAATATATCAGTTCACCACATCTCTGTTACATGTATTTGAATTGATAAACATTAGCGTTTGCCATAATGAAAATCTATTATTGATGAATTCTATTAAGTTTTGTTTATCTGAAATTGTCTTTGTTTTGCTTTCATTTCCAGCAGGTACATAATTTTGTTGACAGTCATTTTCTCTCAGACTTTGAAGGTATCACCTAATTTTCTTCTAGCCTCAGTGATGTTTGGTGAAATGTGATATATAATGCCTACTGTCTTTCCTTTGAAGATAAAACTCATTTTCCTGTTCAGTTGCTTTTGTTTTCCTATTTTCCCTTGTGTTTCTTATGTAATGGTTTCCTTGTGTCTGCACTCATGGGCTTTGCTGTGATTCTCAACTTTGAGACTGTGTAATTCATCAGAAAGTTATTTCCTTTTCCTATCTTTTATTAATTATTTATTCTACATCCTGGTTATAGCCTCACCCTCCACTCATCTTGGTCCCACTCTCCCTTCCTGTTTCCTCTGTATCCCCTCCCTTACTTCTCAGATAAGGGGAAACCAAGCCACCCACCTAAGCCACCATATCAACTTGCATCAGGACTGAGGGCATCCTCTTCCCTGTGGCCTGAGGATGTAGCCTTGTCAAGAGAAAGTGGCCAAAAAGGAGGCAAAAGAATCTATGTCAGTCAGCCACATTCTCCTTCCTAGGGGATATATATGAGAACTGAGCTGCCCAATGTTACATGTGTGTAGGAGGCTTAGGTCCAGTTCATGCATGGTCCTCGGTTGGAGCTTTAATCTTCATGGGATCCCTGCTAACTGGTTAGTTCACTCTGTTGGTCTTCTTGTGGGAGTCCTGTTCCCTCTGAGTCTTTCTGTCCTTCCCACTTCTCTTCTATAAAACTCCCCATGTTCCACCCAAAAGTTGGCTGTGCATCTCTGCATCTGTTTCCATCAGCTGCTGTGTGAAGCCACTCAGAGGAAAGCTATGCTAGGCTCCTGTCTTCAAGCATAGCAGAGTATCATTCTTAGTGTAAGTGTTGGCTGTCTTGCATGGGGTGGGACTCAGGATGGGCCATGCATTCTTGGACATTTCCTCAATCTGTATTTTATTTATTTATTTATTTATTTATTTATTTATTTATTTATTTATTTATACTGTAGCCTAGGTAAGTTTGGATCAAAGTTTTTGTGGTTTGGTTGGTGTTCCCCTCCTTCCACTAGGAGGCCTGTCTAGTTAAAGGGTGGCGTCTTCAGTTTCCATGACTCCTGCTACTTGGAGTCTCAGGTAGAGTCACCCTCATGTCCTCCCAGGAACCTACCCTGTTGTAGATCTCCAGTTTGTCACAGAGACGACCCCACCCAAGGTTTCTCTACTCTAATAGAGCTCTCTGTTCTCCCACCCGTGCTCTCCTCAGGTCTGATATTGACCCTCACATCTCTCCATGCTCCCTCTCTCACTCTGTTCCCTCTCTTTAACCTGCTGTCTATTCTACTTCCACTTCTGAATGAAATTTAAGCATCCTCCCTTAGGTCCTCCTAGTTGTTTAATCTTCTTTTGGTCTGTGGATTGTAGTATGGTTATCATGTACTAAATAGCTAAAATACACTTATAAGAACATACCAGGTGTGTCTTGCAACAACTTAGCCCCTCAGCCAAAGAATGGATAAAGAAATGGTAGTACATTTACACAATGGAATACTACTCAAGTATTAAAAACAAGGAAATCTTGAAATTTGCTGGCAAATGGATGGAACTAGAGAAAGATCACCCCAAGTGAGGTAACCTAGACCAATCAGAAGGTTCTTTAGAATTATCTTCAAGTATCATTTTTCTATTATTTTCTTTCATTCCAGATAAATGTATAGACAGAGTTTTTGTTTGTTTTAAATGCCTTTCACAGTTTATCATTGAGTTTTATCTTTTTCTTTTTTTCTTTCTTTCTTTCTTTTTTTTTCCTTTTTCACCTGTCTTGAAGTGTTTTCTTTCTCTGTGGCTAAGGTTAGTTATTCTGATATACCTTTTCAATTTTTCTTGTGTTCTCTCTAATATGAATACTTCTGTTGTATTCTAGTTTTATCTATGACATACTTACATTACATGATTTCTATTTTATGTCCTTTCCTGGCATTTAGCTGTCAGCTAAAACTATTTCTTGGATATACTAGCTCTGTAGACAAAACATTGTCCTTTAATGGATTAGTGGTTGTTATTCAAAATCAAATAATACAGAGCTGACTTGAAACTGGTCATTAGTACTTTTAACACTTCTTATACATTTGCTCATCTTTATTTTTAGAATAAAGTCTTTCAGCAACCCCAAGAGAAATGCCCTCCTTCCTCTGGATTTGACCTCCAACTTTAATTATCTCATTCTTAGAGTTTTCCTCTATTCAGCCCTTGTTCTCTGAACTACCACTTTATGAGCAGACATTCAGCCACCCATGCACCCTTTAAATCATCAGATGCCTGTAGGGCAAAGCAACACTGAACATTAAGCTCATTTCTTCTCTCTCTCTCTCTCTCTCTCTCTCTCTCTCTCTCTCTCTCTCTCTCTCTCATATTCATGTTTCAGGTCTCAGTAGCTCTTGAAGGTATTCATTATTATGATTGTTTTCATAAGGGTTCTAGTGGACATGATTTCAAGTTGTTCCTCATGGAATTCCTGGTCAGAGATAAATAAGCCAGAAGTCGAGTTTCCATCCTGAGCAATTTCTGGTAAAAATCTTAAGATTCCCTTTTTCTAGTCTTTTTCCTCTCAGAGTCATGTTGTATTTAAATGTAAATGCGATTCTTCATGCAGAATTGGGCAGTTATGGCCTTAGAATAGAATTTCTAAGAATTGGTATAATTAAGGGAATGTATCTGGTTTCTAAAGTTGCAAGAACATATCATGGTACTGAAAAATGTGTTGCAAATCTGGAAATGGAAACCTGTGCTGGGGAATGGACAAGAGAGTGCTCAGCAATGGAATCTTGTACTGGGAGAATTCCTTCTCTATTTAGAACCACCCCTTACTAGCCAAGCAGAGTCAGAGCTGCATTTTCATTTGTTAAAGAGACACAAGAAACACTCACTGGGAAACAGATATATTTGGAATATTAATACCACTCATAATGGACTATCAATATGGAAATACAACCTACTGAGTGTGCACAATGCTGCCTTGATGTAAATTTCTAGGACTGACCACCCAGTATTGAACCTTCAAAGGCTCCACAAAAATATGAAGAGTAACAGATAATCAAAAGTGTTAAGAAAAGAATAAAGCCTACTACCACCTCTTTTATAAATACTCAAAGCTAATGATAGGAACACTAGTTTACAAAGTTGATAAGAACACTAATTTTGACTATTTTTCTCATACCTCAAATTAGGTTAAGGGTACCTGACCTATGATAGTTTTTAAATTCTTTTTGCAAGTAAACAAGGTTGAGATTTAGACCTTTAGCTTTTCTCCTTGTTATTAAAGTTTGAACTAGATTCTCTATGCATCACCCCAGTATAATGCTCTTGTTTAACAAATTAGGAAAGTATACTTCGTTATTTGTTGGGTTATTGCTGGAAGAAGATATTTGCAAGCAAAATAATTAATGTTTGAAAAAACTTGCAACTTAGGCATTGTTATAAAATCACCTATGTAAAAATATGTGCATTATGTTATATTTACAAAATATGCTGAAATGTAAGTGCATGCACACACACACACACACACACAGAGAGAGAGAGAGAGAGAGAGAGAGAGAGAGAGAGAGAGAGAGAGAGAGAGAGAGAGAGAGAATTTTAATTAAAAACTTTTTTGGAATTGTTGAAGGAAAATTTGAGTGAACCATCTAGAAATGGAAGTATAAAGCCTGTCTCAAATATTTCTGGAAGAAAAGAAGATACAGTTCTGTAACTTGGTGTGTGTATGTGTGTGTGTGTGTGTGTGTGTGTGTGTGTGTGTGTGTGTGTGTGTATGTGTGATGGGTTGGTTATTTGTATAATTGACTTAATGAAGGTAAATTCAACTCTTTACTACTGCATGAGCACTTCTTCTTCTTCTTTTTTTTTTCTCAAAAGTGCTTCTGTATTTACATGTCAAGAGATAATCTGTTATCATTTTTGGCCATTAATATCTAAAAGCACAGACTCTTGGGATTAAAAGATATACAATATTTAAGTCAGATGTCAAGTCTCAGCTTTGAAATTGAAACACATTACTGTCTGTGTTAATTATCAAAATTGCAGATCTGGAGAAAGTATTTTTATTTAACCAGTGCCCTATACACTTGGACCAGGAAGTGAATTAAGAGTGACTTTTCCCTTTTCTGTATTAGATTCTCTACGAAGAAAAAAAAAAGGCCTCTCATTTTTTATTTGTATCAATGATACTTCGTTGACATGCTATCTGTTGATATAGATGCAGTATCCTGGCTAATTTGGAGTCGAGTTGTTTTGTAACAATTTAGAACATAGCTTGGGAATTAGGCATTCAGCAAGCCTACATTAAAATTAATTTGATAAAGTATACATTAACATCCTTGACACTTCTCTGAGCATAGATTTTAATAGATCAGAGTATGAGGGGCATGACCAGTAAAATCAAAACCCCCTCAAAGAGATGGAGAGAGAAATTCACTATTCTACCCTCCCACACTGCAGGACTAAACCCTTTAGCTATCAGCATAGTACATCAAATTTAAGAGTCTTTAAATATTAAATATCAGTGTGCACCATAGAATGTAATAAACCCACTTTTCAAATAATGTTTCATTCCCTGACATCAAAATGTGTGAGGAGTTTTCTTTTAAATATACTGTAGAAGTTAATTAAGTTCACTCAAGTTTATTGCATGAGCTCACTAAGACTACATCGGGATATTTATGATCCACCCAGAATGCAACTCAGTGAAACTTTTGATATGTTGATAAGTGATAAGGATGTCATTTGAGGTTTATTTTTTAATAATAATTTAATTGTCATTGTAAAATGCCTCATAGTTAGGACAGATTAAATTGCCACCAAAACCATTACTAAAATTCATAACCTCTATAAATGTAAAGTGTTTGCCACTGTGTCATAAATAACAGCACTTGTTCCAGGAAAATGAGGTGCCTGAAATAAATTAAGAAAACCAAAACATATAAATGCATTAGATTGCAACAATTTCTGCTTGCTGATGGGAATACAGCTGAGTTGGGAGGCAGGTTCCTTTACTGAGCAAGGGTTACTTATGATCTCAATAAATCTTAGGTCCTGGAGGATTTTGACTAAAATTTTTTTTAACCTTATTGGCACATTTGGAGGATGCTGCTTTTTTGTTGAGAAGTAAGAGCACATGGGAACTTCAGAAGGACGTTCGTAACCATGAAGGTGACCTTGTCTAAGCATCATGGTCTTTTTGAGTTCTAAGCTCTTCATCTGCAAAATGGGACCTGATTTTTCAGTGATCTTGAAGGCAAAATGCCAATCTGTGTTTCCTCAGGAGGTCCTTCTCTATCTTTCTCACCATTAGACATGTCATCTTCCTAGTAAATATTGTTATCATTTCTTCAGTAAGCTTGGGTTGCTCTTCTCTTCCAGCCATTCTTCTAGTGACAGTTAAATGGTTCTTGTTATGTGCTGAGAGACTGAGCTTTTTCATTAGGACATCAGGCATTCAAGGCCAACACCTGTGTTGTTCACTTTTCTATCCATTGTGTATAGCATACTACGATTCATATAGTGGATGTACAAGAGCTCCTCAAGGATTAAATTGATCAGCATATTGACTGTTGAAGAATGTTGTCATAGGCT
Organism: Acomys minous; assembly: GCF_964271855.1. Taxonomy (NCBI): domain Eukaryota; kingdom Metazoa; phylum Chordata; class Mammalia; order Rodentia; family Muridae; genus Acomys; species Acomys minous. Next base: position 161,365,815 of record NC_140483.1, on the reverse strand, counting down.
TAGGGGTTATATGGAAAATACTACTGTAAAGTGGCACTTATTGGCATACAGCTATTCAGGATGAACGACAGGACTGATTTGATACAATGGATCCTTAGGGATATCTGGGGTTAGGACATTGACATAAAGAATTGGATAATTTATCCACAGATCTAGGATCTATCTAAAACATAGTGAACCTATAAGTAATGGAGCTGCCTGGAAATTCACATAGAGAAATAAACACAGAGGCCATATGTAATCTATCGTTTGTGTTAATTAGAAACTAAAATATATATAAAGAGTGCCAGAAAGGGTTCAAGGAGCTGATCACTGTAAGCATGGGCCAGTAGATAGAACTGGCAAGAAATATTACCTAATTTACATAGTGGGAAAAAAATCAACATTATATTCAGAGCTAGAAGATTTGGCTTTCAGCCCTGATTCAGCTACATTCTTGGTCTGTGGTTATAAGTCTCGGTCTCCCTGCCCCATGTCTCCCTTTTAAATAGAGTTTTGTGCTAGTACTACAGATGAAAACAAATATCACTTTAAAATAGAATGTGGAATAAAAAGTTTATGCCTCATTTGCCTTTCATGTAAAATGAGAAAGGTCTCATGAATCACTTTTTTTTTATTTCACACAAACCAACACCTATCTCTGGACGGTAGGATGGTTCCCATTGACAGAGGCATTTCTAGGTTAGAAATGGTGAGAGCTGCTGATTCTACTTCTGGGAAATTGGAACATTAGGTCATCAAAGTTGGGAGGCAAGAATGATCTAGCATTTCCAGTTGAGTTCTTATTGCCCTTAAGAAGTCAGAGCCTAACGAGAGAATGATTATATATACTTACAGGACACCCAAGATAAAGAGAGACGGAAGAAGAATGAGAAAACTCAACTTCCTAGCCCTCACAGCCAATTAGAGCACATTCCTTCATGTCTGGGCCCCTACTGTGTTTAATAACCCAGCAGGAACTAGCCTTGGAAATGCTTCACAGTTTCTGTCCAAGACATGAAATAAAACAAAAGAATCCCTATTAGTGTGTTGGAAACCCAAAGACAGTAGCCAGGAAAAATAATAAAGGGATAAAAGATCTTAGCTTTTTAATTGAGTTTTGTGATAGTACTACAATTTGATGTAAATATCACTTTAAAATAAAATACAGAACAAAATTCTAATAAAGGTGGATAGCACCACAGGGGTAGTCAGCATAGTGAGAGATCATCTGATCAGATTTTGAACGTTACTTTTTATTTGTGGGCCCTCTCCCCCACCCCTCCCCAGATTTTTAGATATTTTGGTTTAGAGTGGGATTCTTTGACTAACAGGAGCTTCAAACAGTAGGTATTGGTGTGGGCTCTATTTAGAGAGTGTTTTGAATTATTAGTCAGTTTCCCTTCCTCCCTAACCCTAGAGGAAAGGGAGTTGAGTGTCAGCACTGACTAACAAATGAAAAGAGGTAAAAAGAGTCAACAAAGATTCTAGAGCCCAAGTTAAGACAACAGGGATAGCAAAACAAACAAATATATATATATTTCCTGGGAAATTTCTGCTAGTGCTTACAGTTTCTGTAGGTAGAGATAAACCCCCATTCATATTTGTGCATGCAAACTAATTAGACAGATGTCCATGATGACTAGGTATTAATTGTTGACTATATTTTTGGTTTTGTTAGTGTTTGGTTTTAGGAAAATGGTTATTAGGAACTTAGTTTCAAATATTCAGTATGGACACCTGACATTTGAGAGTTTCTTTTATATCTTATGAGACTTTCTAATAGTCAATGGTCTTAGGACGGACAGTTCTTTATAAATGACTGAAGAATATAGTGGCAATAGAGCTAGAACACTAGATGTCTTGTTCTGACTTAATGTTGCAGTAACCCAGTAAGATTGAATAAATCTTTTGCTCTGGTCCTCACCATTCTTACTCAGAGGAATGTATTTGCCTAGCTGTGATATATTCCATCTAATCCTAGTCCCACAATACATTTCATGCAAAAGTACTAACTATGACTATATGTTTCTATATCAAACTATGGATCATTCTGGCTTCTAAGAATGCACACATACATCAGCATATCAAAGCCTCTAAAAATCCACAAAGTAAAAAAGGGCATTATATTTTGTTATTCCTAAGAAAATATCTGTTACTTCATGAATCTGCTTTGGGAAAGTGGTCATAGAGAGACCTTAGGTGTTTCAGAGAGCACAATCAAGCAAGTATTGGATAAAATGATCTTAATACACTCTTCCAACTCCAACATTTATTGCTTATGTGTGACTATCTTGTTTTTCCAATGAGAAAATTTGTAGTCTAGAGAAATTAAGCAACCAATCAAATTGACTCCTGAGCAGATAGTTGAACCTGATATTTTAGAATATGCATTTTGGGTTCCTTTCTTCAACAACATTTATTTTGCAGATGTTGGGTAACCACAGGACACATTTATGTCTACAGTATCCACTATCTAAAAGGTCTAGGCATCCTTCAAAAGTGCAGCACAATGGAGAAGCCCATCCTGGAAAGAGGATAGGCTTGGGTTATGGATGGTCTTGGGTACTGGATGCAAGACGTCTAATCTAAAGCAGACTTCTCTGACTCACACAGATTGAGATATGAAGATTTCTATGCATACCTCTATAGTGATTCTTACTGAGTTCTAGTTCTTTCTTTCTTTCTTCCTTCCTTCCTTCCTTTCTTAGAAACTGAATGAGGAATGAATAAATAAGTAAAGAAAGTAGGGTAATTTTGAAAAAGAATTGCAATGCTATGTATCAACCTTCCTTAATGGCTATAGTGGCTCAGAACTGAAACAACTGTGCTAAAGAATTTAAGCCTAACCTGACTGCTTTTAACGTACACACATGTCACTTGATTCCATATGTTTTTTTCCACTTTTGTTTTGTTTCTCATTTACCTTTGGCCATATTTTGCCTTTAAGAACGCTTCAACTAACACAACACATTGATCTTAAGGACAATCAAGGTCTCTCTTTTGGCCGCATCTTCTCTCTACACTGAGTTTTTTTATATTTTTAAATAATTAAGTCCAACTACCAAATTTTTTTAGTAAAGTGACACGATGAAAGGAAATAGTATGAAGTATAAGAGATGTGATAATTCCTGAATTAAAGCGAAGGAGAATGTTAGAATACTGAACAAAAATGCCTATCTTAGTCTTGGGGGAGGGGGGCGAATGAAAGAGAGCTAAATAGAAACCTGAATAGTAAATAGGAGTTAGTAAGAAAAAAAAATAGTAAGTGGAGGCATAAGAAATTAGGTGTGTGTGTGGGGGGGGGAAAGCCTGACCATGAAAGTAACAAGCTACATTTGGGAAAGTAAATCCTAATCTGTGTTAGGAATCAGCCTGATCCAAGGATATCTCAGAGATCTTGAGGAAAGAATAAAGGAGGAATGTCAGTTCTGTGTCCTTGCCTAGAGGCAAACTTGGCAAGGTCAATTCTAGTACTTGGATTAGCACATCTAAGGAATCAGGGTCTCAGTTCCTGGGAACAGAGTTTTCCTCCTGAAGAGCTATAGTTCTGTGCAGGGTGATGAATACAGATCTATTTGCATTTTTCTACATGTAGCCATCCAGTTAGAACAACACCATTTGTTGAAGATACTATCTTTTTTCCATTGTATGGATTTGGCTTCTTTGCCAAAAATCAAGTGTCCATAGGTGTGTGTGTTTATTTCTGAGTCTTTGATTTTATTCCACTGATCAACTAGCATATTTCCATGCCTGTACCATGATGTTTTTATTACTGTTTCTCTATAGTACAGCTTGAGATCTGAGATAGTGATCTGACAAAGGGCTAATATCCAAAATATATAAAGAACTCAAGAAATTAAACACCACCAAACCAAATAACTTAATTAAAAATAAACAAAAAATTCTCAACAGAGGAATTGAATGGCTGAGAAACACTTAAAGAAGTGCTCAGCATTCCTAGTTATTAGGGAAATGGACTAATCAAATCAAAAGGACTCTGAGATTCCATCACATACCTCACAGAATGACTAAGATCAAAAACTCAAATGACAGTACATGCTGGTGAGGATGTTGAGAAAGGAGAACACTCCTCCATTGCTGGTGGGAGTGCAAACTTGTACAACCACTTTGGAAATCAATCTTAGAAAACTGGGAATAATGCTACCTAAAGAACCAGCTATTCAACTTGAGGTCATATATCTGAAAGATGTTCTACCAGACAAAGACATTTGCTCAACTATGTTCAACTTAGATGTCCTTCACCTGAAGAATAGATAAAGATTCTTTGGAACATTTCCACAGTTGAATACTATTCAGCTATCAAAAACAAGGAAATATTGAAATTTGCAGGCAAATGGAAAAAACTAGAAATGATCATTCTGAGTGAGATAACCCAGACCCAGAAAGACATGCATGGTATATACTCACTTATCAGTGAATATTAGCTCAACATAGATGTCCTCTGAGAGATTCCACTCAGTGGGGGATTTGGACAAATACTTGGTCATGCACATGGACTCTGGGAGAAGAGCTGAGAATTGTAGGCTAGAGTTGGGGGATGGAAAGATGGGGGCATTGTCAGGATCTCCACAAGGAGACTATCAAGGCTGACAGAGATGGACCCAGGAGGACCTCTACAAACTGATGCACCAACCAAGGACATGGCAAGCAGAGGAGCTAGACCTCCTGATCAGATGTAGCCAATGGACAGCTAATTTTGCACATGTGGTGGGGGGCAGAGCAGGGGACTGCCTCTGACAAGAACTCAGGTGCTTTCGATTTAATCACTACCAGAAGAGAGGTCCTGCTAGAACACAGAGGAGGGGATGCAGGCTATCCAGATGAGAACTGATATGCTGTGGTAAGATGGTGCAGAATGGACTGGGGGAGGCAGGACCCTTCCCCCTATCAGATGTCATGAGGAGGGGAATAGAATGGAAAAGGGAACAGGAAGATAAGAGCAAGGGGATTACAACCAGGATATAATGTGAATGATGATGATGATGATGATAATGATGATGATGATGATGATGATGATGATGATACATTTAAAAGAGCTGTAGTTAATAGTCTTAAGTCCACTGTGTGCTCAGTCTGTGACATACTTGAGATATCCTGTTCTCCCTTTGCATAAAATTGCTACATTAGCTTTTTGCTAACTTTGTCTCCCTATGCCATAGCTTTATGTTGACTCTGTCTTATCTTCCCTTGTAAACAGTGTATGAGATGTTGTGCACTGCTGTCAGGCATCATCTGCTCACCAAAACCTCCTGATCCCAGTTTTTTATCTTTTCTATTTTCTTATCAATGGTCCTCACTCTTGACATCTGTCATTTCAGGACCCTCATTTCTGTAGTGTTGGCTTGGTTCCATATTGCTCAAGAAGAGCTTTGTGGAAAAGGGGTGGAGGAACTATAAACACAAGGCAGGAGACAGGGAATTGCACGCTTTGCCTAGGTATGCAATAGGTTCCAGGCATAGAGCCCTGGAACATTTCAGACATCTATTATAAGAACAGGACTTTTAATATAAGTTGGCTGGATCTATGTATGGCTGCAGAGGGGAGAATGGGTTAGGAAAAGCAAATTTCAAGGTGCCCAATTAAGATCTTTCTTGAGTCTTTGAAGAAGTGATTTAATCCTGGGCTAACATAATAATAGTGAGAATAAGCACATTGTTTAGCTTTGTGAGTTTTTAAAAAAGGAAGTTGAATGGAATTAGAAGCTGTGTTAACTTGATAATTAATTAAATATGAGAGGTGAGTAAGATTGATGAATTAAATACTATTCTGTTTTCTGGCTTGACAACCAGATAAAAATCGAAAGATAGCATTCATTGATGATGGAGAAACCAGAGAAGAGGCAATTTTTTAACAATGAGGTTTCCGAAAATAGCATCTAAGTCATTCATTTGTTTTCTTAAGAATCATTTATCAAGATGCCTAACCACTTTTTCATTTACTTTACCAGTCAGTACACAGAGTATATAAAAATGAGTTGAGGCCTTATAGGAGGAAAAGAAATTATTTACACATCTCTATCTGTGTATAAATGGGGTGTTAGGGTCTGTCTGATTAAAATAGAGAATCAACAATATTTTGAAACAACTGCTTTGTTTCAAATGGTTCATTAAATTTTATATGTCCAATCTCTCATACCTTTGGACAGTAGGATAAACAAAATAATAAAAATACTTCAAAAAGTATTTGTGAGCCATTTGGATTTTATGTATTTTTGATGACTCGGAAAAACTGTGGAATAGCTTCCGTTTCAGTGTATTACCTTCCACTGAAGCTCTGGAGTCAAAGAAGAATTTCTGAAGTAAAGTGGTTTAAAAATGCATCCAAATGAATGTCAACCAGAAGATTGGAGAGACACAGTGATGTAAGCCTCTGTTAGAGGAGTTTGGAATGTTGTCTGGAAAAAAAATATGAAGCAGTGTTGAGGAGATGTCTCAGAGGATGAAGACACTTGCCTTCATATAACCTTGAGCACCTGAGAATAATCCTGGCAGCCCACATAGATAGCCACTGCAGTGGCATGCATCTGTAATGTCAGTGTTCCCATGGTGAGATGGGAGACAGAGACCCAGAAGCTTTTACAACCTAGCCTGATGTACATAGAGCAACAGAAGGAACAAAAAGAGAGACAATGCCTCAAAGCAGGTAGAAAGTGAGAATTAACTCAAGAAAAGGTTTTCTGAGCTCCACTTTTGTGCCCTATGTATACATATAAATGCCTTTACATACACAAATATGTGAACATATGAAAAATAAAAGTTAGTATGAAAGTATACTTCAAAACAATAGAAATGGTTCTTCTAGGGAAGAAAGGTTGAGGTTTGGAGATAGAAAAGCAGGAGTGAACAATAAGAGAAGAAAGTAAAAATTTTATATAACTATACTAAGCCAATGCTATTTGAGGATGGCTTGTACAGCTGGATTACCCTTCAATCATTATTCTTGTCTGTTTTCAATATTTCTGCAAAGCATCACTGTTACTGTGTTCAGCCCTGATCTATCACTTTCTCCCTTTTCTACGTGGTAAGTCACTTAGTTTGCCTATGATTTGTTTTCCTCCTTTTCCAGTTAGCAATGACAGTATCCTGGTATTGATTGAAGAATAAATTAGATAATACTTGTAAAATGCCTAGACCAATGCTATTGAGAATTAGTATCAGCTTTTGTTTAGGTCTGAGATTCATACAGCGATCAGAATGAACTGTTCTGGGAATTAATCTTAACGAATTACCTCATAGATTTTGTCAAGTTATTTTAGAATATAGATAATAAGACATCCACAGAAATGTAATATACAAAAATTATCACTTAACATTTCATAAAGTCAATCTGATGAAAGGACAGTTTGGAAGGAATGACTATCAGGGCATATTCTTGGAGGATAGATCCTGAAACATACAATTATCAGGATAGTGAAGGGACTGAAGATGACAAACACCATAAGACATAATTTTATTGTTATGCTCAGTCTATTTAAAACTTTACCACTGAAATAACTGAGATAGAAGATTTGGAACCATCTGTTCTGAATGTCATGCCTCATACATTTCTTGTTCTTCAAATCTCTTGTTTGAATAATCATCAAGTAAACAAAGCAACTCCCTACCTTCCAACTGCATCTAGCATCTCAGAGTGTTATCTATTCCATTGCTGCTGGCCCAAGACAGACATCTTTGATCCTTGATCTATTCCTTATTCTTTATCTTACAATGAGTGACTTATTGAGTCTCAGTATCACTATACGAAAATAAGGATAATGTTGAAGACTTTACTGTGAGTTTTTGTTTCTTCTGAGAATTGTAGATAGTAAATACAAAGTGACTGACATGATATGCACTAAGGAAAGTGTTATATAGTTTATACTTAATTTGTGTCATGTGCATTTAGAATTACATACATCTATCCATATACATGAAAATAAGCATATAGATTAAATATTTATTTTCCCTTTTCCTACTTATGTTTTATTGCTAGAGTCTAAGATTGCTAATCTACATGACTTATCTGATGAGAAATGCAGAATTTAGCTCAGATATATTTGAAGTTTTTCAGAACAAAAGTCTTTTGTGTCTTTTATTTTTATTTTTATGTGTCTTTTATTTTTTCCCAAAGTAAAGTAGATTCCATTGGAATATATGTAAAACAAGAATCAGGTTTAGATATGAGTAGCAGGGAACCAAAAATTGTTCCTTAAATTCAACTTCATTCTCTACCATGTAAGAGAAAACTGAAAGTAGGTAGTTTAATGGCTAGCATGATTTTACCAAGAATACTGGATTCTGTCTTTCTTCTCTGTGATTCTAAGGCATTAACTCCAACCCCAGAACACTATTGTCATATATAGTGTCTAGTTATTCACTTGTTATTTTTATAACGCAATTTGTGAAAAATAGAAAGACAGAAAAACTAACAAAGCATCAGGAAGGGTGACTCAGTTGCCTCCTAAAACATTTCTTGAGATTCTACACACCATTCTCTTGCCAAAAAAAAATTCATTAGAACTTGATCCTAAAATTGCTTGTGTCTAGCTGCAAGGTAGTCCAAGAAATTTAGATTTTTATTATTGGTGGCAATGTTACAACATAAAAATTAAGGTAAGACGATGAGTAAGAGTGGGAAATACTAGTTTGGCCTAGCTATTACTAAAAGATTTCAGATCATGGACCAATCCCATTGATGCACAAAGACTTCCTGGGAGAGTAGGTTGAGTGGATTTTATATCCATAAACAAGGATGGTAGTGGTGTGTAGAGAAATATAGCCTAGTGACTATCATTAATATAGTTTGGACTCTAGACTTGCTGTTTGCTGTCTACTCCACAAGAGTGGTAGAGTTTCAGAATTTGAGCCTGACTACTTTTTGGAAGAGGTATATTTTCCACAAATAAAAATAACAATTATTTACAATTTCAAATCACTTTCTAACATGAAATCAGTTTTTCCCCAAAAGACGGTGTGGACAAAGATTATTATCATTTGCATCAGACATTTGGAAAAAAAATACTTAGAGGGTGAAGCAAAATGCATCACGTCTCATAGCTATCAAAGGATTTCAACTTTATCCTCCTGATTCTTAAGTATTGAGCTGTTTACATTGCACTTGAAAAGCACTCCGAAACAGGGTAGCTTTTGGGGGTCAGTAAAACAATGCAGATGTGAATTCATGTTCTACCTTTTTGTTATAAAATGCAGAAATAATCATTCTGGTAGAGAGAAGAGTCCTTTTAATGTTAATATATTCTTGTTAGCACCATCACAAGCAGAGTGCCACCATGTAACAGTGTCCTTTTTAAAGGGCCTTTTAGGTTTCAATGTGGAGCTAGTACAATGCTTCTGCCTTAGTTCACATCCATGGTCTACCTACAGAGGTATATTGCAGTTCTTCTCATGACAAGCATATTGGTTAGAGAAGTTTCAGCTGCAATGAATATAAAACACAAATAAAGATGGCTGGAGAAAAAATTCTATACAGGTTTGTTGTTCAGAAGCTGCTAGCCTACTTTTCTAGGAAGGTATTAGCCTCATGCCCAAGATATTCACAAAATACCCTATGGGTATAGCAGATATGTTATATCTAGATATGGTATATCTAGAGACATAAACATAACATCCTTATGTAAGTCCATCTCAGGGAAATATGTTCTTTTATAGAAACCACAGAACAAAGCCCCCTTTTTCAATGTCAATGACCAAAACCAAACCACTTGCCAATTGCTTAACTAACTAATCATGGGAAGGGGAATATGATCCCTGATTGGCTGATGCCAGTCATGATATAGTCATGAGAGCTGTGATGCTGAAAACTTCCCATGAAGCATATTGTCGTATGGCAGGGTCTATTAAACTTTGGAAATGAGGATTATGGATAGTGGGTGGTCAGTGAATAGAAAACCTGTAGGCAGATTTTTGATGACAGTTATCCTCCCTATTCTAATACCACAGCATTTTTTGTTTGAAGTGTCCTTACTCTTAATTGTCAGTTCACTACAAATATATTTTCTCCAGAAAAAGTATTTTAGTTCTATGCATGTGTGTGTGTGTGTGTGCGTGTGTTTGTGTTTGTGTGTATGTGTGTGGGGGGGGTGTGGGTGTGTCTTAATAGGAAAGGAGAGGGAGAAAGAACTACAGGAAGAAGAGGGAGGAAGGGGGGAAGAGAAATTGGGAGAATAGAAGAGAAATAAATCTGCTAGGCATCCGATACGGAAACTACTTGAACACTATAATAACCACAGTATGTCTTTATTTATCTGTAAATAAAATTAAAACATACCAGAAGCTCATTAATTACAAATCACTTGAGCTTTTCATTCTATCGTCCCACAAAAAACAATGATTCCAAACCAAAACAAGTTTGAGAAGAAAGAATTAGTTGATTTGAGATGAAAAATATAATTAATTCAAGTATTTCAATTTTTACTGTGTAAGATGAATAAAAGTGTTGTATAATTAGTGCATAAATTATCTACAAGGTTGAATACTGTGTCTTTTAAAATTTACTTTTTGATAAGATTTTCAGTGTTAAGCTGATAGGAGACAAACATTTCCAACAAGTTTTAAGATGGTGTTTGATTGGGTTTCTTTCAGTGCTGAGAAAAGATGAGTACAGAACAGCAGGATGTGTTAAGAGAGGTCAACCATCGGATTGCATCTGCTCCGGGACTGATGCCATTATCTTGATTCATGATCCGTTTAATCTAGTCTATTCTCTTTATCACTTTCAGAATGTTCATAAATATGTGGGCTCCTTGAGGGCAGAACCGTGTCATATTGATCTTTGTGTAGCCCCATACTGCTTACCACTGGGTCAGCCCAGTCGTAAGTGCTCTATGAAATCTGCCTGAATTGAACTTAGAAATGCCAAGTGAGTGTTGCTCCTTAAGATCCATGGTTTACTTATCCATATGACATGTTTGTTTATGACAAAATAATTTTAGTTTTTATATTTATTTCTAGAAAGTCCATCTTGGGGGTTAACAAAATTCAACCCTGATGGGAAAGTCTTACTACCTACTATTATGTTTTGTTGTTGTTATATGGTAGGATAGAATGAACTAAGAAATTCAATTGTCTTGCCCAAATCCATGGATGTTGCACCATCCCAAGACTAAAATTTTCGGTAACTTAAGACCAGCTTCCTATTGTGTGGTTTGCCATTCAAAGGAACATTCACAGTTCAAAGAAGCATCCTGCTTCTTCATGTTTGCTAAAACTTCATCATTAGGTTTCATCATGTTGCACAGATATTCTAGTCATTCTTAAGAATTTCATACATGAGTACATTGTATTTTCATCATTTCCATAATTTCCAACCCCTATTTCCACCCCCAATTCTCCTATGCCCATAACTTTTACCACCTGTTCTCTTCTTCATGATCTCTCTTTCTCTCTCTCTCTCTCTCTCTCTCTCTCTCTCTCTCTCTCTCTCTCTCTCTCTCTCTCTTTCACACACACACACACACACACACACACACACACACACTGAAACACATATTTAAAACTTTATATGTATGTATCATGTATAACATATAAATGTATATATATTTAGTGTATAAACTTAGTATATATTATATGCAATATATTTATATACATATATTCTACTAAGTCCAATTAGTGTTGTCCATATTTACACATGTTTAGATTAACTAATTAGGATTAGTAAATGTATCTCAGTTTTGTATCTGTAGAAAACTGGTTCTGCTTTCCTCAGTAGCCATTAACTGACTGTAGTTCCTCACCTGTGGTAAGGAATTATTAAACTTTTCTCACCCACCTTGACACGGTGACGGGTATGGTCTTATGGAGGTCTTGCTTAAGTAAACATATTGTTAATGTTCCCAGGGTGCAGCCTCATATATGTATATGGTGCAATCTTAAATCTATTGTCCAAGTTATCTGGCTCTTACAAGAGGCTCTGCCGCCTCTTCTGCGTGGTCCCTGAGCTTTAGGCGTAGGTGGTATATTTTATTGTAGTAATTAGAACTGGGTACACATCATTGTCATTTATTCTGTGCTTTTGACAATTTTCCCCGAAGAACCTTCTTTGATGAAGACTGAGAGCTTCAGCCATGTATGGGAATAAGGTTTACGTCTTTAGAGTACAGCAGGAGGACATATTAATTTAAGAAAATGGCTATATTAATTTAAGAAAACTCTCTTCTATGGACTCTGATATACCCTGCCATGAATTCTTTTCGCCCTTTGCAGCTTGCATAGCATCTTCTGATACCATGAGCAATAGCTTACAATAAGGATGCTGCCAGATCTGTATCAGTTTGATTCTCTTAATCTGGTAACCAAAGAATTTGGATGTTTTTAGTAGTATGGTCTCACCTTCAAGTTTTGGCATGCAACCAAGGAGAATAACAATAGACTTTCTAGCTAACATTACATTTACATAACTTTTTTTTTTTTTTTTTTAGTTTACAAACTACTTTAAACATCTCATTTGATCTTCAGAGCTGCAGGGAGGATTGGGCAGGGCAGGAATAATTAACCCTGTCTTTGAGATTAGGAGACTGGCTTTCGGAAAGGTTAAATACTTTGGACCTGCCAACCTCTGAATATTCTGTTTTCAAATGAATCAATCCTTTGTTCCATGCCTGCACACCCTGTGAACCTCCCCTGTTTTCACAGATTGGAATTGTCCCTTCCATGATCTATGTCCTTGGACACTTGATATACTCGGTTATAGCGGTTATTTGTGTAAATGCTCAGCAATTCTAGGGGACCTAAAGTTATTCTGTTCTAATCAGACTTCTGAGGTCAGGTTACATCCAAACTTTTCTTTGCAAGGGGTCATACAGTCCCAGTAAGTACTTTATTGACAGGGAATTCACTACCTTTTGAAGCATGCAGTTTCCGCATAGCACCCTGGATAAATTTTTTTTTTTCATTTTATATATGTTTGTAAATTCTTGGCAGCCAAAGCCGGCTGTCCTTATCATTCTTCCATCTCATCCACATTCTCCCATTGTAACAGGTGCCCAATAAGGTTTGTTGAACGAATAAATCAGTGAGGGAATGGTTGAATAAGTTTCTAATAAAACCTTCAAATAGCATTGTCTTGTAGCTTTCAAAACTATTGACCTGTCACCTAAGGTCATTTTAGTTGCTAATTTATTTTCCTTTGATCCACATTTTAGAATGCTTAATGCAAATATTTTTAAAATACATGGCTTTGGTATAGCTGTTCATGAGCTAGATGCATATCATCAGTGTCTATAGGGAGATGTGTGATATGAAAGTTTGATAATCTGTGGGGCAGCCAGCAGCAGGGAGAGATAACTGATGCTTGTTTACAGGGATAGAGTTAAGCCAGGGGAAAACCAAGGATAGAGTTTTATATTAGAAAAGAGCATGAAACACAACGAACAGCTTGAGCAATGAGCATGTAGGCAGACAGAGGCAGAGCACTCTATGTTTAAGTTTAGTACATGCCAGCACACAAAGCATGCATCTGCATCCTGTATGTACTAGCTATATGATGCTGAACAATGTTTCTATCATGTAGTGATCTCACCTAGGAACTTGGCATTAACATTCAACTAGGTGAAAACCACAAGGACATTTTTAACATTTAAAAAATTACATGTGGGGGCTGGAAAGATGGCTTCAGTGCTTAAGGAAAATGTTGCTCTTGGAGAGAACTGGGGTTCAAGTCCCAAAATTGTAGCTTTCAACCACTCTTACTTCTAATTGCAGAGGATCCAGTGCCCTTTTATGACTTCTGTAGTCACAAGGTATGTGTGCAGTTTATGGAACTGTATGCAGGCAAACACTTACACACATAAAGTAAATGAGTATTAAAAAGCGTGTGTTTATGTGTGTGTACATGTGTGTGTATGTGTGTGTGCTCACACATGCATGCACATATACTCATATGGAAGTTGAAAGATAACCTTGGGTGTTATCCTCAAGAATGCCATTCACGTCTTTTGAGACAGGTCTTCTCATTGGCCTGGTGTTTGTCCATTAGGCTAAACTAGCTGGAAACCAGACCCATGGTTCTTTTCTCCAGGGATGGAATTACAAGTGCATGAAACTGTGCTCAGTTGTTTTCCATGGGTGCTGGGGATCAAACTTAAATGTTTGTATTTACAAAGCAAGCAGAGCAGTGATGGTGCCACTCTCACATCTGCTCTTTGTTATCTTTATCACAGATTGTTAGGCAGCCAGCATGGATTAAGAACCTGATGTCCCTCCAGCTAGCAGTGAGTCCCATCTCTGTGTTCTGTCAAAGTCAGGCATATACAGTGCCAGTATGCTGCTGAGAGTGGTGAGCGTGACAAGGTGAAACAATTGCAAGATCTCATTTGTTAACTAGTTGTTCACTTCATTCAGAACTGGGCAACTTCTTTGTCATGCTGACTACTTTACATACTATAAGTAAACCAACTTCCTCCCAAACACGTGGAAATTTCTGGGGCAACAACACATCTAGTACATGGGCCTCAGAGTTCCTGTATTGTGAAAACTGACTTCCTTTGCTGTCCTATGACTCTGACATAAAGATCAATCTGTCCTTTTTTTGTGTGTGTGATTTTGATAATAATCAAAACTAGTTCTTATTTCAGGTACTTTTGCAATAATTAAACATGGAGGAAAGGTAGTTTTGATGAGAGACACAGCCATAGCCTTCTCTCTCTCTCTCTCTCTCTCTCTCTCTCTCTCTCTCTCTCTCTCTCTCTCACACACACACACACACACACACACACAAAGACATGTGCACACAACTTCTTTCTCTTCTATCTTTTCATCATTTTCTAATGTGTGGTTTGTCAAGGAAACCCCAAATTAACCTGTCTTTTATAAAGAGAAATTGATCTCCTCAGACATTTTGGTGTTGATATTTTGAGTCTGAATTCTCATCTTCACACCTACTAAGGATTTATCCTCTACCCACTTATCGCCTCCCAAATCTACTAGCAAGTCTACAAAGTTTTATGAAAACTTCAATACATTTTGATTTTGACTCCATAACTACCCCCAGCCCCTATTAAGCTATTTTCACCTGGTGGAATGCATCAGGTAAACACTGAAGACAGAGGAGAGCTCTGCCATTTTCCACTGTAAGGCAAGATAAAGGCCACTCACAATGTCACTGGGATCCTCCTGCCCAGTTGACATTGATAACTTGTTTTGAATGTAGGATCTAAAAATGTCCAGGAACAAAGGGAACAATCAAGCAAAAATATCTGAAGAGGAACCATCCAAGTGAATAAGGAGAAGGATGAGGCAGAAAACTGATCTGAACATTTCTTTCCAGACTTTGACACTTTCTCTCTACCATGCTCTGATAACTTCTCAAAGGCCAGACCTTCTGTGTATGTGAAAAAGAAAATGAATGGCCATGCCCTGTTTTATTCTAAGATAGAAAAAGTTCTTCCACTATATATTTTACTGATTTTTTTAAAGAGGAAAAAGCAAAGAAAACAAAACAAAAATCTATCTTTTCAAAGGCAGAGTATCTTAGATTGAAAGCTGCATCCATTACTAAGTTGTCATCATTTCCCTTAGAAAATTGTCCATCAAGGAAAATGTTTATATACTCCATTTAATGGGAATTAGAACTGAGGACCAAACACTGTTCAAGGATCCATGGAATTTGAAGACAAAAATAACCATGGCCATTATAGTGGGTACATTTTAATCAAACAATTGTTCAAACTAGTTTATTGTAATGGATTTATATGATAAAGATAAACAACTGGATGTCATCAAAGTGCAGTAGGAAGGGTTGAGAGGTCAAAATGTTGAGTGAGGGCTATGCATTTGAGTTTACATTTGTGATGGATTGTACTGTGTAGTTTATGAGGAGTGTGTATAACCAGTTGTTTACCTATCTATCTATCTATCTATCTATCTGTCTGTCTGTCTGTCTGTCTGTCTATCTATCTATCTATCTATCTATCTATATCTGTGTATATCTGTAAAAATTCTCCTCTCGCTCCTTCTGCAAACACAGATGCGTGCTTGTGCACACACACACACACACACACACACACACACACACAGAGAGAGAGAGAGAGAGAGAGAGAGAGAGAGAGAGAGAGAGAGAGAGAGAGAGAGAAATGTATATATTGCAAGTACCTGTACACATATACATGCACACACATCTAAACTGCCATGGTTGCTGCTTTGCCAGAGACCCTGTCTCAGCATCTGAAAGTAAGTGATCAGAAATTGAGGAACCTTCTTGTTTTGGCAGAAGAACCAAGCAATGTGAAAGTCTTATTCTTCATCACTTCTTCATGCTAGTGGTTCCTGCAATAATACGCCTTTGCTACTTAGAAAATCTCTTCTACTATGAGATTTACTTCTACCTTGTATTGATGGAAATAGAGGTCCTGAAGGTAATGAGTAACTCATCAAGAGCAAATCACTAGTTACCACAGAAAAACCTTTTGGAAAGACTGACCTTTGAGTTTAGAGACTAGTGTCATGTTGTGGCATAGACCTCTACCTTCATAAAATCCTTGATTGTACAAGACTTTGGTCTTTTAGTGTTGCCTTTTTCTATGAAATGACATACTGGTAGTTCATATTATTTGGTGATTGTTGCGTTATATATACTATCCTAAGCATACAAGTATTAGTTTTGCATTAATCTTGAAGTGGGAAGCACTGCTGCCCACAGTTTGCCAAGGAGTGACTAAGCAAGTGAGGACATCTTTGAAGTCCCATAGAAATCACGCCTCAAATGCAGACTTGGGCTCAGATAAAGGTCCAATTCTTCAACTTTTACACTTATACACACCAGTAAAATGACCCATGTGGCCTCTACTTACAAGGATGCTGGATATGTTACCTAGTGAGGAGCTTTTAAAGCCCATAGGGCTAAATAAATGGGAATTATTAACTATTTCACTTTGCCTCTCAGCAGAATATCAGAGCTATTCCCCCAAGTTTTCTAAGATTTGATTTATGATTTTGAATTTTTATTTGATTTATTTTATTGAGAATTTTATCCTGACTTCTGAAGTTCTGCAAAATTTTATTTCATTCTGGTTAGATGAACAAGTCAATTAAATTTTTGTGGGGTGAAAGGTGCTAAGGCAATTTAGAGGAGTGAGAGACCAGTTACTTGCTTTAGGTGCCACAGCTGCAAATTGTACCTAGGTTTATCTAGGGACCTCTGAGGAGAAGTGTGCTTTGTAAGCTCCATGTTACCCATATGTTCTTCCCTGCATGCGTGCACTGGTGATAGATGGTTTTGCCAGCACCACTTCTGGTCTGACACTTTGGATCATCAGTCCAAAGAATGTCTTTAAATGCCTTTTAAACAAATGTACACAAATCAATTTTGAACACATGTTCTTGAATTACAAATTAGATATGTGAGTCTGAGTTGCTTCCTCTCTAGCCCTTTTCCTCCTTTCTGTTTTTTCCTTCCCTTTCCTCTCCTCAGCAACCTGCTGATCTCCCTCAGATATAAAAGTGCAGGGATCCCTATAACTTTGTCTCCCATTCCTATCTTGCTCATCCCAAGGAGCCAACATTCTCTTCAGCTTTCTTCTCTCTCAGTCTATGTTTTTTCTACTCACATCCCTTTTTGCTGAACCCTTATCATTCAGCTGAAGCTCCTGATACAATGGTGCTGAGGATATGTTTATGTCCTACTTGTTGTGGAAATAAACACTTCACACACACACACACACACAAACACACACAAACACACACACACAAACACACACACACACACACACACACACACACACACACACACACACACACAGAGCTTGAGTTCTCCTAATGGAATGGAATGATTTTCCTTATAGTTATGGTTTGAAAATGACTATAGTTTAAGAGACATCCAGGCAAATATTCCAATAGCAAAGGTTTCTTTACACAGAGAGGATATTGTGATTCACTAAAAATTCATTTTATCATAGGTCCAGGTAGCTTCCTAGTATGTATTTAGATTACATTGATCAGTCCCATACCAGAATTTATTGGCATATTCTATTTCTTTATACTATAATTATAAGTATATCTTGGGGCAAAATTTTTAAAAACTTTTGAATGAGGATGCTATGGGTAAGGCAAGGGGTATTACAGAGTATTCTGGAAACAGCTGAAGAGGTCACATGCACAGAAAGTCCAGGTTACGTTCAGAAGTGTCAGAGTGTGAGATGGTTCTAGAAAATTGTGGGAGTATGCAAGGGGAACTGATGGAGGAGTTAGAGCTATTGAAGATTATAAAATTCTACGTACTAGAAGAGAGGAATCCTGAAAATCAGAAATAGGATACTTGAATGTTACCAGTTTGATATTATGGAATTTTAGACATCCTATTGGGACTCTAGGTGAGAGAAGCATGGGAGAATGGGGAAATAGAAGGATCCAGAGGGTCCTAGAAACCTACAAGAAGAACATTATGACAGGTGGATCTGGGTTCAGGGATCCTGTTCAAACTATAGCACCAGTCAAGGACAATAAGTGCAGTAAACATCGAAACCCTTACTCAGATCTAGCCAATGAACAGGACATTCTCCATAGATGACTGGAGAGTGGGGACTGACTTTCGCATGAACTCTGGTGTCCCATATTTGACCATGGCCTCTGGAAGGGGAGGTCTGGTGGCATTCAGAGGAAGGATAACATGCTACCAAGAAGAGACTTGATATCCTATGATCATATACAGGGGGAGGAAGTCCCCCTTAGTCACAGTCATAGGGGAGAAGAGTAAGGGGAAATGGGCAGGAGGGAGGAATGGGAGGATACAAGGGATGGGATAACAATTGAGATTGTAATATGAATAAATTAATAAAATATATTTTTAAAAAAAGCCACACCTTAACATGAGGTATAGACATCATCTTGGGGTAAAAGGATGGGAAATTGTATTCCAAGCAAATGGATCCAAGAAGCAAGCTGGTATAGTCATGTTAATAACCATCAGACTTCAAACCAAAACTAATCAGAAGAGATAGGAAAGGGCACTATTTACTCATCACAGAAAAAAAAATCAACCACAAAGACATTGTATTTCTTAACTCCAAAGACAAGAACGTCCAAGAGTATAAGGCAAAAATCAAATGAATAAGCTATCAAAAACACACAACAGCTTAAAACCACATAATAACACTTACACCCCAATAGTAAAGAGACTTTAATATCCCAATATTGTCAATAAACAGTTCAGATAGCAAAAACTAGACAGAAGTACTGGAACTCTCAGATGTTATAAACCAAATAGATCTAACAGATCTTTACAGAACATTTCACCCAAACACAAAAGCATATACCTTCTCCTCAGCACCTCATGAAACTTTCTCCAAAACTGACCACATACTCAGACACAAAGAGAGTTCATACAGATATAAGAAAATTGAAAAATACCCTGAGTCATGTCTGATCACCATAGATAAAAGTTGGAACTCAACATCAACAGAGACCACTGGAAACTGGATAACTCTCTACAGAATGAAACAAAACAAAACAAAACAAAACAAAAAAATGAGTCAAGAAAAAAGTGAGGAAAGATACTAAATACTCTATAAAACTTAATGAAAATGAATATACAATGTATCAAAACTTATGGGACACAATCAAGGTAGTTCTAATAGAAAAGTTTCTAGAACTAAGTGTCTACATAAAGAAGTTGGAGAAATGTCATAGGAGAGACTTAACATCATATCTGAACTGTCTAGGGAAAAAAGGAAGAAATCACACACAAGGAGCTATCCAACTCAGGGATTATATCATTTAATTAGAAACATCAACAATAACAACAACAACAATCATCACAAAATATCAATGGAACAAAGAGTCAGTTCTTTGACAAAAATCAATAAGATTGACAAACCTTTATTCAAATTAACCAAAAGAGAGAGATTTCCATATAAACGAAATTACAAGTTGAATCGGGATGTAACAAAATACATTGAGGAAACCCAGAGAATCATATATACTTTAAAAACGTGTACTCCATAAAATTGGAAAATATATAAGAAATTGGTAATTGTCTTGATATGCATCACTTATCAAAGTTAAACCAAGATCAGAAAAATGATACGAACAGACCTATAACCTCCAATAGAATACAAACAGTAATTTAAAGTCTTCCATCACAAAAATCCCAGGGCCAGATAGTTTTAATGTACAATTCTACCAGATTTCAAAGAAGAGCAAACCCCAATACTTCACAAATTATTTCACAAATAGAAACAGAAGGAACATTGTCCAATTCATTTTATGATGCCACAATTACTCCAGATACCCAAACCACATAAAGATCCACAAAGAAAGAAGATTACAAACCAATATCCTTGATCAACATAGATGCAAAAAAATTCAATAAAATACTTGCAAATTGAATACAAAACACATCAAAAATTAAACACCAGGAATGAGTAGGCTTTATCCCAGAGATACAGAAACTCTTCACATAAATGAATTGATACATGTAAGCCACTATATAAACAAACTGAAAGACAAAACCACATGATCACCTTATTAGTTGCAGCAAAAGTTTTGCCTAAATTTAACACTATTATGAATGAAGTTCTGGAGAGATAAGGGATATATATCTCAACATAATAAGGTCAGATTACAGCAAGCCCATGGCTAATATGGAGAGAAACTTAAAGCATATACTTTTATTGTACTAGAAAAGTTCTGGATTATTTTTTTCTGAAGATTTGGCCAAGAACTAGCTTTGCTGGAGGGGTCTCTTTCTAATCCTGTGTCTAGAATCCCAGATCCTGAGATCATGCACAGTGACTGAAGTCAGGAGACAGTGGGGATGGAAAAAGTGACTCAGAAATTTGCAGACAGCTGGGGCAGCTGGTGGGATATCCAAAATCTCCTAGAGAACAGTAAACAGATGATGCCAGGATAAATGATGCTTTAAAACATTCAGGATGTAAAATATTAATGGAACCAATGGTTGGCTCCCAAAATATTTGAGAATTTTTATTGATGCCAAAACATTTGTAAAATAGTTAGGCAATGCTTAATGACCTGGAAAAGCTATGCTGTGCACCCAATTTTGTGTTATTTGTGATTGCTTGGATGAGTCTCTGACAAAACAGCTCCTCTGCAGGGACTCCATTAAAGAACAGACCCTGTGGAGATTCCTTTTTAAAGGGAATGGGATGCAAAATCTGAGTAAGAGTCTCATCAGGGAAATGAGAAAATTGGGGAAGTGTTTCCATATTGCATGGAGTTGCATTAGTGAGGCTTCTGGAAAAGGTTCCTGTGTTGTCAGCAGAACAATGCAGAGAAGCATCTAATGTATGAAGATTGCAGTTTGCATTGTAGCATCTACCAAACAGAGAATCATTTATTTTCTCTGATAGAGGAACAATGGTGTGGTTTGGAGTTGTTGATAATTAGTGTTAAGAAATGTTATTTCCCACTCAATTGTCAATGGAGTGATTTGGAAAGGAGAAGAAGAGGGGGAGAGAGATGAACTTGTGGAGCCTATTGTGGTCCTGGCACTGTGATAGACGCTTGCCTACATTCCTCTCATAATGTTAATTCTGAGACATTATTATGGATACACCACAGATTATAAAATTGAAATAAAAGTTGCTGAATAAATTGCATAAGGGCACACTAATGCTGTATGGCTGTATCTGGATTTGAATCCAAGTGTTTTTTTCAAAGATGTTCAAGGATGAAAATGAAAATTTCATATATGCACGTAACTTAATTTGGCTACACACCATATTGATTTCTTGTCCTCATTCTTTCCTCTTTTTTTTTTGTCATTCTTTCTTTTTCCCCAACAGATTTAATATCTTGTTCCTCAACACTAGATTTTGTTTTCTATCATAGAAAACATGGAAAAGAATCTTGGATTGAGATCAAGGCATTTTAAATTCTATTTTTGATACATTCTTTATACTTTCATGGATGTGAATTCACATAACAGCTGTTAAAATGATTTCATGAACCATGTTTTCACAAAATATAATCTGTCTCTTATTTATTTCACTTTCACAAAGGTCAAACAAGTGCAAAGTGATAAAAAACGTGACATTATTAGATCATTAACAATCAAAGAAGTCTTGAACAAAGAGAACAAAGCTGCAATGATTCCTAAACCCGACTTCTAAATATGCTACAAGGCTATAGCAATCATAGCATCATATATTGATCTAAGAAAAATCTTGTAAGTCAAAAATGAAAGATTGGCTAGAAATATGTACCCAAATTCACAATTCATGAAATTTTAACAAGGATACAATAACAACATGAGGAAAGGACAGAATCTCCAGTAAATGGTGTGTTGATAACTGGATATCCACATGCATGATGATGAAATTATACCCATGTCTCATACCACAAAAAATGGAAATGGATTGAAAATCTTCATGGTATTGGTTTGGCCAATGATATTTTTTAGGCATGCTCTAAAAGCGCAAGCAACAAGGCCAACAGACAAATGCATGACTTTAAAATGCATCCACATTCACAGAAAAAGAAGTGGTCAGAAATGATCAGACAAAAGTACAGAATGACAAAAATATTTTAAACTCTATGTGTGACAAGAAGTGAATATCCACAATATGTAAGGGACTAAAGAAACTCAATAGCTAAAAAATAATCTGTTTAAAATGGGAGTAGGACTCAATCAAACATTTTTCAAAAAAACCCGTGCAAATGCCAATTGTATAATAATAAGTGCTCAAAGTAACTATTAATCAAAAAAGGCAATTTAAAACCACAATTGGATATTACCTCACACCTGTTAGAATGGAGATGATAAAAAATAGATAGATGTTTGTGGATGTGGAGAAATGGGAACATGCTACACTGTTAGAAGGAATATAGACTGGTGTATCCATTAAGAAAATGCGTTTCATAAAGCATGAAATGGTATGGGAAGTTTCTAAAAAGTTAAGAATAGGGTTTCCTTATGACCTAGAACTCTCACTTCTCTGTATGTATTAAAATGACTTGATACCCTCGGAGCATATACAGGGGGAGGTAATCCCCCTCAGAAACAGTCATAGGGGAGGGGAATAAGGGGAAAATGGGGGGAGGGAAGAATGGGAGGATACAAGGGATGGGATAACTATTGAGATGTAACAAGAATAAATTAATAAAGTAAAAAATAAAAATAAAAATAAAAAGAATAAAAGGAAAGGAAACCAACCAATCTTCCCTCCTTCCTCCCTCCTTCCCTCCTTTCCTTTTACCCTCCTTCCTTTTTTTCTTCCTCCTTTTCTTCTTTTCTATCTCCATCTCTACTTTACATATCATCTCATCCTTTATTATTTACTCATTTCCTTGTCCTTTTGCTCATTTCCTCCTTTTCTGCCAGAGCTGAAGACTGAATGCAGAGTCTTACATATGCAATTGCTGGACTACATACCAGTACTCCTGTATAAGCCAGGGCTACCTTCTTAAGTTGTATAAATAGTGGACCAGAATCATATTATTCAGAAGAGGTGATCAGCACACATACCAAAGAAAGCAAACATAGTGGTAATTGTAGAGATTCAAACACTTGGTCTAGAAAACAAAAACATATTCAAGCAGGCAGGGTAGGGCATAGATAGATGTGCTATTAGAAAGTCTTGATCTTCGATGTAAGCTCTAAATGCTCCTTGTTGGAAAACTTTAGTTCCCATTAAAACGAACATTGTAAAACAGGTAGGCATTTTTAAGAAAGAATTCAGCAAGTGGCTCCAGCCAGCCTTTGAAGTAGTGGCTAAGTGACACTGTCCATGGCACTGATATTTATATTGCCTGTGATCAGTAGTGGTGATCCTAACTCTTGTTTGTCCATCACTTGCTTTTTTATTTCACTCTCACTACTCAGGTAGGCTTGCTTGCAGCCTTCTCTGGATGCTCAGTCTTTGTAAAGAACTTATTAACAATAAAAACAAAAAATTATATGGTGTTCACACTTCTTAAAAATCATCAGTATCTATTAACATATTTAATCATCCCAGTTAGACAGTAAAATAGCAACCGATGATTTCACTGTCTTTGACACACAGGGATTTTGAAGCTTCAAGGTTAAGGGCCGTGATTTAAGGACATCATTTTTAATGATTCACCGGGGAGTTCAACCCACACCTCCTCATTCTAGAGGATGTGATGTTTCCAATATATGTTGTTATTTTTAAGAATTACACTTTGTGAATTTCTTAGTCATATTACAAGTAATTGTGATAGATACCTATGAGAAAATAATCTGTGGCTCAAATATATTTAAGCCACATTATGCAAGATAATCAAGTCTGTGTTATTAGTGATGTATATTTGAATACTAAATAATCTTAAAAGATGGGAAGAAAGTAGCCATGTTTTTGGGTTGACCCAGAAAGTTTCTAGTTTCAATTATAGATTTTATGTTTGTATGGAGTACCAAGTTCTGTAAAATGTGATACTAATATCTCATAAAAAATGGGGGAAATATTGCCTCATCTTATATTGCGACACTTGACCTTTAAGAATTAAATTTTATCTTCCTGTAGACTGGCACATAATCATTAGCTGTATTTGGGGAAAACCTGTGGCTTGATGGATAGACTTTTAATATTGGTATATGGTAAGCACACAAAAGCTAACCTCTGTTCATGGTTATCAACTGAGGAAAGTGACTTCAGTGTTTCTTAAAATTGCTTTGTAGCAAAATAATGATGCCTGATGGTCCATGGTTATTTGTATATCTCTTGTGTTATATTTTTGCTTTATCTTGTAAGCTTCAAAATGTTATGTGGGCATTGATTATTTATTAAGCTTTGGACACCTCAATAATTTTCTCTTATAAAGTGAGCACCTTTGAATCAAGTTATTTGTGGTGTGGTGTCTATAAGTAGCTCTTCAGATTAAGAAACAGTAATAAGAAATTAATTACCTAACACAGCCAGAGAAGAAACATAAAAGTAGTGGTAGACAATGATAAGGAAACATGGGGGCAATTGCACCCAATGGAAATTTCAAAGATTTGTTTCATATTATTTTTTATTCTTATTTATTATTTTTGTTTTTTTGAGACAGAGTTTGTCTGTGTAGTCTTGGCTGTCCTGGACTCACTTTTTAGATCAGGCTGGTCTCAGAGTCACAGAAGAAATCCACCTGCCCCTGCCTTCCTAGTGCTGAGATTACAGGCATACACCATAAAAACCTCCCCTCTATGTTCTAAGTAATTTTCTCTGTGGCACTAGGGCCCAGAGAGAAATAAATAAATAAATAAATAAATAAATAAATAAAGAAAGAAAGAAAGAAAGAAAGAAAAGGGAAGGAGGGAGGGAGAGAGACGGGTGGGGGGAAAAGAGATAACAGTAGACACTCCTTTATCAGCCTTTTTTTCTGCCTCAGCTTTGTGTAAGAGGGAAAGGATGAAGCAGAGATGGGGTTAATTTTATTCCTTGGATGTCTTAACCTGAATCATTAAAGATGATGTCCTTAGTCATGTCCCTTAACCTTGAAGCATCAACAACCTTGTTTGTCAGAGATTGAAATAATCATTTATAAAGTGAATGAATAAAGTTAAGTGAGGTGTCTACAGGGGATTTGGAATACAGAATAGAGTTTAGAAAATTTCACATTGTTTAATAATAGGGAGAGAGGCATGCACAACACTGACTTGTACTCTATAAAGCAAATAAAAGAGAGATAGGAACTACAGAAATGGGACAATAAATTCTTGATGTGGTGATCTGGACATAATTCATGGAAGTGACATTGAAATTGTGGTTTGAATGTGGACAGGAAATCTGTCCCTACCTTACATTTGGTTCTCATCTCCTGCCCTTCTGACCTCTGCTCACTGGTTTCTAGCCACTATGGTTGTCTCTGACTTCCATCCCAGGGCCTTTGCACATTATTTTTTCCTCTTTTTAGAATTATTAATTTTCTCTTTGCATCTGCCTTGTTCTACTTGCTTCAACTGGCAGTTTATAGGTGACTTCCTGATGCTCCTGATGCCCCTTATATACAAATTACAACCTTTTATGTTTTTGGTTTTCATATGACACTTTGATGCTTTCTTCCATAGCATATGCAATGGTTTTCCCTGTGGGATTTTATGTTTGTTTTTTTTTTTTTTTTACCCCCTTAAACATTATTTTAGAATTCCCATGAAGCCACTAACTGGTCTATTTTTTGTTGTTGTTGTTGTTGTTGTTTTGTTGTGCTAGAGTTCCAAGTCTCTTCCAGTGCCTTTCACGTAAATCATCATTTATGAAGTGAATGAAGTTAAACAAGTTATCTGCAGGGACTTGGGAGTACAGTGTGAATGTTATCGGTGTAGAATGTAGTTGTGTGTGAGTTATTGGCAGATCACGAACTATATTGTGGATCCATCTCTGTCTCCCTCAGTAAAATCATGTTCTAAAATATGTTTAAGGGTGAAAGAACAGCATCTGAAAGGTTAAGGCAATCATTGAGTCAAATGCAGGCAGAAGATCTTGACTCGTCACATCATATTTGGTCTTGTGATTAGAGACTCACCTTTATGGTAAATGGTGGCTTTGGGTTTTAGACTAGTTCTTCCCTCCTTCCTCTTCCTTAGGTGCCACTCCCACATTTCCTCATGCATCAGAACGTTAGGTCTTCAAAACGCAGTCTTATGGCATGAGTCTGGATTATAGGGCTCAAGCTGTTTTTGGAGTTGTCTTAACTTAATATATAGGGAGCAAAGAAACCTAGAAACTTTCAAGATGTGAATTGAGTCCAACACAGTTTATCAGGGTTACACATCCAAGTAAATCTGGAGTCAAGTTCTAACAGAAAAGAATATTCATAGCAGATATTAATTGGGCATTAACCATATGCTGGCCACTGAGCTGAACATGTTAATGCATTTTATAAATTGGTACTCACAGTGATAATATCTGTGGTAAGTAATACATTATTTCTACTTCAATTAGGGCAGAACTCAGGTGCTGACATGAACCTGAATGAATCCGCTCCATTCTGTATTTTAGTTCATTGTCCCTTCACGAATCTGGGTGTGTAATCTGCAGTAATTCGAAAAGGCTGCCTGAAGATTATGTGCCCTTAAAAAAAAAAAAGTTCTACTAGCATATCTAAAAGATCAGGTAGGCCATACAGTTTGTACTTGGTAGGGTTTAGAATGTATGATCTTTTTTTCTTCTATGAACATTTCATACAGTATTTTATTCATATTCACCTTCTATGAGACAACTCATTCCACATTCACACCCTTCTCTTCCCATCATACATTGTGTCCTTTTTCCCCCAGTTAAAGCTAATTTGTGATGACCAAATATTTTTGGATGTCTGACATGCCTTTGATGCATGGGACTACACTTGTAGAGAAAGCTGACTCAAGTTCTCAGCAACTAACACCTCCGACTAGCTTCTTTGCTAGGGACGGAACTTTGTGCTCAACTCCACTCTCCATGCAGGGGTTTTGTCTAGCTTGGGCTTCCAGAGGTCTGGCATGATGCCCTACCTGTGGACTCATATGTGCACCTGCCATGCTCTGTCCAGAACACATTGTTTCCTTATTATTCACTATTGGCCCCTCTTAATTAAAAATTTTATTTATTCACTTTATACCCCAATTATCACCACCTCCCACTTCTCCTCACAGTCCTACCTTCCCTCCCACTAGCAATCTACCCCAGCACATCAAGTTGCATAAGGACTGAGGGCATCCTCTTCTCCTGTGGCCTGGCGAGGCAGCCCCACCAGGGGGAAGTGATCAAAAAGCAGGCAGCAGGGTCCATGTCAGAGACAGCCTCTGTTTTCCTTACTAGGGAACACACAAGCAGCACTAGCTACCCATTAGCTCCATCTATGTAGGAAGCTTAGATCCAGTCCATCCATGGTCCTTGGTTGGTGATTTAGTCTCCTCAAGCCCATCTGGGCCATGATTAGTTAGCTCTGTTGGTCTTTCTGTGAAACTCCTGCCCCCTTCAGGTTCTATTGTCCTCCACTCCACCATTGTTACACAAGACTTTAAGCTTCACCATGTTGTTACAGAGATACACTTTACCATAGTTTCTTTTCTCTCTGCAGGCCCTCTGTCTTCTGACCCTGTTTCCCAGGTATGATCCCACTCTCATTTTCCCTCTCCTAGTGTGTCTATTATGTTTCCTCTCCTAGTGTGTCTATTATGTTTCCCCTTCTAAGTGAGATTTAAGCATCAAACCATGGGCCCTCCTTGCTACTTATTTTCTTTGGTTCAGTTATAATATGTTTATCCTATACTATATGACTATAATCTGCTACATGTGTGTCTTTCTGGGTCTGGGCTATCTCACTCAGGATGATCTTTTCTAGTTCCATCTATTTGCCTGCAAATTACATGATTTCCTTGTTTTTAATAGCTGAGTAGTTTTCCTTCATGTAAATGTACCATAGTTTCTTTTCTTTATCCATTTCTTGGTTGGTGGACATCTAGGCTGCTTCCAGATTCTGCCTATTATGAATAAAAATACTATGAACATAGTTGAGCAAATGTCTTTGTTTTATGGTGGAGCATCTTTTTGGTATATGCCCAAGGAGTGGGATATCTGGGTCTTGAGGTAGCAATATTCCCAATTTTTGACAAAGTGCCAAATTGATTTCCAAAGTATCTGTACAACTTTGCACTCACACTAGAAATGGAAGAATGCTCCCCTTTCTCCAGATCCATCATGTGCTATCTCTTCTGTTTTTGATCTGAGCCATTCTGACATGTGTAAGGTAGAATCTCAGACTTGTTTTGATTTGCATTTCCATGATGACTAGAGACACTGAGCATTTCTTTAAGTGTTTATTCCTTTATTGAGAATTTTCTGATTAGTTCTGTCACCTACTTTTTAATTGGTTTCATGGTGTTTAATATCTTGAGTTCTTTGTATATTTTGGATATTTGCCTTTTGTCAGTTGTAGGGTTGGTGTAGCTCTTTTCCCAGTCTGTAGGCTATCGCTTTGTTCTGTTGACAGTGTCCTTTGCCTCAGAATCTTTTCAGTTTCACGAGTTCCCATTTATTAATTGGTGAACTTAGAGAGTGAGCTGTTGGTGTTCTGTTTAGGAAGTTGTCTCCTGTGCCAATGTGATCAAGGCTATTCCCTGCATATTCTCTAAGCTTTGGAACATTGTGAATCTCTGTGATGGTCATCCATTTCAAGTAGAATTTACTTTTGGGAGGGTTGAAATATGTCTTAATCTATGATTATCATTAACAGAACAATAGTAGTAAGTTCTCTGTTATGTTTTGATCTCTCTAGCTATAGAGTTTTGGGAAAATACTGGTGCAGATAAGAGGACAGATGCCATGATTCTGTCCATTCAAGTTCTTAGCCGCTCTACCAGAGCCCAGGGATTTGAATGCTAGGTTAAAAGCTATAGCCTTCAATATTGGGAAAATGGAATCAATGAGGCTGTTAGAACTAGGAAAGTGCACATGGAAAGTCAGAGGGACAGAAAGGAATTCTTGGAGAATGGGAGCTGTGTTCACTAGAGATAGAGTGCTACAGATATAGTTCATAGAGTTTGAGATGAGTCATGATGATAGAAATAGGTAGAAGGGATCGGGTAGAACTGACAGGGCCTAGCTTTCACCAGAAATGGAGAAATTTATTAGCTTTGCTTAGTATTGACATACACCCCCAAGCTTTTCTTCTCAAACTGTGTCTCTCACATCTCAGCACTTGTATTGTGTGTCTGACTTCAGTTTCTGCAGGGGATGGGTTGGAGGGTTGTACACATACACTTTTAGGTGTATGCAAGCGCATATGAAAAGACTAGAAGTCAACTTTACATGATATTTATCAGGTGTCAGTTGCCTTGTTTTTTGGAAGTTAGTTACTCATTGGCCTGGAGCTCTTTAACCCAGGATGGTTGTGAAGGTAGCCTCAGAGATCTCTCTCTGCTTTCTCAGTGCTATTATTACAAGTGTATGGCTCTATGTGTATGCCTTTCTTACATTGTTGCTTCTGTTTTTAATGTGGTTCTCGGAAGTGAATTTGTGTTCTCCTGCTTTCAGAGAGCAGTTTACCAATTGAGTTATCCCGCAATCCAACAAATAAACTTGTAATGATTGGAGTCTATTTATTAACACTTCTTTACCAAGAAATATAAATTGGCTTCATCTCTGAAGAAGCATGAATTCCTTGGATTCTCTAATAAAAGAAATGCTTGTTGATGTTAAAAAGAAATTGCATGTGTGTGATGTTATACTGTGCTATTGTAACATCTAGGTAGATTAGAGCACACTGACTGTATCCCTTTGTCTTCATTATGTAATATTGTGGCTTTATTGACTTAAGGTTTATATTCTACTAATCTCTCCCACACACACTGCTTTATGTAAAAATAATAAGTCTATTACTGACAAATTAAATTAAAATAAGAGAGATTTAAAAATTAAAGTGAGGGAAGTATGTTTCTCATTCCTCTGAGTTGAACCACCCAGTTTGCACACAAATTTTCTATGATGTTCCAACATCTGTACATACTGAATATAAGAATGAATTAATAGATATCAGTAGCATCAAGCGTTTGGTTGTTTTCAGAGTTGTCTGGTGGCTGAGTGGAAAAGAGAACTATAATATATTAGTAAAATCTATAGAACATGGGTGAAACAAAGACTTATGTTGTCAAATGGACAAGTCTTCAGCAGGGACAGGAATTCATTGAAGGATTTGTATTAATGGACCATTGGATATGAACTCTTGCAGTAATAAGGCCAAGTACAACTCCTCTTCCTCTTAAAATACATTTGTTTAGTGTGTGTGTGTGTGTGTGTGTGTGTGTGTGTGTGTGTGTGTGTATTTAAAATTTGGCATGTTCCCAACAATGTACACAGGATTACCAAGGTATCAAAACAGGGCTCAGGAAGATCTGAGCACACTGGGGCACATGCACACACACACACACACACACACACACACACACACACACACACACACACAGGGGGCTGTCGTATGAGAGAAGAACTATTAGTCATCTGAGCCTGTGTCCTACCCCAGAAGGGAATGACTGTCCAGGCCTCACTCTACTATGGGTTGGCATGATGTCTGTGGCACATGTTAACACCAGGGACCATGCAGATGTTCATGGTCTGTGCTGTAGCCTGGCACCAGATTGATGTTGGTAGGCCATGCCACTGACAGGATCCATTGTGCTGTGATTAGACTGCAACCTGAGGCATTGGTGGTAATGTCCATTGTCTGGGTAGCCTGTGAAGTCCTTGTGCCTGTCCATGGTCTTAATGAAGCAGTGGTCTGTTTTTATGGTCTCTGCGGTGACCAGAGTATGGAGGCCTATAATCTGTGCTCTCTCTGACTATGAAAAGCAAGGAGGCTACTTTTGCCCTGATATCTATGACTGCTGATGCACAGCTTGGATGGATGGACATGAAAGGCTTCTGTGACAACCCCTACACCCAAAACAATACAAATCAGAAACAAAATGAAGCAACAGCCTAGACAGGAAGCAACTGAAGAGAGCTGTTAAAGAGTGCAGTGAAATGCTAAAGAGTAGCTCTCCACAATTAGTGGCTCCTGGCAGAGTTGTGAGAGGGGAAGGCCACTGAGAGTTTGGCTATGCTCCATTGAGTATATAGGTAACAAAATGGATATTTTTCTTAGGTTTATTTTTACTCCTTTTGCGGGTAGGGTCACGAGTAGAGGGATAGACTTAGAAAGATTGGAAAATGATTGTGATAGGGGTGCATGATGTGAAACTCCCAGAAAATCAATAAAAATGCTATGAGAGGAAAAAAGTTTAAAATTTAGGGCATTATATATTCATTTACTTAACTGGAGATAAAACAAAAACAACAATTATAATAACAATCTAAAGATGTTAAGAGGATTAAATGAGATAATGAATATAAATGCCTTTAGGACAGCAGCTGCCATGATTGATATGCTTAGGAAGTTTTGACCTTAAAGCAGAAGTAATCTGATATACAGTTGTACATAAGTACTGTCATTCTCAAAGATCTTTTCCTCATTCACTACCTCTTGCATCTTCTTTCTCTGCAATGTTAAAAAATGCACCATGAGCAGCACCAGCAATAATAGAAAGACCTTATTTAAACTTTATGTTCAACTTCAATTCCAGTAAGACTGTATCTCTGCAGCAGTTCAACTTGACAATGCATCTTGATAAACGTCCATTTCTCTGTGTCCCTGCACAGCATTGTGCTTAAAATACGCAATATATAGTAAAATTTAAGTCTTCCTCTAAACTGTGAGTGTCTCTAGAGAAAAGCTGATGGCTTTCCTTTATCCTTTCTCCAGCAAAATTAAGTTCCTAAACATGTAAGCTTGGGGCAACCTGCTATAATCCAGGCCCTGAGTTAGAGCAATAAGCAAACAGATCAAATTTCTGCCTTTGCAAATTCTAACTTTCAGATAAGTAAACAGACTTGCTAGATTCAGACATGAAGTGTTAAACAGAGAACAAAAATGCACTGTGATCAGGGGTGGGGAGTCATTGGTTTGGAGTCAGCAAAGGATGGTGGAAGGAATTACTTGGAAAGTTCTGTATGGCACAAAGGCTTTGGCCCTACTGTGATCTGAAAAAGGCATCCAGACAGAGAGGACACATAAGTTCATGGGGTCCAGAGGCCAGGGAGAGAAGGCTCATGAGTGTAGTATGTGATGAGAGAAAAGAGTGAGGTTGGTTTAGACCAGACTCAGAGTTTGTCAGCATCCCTAGAGAAGGACTCTAAAACCTCTGATGAAGATACTGAATGTCTAAAAATTCTCCAGGCAAGGCCGAATTCAGATCCTCAGGATGATCACAATGCTGCTATCATTAAGTCTTAGAAGAAATTAATCCCAATTCAGATTTAAGAAGTATACTTATCTTGGCCCTAGGTCAACCTCGGGCAACAAATCATAATATTCTCCTTTTGTGAGTGGCCAGTCTACAATTTATAGAACTTGTCAGAAATCAGATGGATTTCACATAGTTATGTTAGGGCTCAGTCTTGGCTTTCTTAATCCATGCTCAGAAATGAACAGCCTGGTAAAGCCAGTATCTAGTCCTATATTGAAATCTTTCAACTTTATCGTTACCTCCCTGATTTACCTCTTCTGAAACTAACATGCATTTATAGAGGCATAGTGTGATGGATATTTTTACATGCCAACTTGCTCTAAGTTCTTGAATAGTATCACTTGACGAGAGAGGTTGAATGAAGGACTGCCCAGATCAGGTTAGCTTGTGGATGTATTTGTTGAGCATTGTTTTGATTGCTTTAATTGATGAGAATGTGGGTGGCACTGTTTCATAAGCTGGGCCCTGACCTATTTAACCATTGCCATGAAGAAGTAATCATGTGTTTATCATATTTTGTTCTTGACTGTGAATGTCATCTGGCTAGATACTTGAGTTTCTGCCTTGATTTTCCAGAAATGGTAGAGATCTAGAGAGATGGCTGAGTGGTTAAGAGTTCTTGTTGGTCTTCCATTGGACTAGAATTTGTTTCCCAACACCCATGTGCAGCCACTCATCTCTAACTCAAGAAGATTGATTGCCCTTTCCTGACATCTCAGGAAACATATACTCAAGTGACATATAGACACTCAGACACATACACAAATATAAAATTGATGGACTCTATCCTAGAGATATAAGCCAAAAAAAAAAATTATTCCCCCTATGTTTCTTTTTGTCAGAGTATTTATATAGTCCAAAGTTACTCAGCCCTGCATTCTCCTGTTTTTGCCTCTCGGGAGCTGGCATTACAGGCATGTGCCACTGCACCAAACTGCTTTATTTTATTGTGTTAATTCTGATAAACTTGTAGTTTATCACCTTAGCTCACCGACTATGTATGTATATTATACCACTGTTACCAGAGCAATGTTAACAATAGCCACACTTTAGCTAGCACATACAAATCATATTATCCAAGAAACCAGCTAAGCCCTTGGAATCTCTCATTACATTTTTTTTTATTTAGGTAGTGCTAACAATCAGGCATAATTATTAGCTTCACTCTCATAAATAAATATAAAATAATTGCTCCAAAATTTTAAGAAATATACCCAAGGTCACACTGCAGGAATCTGGAATTCTCTCCAACTCTGAGCAACACCAATATTCTCTGCAAATGCAAAGACAGAAGAATCAGTCAGCCCACGAGGGGCCTTGGGAAGGAATAAGGTGGAATTCCTGACCTTGAGGAGGTTGATGTGTGGATGTGGAATTTCTCTGAGGAAAGCTCAGCCTTTGTTCTACCTGCTCTACCCTCCCAGGTGGACTGAGAGCAGAGCTGGATTCTGTCTGATAATTCAGCAAGGTAGCATTTGTGGTTGCAGAGACTCCAGTAGAGGAGAAGCTGGACATGGGAAAGCCATCCAGTGCTGTGGATCGGCACCAACATCTTGGCAGACAGCCAGAAAGAAGCGGAAATCCTATGAGCAGCTAAGAGGCTCCACCTTGCCACAGGGAGATAAGTGGAAATGCTGATTTCCCTAGACCAGACTATTGAACCACATTCTAGACTGTGGTTATTTATATTCCCTGAACAGCATTGTTTACACAACCTGCCCTGATGCAAATCAGCACTTGGAAGCAATGGAGGCCGCTTGGTGTGCAGCCTGAAGGGACTGGGGGATTGGTTTTAGTCATGTAGTGTTAACACAGCCACACATGGCTGCCCACACCCCTGCAGCTGAGGGATAAAATAAGAACATTCAGGCTGCAAAATACTTCCTCAGTCCTGCCTGGTTGAGAGACAACACAAAGAGTGGGATGGATTTTCATGATTTGAATTTGTTCCTTCACAACTGGACCCTGAATTTCCTCTCCAGCCCTCTTACTTATAGCACACCCTTCCTTCCTCCAGCATGCTCAGATATAAACACTCTTAACCCTGAATTCGTCAGAATTTTTGTGCTCTGCTCAGACCTCTCCCTCTGTGCAGGATGCCCTTTTTTTTTTTTTTTCTTTTTCACAAAATGTGTGATGTGTACCACTGACAGGGCACCAGATGGCCCTAGAGAGAACACAGCCAGAATTGCTATTGTATGCAAATATTTGTTATGTTAGATTTGAGTCAATTTAAGCAAGGACTGAATATATAATAGTATAAGTAGAATAGAGACAGGGCAAATATTTTGATGATAGTGTAGGGATTACTGTGTTTGGGGAACAGTACTGTTATTTATAATTAGGAGGCAGGATTGGAATCCTCTTTCAATCTATAAACCTATTCCAGACTCTGAAGTTTTCAGAATTGGTGATGACCTCTCTCTTAACATGTATTGCTCATGGTCCCACATGACTCCCAGAACTCTTTCTCCAAAGCTCAAATCCTGCCATCCTCGGTGTGTAATGTGCCATGGCTCACAGGCAAATCTTCCCTGTCTCCGATGTCGTCCCTCAACCCTTTCCATTTACATTCCCTTCATTTCTCCTTCCAACGCATGCTTTATTCTATCCTTCCTCCCTAAACTGTGGCAATTGCTAACCTAGTCTCTATACCTTTAAATGATTTTATTTTTTATTTGTGATACGTAAGGAGAATTGTGTAGTATATAATTTTCAAATCTTTGGTTAAAAACAAAGCAAAACAAAACAACTCAATTCCATTGATACCCATCCAAAAGGCTGTGTGAATCACTGTTTTATTCTTTTTAAATAACTGAAGAATATTCTGTAGTACAACTACTGCATACTTTTCTATTAAATAAGGAACAATTCGCTTTCAATGTTTATACTAATGTGGTTAAAGTTCTTGTGACAGTCACATACAGGTTTTTATGTAAATATGTTTTAATTTCTCTGAGATAAAATTTCAATTTTAGATTGTATAATAAGTGTATGATTAATTTTATAAAAATATTCTATTCTTATTTGGGGCTGGATGGATGAGATCAGATATTAAGAATGTATCAATTGCTCTTGCAGAAGACTAGCTTTCAGTTCTTGGTACCCATGTCTTGATTGTCCACCATTATGTGTACCTATAAATCCAGGGGATCTAATGAACTCTTCTGGCCAGTGTAGGTACCTGGACACACACACACACACACACACACACACACACACACACACACACACCACTTTGGAATACTCATTTTAATTTAGCTATACATTTTTTTATTTTGGTTGGCAATGGACAAATATTATAGATTCTCTATGTCTTCCATCACTTGGCATTGTCACTATATTGTGTGGCATTGTTTATTCTAATACAAATTATCGCAGTATAACATAGGCTAACCTTCAGCCCATTATGTAGTCCAAAGTTACTCAGCCCTGCATTCTCCTGTTTTTCCCTCTCAGGAGCTAGCATTACAGGCATGTGCCACTGCATCAAACTGCTTTATTTTATTATGTTAATTCTGATAAGCTTGTAGGGATAGCTCATTGTGACCTTAATCCCTTCAGAATATGTCATGTCTTTTCATGTGCTTATTGAGTATATGCTCCCTTCCGTTACATCTTCATGCACTTTGTCCATTTCTTACTTTAGTATTTTGTGTTGTTTTGTTTTCCTAACATATTTTCACGGTACCTTATATTTTCTAGACATAACTTCTTTATTGGAAACCTGATTTATAAGTAATTTGTCCCAGCCTGCTTATGTTGTCTTTTCCTTAATTCCATGGTATCTTTTAACAATAAAAGCTTCAATTTTGATTTGATGTATTTTTCCTACTCTAAAATTGATGTGTGTAGCCTTAAGCTCCAACGATTTTCTCGTTATTGATGTTAGTTTTATATTTTTATGTTTTATTTAATTCTATAATCTATTTTGACTTAATTTTATGTAATACATGAATTTTAAATTAGGGATCATTTCTCCCTGTGGATATCTTGTTGCTGTAACATGAGTTTTAACATTATTTGTTGACACACACACATCTACCTTCCATTATATTTCACTTGTACTGGCAAAAAATCAACTGAAGATGGGTTTGCAAGTTCTTTGTTCTGTATGCACCCCTTTGTCTCAATGATCATGACTTAGTCATCCTTAATACTGGATGAAGTAGTGTCTCTTGTTTTCCTCCTTGTCAAGAGTGTTTTAGTTACTGTAGGTTATGGACAATTCCACATAAATTGTAGGATTAACTTGCTTACAGGGCAGAACTCCTTGTAAGGACCTCTGTAGCAATCACATGAAGCTTATACATCAATTTGGGGAAACTGACATTTTATTATGCAGAGAGTTTTGTTATTAAGGAACACTGTATGTTTAACCCATTTCATTAGGTCATTCATTTCTTCTTTTTGCCCCCTTCCCCATGTCTCTTTCTTGATAAGATATTGGATGATGTGTAAAACCAATGCTCATCATATTCTTGGAAATCTGAATTCTTGCTCCTCACTTGGTGTCACAGTTTGAGTAAGCTTAAAAGATGCAACCATGCTGAAGAAAGTAGAACACTGGGTGAAACTTAGAGAGTAAAAAGACTTATGCCATTTTAGTCTATGTTCTAAGATTCAGACTTGTGATTTAAGACGTGAGGCCCCAGCTTCTGGCTTGATAGTTACTACTATGTCTCCATGCAATGGGAAATCTAACATGTCTACCATATGACAGCTTTTTGGAACCATAAGCTAAAACAAACCCTTTTGTCTATAATTTGTCTTGGCGTTTTATCACACCAAGTGATAAATAAGTAAAACAAGTATATTACTAATGTTATTTTGGCATCAACCTTACAGTCTCCTGCCTCAGCTGAGTAATGGTACATCTTAGGTGCAAGATATAGATATGATTCTATAGAAAGATGAGGTAAAATAGTTAGATAAGGTCTTCAAAAACCTCAAAGACATACAGAATATGGCATTGAAAATGTTTTTATTATTATAACTGATTTTTCATCTTCTCTGGAAATAGGATTATGTTTTTAATTTGTACCTACATATTTACTATTTCACATACAGACATGTGAAGGTTATTTTTATGTTGGTTTACTAGTTCTGATTAGTACAGATTGGTTTTTATGAGGGACTTGAGTCATTTGTACAAAGCAATATTTTTATTTAGTAATTTTAAAATTGTATGATTTTGATTCTTTTCTTGCCTTATTGTGATGCCTATAACTTTTATTATATGTGGAGGTGATGACAATGAACACTCCCTTGTATTGATCATAGGTAGGAAATATCTACTATTTCCCCAGTGACTATGGTGTTTTCTTCAGGGATTTGCAGACGTTACTCATCTAATTGAGATCAGTTTGTTTATAATTTTATGAGTGTCTTTTTTTCTGGGAGATGTGGTGTAATTTTTATGTTATTGGACTCCTTTTATGCAGCAACTCTTATGATCATATGACATTTATTCTTTAGCCCATTGGCATAGTTAATTCATATGGCTTGACTTTTTAATGCTAAACTAAACCTCCTTATCTGGAACATGTCCTACTCGGTCATTCTTTGGGACTCACTTTATATTTCATATTTTTCTTTTCTTTTCTCTTTCTTTCTTTCTTTCATTCTTCTTTTTTCTTTTTAGGACAAAGTCTTCCTACACAGCACTGGCTGTCCTGGAACTCACTATGTCTACCTGTTGGCCTTGAATTTATAGAAATCTGCCTGCCTCTGCCTCCTGAGAGAGAAGGAATGAAAAGTGTATGACTCAAATGCCAGCTCATTTATTATATTCCTGAATTTGACTTTCTAACATTTTTCTGTGGATTTTAAATTTTAAGTTTAAAGAAAATTTTGGTTGTTCTCATTCTATCTTTGCTTTTGTTTTTCATTGTTAGAGTAACTTTAGACTTAAAAGATATCTCTTCGTTTTTTTTTTTTCTTTTCTTTAAAAGGTTAAATAGAGTAGGAACTCAGGTTTCTGTTTGTTTTAAGGTTCAAAAGAGTCCTGGAAGGAAGTTTCTTGCTTTGGATAATTTTAAGAATTCATTTAAGTATAAATTATATTTACTTAATTGTTATAGAAAATTTAAAATTATCTGTTTCATCTTGTCTAAGTTTTGTGATAGGTGGATTTTAGGAGATTTAGCCATTATTCTTAGTTCTTCAATTGCAGTTTGGTTTTAGAGGGATAGATATCACATTTCTAGAAGGTTCCTGGGTGATTCTTATGCATATGATGAAAGTGTGACTAGTTCTTCTATGGAGTATCTGATTTCTGTATTAGTTCTATGCTTCTGATGTCTTATTATTGTGGATTCAGTGACTTAAAGAAACCTAAGATTTTAATATAACATTAAAGAGTAGGTGTCCAAAAGGGAGAATCTCTCTACCATCGAGTTGAAGTATCAATAAGGTTACATTACTGTGTGATAAGAAAAGAGATTCATTTCCTTGAATTTTTATCTCTGCTAGAGGATGTATTTCTTGGTATGTGGAACTATTCTTCTGCCTTCAAGGAAAATGACATACAGTAAAGTCTTTGTCACACTTCTATGTCTGCCTCAGACATTTCTGCCATACCCTTACATTTGAGGAGTTTGTGGTTACATGGCAGAATTAGGATACCTTATTCTTTCTAACCTCTGGTCAGTTGGTAGGAAGCTTGCTTTGATGTTATCTTCGTTTCTCTGCTCCACAAAAGATTGTCTTGATTTCTTTTCCCATTGCTGTGGTAAAAATATCCTGATGAAAGTGACTTAATAAAGAAAACATTTATTTTAGCTCACAGTTCGGGATATAGTTCATTATGGCACGGATGTGAAGGCAGCAAGAGTTCAAATTAGCTTGTACTAACTCATCTAAAATGAGGAATCATGGAGCAATGAATGTAAGCTATGGTTCAGCTCCTTTTCTCCATGTTTGTGTAAGATTCCATCCAGGCAAAGGTACCCTCACAGGGAGCAGGCCTTTTTATGTCAATTTTTGTAATCAATATAATCAATTATATGCACGCATAAAGGCATATCTTCCATATGATTCTAGAATGTATTAGGCTGTCAAGACTAGCCAACACATAGTTTTTCAGGCAGGGAAATAACAGCAGGGTAGTGAGAGATGAGATGAGATGAGGAAAAGCACCTACTGAGGCTTTTCTTTTTGGCACAGCTGACCACCACATTGGGCTTTACCCAAAGTACAGGGAACCTATGCCCTGACCCATTCAAAAACAATGACCAACATAAATATAAAGGTCCAGTTTGGTGGCCATCTGTGCCTAGAGAAAATCCTCAGCAAACAGACAGTGGTATCAGCGTCTGGAAGGATACAATGTGCACTGACATGGTATAGTCTGAAGAAGTGTAAATCACCATCTATGTCTGCTACACCTTGACTGTTGAGCAAAACTAACTAAATCGGGGCCTCAGATGTTGCATTGAGGGATCTTTCCCTCTCTATAATATTACAGAACTGTAAGTAGGTCACTGAGCTTGTGCTAACTACATTCATCTAATTTATCTCTCTATCACTACCATCTTCTCCCCTGGCATAAGCAGAACCCTGGTTTTCCTTCCAGAGTCAGATCTCCAGCCAGGGTTTATTTATATTTATTGAGGCCCATTCCTGGCCACATGCCATATGATCTACTGTGGATATTAGCTACTGACACTAAGATATCAAGTCCAGGTTTAGCCATTCTTTTGAGACCAGCTCATTGAACTTGAGTTGACGTTAAGGCAAAGGTTGGCCTTTTATCCATTGTTAAGGCTCACCATTGTTCTTGAATTCCAATTCCAAATTCAGTGTCCTCCTTCCTCCCTCTCAACCAGCCTACGCTTATCAAAGAAAAATAATGCAAAGTGGTTCAGATTTACAAGTGTGGTGCTGAACTGTAGCTTAGGAAAATAGTGACATACAAACAGCGAGGCTTGCTGGATAGTCTTCATTTTAGTGAGCAAGATTTTCCATAGTGTTATTCACAGACATGCCGTTACTCTTGACTTTCCCCACTCTTTACCCTGAGCCCTCGTTAGCATAACACATTCTACAGTCTACCTGTGTTGCAATAAATAGGCATGAAAAGAGTCTATCTTATTCAGCAAACCTATTCTCTGAGATGTTTTCCTTTCTCTATAGAAAATAAAATGGGCATTGTTGCCTAGGCATAAATTGGGCCAGAAACCTTTTAGAATGCTGCTGATTTTGTGTATGTCTTATGAACATTCATGCACTTATCTCTAGCTAGCCTGATACACATTATGCTGTGCTAGCTAAATGTTAAAGTCACCCCTGAGTCA
This sequence comes from Acomys minous, assembly GCF_964271855.1. Lineage (NCBI taxonomy): Eukaryota > Metazoa > Chordata > Mammalia > Rodentia > Muridae > Acomys > Acomys minous. The sequence goes on along the minus strand of NC_140483.1, from coordinate 161,324,802 downwards.
CCCCCAACAAAGTGGCATTTTTGAGGCAACTTGAACTTAGCATAAGCTCTCTGTACTAAATCGCTTCTAGCTGACAGTTTGCTTCTCGCCCAAAGGAGGAAGGTGGACTTACCAGAGCAACTTAACTTGAGGGAAGCTTCTACTTCCACTACACCTCTGCTTCCCCCACAGGACCTATTACTGAGCAGGAGTTGAGACAGAATGTGCAGGGCTCATAGAATCATAAAGCAATGTATATGGAAGAGTCTTAAAAATACCCCAAAGCTCTTAAGAAAACTCATCTGCTCTTAAGAAAACTGAGGCCCAGAGAATAAAAGATTTCCCCAAGGTCACATAGATTTCTTGAAGGAGCCTCCAGAGGACCACTCAGCTCATACATAGTTCTGTCATCCTCTGTATCCACTCACAGGGGTGCCTAAGTGAGCAGAGCAGGTTGCAGCTAAAAACAAAGATCTGAACTTGGGAAAACTGTTGATCTGGTTTGATCTTAAGGGTCTCCCAGTGGTCATTTGATCAAAGCTTCATCTTAACATGGTGATCTTTGGAGGTGGTAGAAAATTTAAGATATAAAGCCAAGATGAAGATCTATAGGCCAATGGGAACATGTCCTTAAAATAGACACTAAGACCTTGTTATCTTCTGTTTTATACCCTCTATCTGATAAGAAATTTTTGCTATATGAGAAAATATTAATTTTAGTCTTTAGGTTAATGTTGTTAGGTTGTGGTAGTTCTAAAGAGTTGTTCAACTAGCCAAGTTCTGTACATTTGAGTCTACCCATGGATTGCATATGGAAAAGTGAAAGACCTAATAGAGTTTGAGGCCACCAGGATCAAAGCAATGGGGCTAACTGATCAAAATCTAAAGCCTCCAACTGATACTCAAAAGAATATTTTCTTTATATAAGTTGAACATGGCAGACATGTATAAAAAGACACTGAAGGTTGCTATCCAGAATTTTAAAGAAACAAAAAACAAAAATCCAACCAACCAAACAAACAAACAAAAAATGAAACAAACAAACAAACAAAAAAACAAACCCAAAAAAACCTTCTTAATGGGCCACAAGCACAGTCACTGATGTCACAACAGCCTTTGAGAATACTAAACTTCAGTAGTCCAGAATTAAACTGCTTTAATTTCCAACACAAAAGAGCATGTTATTAGGTTACAGTGACGGTGACAATGGAGAGTGTCCATACCATGCTGCTACTGTGATGCAGGAGTAAAGTGCTAGAGTGTTATAAAATGAGCACATAAGGACAGATATTCTGTATGTAGAGGAAGTGGGCTTGAAGAGGCATATCAACATTCTTCATGGCAAAATTTATTCTAATGATTCTTGTTTGGAACATGCTGCAGTATCAGGTCATGGAACTCATGAATAAAACTCCTTCTGCATTTTGACTTAAAAGGAATAAAGATTTATTACCACCCTAACCAGAGAAATAGTATTGACCCATAGGCTATTTGAGATTTTTAGCACTGTGGGCAAGAATATTTATTGTTTTTAATTACCATAAAGTAGCAAGGATCTTGTTTTAATAGATTTTTCTCCCACTCTCATGCTTTTGCTTTGTAATTTGAGGTGTTGGAAAGAAGAAAAATGCTATTTCAATCTTAAGTAAAAATTCTCAGACAAAGTGATAAATTAGAAACAACTGTGGCTTGTTCTCAATCTCTGTTTACTTTCTCTTCAATCTCAGAAAATTCAAATAGTATTCTGAGAGTGGGAGGGTGGGTAGATGGAGGGGAGGGGAGCGGAGGTGGCCCTGGTTTGCTGCATGACCTTCAGCTCTCTGAATCCTAAGAACTGGGATTAAATAAGGGCAAGAACCACTTTAGAGAAAAAACACAGACTTATCTCTCTCCAGCCGGAAGACCCACACTTTCAGATTCCTTGAGGCAGAGGAGCTTTGTAGGACAGTTAGCAACAGGATCCATTGCTTATATCTATTTGACTAACACAGGAAATTCCTTTACTCCTCTAAGCCTCAGTTTTCTCATTTACTGGATGAGGAAAGTAATCCTTTTTTAGTATTACTTTAATTATAAAATTGGATAATGGATTGTGAAATACTTAGCAATGTTCTTAGCATGCATAATTCAATAAATGATAGGCTTTTATTTTACAGTTATAGCCATAGGTTCAAGTTGCTCAATTGTTCAGCACCCCCTTACAACCACCTGCAATGAAAACCAGAAATCATTAAATCTGGGTGTAGTAGCACATATCTGCAATTCTAAGACATTAGAGGTAACAGGAGGAAGATCAGGAATTAAAAGCCAGTTTGGGCTATATAATGCATCCTGGAAATATAAGCCGTCAATTACAAATGTTTTATTCTTCAGGTCAATGCTTTTGGTGCATGTTATTTACAAGGAAGAATGCTTCAGATGCTGTTCTAGCAACCAGGTTTCGTCTGAGTCCACATGTGGGTTGTGTTGGGGGGAAATGAAAGGCCCTTTAGCAATTGTGGGTCTTGCGTTAGCAGCTAATGGTCCATACTATTGTGGAGTAAATTCTCTTCATTCTATGTTGCCAATGAGGAAGTGAGAACACTTGGAAATAGTTATTTGAGGATCCACTGAGAGAAGATCAGTAAGTAGTGTAGATCTTCAGGTGTGGAATCCACAGGAAGGGTGTTAGATGCATTTAAAATATCACACTGTCTGGACTTGATCAGTGCATGCTAAGCCTAAGGTTCCACATCTGTTTCCTCCTGCTCTACTGTTGCTGTGCCTCATTATCTGCTGGCCTAGTCTCTGTTTGCAAGGCCTTTAGTGGGATCACAATCTTATTTAGCTATTTTATAGGAAAGTTTTGATCAAGACTAAAGTACCTTAGATTTTCTTTCCCTCTTTCTTAGCTTACTTACTTGGGTGCCCTGACTTACCCATGTGGCTGTTTCCGTGGACTCTATATTCAGAGAAGCTGGGATGCATAGGAAGTGATGATGTTTTCAGTATGCTTTCTCAGGCAGAAAGAAGAGAGGAGAGTTTCAATTTATTCATCAAGATGATAAGAGATGAAACCAGTTCTTTTCCTTAGTACCTATTATGTACCCAACACTTTGGTAAGTGCTACATATAGAAACCCAGGCTTGCAATACTGGTCTTGAGCAAAGGCTTCAAAACAGACTTTTTGCATCATGATACTCACTGGTCATATAATCATAGTCTAAACTCTTAATTTTTCTGGACCTCAATGTTCTTTCCTACACAATTGTGATAATAGCATTTAATCTGATGTGTTTAAGATAATTAAGTGAATGAATACTTGGAAGACACATAAAAGATTATCTGGCTTACTGGTAGAACTTCAATGCATGTTAGCTATGTTTACTACTATCCCAGTCTTCTTTAGCCTTCACAATGACCAGAAATGATCAAACTCATTATCTTTATTTTACAGAAAAGAAAACAGAAGCTTGAAAACTGGCCTAGATCACACAATAGCAACATCAGAGACAGAAGCATTCAATTTGTTTATATAATGAGCCTCCATCATTTCGGCTTTATGTCCCAGACTATGAGAACTTGAAAAACAAAGATGTACAAGGCAATTTCTTCCCTTAAGGAGTTGAAAGGCTAATGAAAGAGAATGGTCATGAGTGCTTATTTTTCAAAAAGCCAGAGGGCAGAATATACTTGTGTACAAGTTATTAAGGTGTGGCGAGGGAGTATCTAACCAGACTATGAAAATATTATGGTAGTTTCCAAGGAGATTCACAAGTATCTCTTGACTCAGAATGGAGAGAGATACAAGAAAAGTTGGTGAGGGTCACTTGTGGATAGAACAAAAGCTTAGAGATAGGGATGGGAGATTACAGTATGACTGAAAGCATGTATGCCTCAGTGTTGGCTATGACTGCTTGTTGTGGTGAATGCACAGATGCTATCCATTAGGTTATCACAGGGGAGAAGGATGAATAGTCTGTGCAGTGTGTCAGGAGACCTGAATTTCAATCTTTATTTTGTCACCTGCACACTGGGGGAATATCCTCTACATCTTTGTAGTGTAGTGTCTTTATTTATTAAGTAGCAGGAGCAAGAACTGGAAAGATGGTGAAACTGAATGCTCCCAGAGGCGTTCAAGTAAGAAAGGTTGACAGAATACTGTGTAGTGACACCCATTTGAGCAGGTGATGATCAGAGAATGGACTTACTCTGAGTCCCATGGCAGTAAGATGGTTAAGCCTGAAATTCAAATGTCCAATTCCAAATCCTTTGCCTTACCTGCTTGCAGGCCAGGGACAGCATCATACCACTTCCTGCCTCAAGCACTAGCTAAAGCCATTCATAAGCCATTCCTCTCCAGGGAGGTTTCACACTAGCCAAGTCACTCCATACACACTTTGTTTTCACTTTACTTCAAGGCTAGGAGCCAGTCATAAAGGTGGTAAGGGAATGCTCATCTCTTTGATCTGCCATTCTCTAATTTGACCTTGTGCTCATTTCTTTTTTTTTTTAAGGTTTTATTTTATTTATTATATATACAATCTCCATCTACATGTACACCTGCATGCCAGAAGAGGACATTAGACCACATTATAGATGGTTGGCCACCATGTGGTTGCTGGGACTTGAACTCAGGCCCTCTGGAAGAGCAGTCCGTGCTCTTAACCTCTGAGCCATCTCTCCAGCCCTTGTGCCCATTTCTAACCTCATAAGTCTTAGTTTTCTCACTTCTAAAATGGAATAAGTGTTGAATTCTCATGAGAAAATTGAGACTGCTATACATTGTGTATGAATCTTCTGTATCAAGACTTAACTCAGAGTCTACCAATGAGTGGAAGGTTTAACATATGGTATTTGGAATATTGCTTTTATCTTTCTCTCAGCAAATTTGGGAGAGATGATGTTTCAAACTTTATCTTTCTCAAAGGAAATAGCAAATTCACAGAGATATCTTCATGCCATTTGACATAACTCGAGTGGTAATTGTGAATAAGATTAATGCTTTCTAGTTTTGAGTCACCTTTGCTTTTTGAGAACAGCAAAGCCAAATTTTATAGATGAGTTTGCCTTTATGAATTATGAAACATACACCAAGAGTAGGAGGGGTTCTTTGTAAGCAAAAGAGAGCAAAGTTATTTTGGCTCTGTGAAGATTTAGACAATAAAAAATATATCTCAAGGTGTTCAAGAGTGCTAGATGAAGTATCAATAATAAAGGAAATTTTGACACATTTACACATTAACATACTAATTTTATCAATGAGAAGAATCTCAGATTAAGCATGGGTTGGGCACATTAGTAGTATAATGTACAGCAGCAATTGTATTTAAGTGACTCTCTTAGTTATGGTGCGATTACTGTGATGAGACACCAGGATCACCACATCTTTTGTAAAGGAAAACATTTCATTGCCTCTGGATTATAGGTTCAGAGGTTTAGTACATTATTATCATGGTTGGAAGCATGGTGACAGGCAGACATAGTGTGGAGAAGGAGATATGAGGTCTACTTCTGGATCTGCAGGCAGGCATCAGGGAGAGAGAGAGAGAGAGAGAGAGAGAGAGAGAGAGAGAGAGAGAGAGAGAGAGAGAGAGAGAGAGAGAGAGAGAGAGAGAGAGACTGGGCCTGGCTTGAGCTTCTGAAAACCCAAAGCCCACACCTAGTGACATACTTCCTTCAACAAGGTCACACCTACTTTAAATAGGAAACATCTCCCAATAGTGCCACACCTATAAGCCTACATGGCCACTTTCATTCAAACCATCACAGAGACAGGTGGGACAGAATGAAGGGCTGAGACGTGAGAAATGAACAAGGATGGAGATGAAAGTTCAGGATGAGTGATGGAATGGAAGCAAGGAGAAAGAAAGATGGTGAAAGCTACATATGTCAAAGAGACAGAAGAGATGGAATCAGGAAGAAACAGGGCAGGTTAGCAATAAGAGAAGACAGAAAACAAAGCAGAAATGAAATAATATAAGCTAAAGAACAGATAGAGAAGTAAAGTAGAAAGAAGGAACAAACCTTGTTTTAAGACAGAGTCTTAAAATACTGAGTTGGGACTTGTTCTTGTCCACCTTGACATAGAATTCAGAAATGCTTTTAAAGCAGAGGTCCAGCTGTGCTCACTTAGCTTGCCTGCTTCCACTTGTTCCTGCTAGGAAGACAGAGATGCTCTCTGCAGATTAAAACCAGCCAGTGATACTTCTTTTTTCCTTGCCTAACAACTCACCCTTGGAAATGTTGTTTCTTGGTTCCTGCCTTTCAATTCTTTGGAAATAAAGAAAATAATAAGGGAGAAGATGAATTGAGATTCTTTTATATTTTCACTGAAAATGACCATGGATGGAAAACTTTTCTAAGTCAATGGCTCTATTGTGGGGTTTTAAATTTCCTCTGTACCAGCAATCAGCACACCCAGACATTGTTTCCTTTATATTGGGGACCCCTTTAGAGCCTGGTGCAGTACCTTTTTTGTAGCAATGACAAGCAGATGTTTGTTAAATAAATGGAACTGTTTTCTTTCCGTTCTTCTGGATTAAATAGAAAACAGCAGAATGAACAGATACATTTTGTTGATGTTTGACTTGAGTAGACCTGAGCCAGTATTTAACCCAATGAAAGACTAAAAGATTAAAGTTTAGAGAGGTCAACTGTTAGCTTCAAGTCACTCACTTGGTGAGAACAGAGTCAAGGCTACCCACACTCAAACCTGCAGCTCTTTCTCTGGAGTGTTTATTTCTTTTGAATCATGTTTATCAGTCTGTGAAATCAAATGAAGTATTTTTTTCTCTAATGAATCTATAGCTCACTATAAATTAGACATTCTTCTATGACATAAATGCTTTTAATTTACTTAGTATATACATAAATGTCTCTTCTCTTACTATAGAAACCATTATTCATAGTATTTAATGATCATTATAGAAACCCTGTAGAGGATTATCTGATTTATCTTCAAAATGCAAACACACACACATACACACACACACACACTTGTCTATTTGTCAAAAATTGTAGGGATATATTTCCAAAAATATTGCAAATGAAGGCAATAATTATTAAAGATAATATTTGTGCTATATCCACCTGTCTAGAAATGATTTCATACTTATGGTCTTGTTTTATTTTTATAATAACAGTATAAAATATGGAAAAATAGAGACAATGAAATTCTGATGCACAGCCAACAATAGCAGGCTTGTTTTGTTTCAATCTAAATAGGATTTAGAACTAGAACACCAGAAGGTGCATTCATGTTGACTTAGGAGCTGTTTAAGTGATTGGGGTTCTGGAAACAAGGATACCCATGACCTTAGATCTCCTCCTAGAATTTATAATCTTCATTATTTGTGTCAAATTACTTAGGCTTAGTTTTCTCTTCTGTGAAATGGGGATCAACGTGAGATCTTAGAGTATTTACAAGAATCACAGATCTTATATGCATAGTTCCAAGTACAAAGCCGGTGCTCAGCTAGTTTAAACTATCATCATATGTCAAAAACCTCTTCTCTACACTCAGTGACTGACAGATTAGATATTTCTTCATTTCACCTTAGATGTATGGACAAAATTATACTTCTGTAGTCACAGGAAATGTGTTTTTACAGTTGGCAACAGTTAACCTGCCCCTTCCTTCGGCATAGTGCAAACCCATCCACTTTTTCGTTTAAAGACAGTCAATGCTGACTCACGCCTTTGCCCCATCTCTTGTCTAATTCTGTTTCCCCATCAGAGGAATAAATTTTCCGCCAGATAGTCTCCTTTATAAAAGCTGTTACATTTGTGATTTTGAAAAATTTTTTCTGTTTCAGCAAGTCAAGCTCCCTCCAGTAAAGAAACATAAAGCCTCAGCAACTCTGCTTGGTCCTGAGGAGAGTCACTGCACCAAAAATAGTTGATGAATAAGCTGAAGGTCTGACTTTCCTTGGGATAAAAGACGACAGAGGCTTCCCTCTGCTCTGGGGACTTAGGCGCATCAGGAAAATTGTTCGGTCAGGAAGATGCTTTCTAGACAGGATGGAGAGAGACTGGATGCTTAGGTTGGGCTCTGTTCTTAATTTAGTATTTGACCTTGGAGGGAAGAGGTTACCTTCCTTTGGAGCCTCAGTTTGCTCACCTATAAAATAAAGAAGCTGAACTAAATGATCTTTAATGAACTCTGAGCTCCTGAATTTTATTGCTTCTGTGAGTGAAAATCTGTCAAAGCTCAAAGGAATTCATTTTAGCGATTGAATTCTCGACACTGTTGCAAAGATAGCTGGGAGCTGGGGTTCATACTCAGTGGCTTTCAAATAAATTTGCAGTGTGACCCCCCAATACTGCCTAATTGCATAGAAGGGATTTCACCCAATCTACAAATAGACTGAATAACAAATTAGACATGTCTATAACTAGAGGTATATATTAAGCAGACATGTTTTATGGGCTATAATTGCATATGGCCAGCACAGAAAAGGATAGCTAACCTGCCATTCTATAACTTAAACCCTCCATTACCTGCAAAGACTGCACTCCACTATTATGCAAAAGCGAAATAAATTACAAGCCAACAAATTGATATCTTGAAAAAGTGGATTACATGATATTCCATGGGGTCAAGTATGAATTCATTTCAATGACAAACAATTTTGGTAATCACCTCTATGATGCACTGATGCTATGGGAAACAACAGATATGTGTGTGGCCATGCTATACAATTGCCATGATAATAGACATTAATCCTCCATCATTTCCTTTTAAAATACACAAAATATTCTACATATATTCACTTGAGGGACCCTTATAATTATTGTTTGCAACAGGGGAAACATCGCTGCTTTTTGCAAGTGGATAGAAAACTGTAACTTCGGAGAAAACTAATTGTTGGAGTTAGTTGCTTGGTTTTTACAGTTGTCCTTGCATTGAATTGCTGCAATGGCCATTCAATGTTGGCACTTTAAAATGTCTATTTGTGGATGAGGCGACTGCTTCTCAAAGAGTTTAAGGATTCAACTAATGCTAGAGCACTTATAAATGGAGCAATAGTCTCCTATGCAAATCCATGAATCCATGTCATTCATTTTTATCACTCTTTCTGTTGACCTGTCACAACACAATTTCACATTCAGTTCTATGGCAGCACTGAAGCATGGTCCAGCGACTGTACTCCAACTCTCTCTCTCTCTCTCTCTCTCTCTCTCTCTCTCTCTCTCTCTCTCTCCTTTGTTTCTCCCCATTAATTTCTCTTACATATTATATATCTGGTCTCTGAAAACAATTGAAAAATCATACACAGCATGCTTTGGTGTTCTTTTCATGAGCTTTTATTTTTTAAATAAAATAAAATAAATCATAGATGGTTTTCTTTTAATTTTGGACAAACCTGGTATAACCTGAAGAACAATGAAAGTGAGTCTGTATTCTTTCTGGAGAGTGCCTATTCCTTAGTGTGACACAGTTATAGACACATAGAGCAGCTGTTTTGTGTTGGCCACTAACATGTTCAAATTTGTCAAATTAGAACAAAACCCCCTTGAGTTTCTGGAAAAAAGGAAAAGAAATGTGTCTGGAATCACTTATCCTATCTTTGCTCCTTCTCCTGTTATTTTCTCCCTAATCACTTCTGTGTCTATTTTATAGAAGGAAAACATGTATCATTTAAAAACAACACTCTTGTCAAGTATCTGGCCAAATAGATTAATTTAAGGGTAGGTTAGGAATAAGCCAAATTTTATTTGTAGCTCAGACTATAGAAAACAGGCTAGAATTTGAAGTGCTGAATATACAAAATACAACATTCACAGTATTCCCAGACAATATCATTTTATTTATTGATCCATATTTCTCATTTGCAAAGAAAAACCATTACCAAAATATTTTTACCTTTTAAAAAGCCACAAGATTGTTAATCAGCTTCACACATTCTCACCTTTGGGGTGTTCAAATCCAGCAAAGTTTATGGATAGAACATTAATATTTCTCTCCAACTGTTTCCACAATCACAAAACAAATAGTTGACTTTTGCCAAGATGAGACTGTAAATCTTTCCCTAGAAAAAGGTTTCTGCCACAGTAACCCACATCATTTAGCCTAAATTCAGAGACTGGGTTAATTACTATAATGAAACAAATTTAGATTACAGTACCTTTAAGGTTGGGCTAAGTATACAATGTAACATACATTTTAGTTAGTTGTTCACCCCTGTGTTGGTCTGGAGCCAGGACTGTAGAGTTTCATGTGAATGTAACAGTTTGGTTTTTTAAAAGTGCTTTCCAAATATTGTGACTCAAGTCAACCCAAGTTGAAATATTTTCTAGACAAGTAAAATGGTTTAATTACTGTGTTCCAAGAACTAGTTTGCTACTACAGCCCTTATGTACACAGAATGGATGGACTGTTACCAATTTATGCATTAGAGTTCTGTTTATGCTTCTCTTTTTAAGGATCAGCATTTAATTGGTGTTGATTGCAAGGGAGAACATATCAGCATGAATAAAACGCAAGATATGAGGAATCTAAAATTTACAGACAGATCCCAACTTAATCACCTCATAAAAAAGCTGAATAGGAAGAACAGTTCAAGCTGCCTAAGTGCTTGTGAGGAAGGATTATTTAATAGAGGATTATCCTTTGTTCTGGTTACTCTATTTAAAAATGAAATCAATGTGGTTTATAATTGACAAACTAAAATTGTATATTGTTGTGAGTTAGAATATGTTTTGGTTTATATAAAAGATGTCTACTGATTAAATCAAACTAATTAATGTATCTATCATTTAGTTTACTGTCTCTGTCAAAGTTTTTGTCAGGAAATATTCTACTACCAGGATTTCATAAATTAAATGTACTTTCCCAATTTAGTTTTTCCTCACCACCAAGAACTCTTATCACTTACTACAATTTGAGGAGGCTAAAACTTCCTAGGACAGTTGGGATGGAAGATTTAACTTGGTCCTTTTTCTGCAAAGCATTTCATTTTTATTCTCCATTTCAAAATACAACTAACAATAAGACTGCCTTTGCTAATCCAAGTAACTCATCAGTTACATAAGTTGAATTCTCTATAGAGAAAACAAATATGTTTCCCCTTTATCACGGTTTTGTATAGTTCATTGGGGTTTATATTTGGCCACAAAGATAGAAAGACTCTGATTAAGCTAATTATCTAGCAAGGAAAAAAAAACAGAGAAAGTTCTGAGCATATATGACTTGAAATAACCTTAGTCTGTGGGTGGCCACAGGTCAAAGGTCATCACCCAAGTTACTATATTTCATTACGACTGCCATTAGCACCTATAGGACATCCTGACTATAGTAGAAATCTTTCATTGTTGGCATTAATTTCTGATTGCAAAAGTATTTCAGTAATGAGATGGCAGGAACTAGTGTGGAGATAATAAACAGAATAATCATGTTACACCAAATATTTATTGAACACTAACAGTGCAAAAGACATTTTGTTAGGAACCATGGGTGATGTGGATAATTATCATGTACTTCCTACCTTTAGCAAGCAAACAATGCAGTAGCAGATATCAGTAAATATATGTCAACAAAGTGACATGTGTTCAATGTCATCTGATTAGTGTTTTAAAATCACTATGGAGATTTCAAATAAAAAACAATTCTTGCGGTTAAAGAGATGGCTTTGCAGTTAAGAGCATTGACACTTTTTGCAGATGACCCAGACTCAATTTCCAGCAGCCACATGATGTCTCTCACAACCATCTTTATTTCAAATTACAGTGATGCAACTCCCCTTTTCTGACTTCCAGGGATGCCAGACATGTACATAGTGAACATACACACATTCAGGGTATGTTACAGTGAAGGAAATATGCTTGAAGTAGTACTTAAAGGAATGAATTGGAAATGGGAGGCTGTTTCCTTAGTTCTACAAGCTCAAACAAACTAAACAATATGAGCAGGAGGTATTGTATGGAAATGCAAAGTTTATGGTAATAGTCACTGTAGTTTCAATAAAATAGCATGGGGAATTGGATTATAAGTATAGATTGAGGTGATTTAAGTGAGAGGTTTGAATTCTCATTTAGGGAATTTGAACTTTTATGCTTTTTATGCTGTAGTCAATGGGACCTTAAAAGAATATTTCATACAGCAGTACAGAACGATCAATTAGGCATTACTGTTAAACACAGAGTAGAACGGACAAACTGGAGATATGCATGTTAGAATGGATAAAATAGAAAATAATTTTTTTAAGTTTCACTATATGCTAAGATTTTGGCTAATTGTAGTTGTCTGTTTTTTTCCGTCTTAAAACGTCTCTCTTATTCTCACTCACCACCATTAGATATAGGACAATTTTAAAGATGACATAGATATACACAGTGGTATAAAACCCAGTGTTAAAGCTCTCATTGTTAGGGTTTCTTAGCCCAAATTCTTTCTGCTAAATTGGTTTATTTTCAGAAAATTGACCAAAAGAAAAATGAACTGAACCTTGAAATAGGGTAGAAGTTTGGAAATGGGGCTGTAAAACTTCCCTTGTGAAATAGAGATAGTTCCCACTTTGGAGACAGACACAACCACTATAAACCAACAAAAGATGATAAAAGAGAAGTGCTTGCTTTTAAAATAATGAATTGTTTAGCTTAGCATGAGTGGACTGGTCATAGCGTTATATGATGAGCTCTTGACATCTGCTTTGCTATGAGAGAAGCAAGCAAAGAATAGCTAATAGCTTTGAGATATCAATATGTGTTTATTCAAAGAACAAATCTCTCTCTCTCTCTCTCTCTCTCTCTCTCTCTCTCTCTCTCTCTCTCTCTCTCTCTCACACACACACACACACACACACAGTGAAATGAGACATATAAAGACAGATGCAGAGAGATAGAGAGAAGAGGAGAGAGGAAGAGAGCGGTAGAGATAAAGGTGACTATAAAGATTAACAATATTTAGAATTGATATTTCTGGCATCAGTGTCCCCAGTTAAAAGAACTGAGAGTGTTGGTGGCAATGAGACGATGGTAAGGACAAGGCAAGGAGAGTTTTTTCATAAATATCACAGTAAATATGAATGTACCATGAATATACAAGGTATTTATGAAGAATGTAATATTTAATTCAAGGAAGAAAACTCAAAATGACATGTTTGTGGGAAGACAACTAACTCAAACATATAAAGGGGAATCAAAAGTTGTATGGAGGAGTTGGGAAGGATTGTTAGATTAACATTGGCACATCACTGCTAAATAAACATAAAATTCCATGACCAATGGCTTAACCACAATGTTAAAGTTTCAGGGAGTACATAGTATTGAAGAATATAAACTAATTTTTATGTTGTAACTGGATTTTTTTTATACAGCCTCTATAATATTTAATGATACCATGTAAGAATACAGATTTCTGGAGGGTAAACCTAATAAAAATCATTTACTTAAACTTATCAAAAAAATCACTAACTACCTAGCAGGAATATGAAGATTATACTATTCAATGGGCTGCAAATACTAGCCAAATGTCTATTGGAAAGCAAGAGCACTGCATTCATTTTAAAACATTCCTGATGGAAGGCCAGCTGCTGTCCTTGGTGCTAAAAGATTCATCTGGCATTATAATATTGCAGCAGTATGACCACTACAGTTGGACTGAATTAGGTGTTTCATTACATGCCTCTATTTGAGGGATTTATTTTTCACTGAGATGAAATTTTTCATATATATTTTTCCCATCTGGAAGGTTTTCAAACTATCTTAATGGTTAACATCTAGAATGCAATTTATTCTCCCACCCTCTCTCTCCCTCTCTGTTCCTTTCTCTCTTTTTCTTTCTTTTAAAATAAAGAAATCCCTTGAAATTTGAGTGTAAGAAATCAAGGTGAGTAGGATGCTGAAAATGAAAGACATGTTTAAAAGATTATAAACTTTGCTTAAAATTTTCTAAAAGTGTAAGAGCTGTCTTCTATTATCCCTGACCACCTGGTAGCATTCCCAAACTCAAAATAAATCAAAACAATGGCATTCCCAATTGATAAGTGAATTTGGAGAAGTGTAGTTGTTGGAAATAAGCCTGTACTATCAATATTGTTAATCCTGAAGTCTCAGTCATACATTGTACATGTTGCTCACTAGAATGCAATTTAAAGTGTTGTTAAAATGGACAATTCCTGAGAAAGCCAGCATACCTACTATACGAAGTTGTATGGGTGAGAAACTTGGAAAGTTGGCAAAATATTTTGTGAATTAGGATTGAAAACATCGGCAAGATAGTTTCCCAGCAATACATAAATACAAATATATGCCTGCATGCATGAATACACATGCACACACACACACACACACACACACACACACACACACACACACACACACCACAATTTGACTCACTGAAACACCAGGTTATTTAAGGGTAATGGCAATCAAAATCTTTAAGATACAGTCCTGAATGGCATTGTCATAAATCTCAAAATAAAAAAGAGATAAATATCCTTAAAATTTAAAAATTAAAAATTTAAATGATAAAGCTATGTCCCTCACCTGAGGAATGGATAAAGAGACTGTGGTACATTTACACAATGAGATACTACTCAGCTATTAAAAATATGGAAATCTTGAATTTGCAGGGAAATGGATGGACTAGAAAAGATCATTGTGAGTAAAGTAACCTAGACTCAGAAAGATACACATGGTATATACTCACTTATAAGTGGACATTAGCCACATAATACAGGATAACCACACTACAATACACAAACCTAAAGAAACTAAATAACTTGGAGGATCTAAGCAAGAATGATGAATTCTAATCCAGAAGGACAAATAAAATGGACACTGGAAGCAATTGAAGAGAAGGAACAGGACAGGAGCCACCATATAGGTCCTCTCAAAGACTCTACCCAGCAGAAGATCCAAGCAGATGCTAAGACTCATAGCCAAACTTAAGGGTGGAACACAGGGAGTCTTATGAAAGACTAGAATAGAAGGTGCTGGAAGGGTCAGGAACTCCACAAGGAGACCAATGGAGCTGGGTGCTGCAGAAACTAATGCACCAACCAAGGACATCTGCTCAGGTGTAGATAGGCATCACAGCTCCTTGGGGGTACTATAATATGGGGAGTAGGGATAGCTTCGGACATGGACTCAGTCCCACACATTGATCACTTCTACCTGGTGGGGCAGCCTTGCCAGGCTACAGAGGAATAGGATATAGGCAGTCCAGATGAGACTTGATAGCTTGACGTCAGATGTTAGGGGAGGAAGACTCCCCCTTTCTGAAAACTAGGGGAGGGTGAGAGGGAGTATAAAGGAGGGAGGGAAGCACTGGGAAGCAACAAAGGAGGGGGTCTACAATAGGGGTGGAAATTGAACAAAAGAAAAAAGAAAAAAAGGGAGAAAAAACTGCTGAGAGATGCAATTCTGTGTTACCAAAAAAAGGGTATAGGAAGATGAATTCTGTGGGGATTGGCTTCACACCATACAGCAATGATGTGAACTTAAGCTAATTTTTTTTCACTTGCCTCCAAGGATATTACTTGCAGCTGATAAAATTCCAGAAGCTTTTTAATGAACTACAAAGACAATGTCTCCAAGAGGGTAGGAAAGTTATCAATTGTGTATGAAAAGAGTCATATGTGTGGAAAAATGAGAAGACATATTCTTGCTCTATCACCAGAATTGACTTTATTAAATTTGTGGTCTATATACACAGACACATGGAAAAAGTAAGGCCTGGCAGAAAATCAATGTGTTCTGAGGAACACCTGTTTTGAAGAAAAAAAAAAAAAAAAAAAACAGCTATTCATCACAAAGCAAGACTTTAAAATGTAGTTAATTATAAATTTGGGAAGCTCTAACAGACCTCTGTGTAATTGTTCTCAATTTTGCCCTTTAATGTACTTTTGAATATGTGAAATGTTATTTTAGGTTTCTCTTTTTTAAGGTACCACACCCCCAACACTTTAAATATCAGGTAATATGTTTTATTTAGGATTTTCTATATAATGCATTTAATATTTACATTGTGCTTAATACTCAGTATATCATAAAGACTTGAGTAATTTCATTTTTTATGCAAGTCTACAAGTCTGAATTCACAAAATTCTATGATTATGATGTAGACTTTGTTCCTAAGAATTGTGCATGTATGTGGAAATGCTGAATATTATTAATAATGGAAGAGTTGTCCTTTCTGCTCCTCTCCATGTGTGAACTTGACATCTGTGCATGATATTAGATGTTGAGGCACCTGCCGAACTGGTGGTGACTCATAGTATTGTATGGTGTAGGGTGACTCATATATTGCTTTTCTAATTTTAAATTTTACTATTTTTGGTGTGTGTGTGTGTGTGTGTATGCATGTGTGTGTGTGTGTGTGTGTGTGTACATGAGTGATATGTTTGTATGTGTGATGTGGACATTGAGGGACTAGAGGCTTTTTGTTTGTTTATCATTCTCTGCATAGTGGCCAGAAAGCCTGTGGGATCTTCCTGTCTCAACTCCGGAGCTAGGAATATAAGCACGTATAGCCATGATCAATTTTTCATTGACGCCCAGGTTTTAAACTTTAGTCTTTAGGATTGTGAAGCAAATTCTTTTACCACTGGACAATGTATTCATCCTCACATGCTCACATGTTTTTTTTGACACAATTATAAATACAATTTTCTATTTAAACTTCCACATATGTACAACTAGTTTAGTGATTATGCACTCTTTCATTGGGCATTTCATTGTGTGAGGTGCTCTCTGATATACCTTGTTAAGCTTTTGCATTTATCAAATAAATTCATTTTTAATATTGGAAATAAAATGTCTTCCCAAGAATTGTCTTAAAGATACATTTGGTTTTTTACCGATACATAAAAGCCAAGTCAGACTAGTTCTATCATGCAAGCTGCTAAAGAGACAAATAAGAGAACACAGTCCCAGTGTCTGCCTGGTTTAGATAGTGAGTTCAAAGACAAATATGGCAATATAACATGAGCATCCTTGAAATAAAATGTTTTAAAATTCAGTTACGGTAGAGTACTTTCTCTCATGCACAAGGCCCTTAGCTTAGTCCTGAGTGTTGCAGAAAACAAACTAATATTAACTTCACTATTTATTTGTGATGCTGTATTACTACATTAAACATATTCATTCTCAAATACATCTTTTCTTCATGGCAGAAATATTCAAAATTGTATTTCCTTTCTTTTGGAGATATAGGTACAACATCACTATCTATACTCACTCTACTCCTTGATTACTCTTATCTAATAATTACAAATTAGTGTCCCTAATCACCCCTGTCATGGAAAGGTTTATACAATAAGCCATTTCAGAAGCTCACAGGTGCTACACCAAGAACAGGCAAGCTGGTTACTCAGAGGAGCTCATAGTCTATTTTAAATGTGAAGATCACTAAACTGGAGACCTATGAAGAAATGAAAATTCAGACCAAGTGTGACAATAATGAAACAGAAAGTCTCAGCTTGGAGGTTGTCAGACAGAAAGTGCCCCCTCCTGCTAGTGGGAGGATCAGTATTTTAGTTTAGTTTTGGCCTTTAAATTCCATATGAAGTTTTCACTATAGAGCAAAAAGCAAAGAGAGAAAGTGTAGTGCCTTGGAAGAGTAAGAAAGCTAATATATCTTTGGAGAAGGACTCAGTTCAAGGATTCAGTAAGCAGGATGAAATCAAGTGGGATATTTTATTTGGATAGAATTTTGTTAGGTCAAAATTCTTCAGTGCAAATCCTGGCATTCCAATTTCAATGCTCTGAGTTGTGTTAACATGAAGTCTATAATTATTAATGAATTCTTTGAGGTCATGATGAATACAGTTTCTACCCCTGTATTGGCTCTTATTCTGCACTCTCTATGCAGAACTTTCTGTTATTGTATATTGACTTTCTCTTCTTTTTTAAAATTATGAAATCCTTTGCTAACATAGTCCTTTTCTAAACATTGCCATGCTGGCCAACAATGTTTTCACCCCACTCTACCTCCATGAACATATTCATGCTTCAGTCACAGGTCTTGGAGTATTTCCTGAGGATATTTCCCAGATACCCTTTCTTCACCTCTGTGCTAGCTTAGTCCTCCACTCATAGAGTCTAACTACTTTCTGTACCTCTACCATCATACTGATTATAATTGTAGTTCCATGGTTATTTTTGAGATTGTGAACTTGTACATGACTTTACCACATCTCCATCACATCACATGATAATGTAAGCAGGTTAGATGTTTGTGAATGTGTGAGGAAAGGAAAAAGATACACTTGAAAAGCTCAGTCTTATGGTCTATTTCTTTGTAGACCAATTACTTTACTTATAGGGCAAGGTGATGCCAGCTTTTGCTGTTCTGAGCATCATTATCCCACACTGTTTTCAACTTTCTCCCTCTTGAAACCAAAGCAGTTTTTATTTTGGATCTGCTAAACATGGCCAGAGTGTTTGCAGCATCAGAATAAACCAAACACATCCTAAGCATTTCGTGTCTTCCTTGAATGCCCAGGAATAGTTCATCGTCGTTCAATACTGCTTTGCAAACATCTGTTCTGAGTCCAAATTCCTAGGGAAAAGGGATTCTAGAAAACATTGTATCTCTATTTTTGTGTTTACCTTATATCCTCCCCAAAGTCTCTGCCTCTTGAGTTTCTATGAAGTTAAGAGCCTTCTGTAAATTCTCGTCTGGGAGTTGGTTGCAGAAGGAGTTCATGGGGAAAATCTCCTGTCTAGGGTGTTGAGAGTTTGGCCCTCTTCCAAGTACTTAATGATTTCTCTCTCTATCAGAGAAGTGGGGACTGGATTTTGAAGGCACGTGGTTTCATCAGCACAAAGAAAGTAAGGGAGTAAATCAAGCAATTATTTGATGAATAGAAATGTCAGCTGGAGTTCTTTAACCTCGAATTCCTCTTTCTGCTAAATATGAACATAATACGGACAAAGGACAAGGCAGGGAGATTTTGACACTGCCTGGGAAGTCAGCAAAAGCTTTGTAAGGAGGTGCCATTTGAGAGCAATCTTGGGAGACAAGGAGATATTGGTCATAGAGTGGCGGGAGAAGTGTGTTTCCTTTGGGGGAAATGAATCACAGTAAATAGGACACATGGTACTTACAGGATAAGTAGCATAAGGTTATAGGAATAGTGAAATCAGTGGTAGAGATGTACATTTTCATCACTGAGTACACCAAGTGGGAATGTGAAGATAGTTTCCTGCTAGTGATGTACCCAAGGTCTTTGTTGACCTGTCTTTGTTGACCTGTAGAGCTCCACAGTAAGGTGCAATGTCAGCTCATCTGGACTTCCTTTTTCTATCTCTGCTGTGGGGTGATGGAATACTTAACATACACAATACTTGCTTCTCTCTTCACACCCAATTTTAACTAATTCCTCAGACATTCAGAAATTCATTTATTCAGCATCTTTTAAGCATGTATTTCTGTTAGCTTTTTTTTTTATAATTTCCTTCATCACTGAAGAATACAGGATCAAAATGAATCCCTCTATGTTTATGTTGTAATTTAATGGTATTATTAGTTGTTATATTTAGTGGTTAGGACATTTAATCTTTTGGATTCTCTAATAATAAAAAGTCATACTGTGCAAGGAGCAGTTATCAAACATTCATCACACATATGTTCCTGGTATTTAAAAGATTCAGTTTCCTCAACAATCTTATGTATATGTGTTGCTCATCATTAGCATCTACATCCATAGGTATTTGAGACTGGGTACCACTTTGAAGTTTTGGTGAGCAATCCTTGTGCTTCAGCTTCTGGAGCGCTGGAATTATAAGGTATATGGTCACAGTTGCCACTAGAAACTTAATTTTCTTGATGGAGCAACTGAAGCTTAACAAGCTTTCCCAAAGGGAAGGCGAAAGTGTAAACATAAGTATGATTCTTCCTCACTTTTATGGTACATTGACTCTGTGCTATGTGTTTGGCCACTCTTCCCAATATTTAATTAAATTTACTTTTCTTATATTGTGTTATGGGTTAACATCCTTAAGGACGACATTGGATAGGATATTTGCTACATCTAAATTTCAGAATCACTTTTTAAGGAAATTTCATTGTTAATTTGATATTTGCTTGCTCTATCCATCTTACATGCTTGCATTCTGAAACATCCAGTGAGAACTAAATAAAAGTGCCTTCATCATAATCATAATCCCAGCTAAAGCATGCAGGAGTGACTGCAGTTCAGCACAGTTTGTGTCTTCTGTTCATCTATGCTTCTTCATCTGCTTTTGTCTGTCCTAAGTAAATATTTCTGGGCATAGTACTTAAACTCCTTTGGTATTTTTCATCATATTTTTGTCATGGTCTCAATGTCTGCTTAGTAGGTGTTTCCCTCTATATTAAAGAGAAGATACTTTTAATTCTCTTTCCAAGTTTATCACTCTCTTGTTTTAAGATTAGAAATTGCAGGTGTGCTGGAGACAAAATCACAAGTGATCAAAACTTACTGAAGCTTATTCTGTGTATGAGTCCCACTTGGCGTTGATGGAGGATGTAGTCACCCTCCTTTATAATGGATAGAATTCTTTTTAGCTTGAACATTATGATCTTACCTACAAATCTATACTAGAGCACAAAATAC
Organism: Acomys minous; assembly: GCF_964271855.1. Lineage (NCBI taxonomy): Eukaryota > Metazoa > Chordata > Mammalia > Rodentia > Muridae > Acomys > Acomys minous. The sequence goes on along the minus strand of NC_140483.1, from coordinate 161,304,298 downwards.
AACATCGGTGCTGTATCAAGCTTGCAGTCAGTACGATAAATCCTCTCCCTAATTTTTTTCACTTTAGTGACTCAGAGCTTGTAATTTTCTTTACACTTTCTCTGAGTGAAAAGATATCTAAACAAATATGGAAAGAGGCAGCCAGACAGAGATCATCTACTTACTTATACCAATAGCTTTCTAAGAAACTGGTTACATGGTTTGTGAGTAAATGGATGTTCTTTAATAAAATGAGCATATTTTTTCATAAGGAAATTTGGAGTTAGAAGGAAGCTATCTTCTGTGACAACCTTTACCCAGTAGTTCTTGCTTTCTACTGTGTATCTCAACTGTTAGTATAGACAAAAGAACACAAGCCTTGGAGTTTCACACAGCTGAATTAAAATCCCCTCCCTGCTCCTTGAACACAGGTTGATGTTGAACAAGTCATTCTAGCCTTTGTTTCTCATAGCAGAGTGCTCAGGCCACCCAAGTCATTAAGATTTATTAAAGAGTATGATTCAGGCTTGAATTGCGCCTTTTGAGAAGATCCTTAGCCTGTTCCTTTGCGTACTTATACTTACTGAGGTTTTGCTTCCTGTTTCTTGAATTAACAGTACTGGTATGTGGAGCAATTACCAAAAGTGATTAGTGCATAGAGGATTCTCCTAAAATGGTGATTCTTATAATTGATGTGTTACAAATTGAATATGAGCCATCTTCATAGATTGATGTCTAAAAGGTACGGAGTTAAGTTGTTGGCATAGTTCTGGGAGATTCTGGAAACTTTATGAAGTTCAGCCTTTTTTTCCTTCATTTTTTAATTTTTATTTTAAAAAATAATTTATTCAGATTACATCCTGATTGTTATCCCCTCACTAGTATCTTCCTGTTACCCCCTCCTTCCCTCTTTCACCCTATTCCCCTCCACTATACCTGTGACAGAAGGGGACCTCCTCCCACACCATATACCTATCAGGTCTCATCTGGATAGTCTGCTTCCCCTTCCTCTGAGTGCCACCAGGCATCCCCACCAAAGGGAAGTGGTCAAATAGGGAGCACTAGAGTTCATGTCAGAGACAGTCTCTGTTCCCTCCACAACCATGGAGAATGTGCTATCCATTGGCTAGATCTGAACAGGGGGTCTAAGTTTACTGCATGCATTGTCCTTGGTTGGTGTAGCAGTCTGTGTAGGTTACTGTTTTTTCATGGTTCTTTGCTACTCTCTGATCTCTGTCTATCAATAGGTAAGGACCCTTCTGCAGTTCACAGCCTCTCTAGAGTAATAGCCTGTCTCAGCACATGAGGCCCAGTGGCTATGTACCTAATCATCTAAAACACTGAGCCAAACAAACTTGAGAAATTTTGTCACTGCTACATGAGAATAACTAACCATGGTGGCATCATTAACACCTCTGTTGTAGCCATTGCTCTTAAATCCCTGTTCTTTGAGTTCCTGTAGCCTATAAGGAAACTGGATTTTTATTCTGTTTATTGGAGTGTACCCCAAGTCCTGGAAGACTTTAGAACCCTCTTTAAGCCTGTTTCGTCATCTTGTAAAATGAAACCAGAATTCACACTTGGAGGGTTGCTGTGAGGATTAAAGACGAGGATGAATAGCAGTTTTCAGAGGCAAGGCACCATGCTATACCATGCATCTTTTATCTCATCAAATGTTCACCTTGCTCCTGTTACTGAAAAAGGGTTCAGACAGGTGATGGCCTGTGTTCAAGGACACATACCTAGTAAGTGGCACAGCTTGTACTCAAATCTGGAGCAAATCTGAAGCTGAAGCCTATAACCACTTGAGTCCAGACACTTCCTGGGGCATGAAAACTGAATGCTCAGCATCCAGATGTCTTATAAACTATCAAATGCTTCCTGCCATGAGAAATTACCAACAGTGACTGAGTGGTGAGCTTTTTAACTTTCCACCCTGTTGTGTCTACCTCAGCTAGAGGCAGCTATTTTGATATCCTGCCCACTTGGCTAATTCGCTATCATCAATCCAATTCCTTCTATCGCTCCCCGGTTTTTTCCCTCCAAGGGCTCAGACGGCCAGATTCAGAGTCTGTTGCTGTAAAGAGTCAGGTGTGACCACTCTTGTTAAGAAGCCAGAACACGAGCTAATTATGGTAATTAAAGCTTCCTATTTACATAGCACCTCTGGGGCAGAAGGAGCACACTGCTCTTTTCAGGACTAGGGCTGGGTAGGATAAGCTCTCCAGCTCCTAGCACTGCTGTGCTGTTTTTCCCCCTGGTGATCTGAAACAGAGGGTTGGAAGGAGCATATGTTCTTGCTATCCCGGATCAGCTGAGATGCAAGGAGGGAGGTGCCATCTACTTTAAGTTTAGTGGAGCAGATGTCAGCCTCCAAAACACCTAGGAAATGGGCTTCATGTAGAGCCTACCAAACTCACTGCTTAGAGATACTCACTACCAAGCTATTTAGCTGACTTTGAGGAATGAGCTTCTTGCTTTCAAGTGATGATGTCTAGTAGTATTATGTACCTGATGTCTAAAATCTCCAGGTGAGATAGTGGCTGCACATCATTTTTACAGATATGGGAATCAGGGCCTGGAGAAACTAAATGGTTAATCAGAATTTTACAGATAAAGATGATGCAGGTTGATCATTTCTTCACCAAATCTATATGAAATTAAAAAACAAGCAAAGAAGAGCAGCCCACCGTAGCACACTGCATCTTTTGTAGTTTACCACATACCTAGTATTTCTATCAGTATTTGTTGTTATAATCTTAAACTTGGATGGATATTTCCTTTAAATTCCAGATTAAGCACACATGGAAGCATGCGCACATAACACGTATACACACACACATCATCATCATCATCATCCTCACTCCAGAGGGTTTTTGACAGAAATAGAAAATCTCAGACAATGCTTCCAAGTCTGGATTTATTTTCATCATAACTTGTTTCTTCTTTTAGTTTAGTTTTTCATTTAATTAGTATGGTATTTTAAAAAAAATCAATAAGTGGTTAGTGATGCCTTAAATAGATAGTGAGTGAAAACAAATATGAAGTTATTTGTCACTGAAGTGATACCTTGGTTCCCCATTCCACGTAGAGTAACAATGACTGGAATCCAACAGGTTGATGTTTTTGTATGTGGAACTTCACTTTCTCATTCTGACTATAGATGCCAGACCATGATAATATCCAGATCACCATGGCAGTGATTTCTACTTTTGTATGAGTAGATCACTATTTGTTGGCTTAAGCCTCCTTGTATATACACAGCTAGCAGATAAAAAGCCGGATTTAGATACCCACCATCTTTGCATTTATATGTATCTTAAACCAGTGTGAAAGGTGATATAGATTTTCACTAAATTGTTACTAAGCAGTTATTGTGCCCTAAACATTGTGTAACTAGGCAAGAGCCAGTTAAAGAGGAATATTACAGTGTGTTATTCCGTCTAGGTAAGTCAGACAATAAATAAAGAATCAAACATGTAGATAAAACCAGATAGAAATAAAGGTTAAACTGATTTTTAAAATATGGATAGATTACAATGGGGGTATTATGCATGGCCTTGAGAGAACATTTCTAAAGAAAGGACATCTAAACTGAGCCCTGAAGTATAAGAAGGATCAGCCTCAGCAAGAATGTAAGTCACTGTTCCATACCTAAGGAAGGAAAGATGTGGATGGGTCAAGTAATTGAAATGAAAGCAGGATTTCTGGACCTAAGTAAAAGAAAGGCAGACTGAGTAAGATGTAAAAAGGTAGAAAATATGCAAAGAAAACACAAGGCTTTACAGGGTATTGTAAGGATTAAGAGTCTTCAAAATATAAAGCATATTTCAAAAATATCATTATTGTTTTTGGGACACATACAAATGTTTTTTTGCATTAGAAGAAGAACTAGACTTTGGAGTCAGCAAGATCAGAGTTAGATGCTGCCACGGCTTCCTGTTTTCTGTGTACACATCCTTGTTGATTACCTCATCTTGTCTGGCCTTCAGTTGTATCACCAGTGCAGTTGAACAAGTTATGCTGTAAGAATGAAACTAAGGTCTCTCAGACTTTCATTGGCTTAATACGTTTTCCACATTGCATAAAATTAACTGCAGACTTGCCGTGGTGCTCTAACACAGGATCCCACAGACCAGCCAGTTAAAGAGGAATATTACAGTGTGTTATTCCTTCTAGGTAAGTCAGACAATAAATAAAGAATCAAACATGTAGATAAAACCAGATAGAAATAAAGGTTAAAGATATGCTTTAACTTCTACTTCCAGTTATTGGTGGTGTTGCTTTGAGTGGCCGTGGAACCATTAGGAGGTAGAAGCTCACTAGAGGAGGTAGATTATTAGAGGAGTGTCTCGAGGATTCATGGTTTGACCCTCCCTCTGTTCCACTGTTGCTCCCTGTTCCACCAAGATGCGAGGGGAAACAGTCCCAGACGCACACTCCCACTACCCTGCAGCTACCTGCTGTCGTGCCTTTCCATTGCTTACTTCAGATGGTCAAATCTAGATGCCACCTACTTCTGTAACTGGATGCTTGCTTATTTATATATTCCCTACAGACATTTTCACACTATAGTGGGATGACTGAGAATACAACACAAGCCATTTGACTTCCAAAGCCCAAAATGGTTATTATCTTAATCTTTGCAGAAAAGATTTGTTAACCATTTCTCTTTCTGATGGCTTGGCCAATTCATTGGGTAAAATGCTTGATGTGCAAGTTTGAAGACTCCATGTCAAGTCCTTCATGTGCTAGGCAAGAGTGGCTGTTTGCTTCCTCTAATCTATCAGTTCAAGAGCTGGAGAAGAGATTTCTGGAGCAAAGTAGCTAGCCAGACTAGCTAAATCTGTGAACTCTGTCTTCTAGGGAGAGACCCTGCATGAATATACTAAGTGTTGAATGATTGAGGTAGACAGACACCCAGTATCAAAATGTGACTCTCACGCTCACACATTTGCATGCACATCTTTAGCCACACACAATTGAACAACCATACATGTATGACTGTGTGTGCATGAGTGAACACCACCACTCATACACACAAATCTTGCTCCACCTGTCACAATCTCAACTGTCTTATCACCTAAAGACAATCTAACTTGTACCTGCAATTCACATCTTTGTCCCAATTCTCCCAACATCCACTTTACTTTATGTCAACTCCCTCCCACACACACATCTAAAAAAAAAAATGAGAGAGAGCGAGAGAAAGCAATCAGTAGGGGCACTTGTACTTATCTTGTTCTTTTCGTTTACTTTCTCTTTCTAGTAGTTCTGGCAATGATTCAAAGAAGACGTCTGAGCAGTGAAAGCCAAACTGCAAACTGCCTGCAGGACAGAATCACTGGTTTCTCAAGAGGGTGGCTGCACATAGCTACTACTCTCTCTCTCTCTTCGTTATCCATGTCACCAGCTTCACAGTGCAATTAGGGTGCCACTTTTCTTCTTTTTATCTCTTGACATAAGCACTGTCTGATGCGGGAACGGATCGGCAACCATGGAACTTTTTTTTTTTTTTTAAATAAAACCATGTTGGAGGGGAGAAAATGGCTGTAAATCCTGTCCAAAAAATACTTTATAGAGTCCACCTGTCCACAATGGATAAATCAATTGCTCTAAATTAAATTCTCTAAACCTGAAAGACCTGGGTCTGGTACTAGATTTATTTAGACTCTAGGAAAACAGTAATTTTCTAAGTCAACATCCTGACCCCACTTGAGTCAGCTACTGATCATGATAAAGCCTTTCCTTACCACTTGCCACTCTCTTTGAAGGATTGAGAAACACATCCTGAGAAAAGGACCCAAGTTCAAGGGACAGAAACTAATCAAGATGTGTCAGCCAAGACAGTAGGAGCATTGCATCACAGATGCCTGTTTCCAGGTTCTGAGGTTACTGGCCCTGAGCTGGAGTGAGCACATCTCAGACAGGATGCTACAAATGCTATTAAAACCTTTGCTCACCAGAGCCAATTGCTCATTAATTAAGACCATTTTCTCCATATTCTCTCTGGGATTAAGGGCATGACTATTTGTACTATGGATCGTCTGTGTCCTGGTGTTCATCCTCCCCTATAAACTCCTCCATAGTCCACCATGTGAGATAGGTATAGCATGGACTTCTGCAGATTTGAGCCACAACATCAGAGGACAAATCTGAATAGTAGGCATCTGCATATACTCAGACCATAAGATGCACTTTTTACCCCCACAAAAGTGTGTGGGGGGATTTGGGTGCACCTTATAGTCTGATTGCTGTCCATCAGGTATCAAGAAAGAGGTCACTTACCGATGTCTTCAGTGTGCAGGGTTCAGTGTGTCCACAGGAACAGGAAGACCATGGGCATGGGCATGGGCATGGGTGGTATTGCCCAAATCTCTTCTCATACAGAGCTTGGCCTCCACCCCCCCAACCCCCACTATTGCACTGATCTTAGCTGAATGCTGATCTTAGCCTGCCAGGTAAGCAGGTGTGTGGCAGGGAGCCGGGAATGGGGTGTGCAGTAAAAGGTGTAGCCATAAAGAAGCTCCTTGACACCAGTGGGGTCACATTGTTATGCAGAAATTGTTACAGGGCATATGGGCTAAGAGATAACTGGTCATTCTGCATATGTGAAAAGACAGATGATTGAAAAAGCGTGGTCCAAACATCCTGGAGGGCTTCTGAAAAAAATCTTCTTTATTAGTGCTTGACAAGTTCAGAGCTCATATTAGCAAAACAACAAAGACAACAATAAACCAGATTTAAAGAGGTGAAGACTCATCTAGCTGTAATTCCTGGGGGTCTTATCAGCCAGTTGCAACCTCTCAATGTTTCAATCAACAAACCATTTAACGTCTTTCTGAGAGAGAAGTAGAACAAGTGGATGGCTGTTGGGAATCATGATCTGATTACAATAGGATGAGTGAAGAGGCCCACTATCACTCAGGTTTGTGAATGGGTTAAAACATCATGGCAGTCAGTGAAGGAGGAAATTGTATGGTCATTCAAAAAATGTGGCATTAGTAATGCTTTAGATGGAACTGAAAACAATATCATATATGATAGTAAAAAAAGTGATACGAGTGATTGTCAACAACTGAGATTCCTAAATTCTGACACTAGCAATGATGAGTTTTTGGGCTTTTCAGAAAACCAGAAAAGTGCTTGAGTCTCTAAGTCTTTCCTCCTACTGAGTTAACATTGTTTAATACTACCTTATTTAGTTATACCTTATTATACTACTACTAATTTGATTCAGAATGTTTCTTTTTCTTGTTTTACTGCTGTAAAAACTGGGTGTGTCTTATGGTCTGAAAAATACATTAAATATTTTAGCCTCCTAGTTTCTCCTATACAACCCAAATCTACTTCCAAAAATACATCACTACTGGTATAGATTTATTGTCTGCCCATCTATTTTTTTTTTTATGAATAATGGTGTTTTCAAGATCATGTGGCTTGATTGTATTCCCTTTGGGGGGGAATGAAGTTGAAGCTCCTAACATTGAAGTCACACAGAGGAACTTGTTGTGGCCCCTTTAGTGCCCCCATGTTTTTTGAGGTAAGCTTAAATGTCACTATTCTCCAAAGACCAGAACACTTTTAGATTAGGGATGATGGTGAGTGAATGGCTTTCATGATTAGAAATCATAACACTGCAAGGAAGTGCTAAGATTATAAAGAGATGTAACGAGCATAGGAAGTGTGCTCCCAGAAGCAATGCATAGGAATAGGACCATAGGATATAGACCTGACATTTGGGTTCCTGGGAGTAGCAGTGAGCCTGGGGAAGGTTTAGTGAATTTAATATACTTTCACTTGGGATCATCTCAGTCTCTTATTCTTTGGTTAATCTATTTGTGCAGTGTGATGTGTTTTCTTTGAAGTGACTCATGTGATGGAGTCTTACCTTTGTATCATTTAGCATACAGATTGAGAGGATAGTGAGGCTGTCTGTAGAATGAGCTTCAAATACAACGTTTCTTCTTCATTCCTGTTCCCTCATCTTCTCAGGCCCAGGCCACCTTTCATGGGAGTTTTCTGTTTCATTCCATACCTAGGCTATGAAATCTACACGTAATTAAAAACGTATATTCACACAAGGATATGGTATAGACAGACTGACAATTTCTTTAGAATTTTTATTGTAAATAAACATGTAACTTCATAGAAATGCCATTTGGCTTATTCATCCTTTATCTAGGCCCCATGGAGAACTTTCATTTGTTCTCTGCAATTTAAAATTACATTGAAAAATGAGATCCTTGGACTGAGTCAGACATTTTATTTGCAATGAGAAAACAAAACCTTCTTCTCTTTGAGGACATGTTTGGGAACTATATGATTTTCTAACAAAATAGACCTTGTGATCAAGAAGATTTACATTTGATTTGTGTCTTTTTTCCCTTCTGTACAACTTTGGTCTCAATTCAACTCTTTCAGATAGTTTCTGACATAATAAAATAGCTTTAAAAAAGGATTGTGTGAATTTTGAGGAGGTTTTTCTTATAAAATAACTAGACAGGACTCAATAACTTTTCTCACAAGGTAGAAGCCAAACTAAACATGAGTTCTACAGTATCCTTTAACTCTCACTAGATTGATTCACTAGGATCCATATTTCTGCATTGTTTCAAATTCTAACTACTGTGCTCACATTTGGTTCTTAATGAACATTACAACTGATGATGTTTATTTGTTTATCTAGTGTGTAAACTTATTCCCTTCATCCATATAAGAATGATGTTCTGGTTATTTTCCCTTTTTCTTTCCCTAAATGAGTGTTGAAATTCTAACTCCTTGATGAAATGTCCTCTTTTTTTCCTTTCTTTGCCATTTCCCACTATTTTTGCCACCTGAAGTAGTTTCAAGTTTATCTGTTTTCATATTTAGGTTGCTTTATTGTAGTTTTCTGTTAATTTTACCCATCTGGAGTCGAATTTAGAAGTTTGAGTACAGTTTTTGGTGTAGGGAGATGGTGCCTATGATGATGCACAAGTGAGTGCACTAATGGTATTTATCCTGTTGCTCTTTCACTCTTCAAAGAAGAAATTTGAAAATCTGAAATTATGACTACATTTATTTCAACAAGAGGGGGGAATCCTAGGATTTAAAAAAATGAATGACACAACTGTTGAGAATGTCCTGTCCATTGGGTAGATCAGAGTAGGGATTCGATGTTTACTACTTGTATTGTCCTTGTCTAATGCAAGTTTGAGCAGACCCCCCTGGGCCCTGATCTACCCATCATGATGTTCTTCTTGTAGGTTTCTAGGACCCTCTGGAGCCTTATATTTCTCCATCTCCTATATTTCTCTCCTTAGTGGGAAGGCCTGATGGCACTCAAAGAAAGAATAAGCAGGCTACCAAGATGTGACTTGATAGCCTATGACCATATAGTGGGGGAGGAGGTCCGCCTTGGTCTTAGACCTAGGGGAGGGGAATAGAGTGAAAGTGGGAGGGAGGGAGGAATGGGAGGATACAAGTGATGGGATAACAATTGAGTTGTAATCTGAATAAATTAATTAAAAAATGAATGACATATGTCTAGTACTCCTGGACATGTTAGGAGTGAATTTTCCTTTTAACCATTGCTATAAGCCAGGTGGTCCTCAATTCTTATCTGCTCCCACTACTTTCTGACCTTCAGGTTTTTTATTCTGCTTCTGTCTCCCCTTGTGTAACTTGCACTCCCTCCAGTTTGCCTCCCTTGTAATTAGCACTGCCAACTCTGGCTCAGAATGCCAGACCAAGACCTGGAGTAATTGCTGCTCGAGACTCCTCCTGACACAAATGTTGACATTCTGTTGGCATAACTTGCAATAATGTATGCAGATTGCATCCTTCCAGGGCCATAATTATTACTTCTCAGCAAGAAATAGTCAGGTTATTCCCTGGCTTGATTTCTATGAGTCTAGTTCCCTTTTGGAGCAACCTTGTGTAGAAAAAATCAGAAGGAAAATCAAAGAGGTGGCCTCAGAAGGCTGAGGAATCACACAGCAGCAGCATGCAAAGGGACAGCATGGCTTGGGAGTCTGGGGATCTGAGGGGCCTCCATTATCAACTTCCTGGAAACTTTATTATTTCTTGAGCCTGGGAGTCTTGGGGCTGGGTGAATTGGTTGGGGGGCCACTCCTAACTTCCTGAAAATTTCATGCTTCTAGAGCTCTATCCTCAAATCCTTACTTTATTCTCAAATGCTGCACATGATCCCAGAGGAAGCTGAAGGCTTGTCAGTCTCATTTCAGTAAGTGACTTTGATATGAGATGAAGGCAGAGTAGAAGGCAGCATGATCCATGGTACCAAGGCAGAGAATTTTAGAGGATGATTAAAAAACCATAACCTATTTCAATATTTTTTTATTTCTTATTGTTGTCAAAAAACCCAAATGGCTCACCACATACTGGGAACTATTTCCACCTTTTGACCTTTTCCTTTTCTAACTAGGTATCAATTACCTACAGTTTAAGAATCAAAGGGTCCATGTTATTATATTATTATTGACTAAATGAGTTCTTTGACAATTTCATATATATGTATATATACATGCATAAGCACATACACACTCATACATGTACAAACACATATGTCTTTTATTCTGTTTGCTCTCTTCTTCCTGCTTCCTGCTATCAACTACCTACTAATATCAGATGCCTACAAATCCTTTCCCAGATTCTTGTTCTCTGTTATTAAGAATGAGCCTATGTGCTGTATTAAAACTAATTCAAACATAGTTCAGAATACTCTAGCACGGTTTATTGGGTCAAGAAAATTCTTATAATATTAGATGTGACCTCCTCTCATCAATTTCTGAGAATCTGTTTATTTCATTTGAGTGTGGCGTGAGATTCATGAGATCTCCAGGAAATTTTCTGGTTTATTTATGTTTTGTTATCTCTATTTGGGGATGATATGATCACATATTTTTGACACCTCCTATATAGTAGGTGCTCAAATACAAACCAAATCCATAACCACTAATGGAAATTGAGTAGCAATATAGCAGGTTTGATTGGTTATTCTTTAGTGGTTAGGATTGCTGCTTAAGTCCAAATTTGCATGCTGTCTTTAGCCTTAAGGAGAAATGGTCTCAGCTGGTATTGTTGGAAAAACTGAAACAATCTCATGGAAAATGATCTTTTGACATCTACTTTTGCTTTTTCATTTGAAAAACAGTTTAAAAGATGAGAGTGGTTGGTTCCCCATTCTAGAAAACATTCTAAGTTGAGTGTACAGGTGACAGTGGTGCTGCACACCTCATGGTTCTATCTATCTTCTGTTGTTTTCTTCCAGATAAGGACTGCAGAGTAGAAAGCACCACCTTCCCACTCCTGTTTCACAGAAACTTCACTGCATCTTAAATCCTTCAGGTCTCTTTGGGGATATTTATTTCTCTTCTCATTTCCATCTTTGCTCCAGATTCCTGCCTTTCTGGCAACCACTGCTGCAGATCTGTTGTCCAAGTATGTAAGATAGTGGGGCCAAAGGCTGTTGTTAATGCTACTCATTACTACTCTTAATGGGCTAACTCCAGATGAAGCCAAACCCATCAGGAGATGATGGTTAATTTAGTACTTTGAGTAGCTATGATAAATTTGAATCCACATGATCCTTCTGGGTACCTACGTAAATATGAGACAGACATTCCTTCCTTGATGCACAAGCCCTGGATCTCTTAAAAAAAAAAAACAAAGTGGAATCAAAGGATACAAACACTTCTTGTGTAAGAATTATGTACATCAAGCTTCAGGAAATTTGAATCTTTGAACTGTGTCATCTCCATTCTCAAAACATCCCAGATTCTCCAATCCACCAGAGAATAGTTTCTTCTTGCAACTGTACACTTCAGGACTTTAATTTATGAATGCAAGCTTTCCTTAACTTAGTTTCCCCTTCCTATCTGCATACCAACCAATTCAGCTTCCTCGACATTATTGAGTGTCTATGTGTTCCCCACAATATTTGTAGGTTCCAATTTCTGTATATAGGCATTCTTGCTGTACATGACCATTTCAGTCCCCAAAATACTAAATACAAGACTAAGGAAAATGCTCTGTTATTCAAAAATATACTATTATTTCCTCTTGGATAAGTGAATTTTCTTGTTTTTCCCTCTCATTTTACCCAGTATGGACTTAGAGGGGTATATTTGTAGTTTCTACATAGTGTCCCATTGTAGAATTGTAATATCATAGACATTCCCTTTTTACTTATTTTTCCTTTTTGATATTTAACATAGGACCTTGAATATTTGAAATGAAACACCATTCTTTCATTTTTCTTAGAGATATTTATCTTGAAAAAATATTTTAAAAATGGACTTTAAAAGAAAATGTGTTTTTCTTGGCAGTACCACCTTGGAGGTTTGGAGTAGGTTCAAGGCCTTTCTAGTAACAAAATATTGATTCCAAACTAATCATTAAAGTTTAAAAAGCAAAACAAAAAGCTAGACATTCTAGCAGCAAACCTCCCAGATGAAGATAGTACATTAACATAATAGAACAGAAAAAAAATTCTAAGTTATTCTGTTTTAATTGAATCAAAACAAGCCAGTGAGCTAGTTACATACTTCTCCTGTGGCTGGGGGGTGGGGGCAGCCAGGAGATATAACCTTTGGATACTCTGTACCAGGAGTTCTTAACATTTTCCTACTGGTGCTATCTCAGAAAACTGGGAATAGGGCTTCCTCAAGACCCAGCTATTCCACTCCTTAGAATATACCCAGAAGACGCTCCAGCACACAACAAGAACATTTGCTCAACCATGTTCATAGCAGCCTTATTCATAATAGCCAGAACATGGAAACAGCCTAAGTGTCCCTCAGTAGGAGAATGGATAAAGAAACTGTGGTACATTTACACTATGGAATACTACTCAGCTATTAATAACAAGGAATTCCCGAAATTTGTGGATAAATGGATTGAGCTAGAAATCATCATAATAAGTGAGTTGACCGAGAAGCAGAGAGACTCAAATGGTATATACTCATTTATATCTGCACACTAGCCCAGGGGGCATGTCCCATGAAAGTAATCTCCTTCAGTATTAGAAAATTTTAAATTAACTTAGCTGTCAATGTATAAAAAATAAGTAAAATTTTGAAAAATGACATTTAAACCATAATAGAACATTTCCCATATATATATATATATATATATATATATATATATATATATATATATATATATAAAATTTGTGAAAGATGGATGGAAATTTGCATAAGACAATGGATACGTTTTCATTTTTACAAAAAGAATTAAATGTTGGCTGAGTATTTAAACTGAGGATGCAACTGGGAAAGAGGGGAGGACATCCTATTGGGACTCTAGATGAGAGAAGCATGGGAGAAGAGCAAAGTAGAAGGATCCAGAGGGTCCTAGAAACCTACAAGTAGAACATTATGATAGGCAGATTTGGCCCAGGGGTCCCACTCAAACTAAGGCACCAGCCGAGGACAATACAGGCTGTAAACTTTAAACCCCTACCCAGATCTAGCCAATGGACAGAATATTCTCCACAGTTGAGTGGAGAGTGGGATATTACTTTCTCACATACTCTGGTGCCTCACCTTTGACCATGTCCCCTGGAGGGGGAGACCTAGTGGCACTCAGAGGAAGGACAACAGGTTACCAAGAAGAGACTTGATACCCTATGAGCATATACAATGGGAGGTAATCCTTGTCAGGAACAGTCATAGGGGAGGGGAATAAGGGGAAAATGGGAAGGAGGGAAGAATGGGAGGATGCAAGGGATTGAATAACCATTGAGATGTAACAAGAATAAATTAATAAAAATAAAAAAATAGAATCCAAAAAAATAAATAAATAAACTGAGGATGCACAAGCATCTTCAGTAGTTGATCATTATCTTGACTGTACAGTTGTGAATGTGAATTTTACCAACTTGCACAAATATGATGTATAAATGGACAGAAGTATATTTAGGAATATTATAGAAATTCTATCCTAATCCTAAGAAAAAATTCAATGAAAAGTGTTTTTTTAATAGAACTCTGTCAGCAACTCAGACAACAAATTTTAGAATCAAACATCCTAGCACAGTAAAATAAAAGGATATATTCCCATTATACTTACATGCTGAAAAATGATTTGAGGACAATACTCTATTATTGGTAATTAAACAATTTTATTTCTGTAAGAGAACTATTAAAAAAAATCCTAGAAAGGTAACTCAGGCAAGTTCAATTTTTAGGGAATAGGCTACAGCACCCAGTCTGTGTTCCCCTTGCCCTAGCCAGGAGATTATCGCACCATCACACACTTCATTATAGAAAAATAGTTTTGGTATCACCTATTTTAGAGATTCATTTGTTCATTTATCTGTTCTCATTTATTTTACATGTTTAATTGAAGTATAATCATAGTACCTATCCTCTTTCCCATTCTTCCCCTCGGCCTCATTCATGACCCCTTATATTAATTGAACATATGCTGTTGTATTAATTAATATCTAATCTAAACATGCCCTGTATAAGTACTGTTGATATCTTCCTTGTATCTACAGAACAAAATAAAGTTTCCTACTTTCCATCAGTCCAGTCACAAATATATTAAGTCTTCTATATTCTATCATGCATTCCTCTAATAGCTTACGTCAACTTTTGCACAAGCTAATGTTTCAGTCAATTTCCATCCCTGTGATTTGTTTACCCTCATCAATTTATCGTCTATATTACTATCCATATGCAATCATTACATTTTGTTTCAAATTATATGAAAAATACTCTACTGAACAATTTTCATGGTCTAAAATACTATTGATGTTGTCTCTGTTAGCCTATTGTTCCAGTTAATGCTTGTTTATCATAACATTTTATCTCACAATGCTATAATTTATTATTTCTTGAGTTTCTTTTTCCTGTTAAATTGTAAGATTCCTGAGTATAATCCCATTTTCATTTTCCTTAGGTATTTCTTAATCTCCATATCGGGTCTATAAATCGAAGGTGCTTAAAATGTTTATTTAATGGATGAGTGGGTAGTTTCAGTGCTGTTCTAGAAAAGGATAATAAATCATATCCTCTGCTACAGAGTCTACATCCAGTGGGTAAAGCCGAATGTAAACAGAACAATTTTAAAGCATTGTGCTAATTGATAAATTGGAGTGCATGTGAATGGGGAGATAGTGCTACCTGGCTGTTTCTCAGGGATAGGGTAGGGAAGGATGAATGAGATGTGTCCTAACTCAGGGTGAGGATTGACATTCACAAATAGAGGCATCATGTCCTTTGTTTGTAAGTATATCTTAGCATCTGATTCTTAGAGCAGAGCATGCTTTGATCCACACTGAAGCTTTATTCCTTTTAGGAATTATGAGGTCATATATCACTCAGCGATAGGAGGTTTATTTCTAAATTCTTACACAATCTTTCCTCATCGTGTATAAACTACTATCTTCCTGGTTGTCATCCATACATTTGAGTTTGTACTTTCCTCAATATCCAGACCAGAGTCCCTCTATTTCACACAGGTTTCAGATGCTATTGGGGCATTTGGTCACCCTATGCTCTTTACCTTGACGGCTCTTTAGTCTTTCTTAATTTTTCATGGTCATATAAAGAGAAATTGGATCAAAAAGACCAAACTTGGAAATTTTAGCCCATTTTTCTAAACATGGCTTTATATTTTGTCCCTAAAGTAAGCCATAGCCTCGATGCTTAATGGATTGAATAGGTCCTGGGCATGAAAAGGTATATTTAAGACATTCTAGATTTTGGTTTTGAGTTTGCACTACTCTGATAAAAATAACACAGACAAATGCATTTAGTTTTATTTCTGAACATTTTATTTGTTTGTTTTCGAAGTTTTTTGAGTTAAATACAGGATATGGTTTGAATGTGAAATGTCTACCAAAATCTTGAAGAGGGAAGAGCAAGAGAGTAACAGCTGGCCATCATCCCACTTGTAAACTATTCTTAAGATATTTCCCAAAATATACTGTGAAAAAGATATTTCTTTTCAACAATATTTAAGAGCCAACATCTTTAGTGTCACTTGTAATGCATTCAGTGTTTTGGGAACATTTTCTGTTCCAAGTCTATACATAAAGTTCAAAACCCAAAGACATACAGCTTATTTTATATATCTTTGAGAAGGAGATATGTATTTTTAAATACTCATCCCCCAAATAGAAAGTACTTATGATAAGTATTTATGCATTTTGTACAGGATATCATGAAACATACCACTTTGTATGTAGGGGTACCTATTTACAGTATCCAGATGGAAGAAGAAGGCAGAGCTGCGTCTTATGGGATAAGGATTTATACAGGTGAGGGAGAGGTAAAGTTGCTTTCTGAAGCAGCAAGCACAAAACCAAAGTGGTAAGAAAGAGGCAGTGAGGGTTTGCCTATGCATGAATGTGTTGGTGTAAAATATTAAGTGATAGCAGCCAGTACAGTGTGAATAAAAACAATGGTCCTGAAAGGGATAGACGATGTTGCTGGGAGCTTATAATGGAAGTAGAGGAGCTGGGGATGCCACAAAGGTGCAACACTTGCTGCAATGTGGGAAATCATTTCAATTTGCTGTAAAAAATAAAAACAATTTAAAGAAGAGATACTTTATTATGGATTGTAGTTCTAGAGAAACACATCTTGGCAGAGAGTCTAATTGGTCACATTTCTTCTGAAGTTAGGAAAACAGAAATTGAACAAGAAATGTGACCTGGTTGAAAATCTCAACTCCCACCCCAGAGATGCACTTCCTCTGCTCAGGCTCCACTTTCTAAAATTTCTACATCCTTCCATGAGCTGTTACATAAGGACCAAACATCCAAACACATGGACCTATGGGAGACATTTCACATTCAAACCACAATACCTTGAGTTCAATCCTAGGAATGCAAAACAAACAGATAAAAACTTAAGAAGTAAAATCAACTGTGCTTGTCCCTGTTTTGTAAACCAAGAGTAGTGTAGATTCATTGACAGATTGTTAGTACAAGGGTATCTAGGCACATTTGTTATATAAAGTAGCTATAAAGAGATACTTATGTTAAGCCCACATCTCTTTCTTCTTTCTTCTGTAACTTTTAAAAGACATATTGTCCTAGAATTAATATGATCTACACCTAGTCTCCAAATCCCTATGGTAGTTTTTCCTCCTCCAAGGGGGAGAAGGAGAACAGCTGGTCACCATCCTACTTAAAAACTATTCTTGAGACATTTCCCAAAATGTGCTTTATGTCTCATTCAAATTGGATTTATTCTTGTTTTCACAAGCAGTGCCCTAGTTAGATGTTCCATCAGAGATGTCTTGATGGACACATTGCAGTCTCAGAAGCTTGGAATGTTGTGCATGGTAAGTTGCACAGAATCATTTCCCCTTAAGAACTGAATGCAGTCACTACTCTGGCTAATCAGTCAGAGCTCTTTCCACCATCATCCCCCGATGTTTCTGAATATCCATTCAATTATGCTAAGTTTGCAGAGAACTTTATTACTGTCTTTACTGAACAGCTTTTCTATGGAGGCAGGCTACAATATTATAACCATTTTTACAGAAGAAAAAGAGAAATTATATCATTGGGAACAATAAAGTAGAGAGAATATTATGAAGCTGGACATCACAGTTTTTATCTCATTGGAATGTGTGTAAACAGAATATTGATTTCAATGCTACAAAAACAAAGATTTCTTTGTCCTGTGGATATTTATTACAATACGCATGTGTATATATGTGATATATATCACAAATATAGTCAGAAACAAAATACACAGAAGTATCCGTGAAGAGTATAGACTCTTGCAAAGGAATTAGAAAAGAAATAGATAAACACACAGACACATAACACAATATCAGACATATAAATGCAATAATATGCACAAAGCATGATGTTAGGACATTGAGCTGGATGATGCTATGTTAAATAGAAGGTTAAGTGGTTGCCTCTCTGAAGATGTAACTTTTGATCAGAACTCAATAAAATAAAGTATCAGCAACATATAGGTTGCAAAGAAAGCATCCCAACTGAGCAAACTGTAAATTGAAGGCTCACAGTTGTGAATATTATTTTTTAATTTTTTAAAAAAACTTAAGAACATCACTGTAAATCCTGAACATAGCTCCCTCCCTCCCTCCTCTCGGTCCCACTATCCATCCCTCTTCCTTCTATCCCTCCTCACCTATTTCTCTGAAAAGGATAGTTGTCCCACCTACACACTTCAAATATTTTCCTGTATTTCTTTAAGTATTTTTTTCATTTCCAGTTTAAAGCGCTTTATCATCTTCACAAGATTAGATGTAAGGGTGTTTTCCTGTGCTTCAGGTGTGCAGGGTTATCCAGGACTTGCTATAGTAGGGTATCTGGGTTCTGGTGGTGCTGTATTGCCGTGGAGTTTGTTCAGTGTATTCATATGCTGTCCTTTAGCCATCTGGTTGTCCCTGACATTGGCAGCTTGGGGGTCCCTGGTAGCCTTTGATGGATCCTGCCTCTGTGGTTAAGCAGTAGAATTGGGGTCCGAGAATTAGCACACTGCACAGATGATAGTCCTTGAAGTCTGCTGCATCTAGTATTCACTTATGCCTGCCACTTCTGTTATTAAAGACAAATCTTGGACCCTGGGGACTGGTGTACAGAGTTCAAAGGACAGTTCATGGGACAGACCTCACCACTCTTGGTAGTACCCAAGGCCTGGTGCCTCTGGAACTGCAGTCAGAGCTGGGTCCTGGGATATCATGCACAGAGGTCACAAGGCAGACTGCTACCATGCTGGTAGTCCCCAGATGGCCTCCTCCTCTGGAGCTTTAGGCAGAGCACTGAGTTGTTTATTATTCATGCATTTTACAATCAGGAAGAAAGTCTTGAAGAGATCAAGCTAAGCAGGGCCAGAAGGGGAGGGTGAGAAGGAGGTGAATTTTGGTTCACAGCTTTAGGGGATTCAGGCCATCAATTTGTAGAAGACTTGGTGGCTGAAGCAACTCAATTAGTGATGCCAAGAGCTCATAGTGTAGCTTGTTCATACCTGTTTGATCACTAAAACAGAGAGTTTAGGCTAAAATCCACCCCTCTAGCCCCAGACACTGTGAGTCATTCCTGCTAGCTAGATAAACCCCAAAGTTTCTACAATGACTTGGTGTAGTGTTACTTCATGAGGACCAGGATTGCAAGAACACAGCCTGTGTGGAAGATTTTTAACAGAATATGCAGTGTAGGTAAGTACTTACAAGGAGTCTTTATTTACAATGGGCATTAAGGTCTTTAGCAGCTTAGATTTTTTTTTATCTAGTTAACAAAATAATATTTCTAACATTAGATTGAACAAGACAGACAATGCTGAAGTTGTTAATTGAATTACACATAATACGGAGTTGAGAAATGTTATTAGTATCTAAATGAAATGGGAAGAGTGGTAGATGGAACATCATCATCATCATCATCATCATCATCATCATCATCATCATTATCATGACGATGATGATTATAATAATAATAATAATAATAATAATAATAATAATAATAATAAACAGACAGACAGAAAAATATCTATACTGGTGACAAGGTATCTCAGAAAGGACATGGCAAGCAAATGTGTCCCTTTTCTGCAGAAGTGTGACAATGATGTGCGGAGACAACACCTTTGCTTGGGTGGTAGAACAGATTGTGAGTGAGGCCAGACAGGAATTATTATACATACTTTCGCATCACAGGTCAGATGATATGCCAGAAAGTCATTCCAGGAGGTAAAAGATGTAAGATGCTTACTCTATTATCACCCTAAATTGTCACACTCTGTTTTCTATGTTTAAAGTACTGGAGGAGGAGACTTTAACTTCCTCAAATAACAATTTTGCTTTTCAATTAATATGCTAGGGAGAGAGAGAGCAGACACAGACCTATGGGAATCATGTCAGTACTTGATGACATTTGTTAAAATTAGCTGATGGGCAGCCTTCTTTTTCCCAAGAGAGACTGAGAGAGGCTCACATCCACATTTCTCTTTCTTACTTCCCCCTCCCCAATCATTTTTCTTGCATGAAAATAAAATGTGACTTTTCTCCTAAGTAATTGATGTTCTCTCTCATTCCCTGAAGCAATGTAAGCTTAGCAAATGAGACAGTGTCTCATCTTCCTTGTTCTTGGCTCCAATGAAATATAACCTGGTTGACATCTTTTAAAAAATGAACAGTGAACATGAGGACGTAGTATACTTCACACTTGCCTAGCACTGACCCCGTGGACTGACAGTATGAGTTACAGAGGACAAATGGGAAAATATGATTTGAGTGAGAGAGAATCCAGGCTGTAACTTTATTCATTTGCTAAATTATTTATATACTGACCTATCTTCTCATCTGTCCATTGTTTGTTAGTCTTACTAACACACTTAAATTCACACACTCCTTTATCTTAATTAATTTTTTATGTTTCTGGTTACAAACATTTTAAACCTTAGTGTTTTAAGGAAGAAAAATATTGGATATGTATGAGTTCATGTCTCAGAGAGCTAAAACATTTTTATATGTTGAGTTGTGCCCTCAAAATATCCATGTGTTAAAGTGATACTCCTTAAAACTTAAGAATACAACAGTTCTTTGTCATTAAAGTCTGACTTCTGTAAGTAAAGCAAACTAACAGAAAGGCAGAGATCTTTGACTGAAGCCAGACCACTCAGGCCCATGATATATCTTAGAACTTGTAAGCTGAGGTCAGATTTGAATGAGATCAGGGACCCTCGATCCCCTTAGTCTAACATGACTATTGCCTTTATATTGAAGAAATTTGGATACAGAAAAAGAAATAGGGAGAAGATGATGTGAACAGAAACAGGACTAAGGAGCCATAAAGAAATCAAGGGGAGATGCTAAAACAGATCTTTGCTCAGGCTACAGAAGGAAGCAGACAGGTTACCACCTTATTTCTAGATTTCTTACTTCACACACAGTGGAACAATAAACTTATTTTGTAAAAGAGAATAAATTTGTGGTAGTTTGTGTTGGCAGCTCTAGCAAAATAGAGCAATGACAGATATAAGAATTATTGAAAATGGGATGGGAGATAGATGGCTCTGTAGGCAATAGACCTTACTGCACATACATGATAATCTAAATAAAAAAAATCAAAACTCATACTAAACATGCTTGGTGTGAGCACGTACACCTGCACTCCTGGCCCAGGAGGACTTCTGGGCTTACTGGCCTCCGCAATGCTTGCAGGTCCAATGAGGGACTCTGTATAAAGGGAATGAGGTGGAGATTGACAGACTAGGTCATTGAGTGTCCACTTTTAGTCTTCGTGTGTGAGTACATGGACACAAGCACTTTTACATACACATACGCTTACACTACAAACTTACGCACCTTAAATTGCTTATTTAAAAGCAAATGAAATTGAAATGAGCTGTTATAGAGATCTTAGCAGTTACATTTCCATGCTCATTCATTTAGCTCTAACTATGAGAAGACTCCGATTCTCTGGTCTATCAGCTCATGCATATCTTCTTCAAAAAATGATTTTATTAAAAAATTTTTAATTATATGGAATTATGTGTGTTTTTATATGGTTATGTGTATGTTATTGCAGTGATCATAGAGGCTATAAAAGAGCTTCAGACAACCTGAAGCTGGAAATACAGGCAATTGCTTGCCATTTAGCTTGGGTGCTCTGCAAGAGAAAGACAGTGGTTAAGATCCACTGTATTGTTTCTCTTCTCCATGTCCTCATTTAGATTTCCATAACAAGGAGCTGAGGGGCCCAAAGTAACTCTTTTATCTTTTTACATTTGTTTCTCTCTCTCTCTCTCTCTCTCTCTCTCTCTCTCTCTCTCTCTCTCTCTCTCTCTCTGTCTCTCTCTCTCTCTCTTTCTCTCTGTCTCTGTCTCTGTCTCTGTCTGTCTGTCTGTCTGTCTGTCTGTCTGTCTCTCTCTCTCTCTCTCTCTCTCTCTCTCTCTCTCTCTGTGTGTGTGTGTGTGTGTGTGTGTGTGTGTGAGTAGGTTCATGTTAGTGAAGTACAGATGTCTGTGGAGGTGAAGTATTCCATCTCCTGTAGCTTGAGTTACAAGTGGTTATGATCCATCCAACATGGTTGTTGTGAAGCAAATTCTGCCCCTCTGCTAGGGAAGTACATACTTTTTGCCACTGAGACATCTCTCTAGTCCCTCTACCTTTGTCTGAATAAACCTCTCCCAGCAGGAAATGGGGTGATATGAGGGTAGTCACTGAATGAGTGTCTCTAAAAATGTGACAACATCTCAAGTGAAGTTTACTACACATACACAGAACAATTTCTCTTTGCCCTCATCTGGGTAAAGGACGTAGGGAAATTGCCCTTAAGGAAATTTTTCTTTTTTGGATAAAGGAGACAAAGCTCATATATACATAATGAGTTAGAAAGGCAAACATACATTCTAAATTACAGGCAGAGAAAAAGGCAAGCATGGATGACTTGTGTAGGAGTTGAAGCTACGGCCTTGCACACAGGTGATATTGACTTTAGACCACGATGTGTGACGGTAAAACATAAAAGTGGCAGCATAAGATAAGAGAATACCATTACCGAGGTCTAGAAACAAGAAATGATCACCCATGACGGCAAGTATAGGATTCTACCTTGCAAGGGATTAGAGCATGAAAGGATAACAAGCTCACTTAGACACTGCTTACAAGTCAACAAAGATAAGTCTTTTGGCTTTGGGACTGGATTTCATACAGATAAGAATGAGAAATCTAAGTATATCTTGTAAGGGCAGTGACATGAAGTGACTATGCATTAGGAAGTAAGATGATGAATAGCAGAGGACAGAGACATCAAAAGCACTTCAGCAAGTCACCAAATAAGTCAGGAAGAGAAGAAAGAATGAGGTCTCAAGAGCATGTCCTTTCTATACAATTGGCCTACATGCTCCTGTCCTCATCATTGGATTTTCTGAAACTTCCTTTGGAAGATCCTTCCCTCACTTTCTCATTCCAAAGCTTCTGAGTCAACCTTCTTCATAAAGCATTTTCATATACTCAGCTAGTAAAAACATTCCTGCCCTCTGATTCATGCTATTGCTTTAATTGTTCTGTTCTTTCTAGAGACTAGAGAAATTTCCTTCAAGGATTTATTCAGGAAGCAGATAGCAAATACCTATGACTTTCTAGGTATTGTAATGGGCATTGGTGCTCCAGAGATGACCTAAAAGCATCTATTTAAGAAAGCATTGCTTTGTAGCATACTCTCATGGTAAGCCCAGTAATTGCAGCTACTCATGAATCTGAGGCAGGGGGCTACAAATTTCAGGTCTCCCTGAACTGCAGAATAAATTCACCGACAGTTAAAAGTAAAAAAACAAAAACAAAAACAACAACAACAAAACCACACACACACAAAATGGGAAAAGGAATATAGATTTGTAGTGTAGTGCTAGCCAAGCATATGTGAGGTCCTGGGTTGAGTTCATAGTACCACATTATTTGTTTTTAAATACTGTTGTGCAATTCCATTCTTTCTGGACTACTGGGTATTTAAAGAGATACACCATACCCACTCACTATGCCCCACAGCATTTGTCACATTCCCCAAGCACAAATACCTAAATCAAAATGGCAGATAGGAAAGCCTTGTTGTCCCTGTTGAGGTCCGTTTTTCACATTAAACGTATATATCTCCAAATACTCTATGACCTTGGATGCAGCCTCTTGTCACTTACTTGGGCTGTGCTTATAAAATGGAAAAGGATGGGTTGATTGATTCTTTATCTTAATTACAAATCTTCTTATGTTGTTCTGTGCCTATAATATTATATTATGTACCCATAATGCCTGCATACAAGTACCTCTCAATGGTGATTGAACATTTAACTCAGAGCTCAGAGAAGCGACAAATGGCTTCATTATTCCTTATGGCATCTTGGAGAGGCAGCTTAGAGACAGGCATCATTTTCTGTGCTTGCTAAGTGAGAAAATAGATATCCAAGTTCGTCTGGATGTCCTGAGGTCACAGCCATATCCACATAGGAAGCCAAAACAATTTCATAAAACATACTGAGAAGTCCAGAAAGCCCTTTTAGCTGAATTCCCTACTTACAGATGGAACAACAAAGGGTCAGAGGAGAAATATCTGAATCTGTGGAATGAGAACATATTTGTCAAATTAAAGTTTTCGCCTCACCCGATTTCTGGTACTCAGTGATGAAAGATCACACCAAACCTATTCCACTCCACAGCCAGAAGGTGGTAATATTATTTCTTCCAAGTGACAGTAAGTCGGTCAGAGCCTGGTATGGATGGATAGAGCTGTAATCCCAGTATCCAAGGGGCTAGGGAGAGTTCCCAAGATCAAGGCTGGCATGGTTACATAGAGAAGCTGTGTCTAGGAAAGAAATATCCATCACCACCTGCACCAAACCAAAGCTTATATGCAGATGCTTTCTTTCCTTATCTATGCTTTTACTTTCTCTACATGTTTTTCTATCACAATAATTCTAAATTTCACCTACATATTCTGGAGATCTCTGTGCCAGACTATTGCCAAGGAAAGACATAGACTTAATGCATTAATGTTAAAGTAGTAATGACTTCAAAGTCATAGGATTTTTAAGCTCTTCAAACTTGTTCATTCAGACATTCAGCTATCTTTAACTGCTGGTCACCTAAGGTCTTTCTTTGTAACTAACTCTCAGAATGTGAAATCACCACCTTTTGAGTTATTCTTGGGCAGCTCCTGGTGTTATGAACAAGTTGTAGTTTGCCAGGAGGCTTCCATCTAGCAGACATGCACAGTGAACTTGTTTCCAGACTGCCTGAAGTTTTCAAGGCATCTGAAAATCTTCCCTTTGCATTTCCAGATGAATGTCATCAGTCCTTCCAAAGCACCATCCAGTGAAATGATCCATGATATGGATCCAAGATACTTGTCTGGACAAACTCTAGCCTTTTAAAACTCCCTTCAAACCTTTTCTGTCAAGTCTTGAGGATGATTGTTCACTGCTGACTGTCTGAAAATGCATGCTGAATTAAAGATTGTCTAAAAGTTCTAGCTATTTCCTGTTAGTCAGTGGTTCTTAGTCCTCCTAATGCTGTGACCCTTTAATACAGTTTCTGGTGTTGTGGTAACCTCCAACATAAAATTATTTTCATAGCTACTTCAGAACTGTATTTTTGCTACTTTTATTAATTATAATGTAAGTATCTGATATACATGATATCTGATATGTGACTTCTGTGAGAAGGTCATTTGAGCCCCAAAAGAGTCAGGATCCACAGGATCAGAGCCACTGCACTAGGACTTTTGGAAAGTCACATTTTCTCCCAGTTAATTGTGAGGAACAAATTTCTCCTGGGGATATGTGCTTAGTGAGAGATATCTGCATAGTTTGCATAGCATTATCCTCCAAGGGATGACTTTCTAATGGCAGGCATTTAGATATAGTGCCCTTGAAAAAAGGTGAGGGTCATCCTTGCAGCTTTTTCTCTTATTGCCCCTCTTTTCTGCTACCTATCCTCTGTTCATCTCTCCCACACATGATGAGAAAAATGCAAGAATACACAGAGGCATCACCATGTTTTATTCAACTGCTATTGTTAAACATAGAATGCTGAGCCCCCAAATGAACAATTAGCCTCAAATCCCACTTATTGCCTTGCATGTGGTGGTCTCAAGTCCTGAACTACTCACGGAATTTAACAGATATTTTATTCACACTGGAAGATGGCACCTTTTTGCTAATGACTGCCTAATATTGAATAAACATTTTTGCAACCTGTTAACTTGAAAGTGGCAGCAATTAACCAAAAATGATAAATAATTAAGGCCTAATTACATGGTATCAGTCATTTCATTTTCCAACTCAAGCAGTTACTGGGTTTGTGCTGCTGAATGGGACTGTTTCTCCATCTCTCTGCCAGTGTCTGAGCAAGGCTGGATATTTCCTGTGTCCACATATGACCCAGGGATAACAAGGGGAAAATTATTTTATGTGGTTAGTAATTGAGCCGTTTCTCCCTTCTGTACATTTTGCTGTTGAATTAGTTGTGCAACAACAGCCTGGAAGAATATAGGCAGATTTTTCTGGGGGAATTCAGACTCTAAGATGTAGATTATAGTCCACAACCCTAAGGATCAGGTTGGCTAAGTTCACTCTAACTTATTGTAAGGACAAAAGTGAAAAGTTTTGTCTCGAAGCCTCTGTATACATGTGTGCATCTCTCTGTGGGTTAAAACCAATAATACCACTTGGGTGCATTTCATTTACTGAACAGTGTAGAAGACAAACATGGTGGCTAGTTACAGATACACTGAGAATAGTATCCAATTCTATGTTTTTTAATCAATGATGCTTTCTATTGACCTCTGTCATAGGCTGAATGTCCCTTGCAGTCACAGGTTTCCATCATCCACCAAGGTTAAATTATTCCATATCGCTGGCCAATTATAATGTATAGAGCAGGGCTGGTTTTCTCAAAATAAATAATAACTGAAGTAAAGATAATGTTAAGGAGATATAAGCCAGAGAAGATGAAATTGAAAACAAATGTTTCTGAGCACTTCTGTAAGCCCAGGCAATTAAATCTTCCACACATTATGTAACTCAATATATAAGTTTGTATGTACTATTGTACTTCCCATTTTGTGGATGGAGAAATGGGTCTGTATCAGTTCATTGGCATAAATACAAAGTGGTACATTAGAGTTTGTATACTACTGGACTCCTGAACATATGCAGAACAATTTGCAATGCTTAGCTGTTTAGTACCTTATCAGCCCCTTGACAAGAGTTCTGTATATTATCTGTCACCAATCTTATTTCAAAGGTCTTATAAGGGGCCAGGGAAGGTGGGTGATACAGATGCCTTAATAGAATGAGATGTTTGACCAGGCTCCAGACTTGAAGTCTTTGGACTCTCAGTGTCCCCTGTCCTGAGGTTTCCTCAAGAAATATTTCCATAAATAGGCTGGGACAATCATGACCTTTAAATATTTCACCAACTCTTATTAAGTCAAAGAATTCAAGCTTCATATTGGAGCTTGGCTTATGACTGTTTGGAAAGCAATTGTATTACTATTGTTAAAAGGGAAAAACACTGGTGGTTCACACTCGTAATCTAGCATGTGGGGCCTGAGGCTGAAGGGATGCTGTGAATTCTAGGCTTGCCTGGACTGGAGTGAGACTCTGTCTTAAAACTCTATAAAAGAATAAAATGTTAGTTATTGATACACCAACAGCTTCCTTTTATCCCCGCAGATGCTGTGACTACTGACCTTTCTTAGGCTTGCCCTGCAAACCACAATCCATTGTTCCTTGTTCTGTTCTGATAAGCAGCAATGCAGTGATATGTAGCATCTGTGCTTTCTTTTCTTAATAGAGGCTAGGTAAGTACATAAGGGATTCTGAGATTTTTGAAAGGATAATATTGCAATGGAAGAAGATTGAACTTGAGACACCCAAGATTAGAAATAGCAATATTCCTCTAGTCAGTCTACACTGTCCAAACAAGTCATAGAATGGAGCACTGGGTTCTGCTGCTGTTGCAAATATTCTAGGTCACAAAGGGCACTAAACCATTTTTTCAGGTTTTAGTTTCTTTGTCTCTAGTTGTTATGATAATAACAGTTAACATGGGAATTTTTTTCTCCTAGACTGTAAGTCTAATGAGAAGAGAGCCCTGATTGTCTTGGAACTCAGTGCAGCACCCCAATAGTCAGCTGCTCAGATAGGACTTTATTGAGTATACAAATAAAAAGAAAGGGTTGTATTATGAAATTTGACGTCTTTCTCAGAGTGTAGCCCTCCATATATATGTTTACAGTCTAGTAGGTATTGTCTTGAGAGAAGAAAGGGATATTGAGAGAACTTCTCTAGGTTCACATGAAAGAACAGAGAATCATGGGAAATCTAGGACCTTTGGCCCATCTCAATAGCAGGATGTAATAGATACCAGGTACAGCCTTTGATGGAGGCACAAATAGACCTAGGATGAGGATAAAACAGGATCTGGGTTCTGGCCCATAGATAAGTTAGTTCTCCATTTATGTGAGACTAATTCTAAAACATTCTGTTGTGTTCAAGCTCAAGCTCTTGACTGAGTAGAAGAAATAGAAAAGATGATTAGAAGCCTCCAGAGTATGAAACAGGCTATTCATGTATATGTCTGCCTGCCTTCCTGTGATCCTGAACTCCAGAAATGGAAGGCTCAGTTACTTTTTATGCATGAGAAGTTGGAAGGAATTGTACTACTTAAAGTAAATAGCCTGTGTCCCCATGTTGATATGAGGACGCTGGATCATCCTTGGGAATAATACTAGGAAACGCTTGGCTTGACAAGAATGTAGAAAACTCTATTATGATGAGCTCTCCTCATTCACTTCTCCAAAACATATACAACCCTGTGCTCTTAACAAAGAATGTTTGGATTGTGGGATAATCTAGTACTTTTTGTTATGAAGGAGCCGGGTCACCTTGTGTAGGATGTTCAGCTTTTCCAGTACAATATTTGTTAAGTGAGAAGATGCAGTCTTGGTGTTCTTCTACTTCTCTAGAATATAATTAATAACCCAGTCTTGTGGAAAGAAAGAAACCTTCCCCATGCATGCAGACTTCTGTTCCTTGCTCTGCTATTGTCAGCCTGAACTTCTTCCAAGGGGAACGGGGTTGACAGACGGTGGAGCTGAACAGGGGGAAAAGGTGGGCTTAGGTCTATTGTTGGTTCCTGCTTTTGAGTTCTTTAAGAAATGTCAGTAAGTGGCACCCCTTGCCAAGCTTTCTACCTACTCTTACTTCACATAACCGAAAGGCTGAAAACACGTGTATGTGGACTGTGCACACACACCCACACTCACCCACAGCCCCACACAGAATATTTCCCACCATAGCTGCATAGTCTTAGTTACCATTACTTAAATTAAATAGAAATTCTACACTTTGTCAAAACCTTCTGTGCTTTTCACCCAGATTCAGTTTTGTGACAACAAGTCTTTGTCTTTATGGGCTTTCTGCTGAATTATATGAGCTAGGTAAACAGATAGTTACTGTGGCAGCAAATCACCCTTTGGCCCTGTGACTTGGAGTCTGTTCCTTCCAAAATTGTCTTTCTTGATTTACCCTCAAGCTCCCACAGTTATTTCTGGGCCTGTCTTACAGATACTTACATTATACAGTCATTGATGGGTACACTGCCTTCTGGTCCACAGTGAACTGTGAAACCACAGCCACGTATCTACATTTTTCTCTTTCTGTGGCCCTAATACATACTCTATCATGGCCACATATTAGTTCAATAATGTAGAAATTGTGCTTTGAGCTGCCCATGATATCTGCATTCTGTTTCATTTCCTGTTGTATAGGCTTTTCTCTGCCAAGTCTATACACCTGTAAACATAATTGTAACTTCTCAGAGGGATGCTCATCTCATCCCACTTCGATTTTTATTTTCCTTGTACTAACTCCCTTAAGGGTTGCAACTTCCAAGTAAATAAACTAATGTCTTTCAAATAAATACTGAAAGTGATAATAAACATACTCCCTCCAGTTATTTCTATGGTTCATAGTTTGCAAAGCAGCTCATCCGTTTTCTTATTTGAGCAACCAAATCTGTTTCAAAGAGGACCTGGCTTCCCCTCAGAGAGTATAATACTTTGCAGACCAATCTCCATTCAAGTTCCATCTCAATTGCCTTATTGTCTAGAGCTTTATTTCCTTAGCACATTCCAACCTTATATACCTTGATGTTGCTCTATTAAATATTCATTCCAGAATTCATTATTTGTCTATTAAATATTCATCAGCTTGTGAGCCCATATCAGACAATATGTAATTCTTTCTCTAGGAACAGGCAGATAATTAAACCTGAGATCCAAGTATTTTTATACAGCCTATATTTTACTCTTTGTGTTATCCTCAGAAAACTGGGCCATTCATCACAAATGCACTCTATTACCTATTCTTGCTGTATTTTCCTTCCATGTGTTTTCTCTTCCTTCTGTATTTTTCACCAAAGAAAGACTGTTTTATTGTTTGTTTGTTTGTTTGTTTTGTTTGTTTTTTCTTCACTGACACAGAGTTCTGAGAAATTATGTCCAGGATTTCCTGGGCAAGGTTGAAGGTATAATACTGATGTTTTAATTGAGAGGGTTGCCCTTTGCTAGAATGGATTCTCAAGCTATGGACTTATTCAGGGAACTTGTAGTTGATTTAGTCACAGGAATTGGTAAGAGTTTTGGCATTGTTGGTAAGTTTTAATCAGATAAACTCATGGCTCTCAATGGAAGCTCAAAGAATGAAGACCTCAAGACATAAACTTGGCAGCTACTTTCCCTTAGATTCCCTAGAGCAAAAGCGTTGCTAGAAGGGATTGTGGCTCTTCACCTCTCTTCTAGTGAGGCTTCCTTGAACATGCAAGTTCACTTTATGTCCCAAGACTATCTTCTTCCCTATCCCGGTTAGCTCTGTTCTCTCGAGAATTATTTAATCATCTGACCTTATTTCTGCCTAAGCAAATGCATCTTGCAGAAAGGTGGAACCTAGAACCAGAATCTGTCCTGAATTTGAATAAGTGATATAATGGTATTAGAGAAAAGGAACTTGAGACACTTTAGGTGGGGCGTTGTTGTTAGAGTCATTGTGGAAATAAATGTGAAGCTCCTCATAAAACCTAAAATAGAACTACTCCATGACACAGACGCATTATCTGATCTTGCTGTACTGCTGCAGTGTACTTACCCACAAGAATCAAAATTCAGATATGACAGATATCTACAGATCTGGGCATATTGGCCAAGTTATAGGATTAGTTTATGCACCCATCACAGGTACAGAAGGAAAATATTATGTCAAAATATAAAAGAGTATTATTCAGCCATAAAAATAAACAAAATTATGCTGTTTTCACAAAAACGAATGGAACTGAAGATAACCATGACATAAAAATGAACAAGACTCAGCAAGATAGATATTGCATGTTCTCACTCACATATGGAAACTCAGCTTAAACATAAATGAGGGGGCTGGAGTAGTACACAAACGTAGGGGTTGGTGGAGTATCAATATGACTTAAAGTTAAATGCATTCATGAATGAAAAAGAAATCATATATATTGTGTTATATAATTAATAAACATTAACTTCTGCTATTAAAGTAAGTCAGTCCCTGAAGGAAAGATATTGGATTTTTAACAGGAAATTTTAAACACAAATGTAATCATTTAGGTGTGGGAACTTTAGACTCTTTTAATCCCATATGGATATTTGCCTAACTTTCTATATGTGAAGGATCCATTTATCAGAAAATTTTAGTGGGTACTTACATTTTCAAATTAGTGATGCTACAATATCCCATGATACATACATTCAACTATATGTAAAGTGTGCAGCATAAGAGAAACTATTCAAAATATTAAGGAAAATTAGGTGGTAAGAATAATTGCATCTTCTAAGGTAGGGCTTTCTAAGGAGGCCCCAAATACCTTAGCTTTCATTATTCCTGAAGCAAAGATACTGTAACTCATTGATTATAGGAAGTGGGTCTCAAAATCTTTACTGTTTACTTGTGTTGAAAATAGGAGATCATTGCCAGTATGGCGGCTCAGTGGATAAAGAAAGAGAGTTGCTACCATGACTGAGTACTGGAGTCTGAATATCAGTGTTCCCATGATAGAAGAAGGGAACCAATTTTCACAAGTTGTCTTTGCTTACTTCTCCATATATGAGCCATGGAACACATATCCTCAATAAATAAACAAAAATATAATTAAAAATTTAAAAAGCCAGAGGCCACATGTATCCTTATATAAATAGATGATGAGCATATGATGCTTTGTACTTTACAGAGAAAAACAGCTTCTGTTTGGATTCTTGGCTCACACGTTTCTTTTCACTTTGACCTGAGTTAAGCTGACAGGAGTATGGCGACATTAAATGAGGTGAATCACCATGAGTAGGAACTCAGAAATCTCAGATCGAGTCATTCTAGCTTTTCCTCTGTCCTTTTACTCTAAATTCAGTACAACAACTAATATTTTCATTTACAATGTATCCCGAAGGCAGAGAAACTTAAGTGCCTCAGAGCCTTCTACATCTGTGGGGAAAAGGGTTCCATAAATCAGCATTAGAGATACCAGGTGACTTATTTAACACATAATTTTGAGGGACACACCTTATACCTAATTAAATTAGAACCTCTGAGATGAAACATAGAATTCTGTTTTATTAATCCTACCAATTGATTTTAATTCACATTCAAGATAAACTCAGAGCTACAGTGAACAGAAGCCCACCCTTTAACATAGATGCTTCTCTTGTCCTCTTTTCCTCTTACATCAAGTATACAAATCTCTTACAAATCAAGCCAATATTAACATTACAGATATGTGTAGATAACATCAGGACATCCCCAACCCCTGTGCCATAAAAGCTGTTTTGGCACGGTTACATTTAAGAACTGCTGGTGCACCAGCGCTACCAGTCAACCCTTCAATCTTTGTCCTGCAGTCTGACAAAAAGCATTCATTGCTTAGATCCTTAATTTCCAATAACTGGTCTGGCCCCACAAAAATTTGAGCTAACGTTTTAATATTTCCCAATTTCTCCGGTGCCATGGTACAAAAACGTAGATGAAAGATCAGTGATATCCCCCTTGAATTTAGCCAAATTTTTGTGATTCTAGCTTTGCACATGTTCCTGCCATATTTCAGGACAAGGATCCTGTCCATCCCTTACAGACTTCCAAGTAGTGTCTTTATTACTTTTATGCCCCAAGCGTCTAGCGTAGTCATGGGCACATAGTATGCACTCAATAAATACCTTTGAATAAATAAGCCACATTATGCACATTTAAATAAATAAGCCACAAGTAGCATCAAGAAGCTGCTAAAATGTCCAACCACTCCTCCCCTCAAATCCATTCATAGTAGCTGACCCTTTAAGACAAGCCAACTTTTAAAAATAAATTCAGATGTCTCTCACTCAAATAAAATACCAATTCTGAAACAGAAATGTCAACATGGAATATCATTTGCCAAGTGTTGATTTATATAAGTTATTGTACTTTCATTTCTGATAAGGTAAAATTTTATCAGAACTAAATTTTAGCAAACAACTACAGATTCCATTATCATACAAAGCAGATTTTCTCAGGTTTGCTAAGAGCACAGTAGTTTAGGGCATGTAATTTGTCATACTTTAGAGAGAGGAAATGAGTAAGGATTTTTTTTCTGGTTCAAGAAATAAACAAAAGTACCTAAAATATATACGTACACACACACACACATACACATCTTTCTTCCTTGGAAGAGTTGGGTGCCAGAATTGATAAGGAAAGCAATCTATAAATTATGAACATTCACACTTAGGTTTCTAGCCACAGTACTACTAAGCCCTTCAAGCAAGTGAAATATTAAGATAGGGGACTTTTTGCCAAATGGCTTCTTATGAAGGAAGTGATTAGTTTCAAAAGTCACGTGGACTCCAGAATAAACTATTTTAGAGATGACAAATGTGGGCCCAGTTGCATTTTTTTTTACACATAGACATCCAGTTAGACCAGCACCACTTGTTGAAGATGCTATCCTTTTTTCCATTGAGTGGATTTGGCTTCTATGTCAAAAATCAAGTGACCATATGTGTGTGGATTCATATCTGGGTCTTCAATTCGATTCCACTGATCCACCAGTCTGTTGCTGTGCCAGTACCATGCTGTTTTAATTACTGTTGCTTTATAGTACACCTTGAGATCAGGTATGGAGATTCCTCGAGAGGATCTTTTATTGTACAAGATTGCTTTAGCTATTCGGGGTTTTTTGTTTTTCTATATGAAATTCAGAATTGAACTTTCAATGTCTTTAAAAAATTGTGAAGGTATTTTGATAGGGATTGCAAAACCAGAGACACTAAGTCAGTTAGACGCAAAAGTGGGGAAGAGCTTGGAACATATTGGCACAGGAGACAACTTCCTGAACAGAACACCAACAGCCCAGGCCTTAATGTCAACAATTAATAAATGGGACCTCATGAGGCTGAGAAGCTTCTGTAAGGCAGGAGCCACTGTCAACAGAACAAAGTGACAGCCTACAGACTGGGAAAAGATATTCAACAACCCTACATTTGACAAATATCTAATATTCAAAACATATAAAGAACTCAAGAAATTAGACACCATCAAACCAAATAATCCAATTGATAAATGGGGCTTGGAACTAAACAGAGAATTCTCAACAGAGGACTATCAAATGGCTGAGAAACACTTAAAGAAATGCTCAACCTCCTTAGTCATCAGGGAAATGCAAATCAAAACAACTCTGAGATTCCATCTTACACCCATCAGAATGGCTAAGATCAAAAATTCAAGTGACACCACATACTGGCGAGGATGTGGGGAGAGAGGAACACTCCTTCATTGCTGGTGGGAAGGCAAACTAGTACAGTCACTTTGGAAATCTATCTGGTGCTATCTCAGAAAACTGGGAATAGGGCTTCCTCAAGACCCAGCTATTCCACTCCTTGAAATATACCCAGAAGATGCTCCAGCATACAACATGAAACTTTGCTCAACCATGTTCATAGCAGCCTTATTCATAATAGCCAGAACATGGAAACAGCCTAAGTGTCCCTCAGTAGAGGAATGGATAAAGAAACTGTGGTACATTTACACTATGGAATACTACTCAGCTACTAAAAACAAAGAATTCCAAAATTTGTGGACAAATGGATTGAACTAGAAATGATCATAATGAGTGAGTTAACCCAGAAGCAGAAAGACTCAAATGGTATATACTCACTTATATCTGCATACTAGCCCAAGGGGCATGTCCCATGAAAATCTTTACTTACCAGGAAACTGGGGGAGAGGGGAGGACATCCTATTGAGACTCTAGATGAGAGAAGCATGGGAGAAGAGCAAAGTAGAAGGATCCAGAGGGTCCTAGAAACCTACAAGAAGAACATTATGATAGGCAGATTTGGGCCCAGGGGTCCTGCTTAAACTATGGCACCAACCAAGGACAATACAGGCCGTAAACTTCAACCCCCTACCCAGATCTAGCCAATGGACAGGACATTCTCCACAGTTGAGTGGAGAGTGGGGTATGACTTTCACATGTACTGTGGTGCCTCATATATGACCATGTCCCTTGGAGGGGGAGACCTGGTGACACTCAGAGGAAGGATAGCAGGCTACCAAGAAGAGACTTGATACCCTATGAACACATAAAGGGGGAGGAAGTCCCCCTCAGGCACAGTCATAAGGCAGGGGAGTAAGGGGAAAATGGGAAGGAGGGAGGAATGGGGGGATACAAGGCCTGTGATAACCATTGAGATGTAACTAGAATAAATAAATAAATAAATAAATAAATAAATAAATAAATAAAAGAATTTTAAAGAAATGCTAAATAGGTGACTATCCAGTGATGATCTGCAGGTTTCTCTAACATCTTCCAGGAGATAAGCTGAAGAAGAAGCTTCTTTTACTGGGCTGGTGAGATGACTCCGTGGATAAGAGCACTTGCTGCACATACAGGTGGACCTGAGTTCAAATCCCCAGTATTCATCAAAACATCTTAGCATGGCCACATATGTGCCTATAATGTGAGTACCAGGAAGGTGAGAGGCAGGGAGATCACTAGGGCTTGCTGGGTGCCAGCATAGATCCAAGGCCCCATAGGAAAACCTGTCTAAAGGGAGTAAGGTGGAGAATGACAAAGAATGAGGCATGATGCCATCTCATCAGCAAACATCAACACACATATGTGCCCGTGAATTTTCTCCATCACACAAGGATTTTCAGATTGATTTGATCTGTGAGACTTTCTCTTATTGGAAGGTCACAACTCAATCCACTTATTAAAGCCCTCTAGAAAAAAGTTATTTTTGTTTTGGTGAAAGGTAGAACCAATTATCAAAACCTCTTGTCTGTATGATACCTATTCACTTTATTAGCACTCTGGAGAAAATTTTATCCTGGAGATGTCAATCTCAGTAATAACCTTAGTAGAACAACCTGTACCTAGAAACTGGTACAAATGATGACTATCCTATTCCTGCCCTTCCTGTGCATAGAGCTCAGAACATTAGGGAATTACCAATAGACGCTCTGCGGCAACGTTTGGTCATATCCCATGGAAATAATAAACTATGGGTACTGAACACAGTGTGATATGAATTTACTAAGGTTTAATCCCGAGACAGAGCTGATGAATATTTCTATACAGATAAGTCTCTGGAACTTTGCCACTGCTCCTCAGGATGATACCAAGATTAATTTATTTCATGGAACATGTGATTAAAATGGCCAAAAGGAGGAGCCCATACATTATATATTCTGGAAAGAGAATGACACCATGTTTCAGAAGGAGGAAAATTAATGGAAAGCAATCAGAAATGAATTGGGAGAGCGCTGGGCACCAAGCCTATATGAGGCCTTGAGAGTGATAGCTCTGGGAACAACCGAGCTTCTAAGTTCTAGTCTCTGCACAAATCTGCCCCAAAATAAAGCTATTACTTGAAAAAAGAAGTAACTGCCATGATATCACATATATAAATTGACTTTTTTGTTCAATAAGTACAACAAGAAGAAAGGCAGTTAATAAACATTTCATAAAACATGATGAGAAGGATTTGAAGATCATGTATTGATTTTCATATATGTCATATCAAACAGATCTAACTTATGATCTTTTTGGTGGACCTATGGAGAAAAAGATCCGAGAATAAAGACACATGGAAAAGTATGATATTCTTCCAATTAATGTTTTAATTCCAGAAACAGTTATCATGACAAATTTGGGATGAGAACTACTGCTCAGAAGTTGAAAGCACCTACAACCCTTGAAGAATTCTAAAAATTAAGCACTATTCTTCCTAACTATCTTCAAATCCTACTGGGCATACTGCATCTTATTCTATGGGTTTTATTTTGCTTTCATTCCCATGGAGTGCTTTGCCTGGGAAGTCCTAGTGAGTAAATTCCCACTTAAGTATTCATGACTTCATCCAAATATTCATTTCTTTGTGAAACTTTATGTAGACGTTTTGATAAATATTCTTATTTTATTCTTTTGTATTATAGTGTAGAATTTTGTATACACCTCTATTTTGAGGATATTCCAGCATTGGAAAACCAGAATAATTACAATTTTTTTATTTCGAATATGGTCATATGATCTTTTTTCTGGTTTGGAATCACTCAGTCTTGGAGAGCACAGTGGTGGGAAGGCTGCAGTGTGATCACAGCTCAGTAACTGGGAGGGTTGAGAACTATTCAGCAATTTGCTGACCTGTGGGACGGGTAGTAATTACCAGCTCAGTATCAACTCTGCTTCTCATCACATCTCATTTTTCATCACATAGGTTTTTAAATAATTTATTTATATACCTTCTCCTTTAGAATAAGAATTGTCACAGGACAAAGATCCTGCTTATCTTTTTGTTTTCACTGCCTAGTATGGTACTGGGTGTGGAGCAGACACACTGATCTCTGGGCAGAAATTGAGGGCTCTTCTTACTGAGCCAAGAAGAAAGCGTTTCCTTTTGTCCTCAAGGACTAAGACTTTAAACTTCACTGGGCATATGGAAATTCATATTTTTTTCATTTGGAGGAAAAGTTATCAGAGTTGTAATAAGCAATGGGTAGGCTCAGTTGCTCTTGTTGTAGTTTCCTGGTTAACTTACCATTGCAGTCACTATAGGGTTGGGTCAGATGAGTTACTTTCTCCCTCACATTTTGGTGGTGAGATGGTTTTGCATTAGCCATTCAAGGTAATGAAACAGAATCTACTTTGATCTAACATGACTTAGGGATATGATTAAGAAAAAGAAGGATTGAAATCCAACTTACTAGTTTCCAAAGTTCATATTTTGCACTACAACTAGGTCTAACAATTTTGTGACACTGATCCACATTTTGTCAGGCACCTTGTGATGAGAGACTTAGGACACTATTTAAACATCTCCTAGTTATTGTGGTTATGACACCAGTTTAATGCGATTTTAACAGCATTTAATTTTAACCATAATTTTCAACACAGATATATCTATCTGTCTGTTCTTTTGTCTGTCAACTTGCATGCCCATCTCTCTTATTATCAATCTACAGATATGCCTATCTGTCTTCCTGGCTGCCAGAACTCTATCATCTATCTATATTTCATCTGATATCTATCTTTCATCCATTTCTATCTATCATCTATCTATATCTATCTATTCATCTATCTATCTATCTATCTATCTATCTATCTATCTATCTATCTATCTATCATCTATCTATGTATCTTCTATTTATTCATGTATTTAACTTTCACCTATATGCCTACCTATTAATTTTTCTTATATCATCTATCTCTTTCTGTATCATCTATTATCTATCAGTCTGTCTATCTATCCATCTATTCATCTACTTGACTAACTACCAAAAGAAAGAAAGAAAGAAAGGACAGGAAGGAAGCAGAGAAGAGAACAAGGGGATAAAGAAGTAAGCAAGACCCATAGACAGCCACCTGTCAGGCCTCAGTGAACTATTGAACAGGGTAAAATGGGAATGCACCTTGAATGTTTTAACAGTTACTAAGCCAGGTCTGATTTTAGAAAACAGAGAACTCTTCACTAAAAAAAAATATATATATATATAAGTAAATGAATCCTATTTTCTCAGAGTCAGAGCATTAGTATTCCTCTCAGAGTCCAGTAGCTTTTAGTTTTCTTTTAGGCTACTGTTTCTTTCACAAATAATATTTTCAACATCAGAGCCCTTGGCTAACTTTTACTGATCCAGATATCTCATTATCAAGCTGGCACTGCATCCCTTCCCAGGCAGAGTGCAATGCAGGGTATTGGAGGGCCAATGCAAAGTGAGTTTAGTCCTGTGGACTCTGGCTAATCTGTTAGCTGTGTATAGTTGGCCACAGGGGAAGGGATTGCCACACTTCTATGGAGATTAAAATTGGTAACCATCACTGGTTTAGTCATAAATAATGGAGCAAAGAAGGAGAAAGTCTAGTGATCTGATAGTACACAGATGGGAACATTAAAGCCTGGGCTTGGACTTAAGGAGCTTAACGATTAGGGGAAAAAGTTGTGAAGTAAATGTATAATTCAAGAAAGAATAATGTATGTGCCATGGAATGAACCAAAATGATATGATGGGAAGAGGCTGAGAATGGAAGGGATCTCTGGTTTTCATAGGGCTGGGAATAAAATTGAAGAAAAAAGGAAGGCCTCAGAATGGTGGAAGTGTTTGGACTGAGAAGCAAGAAAGTTATTCTCATAAGCAATTGCTATGAACAGGCATGCTAGGACAGAGTGGTACAACATAAAGTATAAAGTTTAGGAAATGTAATTTGTGTTAAAAGATACATAATGTGACTATTTGACTGAAGAACAGTAGCTACCACAAATGCTTCCTTCCACCATCCCAGATAAGTGGTAAGAAAAGAAGGTTGATTTTGAAGGTTATAGGTAATTCTTTTTTATTTTTCATTTTTAATTTATTTATTTTACATCCTGATTGTAGCCCTACCCTCCTGGCCTCCTGATGCCACCAACCTTCCCTCATTCTCTGCCTCCCTCCCCTTTTCTCAGCAAAGGTAACAATCCTTCCCTAACATCTGACCTCAGCTTATCAAGTCTCATCTGGGCTGTATCCTCTGACAATCATCCTGAGTGAGGTAACCCAGGCCCAGAAAGACACGCATGGTATATACTCACTTATGAGCAGATATTAATGTAGTAACACAGGACAAACACACTACAATACACAGACCTAAACTAACTAAGTAACAAGGAAGACCTTAGAGAGAATGCTTAATTCTCATTCAGAAGGGCAAATAGAATAGACACAAAGCAGTTGAAGAGAATGAACAGGAAGGGAGCCTACCATTCTGGTGCTCTGAAAGACTCCACCCAGCAAGAGATCCAAGAAGATGCTGAGACAGACAGCCAAACTTCAGGGTGGAGTGCAGGAAGTCTTATGAAAGAGTTGTGGAATAGAAGGACCTGGAGGGCTCAGGAGCTCTGCAAGGAGACCAATGGAGCCAACAAATCTGGGTGGAAGAGGCAGTTGCTGCAGAGACTGTTGCAACAACCAAGGGCCAGACATGGTGACAACCTAGACCATCTGCTCAGATGTAATACATAAGCAGCACAGTCTCCTTGTGGGTCTCATAATATGGGGAGTAAATACTACTTCTGACATGGACACTGGCCACAACACTTTGATCACTTCCCCCTTGCGGGACAACTTTGCCAGGCCACAGAGGAAGAGGTTATGGTTTCTTTCTTTCTTTCCTTCTTTCTTTCCTTCTTTCTTTCTTTTTCTTGATGAGGTCCCTCATTCTAGTTTTATTTTATTTTATTATAATTTATTCACATTACATCTGGATTGTAATGCCCTCACTCTTATCTTCCTGTTCACTCTCCCTCCCTCTTCTGCCCTCTTCCCCTCCTCTAGGCCTCTGACAAGTGGAGTCCTCCTCACCCACCATCTGACAACAGCCTATCAGGTCTTATCTGGATAGCCTTCATTCCCTTGCTGTGTTCCCTCTGGGCCTCTCTTGCAAGAAACAGTGATCAAATCTTAGGCACCAAAGTTCATGTCAGTGGCAGTCCCCTACCTTCCCTTCCCTCTCCTCATGTGGAGAATGAGCTGTCCATTGGCTCTGAACAGGGGTCTAGGTTCTCTGCTTGCAATGTACTTGGTTGGGGCATGAGTTTGTGCAGCACCCCCCCCCCGGGTCCAGATCTGCTAGGCTTGATAATCTCCTTGCAGAGCTCATGACAAGCAAGTCTCCTCCCATACAGCCCTGTTTCACTCAGAGTCCAGCTGTGAGTCCTAGTGTCTGTCCACTTGCTGTGTTGAGTCTCTCAGATGACATCTATGTTGGGCTAATATCCACTTATAAGGGAATACATACCATGCATATCTTTCTGGGTCTGAGTTACTTCACTCAATATGATCATATGATCTTTTCTAGTTCCATCAATTTGCCCACAAATCTCAAATATTCCTTGTTTTTGATAGCTGAATAGTATTCCATTGTGTAAACATACCACAGTTTCTTTATCCATTCTTTGGCTGAGAGATACATAGGTTGTTTACAGATTCTGGCTATTACGAATAAAGCTGCTGTTATTGGTAATTCTAACCAGGGTATTCATCTAAAACCCAGATGAGTCTAAGAATGCCAGTGCCGATAAGCTGATGATGGATGAAAGGGTAGGCAGATGCTAGACAGATGATAGATACTTAATATATAGATCATAGATAGACAAATGTTAGATACATAGTGTTCTATTAAAATGTCAGAAAATATTAAGAATAGTTGGCATTTGTGGTTTCCTCTGATGGTGCAGCAAGAGTTGTGACTATTAAAGACTCCTATTTAAAATATTAGTTTACTTTAATTTGAAGAGGTTTGGTTTTGCTCATTAATTAAGATTCTTACCTAAAATGCTTTCTTGGGATTATTTTTATAACTTTAAAGTTAATAAAATTAAACTTGGGAATAATAAGTAACTAATAATGTTTTCCTTAATTTTAATTTAAATATCAAACATTTGAAGTTCACATAAGAAGGATGTTAGTATTATGGAGAGATACAAAGTCTTTCACTGTTCTGCTAATTTCATCCATTTTTTTGAATCTTACATTAGTGGATTGATTTTAGGGTCTCAAAATACTTTGTAGGGAGGACACAAGGAAGACAAAGAAATGGACTGACAACTTCCTATATTCTGACTATACCTCCAAGGCTGTGTAGGCTAACTCTGTTAAGAAAGAGTCAAACAAGGGCAGTATTCACAGGCCTAGGGCTTCACAATAAAAAAGATCCACTGCTTGTCCAAATGTGGTTGACAGGATCACTCCATTTAAATCCTGTTCCTGGTCGACTCATGAGAATTTTAAGCTCTACACCGATGAAGTTTAAAATTGTGTCTTTTCCTTAATTAGTACAATGCTGCTTTTATTTCTGATTGTGAGAGAGACTTAAAGCTGTGTTTTAGTGACAGGTCCTTCTGCACACATTTGAAGGTGCGTGTAACAATAGATCCTGAGAACTATGTCATTAAAAACAGTTGTCTAGGTATGAAATTAGTTATTGATTAACACTGTAATGCCTATATCATTATGATATGAAAGAAATAAAAGTAAAATATCTTTGTTAGATCTTACTGAGAGCTTGAATCATGTACTATGGGAAAAGATTGCTATTAATTACTTCACAAAACTAAGAGTTTAAATACTCCAGCGTAATGAGGAGAGTTAGATGGCTAAGTGGAAATTTCCAAGAATGACCATCTGGAAGTGTGTGTGTGTGTATGTGTGTGTGTGTGTGTGTGTGTGTGTGTGTGTGTGTGTGTGTGTGTGTAAGCTATATATAATATTTCACATTATATGTATTATAAAACAATAGCACATTATGTATCTATGTATATACTATGTGTATGTTTATGTATATCCAAAGACTATAGTATGTGCCTTACATAAAGATTAAGTCTTGGTACAGAAAGACACACATGATATATACTTCCTTGTAAGTAGATATTAGCCCAACATAGATGTCCTTTTACAGATTCCATCCAGAGGGTGATTATGACAGATGCTAGGACTCACTGCTAGAATCAGCAGAGCACTGAAAGTGGTATGGAAGAATGGGGTGATGGAAGGACAGATGCTGGTACTTGCTGCTAGATTCAGGGCAGAGCACTGAGAGTGGTATTGAAAAATTTGGAGGCTGGAATGACCCAGAGGTTAAAGAACTCCACAAGAAGACCATCAAGGCCCATGGATATGGACCCAGGGGTGCCTGTACAAACTGTTGTATCAACCAAGCACAATGAATGCAGTAAATCTAAACCCCCTGTTCAGTTGTAGCCAATGGATAGCTCATTCTCTAAGGTGTGTGGAGGAGGAGCAGGAACTGCCTCTCACATGTACTCTGGTGCCTCTGATTTGATTACTTCCCTTAGGTGGGAAGTCTCAGTGGCACACAGAGGAAGAGAAAGGAGGATATCAGATGAGACCTGATAGTCTGTGGTCATATGGTGGGGGAGGGGGTCCCCTTTGGACAGAGGTCTAAGGGAGAGAAATAGGGCAGAAGAGAGAGGGAGGGTGGGAAAGGGAAGATACAAATGAGGGTATAACAATCAGGATGTAATCTGAATAAATTATAATAAATTAAAATTAAAAAGTAAAAATGAATTGGGTCTTTGAATTTATTTATTTTATTTCTAAATCATTTTAGACCCTGAGTTCTCCATTACGTCATTTATACCCACAAGAGAGTATATCTCCTTGTGTCCCAGACTCAAATGCTCTCTGGAGCCAAGTTCTGGTCATCAGTACTAAGATTCATGACTAATGTAGCTCTATATGGAGTTCAGTTACAACACTGAAGATACAGTAAAGTGTGACATAGTCTGATAAGGGAGCCTTTTCTGAGGGGAATAACATTTGATATTGGTTTTGACAAGTTGGAATTTACTCAGAGAATGGAAGTAAAATAAAATATATAGCATTATGAGACAGTTATGAGGTGAGAATGTGGGAGTGTTTTAATAGAAGAAGTGCAAGAGGCACAACGGCACATGCCAAGGGAACGCTATATAGTCTTGTTTGTGAGAGGATGTCTATCTTCATAGTAGTGAATCAGGCAAGGAATGGTGAGAAATTTTGGTTACAGGCAGAGGGAGAGGGAAGACCATCCAATAGTGAAGGGGATGAAAGAGACGGCATATTGTCTGAAAAGATCAAGTTTTCACCAGCCAGGTTAGAGCATGTGTTCTGAGAAGCAAATGACACAGGATGTACTTTGCATAGTTACAAACTGCTAGATCATGAAGAATCTTACAGACCATATTGATACTTTGAATTTTGTATTTAAAGGCAGTGGAATAATCACCAACGAAACCTAAGTGAGACAGACATGATTGATTCGATGCCTGATTAGGAAAAGTACTTTGT
Source organism: Acomys minous (assembly GCF_964271855.1). Classification (NCBI taxonomy): domain Eukaryota; kingdom Metazoa; phylum Chordata; class Mammalia; order Rodentia; family Muridae; genus Acomys; species Acomys minous. Next base: position 161,260,454 of record NC_140483.1, on the reverse strand, counting down.
GGATCATGTGGACACTGAGTCCTGGAGAAAACAGAAGGGACTGGCTGACTGGGCATTACAGCATATGCCCAGTCCTGTGACTGAATGATATTGATCTGGAGTAAACGATCGTGATGACATGGGACACTATGAAATACTGGGTTGGAAATAAACTGACTTTGTGTATATGTGACACAGTAGAACTTGCTGTGCATGGAGAATGTCAAATGGTTCATTATGGATTGAACACGGGGTGTGTAAAAGGAGATGAGCTTGAAAAGAGACGCTAGAATCAAGCTATAAAGGGCCTTGGGTGTTCCGAGGAGTTTGGCCTTATCAACAGGATTTATGAGCTATGCTCTCTAACTTCCCATGTCTTGGTAACCTAAACTGTTCTAAACATCTATTATAGGATTTCAATTTCATTAGCATTTTAACACATTACCACATTTGCACCCTTGAGCAGCCAAGCATGGCTATATGAAGATATTGGAGAGTAAGTCATAATCAGACAATTCAATACTTTCCACTCCATAAGGTTATTTTCTCGACATTTCCCATTGTGTAATAGCCAGCTATCTCCACGGTTCATGTTGAGGTTTCACTTACTCGCGTTGGCAATTTCCATATTGTATCAGAGCACAACAGCACGCAAGATGGGATTGCAGTGTCTGAACCAGAGGTGATCACTGGGAACAATATTACCAGTCTCCATTTTATGGTTGGGGGCATAGAGAGTTGAAATGACTGGGTCAAGCATAAGTGGGGGTAATAAAATCCTGGAGTCTATAGGCTACAATTCTCAGGGAATGCAATCTAAGCTCAGTTCAGTTTGGGACAGCTCTGTGTACCCATCATCTGATGATCTGAGAGTATGAAGTAATAATTCTGCATGTGAATAGTCTTGAGGGCATTTCTATCACTTTTCTTATTGTGCACTATTTTGCTCAAGGTATGTTATTTGCAAATTATGCTCTGCTTTGTCGTGATGCGATGACAAGCTTAGGTGAGGTATTGAGTCCCACTTGGAGAACATAGAGAAAGACACTGAAGAATAAAAATTGTCATTAATATGTAGAAAAGCAATACATGTGCCAACTACTTAAGAAAGTACTTATAACTATTATTAATCACAAATTATTATTATAACCCTATGAAATAGGTTCTGTTATTCCTATGATTTTTAAATATAGAAAGCATGACATGAACATGCTGGCCAACTGTGACTAAGGAGTGAGGGGTGGATGTGAGCCTAGGCTATTGGATAAAAGAGCCTTAACTACTGTTGACCACTTCACAATAGTGCTAATAACCACCATGGACAAAACAGAAGAGTCACAGCAATGTATAAAATCATCATGTTAATGTCGTTGAATCAAACACTTGCATTTTCAAATAATTTGCTGATTTTAGAGGTTTATAGCATCTATGCCTCTTGCTGTTTTGCTTTTGAAGTATTCACATGCTCACCTAACATATACCTATTATAGAACGGTGGAGTCAAAAGGATAAAAGTGGCATAAGTGCCTTTATTGGTTCAAGAAACAAACCAGTTCTCAGAAGAGGGAGTTTTAAGTTACAGTATGGATTCAAAGCATCTATCACACAGTATACACAGTGTTTGTCCTACCTCAGATGACAGTAGAAAAGCAGATATGGATAATTCATCTACATATAAAATTAAAAGTCAGGCTTTCTCTTCCAGCAGTATTCTAAACAAAAATAATGGAGGATAATAATATCTACCAATTTTCAGTGCAGCATTTTGTTTTACCAGGCATCATGCTTTGGCTCTAGTGTGATTTGTGTATTCACTGAGAGTTGTTTTATTTTACATACAAGTAAACCAGGACTTGATAAAATGAAATAGCCACTTAAGAGACACAAACATGTTGGCAGTAGTAAATATAATCTTAATTAGTTTCAGTAAGCAAAACCTGCTAACATTAATAGAAATGTGTAACAACATTGTAATTTAATTTTACTTTCTTTTCTTGCCAACAAGTAGCATGAAAAATTTTCCTCATGATTTATTTGCAAATATGAATATTCTTTTATATTGTTATCTCAACTTCTAATCTGTGCTTATTGAAACAGAATTTATAGAGTAAAAATAAGTACATTAAAAATGTCTTATGTTTTGACATTATTCGGGGCCTGGCATACACTTCTGATATTCCAATCCAACTAGGCAATCCAGGATCTCCAAATCTCATACCCATGCACTAGTAATGATGGTAACTGAGATGTACAGGATACTTACAATTTGCTAATTGCTTTTAAATCAGTTCTATCTACGCCTTAAAATGATCCAATCTCGTATCCACTCTGCCCACACACCACACACTTCAGTTCCTCCCCAGAGCTGTGGAGTACTAGCTATCTCTCATTCAGTCTCCACATGAGCTATAACTTCTTCACAACATTTTAATTTGCTTCTTACTTTACATGAAATATATCTGTCTCTGACACTGTCATTTGCAGTCATTCTCTTGCATATTACATCTATGCATCAGTCAATTGAGCACATGAGCTACTTTTGTCTATTGTGGGCTCTGTGGCATTTTCAAAATTTCAGTCTTTCTGTAGACTCCCGCTGGATCTTACAGTATTTCCAACCCTTCTTCTGCAATGTTCCCTAAGTCTTGGGTGTAAGAGTTGTTTTATAAATCTATCCATTGGGATTGGGCTTCACAAATCTGCATTTTTGACTGGTTGTGGGTTTCTATAGTGGGTTCTTGTGTTGCAAAAATAGTTTGAAAACATATGTTTGCATAATTTGTAAAGACTAAGCTGGTTATATTTAGAAATACATATATATATAATATTAATATATGTATTTAAAATCAATTTATTATGCGAGGCCATGAATTTGAAAGAGAGCAAGTAAGGGTATATACGAAGGCTTAGAGGGAAGAAAGTGAAGAAGGAAATGATATAATTGTACTAGAATCTCAAAAATTATTTAAAAATGATTGTAATCAGTCAAATCCTTAGAAAATTTTACTGCTTCCTATTGCTTATGGTGATTATCAACCAAGGACTTTGTTAAAATTTTATTTAGTTCCTGGATTGTTGCTTTCTCTTTCCTCCTTGGTGACTTGTTAGGAAGGATAAGGAATGAAGTCTCGCCTTATTGGAGGAGGAATGTCACTGGGGATTTGTTTTGAATGTTCAAATCCTATACCAGCCCTCATTCCCTTCTTCCTCTTGCTTAGGATGGGCATGTATCCCCTTAGCTATTGCTCCAATGTTATTTATCCTCAACATTCTTGGAAATGATAAAATCCATATATCTAAGGCATCCAGCACTCATATTTAATTTTACTGGCATTTCATGTCAACATTTTATTCACTCTGCCTTAGATACTTAGTGCTATCCCATAACTTGTGTCACTTAAAATATCACTATTCACAAAATCTCCAATGTAAACATTTTTGCAGCCTTTCAGTTCAATGATCCCTCTCCATTTAATCACTGTACATAACATCTCTCACCTTTGTTTCCTTTCTGATTGCATTTGGAGACTGAAGAGTGTCCTGTGAATACCACAGATTTGGGCACAGGGGTCCCGCTCAAACTATGGCACCAGCCAAGGACAATACAGGCGGTAAACCTTAAGCCCCTACCCAGATCTAGCCAATGGACAGAACACTCTCCACAGTTGAGTGGAGAGTGGGATATTACTTTCTCACATACTCTGGTGCCTCACCTTTGACCATGTCCCCTGGACTGGGAGACCTGGTGGCAATCAGAGGAAGGACAGCAGGTTACCAAGAAGAGACTTGATACCCTATGATCATATAGAGGGGGAGGTAATCCCCCTCAGGAACAGTCATAGGGGAGGGGAATAAGGGGAAATCGGGAGGGAGGGAAGAATGGGAGGATACAAGGCATGGGATAACCATTGAGATGTAACAAGAATAAATTAATAAAGGAGGGGGAAAAAAAACAAAACAAAGCCCTCTGAGTCTTTGTTGCCCTCTCATTTGTAATGACTCCTATATAGAAGTAGATTGTCCCAACCCTTTCTGCATACAGTCTTCTGAATGCATCAAGAAAAAGACACCATGTTGAATTTTAACAGTTCTGCAATATTATATCACTGTGTTTAGACATCATAAATAATCAGTCTACTTCTACAGCTATGGGGGTTACAGAATTCATACTTTACAGTCATTGGAATACAGGTCTCCTTTCTTCCAGCTTAGATTTACAAGTGCTGCATTAACAAATTAGAAAATATCCATCAAGCTTCTTTAAACTCACCTATACTCATCCTTGCCTTTCCATTTAGTATTTCTAAGAAAAGTTCTTTCTTTGTCCCCCGCCTCTCTCAGTCTCTTTCTCTCTCTCTCTCTCTTCCCCCCTCTCTCCTTTCTTCCTTCCATCCTTTCTTTTCTTGCTTGTTCGCTTTCTTCAAATCAGAGGCCAATGCTTCCCTAATTGCACTGATTGTATCTCCTCTTACTTCCTCACTGCTTTCTGTTCCACACTCACTTAGCTTCTGCATCATCAACCTCTCCTTCCCTAGTAGCCACTTTCATTCTCATACATACTTTGGTAGCCTCTAGCTCAGTTAACATTCATTCAGAATTCTGTCTCTCAGAAGGTGTTGCCCTCCTTCTTAATATCCCAGTCAATTAAAAATAAGTTTTCTCTTCTCCTCAGGCCAACTTACCAATACACATCAATCTATTTATTGATTCCTTTCTTCTGTTCAATACCCCACTAAATCAGCTCTTTTCAATATCACCTATTTTTGTCAAATAAATTTGTCTTTGTTAAGAAAATTAATGTCTTTCAAATACAGTGGTTATTTGTATACTTGTGTACTGTCTTATCATTGTTGTGCCCAACGTCTTAAATTTTAGTAAGTTTTATTTTTTCTGCCAGTTCCTTTTTTGGTATTATTGTGTATCATCCTTTACCTAACCTTTAAATGCAGAATCCATTTCATCCTCCTACTTAATACATATATTTTTCTCATATAAAACTATGCATCTTCATAGTCCTACAGACACATATAGACTTGTAACCCCTAAATAAATATCCAGAGCATATGTCTCATTGTACTTCTGATTTGTCTAATTGTCTACCTGACATGTCTTCCTTATGTTTTCCAAATATTAAAGAATCTTTTTCTTTGTGCCCCTTACCATGTCATAAAATTATACTGCTATTATCTGGTTGCTCAAAGCCCAAGCTGTAACATCCTTCCTCACCATACTTGACTCCTTGCTCCCTTTGTAGTGCTCAGATGCTTCATCGGTATTCTGCTGATTCAGCATAGAAGAGACCATTCACTTTACAGCTCTCTGTGCTGTTCTTCCATGTTTTTCCAGTGACCATAGTCTCCTTCCATTAGGACTTCAATGTGTTATTCCTCTCTCACCATCACCAAATCTCTTCCTCATAGGATAGCCAGAGGAAGGCTTTAGATTCCTAACCACAGGACATTTCTCTCCTGCTTTGAATACCCAAGTGGTTTTTATTTCATGTCTAAAATAAAGCTAGCTACTCCAATACTGTTACATACTAGTCTATGGAGCTTACATGATCTGGATTCTGTTAACATAGTTAACTTTACTTTGCACTGTAACTTCGGGATCTGTGTTCTAGGATCAGGAAAAAAAGGACTGGATTCTTGAATAAGCATAGAATATTCACATAGCAGAGGTTTTATTCCCCTTTATAAACTTTGGATATTTTATATCAATTCTTACAGGAAATATAATTTTGCAAATTATAGCTTTAAGCTATTTATTTATTCATCTCTTTTAATGTTTTCTTATTAAGTTGCAAACTCTATGACTGCAGGGCTTGAGCCATTGTAATCACTAATATACACCAGCAGGGAGACAGTTGATATTTGACAAATAATCAGTGAGTGAATGAATGCTGGAATGTTGGATGTTGGGATGCTGGAAAATAATTATCAGATAACAAATGTAGATAAATGGCATATTTGACATTTAAAAAATCAATGTTGAGATTGTACTTTGTACAACCTTATAATGTATATGGAGTTCATCCTAAATTCCATGTGGCATACATAATTTTAAGCCATCTACCATATTACAAAAGCAAACACGATTACAGGTGGCTTGATTCATCCATAATCACAATTATTGCTGTAGTCATCATCTTGGCCACCAGTTTATTGAGCTTACTTTCTGAATTTAAGGACTGCTTAGGTATCAAGTTGAGGAAAGGGAGATGTCACATTCCTTGTCTCAAGCATATTTGTGGAAGGGCACTTTGAAAGCAAACAGTTAACAAGTACCTAAGGGGATCTAATGCTGTGGCTTAGATTGATAATCAGGTTACCTTTGATAAAATCAGAATGAGGACAAGTGGAACCAGGTACTTTCACATGCAAATAGTATCATCATGTCCTCAAAGCAGCACTTTAAAGCCAGAGAACAGAAAACTAACTCATAGTCTCTTGTCTCAAGCATTTTATATCCTGGAGAAATTAAACTCCAGCATTCTTATTATATTAATCTACACTCCAAATAGAGGATGTATTTCTGTTTTTATCCATAACTGTTCTGCCAGATTAATAAGAATTTTCAAGATGTTAATGGATTGATTTCAGCATAATTGTAACTATATTAATTCAGTGCAATTACCTCTCAGTAAAATTTAAATGAAGCTAAATTGAAGAAATTAGAAATATTTGAAATCTCTAGTTGGAAGCCCACAGGCATTGTCTATTTTTTATTGCCAGAGCACCCATAGTCAAGCCTCTAAAGGTGCCGAGAGTTTCTCAGAAGCTATGGAGATTCAAATCATACCAGCACATTACAATTTGCATTTAACAAAGTGACATAGAGGACATTAAATAGGAACTAACACTTGATCTTCCCTAGGGTTGAATAAGTGAGCCCAATGGCTCCAACACAGTTTTGTTTTTGAGTTCTAGAGAATAAATAGATGCCCAGAAGGAAGTTGCCTGACATTGGGCAAAGTACTTTGGGAAATGTTGAGTATGATGCTGTAGAATTGAAAAGAGATCTCAAAGTGCAACACCCTGACAAAGAACCAATTAGAATGGTCACTAATGTGGTGAGATGGTCTCTAAGCTGAAATGTGGAGGATCAGTGCTAACACCGACAGCATATCTAACAACAGATAGGCTATTTTGTCTCTTATTTCAGTTTTTAAATGGTTCTCACTTTTCTCATATTGCAAAATAATTGTGAAGAACAAATGAATGTAGAAAAAATTTTTGTTAACTAATAAAGCTTTATAAATGTAACTAAAATGGATGCTTGGGAAAATATTTTAGAATTACAATTAACTGGAAGCAAGATGATAGCAGAGTGCTTTTGAAAACAATATCCAATTTATGAGACACTGGTTCAAAAATATTCCCTAACCCCCTGATCTTATAAATACACTTGTTTTATTTTTCTCAGATATTTAATAAAGAATGTTGACTTAACTCTTTTTATTGCACATGCATTGTGGACAAGACTGGGTGATAATTTCTATGATGGCTGGGAAACAAAGGCTCTTGATGGTTCACATTCAGGACAAAACAGCAACAAATTAGAAAAGAACAAAAACAAAGCTACACTTAAATACTTGCATGCAGATATTTCTGCACACTCTGTTTTATACAAATATTGCAAAAATAGGAAGAACATTTTTTTTTTCATTTTATAGATGCAACTGTTGTCCAGAGATACTAAATAGAATGTCCAAGGCTGAAGTAGTTTAGGTTTGTATTCAGAGTGACTTTTGAAAGCCATACACCTTCTGGTATAATCAGTATACTCTGCAAATTAAGAGACAGTGGTGAACCAAAACATTTTAAAGTATTTGCTTGCTATTAAGTCTGTGGTGGAAAAAGAAAGTAACAGTAATCAACCATGTCAGTTTTTCAGTGTGGCTGTTTGGGAGTTTTCCCCTTGACACCACTCCCACTCCAGACAAACTTACCATCTCACTGACCTGAAGCGAGTTCGAAGACCTTGTTTTTTTAGTGACAAATGACCTATCCTTTTCTTGGATGGTGGTGGTGAAGTGTTGTTTTTTATAGTTTTCATTTTCACATTGTATAGAGTTGGCTGGTCTGAAGCTTATTCAGTAGAGAAGGCTGTCTTTTAACTCACAGAGATCCTTATGCTTCTGCCTTAAAAAATGCTAGGATTAAAGGAGTGTCAGGCCAATGGCTTAGTACTTTCATTTGAGAGAGGGCCTTATTATTTTGCTGTGAATGGCCTAAAATTTACTATGTAGACAAAGCTGCACTTGAAGAGATCTGCCGGCCTCTGCCTCCTGGTTTCTGGGATTAGGATGTGTACAGCTATTGTCTGCTAAATGTCCTATTTTTAATCAGAGAATAATATACTCAACTACCTTCTGCATAATGAAAGGTAGAGCTGGAGAATTCTGTTGTAACAGCCTGGGTAGAATACTACACACCTGTTTCTAATGATTTCTTTTTTGAGACAAGATGTAATGAATAATGGTTTGGAATTCAGCATGTAACCCAGGTTGGCTTCCCTTAAACTTGCATTGCTCCTTGGCAATATATATATCACCCTGCACAAAACTCAAGACCAAGTGAATCAAAGACTTAAACATAAAAGCAGATACACTAAATCTAAAAGTAGAGAAAGCGGGGAATGACCTTGAACTCATTGGCGTGGGGAGACAACTTCTTCAATAGAACCCCAAGGCTCAGGCACTTAGAACAACACCAGCTGATACATGGTACCTCATGAAACTGAAAAGCATTTGTAAGGCAAAAGACACTGTCCATAGGACAAAAATGATAGCTAACCGGATGAAAAATGATTTTTACCAACCATACATCTGACAGAGGATTAATATCCAAAAGAGAACTCAAGACATTAGACACCAACAAATGATATAAATCAATTAAAAATGGTGTATAAAATCTAAACAGAGAAGTCTCAACAGAAAATTCTTTAGTGACTGAGGAACACTTAAAAATATGTTCAAAGTCTTTAGTCATTAGGGAAATGCAAATCAAAACAACCCTGAGATTCCACCTTACACCTGTCAGAATGGCTAAGACCAAAAATTCAAGTAGCAATACATGCTGACAAAGATATGGGGAAAGGGGAACACTCCTCCATTACTGGTGGGAGTGCAAACTTGTACAACCACTTTGGAAATCAATCTGGCACTTTCTCAAAAAATTGAGAAAAGTTCTACTGAAAGACCCAGCTATACCATTCCTGGGCATATACCCAAAAGATGTTTCACCATACCACAAGGACACTTGCAAATCTATGTTCAGATAAGCTTTATTCACAGTAACCACATACTGGAAACAACCTAGATGTCCCTAAACTGATGAATGTATAAAGACAATGTGGTACATTTACACAATGGAATACTAATCAACTATTAAAAACAAGGAAATCATGAAAATTGCAGGAAAATGGATGGGACTAGAAAATATCCTGAGTGAGGTAACCCAAACCTAAGAAAACATGTATGGTATGTATTATATATGTGTATGTATTATATATATATATATATATATATATATATATATATATATATATATATATATATATATGTATGGTATGTATTGACTTATAATTGGAAATAGACATAAAGTACAGAATAACCATGGTACAATTCATAGACCCAAAGAAGCTAAGTTTCAAGGAAGGCCAAAGGTAAGATGCTTGAATTTCACTCATAATGGGATATAAAATAGACATAGGAGGTGAACGAATGGAGGAAACTAGGTGGGGCAGTGAGTTGGGAGGGGAAAAGGGGTAGGAATTAGTATAGGGAGAGCAGCGGAGGGAGGGCCCATTGAGAGAACAGAAATTGAAGGTAGGAGAATCCCCGCCAATTCCAAGAGACCTGGGATAGGGGAGACAACAAAATGTCTATGGGAGGGGGCGTCACCCAACCTGAGAATCCTAGCAATGGGGATATGGAGCGTGATGTAGTTACCTCCTTTAGCGAGGCAGGACTTCAAGCGGAAGGATAAGGACACCAACTCACCCACAAAATCTTTGACCCAAAATTTGTCTTTCTGACAACATATTATTCAGGGACAATGGTGGAGCATAGTTTTAGGGAATGGCCAACCAAAGACTGGCCCTATTTGAGACCCAATCCATGGGAGAGAACCAATCCCTAACAGTATTAATGTTACTTTTCTATTCTTGCAGACAGGAGCCTCACATAACTCCTCAAGGAGGCTTCACTCAGCAGCTGATGGAAACAGATGCAGAGAGCCACGGCCAAACCTTAGACACAGCTTAGGGCATCCTATAAAAGAATGATTGAGGGAGGCAGACTGGATGGGGACTCCACAGGAAGACCTACAGAGTCAAATAACTTGGGAACACTGGAGGCTCATGGAAGCTGAACCACCAACCAAAGAGCATGCATGAACTGGTCCTAGGCCTTCATCACAAATGTAGCAGATTAGCAGCTTGATCTTTATGTGGATCCTCCAAGAACTGGAGCAGGGACCCTCTCTGACTCACATGCCTCTCTTTGCATTATATTCCCCTAATTAGCCTGCCATGTCTGGCCACATTGGGAGAGAATGTGCCTAGTCCTGCAGCAACTTAATGTTCTAGAGCCAGTTGGTACATATGCAGGACCTTCCCCTTCCCTGAGGAGAAGGTTAGAGGAGAGTGAGGGATGGGTGTTCAAAGGGATGCTGGGAGAAGAAAGGGGGACTGCAATCAGGATGTATAGTGAATAAAAAGTACCTTTTTTTTTAAATTAAAAAAAAGAATCATGATGCAACATACAAAGAATTCTACATATGGAGCCAGTTTTAACTGTAAATCCTATTTTAATACTACTGTGTGGACATGAAGGACATTTGGATTTTAAGTTAGAGAACTGTTTTTTCTAGTGGTCCTAAATGTTAGTAGCTAAACCATCTACAATCATACTACTAGAAAGTGAATCTTCCCTACTTTATAGCGATTCTTTTGAACAATTCTCCACTACACATATGAAGATGACTGGGTGCATTTTCAACTTTCCATGTTTTAGACCTCACCAATATAATTTCCTCTTAATAATTAACATATTATAATCTACCCATACTGCATCATTTATAGTCTCCAGAATAGATTAATATTATTCATAGAATAGCTTATCCATGCAATTTTTATTTCTCCACTGTCATAATGTGCTTGCTTGTACGGAAAACTTTTTGCACTCCAAAATACATGCCATATTTCATCTAAAAAGAAGACAGGATTTTGACTCTAAGTTATACATAGAAATTTTTGTGATGCACTATATTCCTCATATGTTAATTTCCATATATATATACACAAATATATAATGCAATATATATATATATATATATATATATATATATATATATATATATATATATATACATATGTATGTTTGAGGGAAGGATCTAAGTTCTACTCCTGCTTGTATCTTCTGTATGTAAGACAAAGTAGATGTTCTGTAACTATTTGTTGACTAAAAATGTTCATTCCATAAACAGTGGGTAAATTATATTAACATCAGGGCTATTACAATTCATGTCCAATTTTCATGGGTCTCGAGATGATTGTCTGTAAACCTCAACTTCTTTAAGACAACTAATGGTACTGCCTTACATAGTAGAGAAAGATTAAAAACAGCACCATTTCCCCGTTATTCATCTTCTTCAGTAAAACACTAACTGCTCTTGGCTTATAAGGTAGGGTTTTCTAATTGTGTTTAAATCTCCCATCTACTGTTGGCCATAGATGTGCTGGCAAATGGAAGTTTCTGTGTTTGTGGGAAAAAGACAGAAAGTTTTGCCTCTTATAGCAGGGAAATAGTTTGAGGCTATGTTTTAATTAAAATGAATATCTGTGCTATCTTAATGTTATTGCCAGTTAAGTGTAGCAGCGTGATTTAGCGTTCTATAACACAATTATACTCTGGTAATGAAGCTCTGCAGAATTATCCTCAGAATTTAGAATGCAGAAGGGAGCAGTAGCTCTCATTTGTAACCATGTTACGGCCTTTATTGTTACAGTATTTTCTGTTTTCCTCAAAGATTAACTCAATCGTATTTAAGTCTCTGGCTACATTACAGACAGAGGGGAAATAGGCAATGGGAATCCTTCCCTGCAGCCCCTCTAAATGCTGAGGAAAAGCTAGCAGGGAAATTTTACAATGCTATTTTCACACTGTTCTAGCTCAAGCTTTCTGGATTAAGATCTGATGAAACTGGCTCTCATGGTGCCTGGATGATCCTTACTAGACAATACTGGACAGGAAAGCTAGGATTCAGGAAAAAAACAGCCATAGACGGCTTCATCCTAGGGAGCATAGTCAGTGTAAGCAAGTCCTCAATAGTTTCTGCCTCACAAATATGTCTGTCAGATATATTGGGTCAGAGGCTGAAGATGATGCTCCAATGTTATAGAAAGTTTTGGGTGACTGTTCAGTCAGAAAACTGTCTATCATTTTTTTTTCACTCTGGAAGCTGCTAACCTGAACTTATTATTTACTCAGTAATTAATTTTATTCCTTCTCAAGTCACTGATGAGGTTGAAGACCAGATTGGTTAGTTTTACAATTACACTTAGTTGCCTACAGTTTAAAATGTTTTTGGGAATAAATAGATGTTTTAAGTTGATAGAGATGAGATATGATAGATACTGATTTACATTCAGAATTTTAGACTCACCAAGATAAGAAAGATGTTTTCTTCAAGGTTGCCAAATACAAATAGCCAAAACACTATGAATGTAACATTTATATAATTCCTAATTGTTTTGTGGTTCTTCTTGACATATGTAGTTTCTTATATATATGTGTAATAATATAAATGTATACATAAAAAAGAATAAAATAAAAAAAGAAAAGTAGGAAAAGATGCACTATTCATGTTCCTAAATTTCCATTAAACACTTAACATGGTGTGAGGGCAAATTTGGGTCTGAACAAATATTTACAGTGGTTAAAATGCTAAAATTTGAGAACAAACTCATATATTAACTCATGAGACATATGACTTTACATAAGGATGTCTTCAGGTTAGTTCATTATTAAGAAGCTAGGTGGTTTTATATGACAATAATCCCAACATTACGAAAACAGAGAAAGTAATATTATAAACCCAAGTCTATTCTGATCTACATGGTGAGTTTAAGGCTGGCCTACACTATGTGCCAAGATCTTGTCTTAATAAGCAAAAGCAAAAAAGAGTTAATTAAAAGGTATACTATATGTAACTTAAAGCGTATAGGCAAATTTCTAGGCTCTTCCCCACTTTTTCTTCTAACAGATGAGAAGGATATGCAAGAATGGGGAGATACAAGGACCCAGAGGGTTCAGGAGCCCCAAAAGAAGAAGACCATCAAAACTGGTGGATCTAGACCCATGAAAACCTGAAAAAACTAGGATACCAACTAAAGGCAATGCATACAATAAACCTAGACCTCTGTTCAGATTTAGCCAATAGATAGCTAATTCTTCATGCTTGTGGGGAGAGTGGAGACTGCCTCTGACAGTAATTTTGGTGGCCCCTATTTTACCACTTCCCCTTGGTAGGTATGCCGGGTGAGTACTCAGAGGAAGGGGAAGCAGGCTATCTGGATGAGACCTGGTAGGGAGTGGTCATATGGTGGGGGAGGAGGTTCCCTTCTATCAGAGATCTAGGGGAGAAAAATAGGGTAAAAGAGGGAGAGTGGGAATGGGAAGATACCAGAAAGGGGATAACAATGGGGATATAATCTGAAACAATTATTTTAAAAATAGCAGTTATCTGGTCTTGAGTAGGTGAGCAGTAAGAAGTAACCATCCTAGGAAACAACCTTAGTTGTACAGGTGATATTGCCTGAAGATCTGTGTTTCCTGACTATACAATATAATCAACTTCCTTACCAACTTGCCATCATGCCTTCCCCACAAACAAATGGATATCATTCTGAAACACTGAGCTCAAACTCACACTTGTAAAAAGTTCAAACACAAATGTTATCTTATTTTCACTCACACTTAAACGTTGTGTTAAGACCTTACAAGGTGAATTTTAAGTGATGTAGATATGAATTATATGCTGATTCTGTCTTCCAAGGATGCACAACATGATATGTGAAGCTAAGCATGTGTGTTAAGGCACTTCTAGTTAGGGGATATGATTAATGATGATGTAAATTAAGGAAAAGTAATAATTATTATTGATTGGGGGATTAATTAAGAAGTTACTATAAACTTGCCCTTGGAGCTGAAAATCTGGGGGGGGGGGAGTTCAGGTTGAGTGAAAATTTGAAACAATTTTAGATTAATATTGGAGATGATAAGTGTACTAGTTCCTTTTATGTTACTGAAGCATAATTCATGATAAAAGGCTACTTAAAGCAGAAAATTTGTTTTGGCTCATAGTAGAAGGAGCTCAATATACCTAGTCACATTTTCCCACAGTCACAAGGCATAAACAGTTGGATAATTCTATACGTATTACTTTCCTCTTTCTTCCCTTATTAACTATTTAGCCCAAGACTCTGTATTAGGGATAGTGCTATCTGTGCTGTGGTCCTTCTTCCTTAGTTAAACCTTTCTGGAAGACCTTGGTAGATAGACATACCCAGATATGTGTCATCTTATTGATTCCAAATTCAACCAAGATGACAATGAAAATTAACTATCCCATTTAGTCAAAGTCTCCCAAAATTGACCTTTGAAACTTTTTTTAAATGAGAAAATCAAGAAAGGGCTGCAATGCAGGAAATTTTTTCCAAAGATCAAAGTGAAATTATTTTCACTTGGCTACCAGAAGATATCAATGCAGAAGAACAATAGCTATATAACATAACATCACTAGCAAACTAATTATTGTTCAACTATGTTGTTTCTTTGTATTTGTCAACAAAAAGTATACAAAATTTATATGTGTTTCTTATTTCATTCTGCAAATACTTTGTAACATAAAGATTTAGTGTGTGTGATTGTGTGTGAATATTTATGCATTTGCTGCTTGTTTTCTGTAGGTGACTTTAGAGGCCAGAGTCTTCTGAAAAAACACCAAGTGCCCTTAACCAAAAACCTATATCTCCAGTCTCCAAATCCTTTAAATAAAAAAATGTAATCAAAGCATTTATTTTTGAAACACCAACTCAAGTAAACATGGTCAAAAAGCCTATAATTCCATCTGAAAGCCTTGTGAAATGAAAGCCACGCACACCATTATATGTATAAGAAATCTAAGACTTAGAGACAGGAATCTATATCTCAGATGTGATTAAGCAAGAGATAAATGAAAAAAGTTTCACAGTCTTGAAAACCGGATGGAAAAATTGCGAAAGGGTAGTGAGACATGATGGCCATGGAACACTGTCTTAGGAAGCAAAGAGTGAGCAAATGAATAACAGAGAGTGTATTAATGACAAGGTGGTGACACATTATTTCATGGTTGGAGTGATTTGGAGCTATTATTATCAAAAGCAAAGTTGACCTTACTTGGTGATGTCAGAAAAATTGTGCATCGCTTTGAAGTAGGCACAAGAAGATGACTGGAGGTACCTTCTACGCTGTGCTCAGTGGAAAAAATAGACAGAAATGAAGTTTCCACTTTCAAATGGCTGCCTTACAGGTTTCATGTAAATAAAGATGTTGAGCATCCATATTAAACTATCTTCATGCTGGCTCATATCTCATTGTTTTTAAATACTATTTCATTTTTCCCAGAAGGGGAAAACTAATATGAATTATTATCACCTAAGGATACAAAGTACATCCAGTAAAAGCACACTTGAGGAATGCGCTTTAGTGACTGACCAATTTTCCATCTACTTGAAAGTTAGCATTCTGATTCCTTGTGGCCATCAATCTACTAAGCTATAAAATGAGAAGACATGTGTTTCTTTTATGTTCATATAAGAATCTTCACTTTAGTCTTTGTTGAAATTGTTCTTAACTAGTACAAAGTTTATTATACTTTAAGCCAATCCAGGAATAAATAACTAGCTCTAAAGGCAATATCAAAAGTTATCTTCTATTTTGAATATTTAATCTACCCAAAAGCTTTCTTATTTATTTTCAAATGCTGTTTACTAAGACATCAATACTCTAGTGTCTTTGGTGACAACTTAGAAGCCAGAGGAGACTGCATGTGGAGTGGGCAATGAATTCTATCATGTAGAACACTGACCTAAAAATTTTCCACTTGAATTTTTCAAGAACATTCATTCTATCATGTAGAACACTGAGGTCTATGTTCAAATCTGCCATTCAACAGCTGTGCGACTTTTTTATATTCCAATTTGAAAAATGACAGGCAAAATCAACCAAATTATCTCCAAGATATTTTCCTAAACAGACAGTGTATAGGCTTATAATGCTAATGACACTTGGTTGTCATGACTCAATGCCTAGTGAGCAATTCCTACCCTAGATGTTAACAGGCATGTAAGATAAGCCAAGACTCAATGGTCTATGGAATATGAGATTAACTTCTCTCTTGTTACACTTTTCTTCCACCAATGATAATTAGCTCTTGTCATAAGATAGATATTAGTGAAAACTGCTGAATCATCTATGAGATGGACTTAAACTTCAGAACTGCATTCTTTCAGAAGATTCTCTTAAATGATTTCAACCTTTTAAAATTATGTATATTAATTGTTTCTGAGTGATACATTGGAGTCAGAGGTGAGGAAAAACTATGATCATAAGAGATTTCATTTTCCCCACTTCACTTTTATCTGGGGTTACCAGAATCTCCCATTCTTAGTGCTTACCCAGAGTTCAGGTAACCGTTTTGTCTGAAAATATGAAAAGAGAATAATCACAATTAAAGTAGGCTAATGACTGCTAATCTAATTTCCTATATACTCTATGTAAACCCAATAATTATGATTGGAAATAATTGCTTTTGTTGTATCTTATATCTCTCCTTCAATTCTAGTAGATGTGAATCACATTCAATGAGCATGCGTGAGGTGCTTAGGTATAGAAAGTCATCTCTAAGATATATTTCTGAGTCTACATAATGGTAGTACCGGCTTAGCTATCACTGGGTTCATTGAATTCTGAAGTGAAAACCTTCATTAACATCTTCATTGTACTTATGATCTGCTAGAAACATTAGACTTAAAAATGAGGCAGTTGAACTAAAAAATTTCCACTTGAATTTTTCAAGAACATTCATTAGGTGTTTTTTTTGTTGTTGTTGTTTGGTGTGTGTGTGTGTGTGTGTGTGTGTGTGTGTGTGTGTGTGTGTGCATGCGCGCGTGCACATACGTACACACGCATGCGAATGGAACATAAGTGAATGTCAGAGGACAGATCACAAGAGTCAGTTTTCATCTTCCAACTTCATAGTAAGTGACCTTACCAGGTGAGCCACCTTACTTGTTCTCCAAAATGTTTTGATTATGTATTTATACATAAGAATTTAAAAGGTATGTAGGACGTTATTTCATCTGGGTTTATTTCCAAATATCTATATTGCCCAGAAATTCCTCTTTACCCAAACTGACACAGCTGTTTTTTGAAATGTGATGTTGATGTATCTCTATAAAGCTTTACTCCATGTAAACTTTAGTTCTTTAACATCCAAAATTTTAATCCAGTTCACTCTCTGAATGCAGTTCTGTGAGTAAAAGTCTCAGACCTTGCTGCTTGTGCCCAATCATAGAAGAATTCTAACAGGATGATCAGTTTACAGCTTCCTCTCAGTCAGAAGTAGTGGCACAGTATTAGTCAGAGTCTGTTGTTTCACCTTGTGTACTTAGTAGGTAAGTCAAAATTCCTCAGCGAGACATAATGCCATGGTCTACCTCTTCAACAAACTTTGAGGCCCTTGCCATTGCTTTACTTCTTGGAATCATTCTTCTGATTCTAATTGTTTTTTTTACTTGAGCGATAATAAGGATATATAAAGCATTTGGTATAACAGCTAAACTATAATGAATATTCTGTCCATGACTTTTTCCTTGAATGTTGTAGTCAATAGCATCAATATCAAGGATCACATTATAATTCTTTTGCAGTCATGATTTCAAAATGTATTGTAATGGAGATGCAAACTGGTGGCACACATCACACACTGTGTCTGATCAGCTGGATAACCAGGACTGCACAGTGACTTAAAGACCAAACTGAGAGCTCCAAAACACCAGTGCTGCTGATTTCCAGGTGAGAGGAAATCTACATTGTGTGGTGCATGGGTAGGGCTGAGCCCTGACCACCCAGTTAACTCACAGAAAATTTCCAGGAAAAACCCACATTAGTCACCATCTTGAGAAAGACTGTAAGACACTTGTGCAGCTTTGGGCTCTCTCCATCCCTCTGCTACTTACAGGATCAGGGATACAGAGCAGACAGGCAGGGCCAGGTCCCAGCATCGAACACAATCCATATTAGCTGCCATCCTGAAAAAGACTGCAGGGCACCCAAGCAGCTTTGGACTTGGATCTCCCTCTGCCTGCCAGCTGCTTACTGGCCTAGCCCATTTGCATCACAGAGTGCACAAACAGAGCCCTGCCATCTTGAAAAAGCCTGTGAAGCACCAAAGCAGCTTTGGCCTCCAATCCCTTTCAGCCCCCCAACTGCTTACCTGTCTGGCCCATCTGGGACAAAGAGCAGATAGGAGTTAGGAAAAGGTGAGTCTGGTATGGGCCTTATTCCACATTTTCTGCCATCTCAAGAAGGTCTGTGGGGCCCCGTGGCAGCTTAGGGCTTGGATCTCTCACAGACCCCCAGCTGATCACCGGCCTAGCCCATCTGGAACACAGAACAGATAGGAAGAGCACTGCCAAAAGGACTACAGGGCACGTGAACAGCTTTGGCCTTGGAACTCTATCAGCCTACTTCTCTCCTGCCTGAACCAACTGGGATACAGACAAGGAACCCAGCTGAGCTGAACTAGGTGCAGGCTCCAATAGCCACTGTCCATCATCCTGAGGAGGCCTTTGGGGAGCCCTAGCAAACAGCCTTCGGCTTGGAGCTCTCATTGCTTGCTCCCAACCTGAGCGTGGCCCAGGTGGGACATAGACAACAATGGCATTGGAGGAACCTCTAGGCCTATTAACACCAGAAACATCCAGATGCCTAGAGGCCAATGTAAGAAGACTAGCAACGAAACTCAGAACCATGTAACACCACTGGAAAGCAGTGATCCTATCACAGCAAGCCTTGGAGATATGAACAACCATGAAGCATAAGAAGACTTTAAATCTGAAGTGATGAAAATGATAGAAGCCTTGAAAGAGGAAAATAAAGCAGAGAAATACAGGAAAATACATTCACTCAGATGGAGGAATTGAATAAACTTTATAAAGAATTATAGGAAAATTCAATCAAACTGGAAAGACAAATGGAAGAAACAAAACTATTCAAGACCTAAAGACAGAATTAGAAGCAACAAAGAAAACATAAGCTGAGGTAAACTGAGAGTTGAAAACCAAAGGGAAGAAAACAGAAACCACAGAACCAAGCAAATCCAATTGAACACAAGAGATGGAGGAGAAAATCTCAAGTGTGGAATTCTGCCTAAAAATGGGCAAGCTTGGTTGCACACAGAGCCAACGGCCAAACTCTGAGAGGACAGGGTAAGCAAGTCCTCAGTAATTCTTGCCTCAAGTATGTCTGTCAGATACACTAGGCCAGAAGGCTGAAGGTGATGTTCCAAAGTTATAGAGAGTTTTGAGTGACTGTTCCGTCAGCAGTCTGTCATTTTCTTATTTGGGAAGCTACTCACTTGTACTCTGTGTATACTCAGGTAATTAATTTTATTCCTTCTCAAGTCTCTGATGGAGTTGAAGACCAGATTGTTTAGTTTTACAATTAAGCTTTGTTTTTAGGGCTTAAGATATTTTTAGGTCTAGATAGATGTTTTAAGCTGATAATGACAAAATATGATAGATATTGATTTACACTCAGAATTTTAGATGCACCAAGATAGGAAAGATGCTTTCTTCAAGGCTGCCAAATACAAATAGCCAAAACACTATGAATGTAACAGTTACATAATTCCTGATTGTTTTGTGGTTCTTCTTGCTGTAGGTAGTTTCTTTTATGTATGTATAATGTGAAAAAGAAACAAAACAGAACAGAACAAAACAAAGAAATAAAATGTACTGACACTGGGTCAGCCACTTCACCCTTTAGGTCTCAACTCTTCCATCTATTTATACATAGGGTGATGTTCATCAATGGTACCTTTCCACAAACATGTTTCATACTCAAAGAAGTTGCAATGCCTCTCAAAACTCAGCAATTAATAAAGTTTTTATAATGTTCTTGAGGTAGCATAATAGCATAGTGCACACCATCCATTGCCAAACTGTATAAATATGTATCAAAAATTTCACATTTGTCTACCATGTATGAATAGACACAACCAATTAATCTTAGTTTAATCATCTGTGAATAAGGATAATCACAATATTGACCACATATAATGGATCTGAGGACTGAATAAATTCATACATATTTTGGAATGCTTCACATAGTGAGGTACTGTACAACTATATGTCATTATTCTATTGTTCTTGCTTCTATCAGAGTGGAATCTAGGGTTACATCTAAATTTTAAATATGGAGCTATGATTAGTTATATATTATGCCAATGCTTGTTAGTTTTAACTATCTACTTGATATAGCCAAAAATTACTGGAGAACAGAGTATTAAGAATGAATTATCAAGATCAAGATAGTCTAGAGTTAGTTGATGTAGGCAAACCTAACTCATTGTTGGCAGTACTATTCTCTAGTTAGGGTGTCTGAAAAAAATTTAAAGTATAATACAGGAGAAAGATGTATGAGAGCAAACAATACTATTCATTTATTAATTATTTTCTTTTTACTATGGATGTGATATGGTAAGTTCCTGCCTTGACTTCCCCATAATAATGAACAATCTTGAAATTTTAAGGCAAATAAACCTTTTCTCCCTTATATTGATTTTTGCTAGGATGTTATCACAGCAACAGACATAAACTAGAGCACCCACAAAATGCCTTAGGGGGCACAGTAAGATTCTTATACAGTGACAGTAAAAGAAGACACATGATTCTAACAAGAAAAGACTACATGTAAGTCTTTAAGTAGATCATTATCTTTGAACGAGAGAGAAATCCTACAACCTTCTCCATTAGACTTCTTTGAGGACTATAATGCTGAGATTCCTGTCATGAGAGGTAAGGAGAGAGAGAGAGAGAGAGAGAGAGAGAGAGAGAGAGAGAGAGAGAGAGAGAGAGAGAGAGAGAGAGACAGACAGACAGACAGACAGACAGACAGACAGACAGACAGACAGACAGAGAAGAGAACCCATATTTCTTTGGATTTGTGCCTTGAATTCTATGTAGTTCACCATGGCATGCATGGCACTATGTGAAGAGCTGATTCCTGTAACAGATGATGTAGAAGAAATTGTTGCATAATGAAATCTCTTCTTCTTCTTCTTCTTCTTCTTCTTCTTCTTCTTCTTCTTCTTCTTCTTCTTCTTCTTCTTCTTCTTCTCCTTCTCCTCCTTCTCCTTCTTCTTCTTTTCTCTCTCTCTCTCTCTCTCTCTCTCTCTCTCTCTCTCTCTCTGTGTGTGTGTGTGTCCTGTTAAAAGTTTCTTTTGCTGGCAGAGAATTTATATCCTGTTCAGAAGACTGAAAAAACTCTCCATTGTGTAAGTGTACCACAGTATCTTTATACATTTTTCAGTTGAGGGACATCTAGGTTGTTTCCAGATTCTATTAGGAACAAAGGTGCTATGAACATAGTTGATCAAATATCCTTGTTGTATGGTGGAGCACCTTTCAGGTATATGCCCAGGATTGGAATATCTGTGTCTTGCAGTAACACTATTCCCAATTTTCCAAGAGAGTGTCAGATTGCTTTTCAAAATGGTTGTATAAATTTGTATTCCCACAAAAAATGGAGGAACACTCCCCTTTCTTTGCATCCTTACCAGTAGGTAATTTAAACTTTTGATCTTAGCCATTCTGAGGGGAGTAAGATGGAATCTCAGAGTTGCTTTGATTTGCATTTCTCTGATGACTAAGAACTTTGACCATTTCTTTATGTGGTTTTTTTTGGACATTTGAAGTTCCTCTGTTGAGAATTATCTGTTTAGCTCTGTTACCTATTTTTAATTGGGTAATTTGATTTGCTGGTGTTTAATTTCTTGAGCTCTTTATATATATTGGATACTATCCCTTTGTCAGATGTAGAGTTGGTGAAGATCTTTCCCCAGTCTGTTTAGTTCTGTTGACAGTGTCCTTTGCTTTACAAAAGCTTTTCAGTTTCTTGAGGTCCCATTTATTAATTGTTGATATTAGAGGCTGGATTGTTGATGTTATGTTCAGGCAGTTGTCTCCTATGCCAGTGAGTTCAAGGCTGTCTCTTACTCAGCTTTAGAAAACAAGGAAATCTTCAAATTTCCAGGCAAATGGAAAGAACTGTAAAAGATCATCCTGAGTGAGGTAACCTACACTCATAAAGACAGGTATGTAATATACTCATTTGTAAGTGGATATTAGCCCAATATAGAAGTCCTCTGATAGACTCCACTCAGCTGGGGATCAGGGCAGATGCTAGGACTCCATGCTGAATGAACTCAAGGCAGAACACTGAGAGTAGTATGGAAGAATGTGGGGATGGAAAGATACAAGAAGATTCAGGAGCATCTCAAGGCTCACAAAACCATCAAGGCTGTCAGAACTGGACCCAGGAGGGCCTGCACAAACTGTTGCATCAACCAAGAAAAATACATGAAGTAAGCCTAGACCCTGTGTGCATATATAGCCAGTGGACAGCTCATTCTCCATGGTTTATGGGGAATCAGGGACTGCCTCTGATATGAACTCTACTGCCTCCACTTTCATCACTTCCCCTTGGTAGGGAGGCCTGATGGGCACACAGAGAAAGGGAAAGCAGTAGATCTGGATGTGGTCTTATGGTGGGGGAGGAGGTTCCCTTTTGTCAGAAGTCTAGGGCAGGGGAATTGGGTGAAAGATGGAGGGTGGGAATGGGAAGATACAAGAGAGGCAATAACAATGGGGGATATAATCTGGATAGATTATAGTAAATTAAAATTACAAAAAAGAAAAAGAAAAACCCATCCAAATTCCTCAAGTCACAGACTAATAAAGTGAAACATGTGTAGAGTTTAAGACTTGGATCTTAATTTTGTGGTGATAATAATGGGGTGTTTAAATTTGTCCTTCTTTTCTCAGGGAAATGATTCTAACTTGTAGTAGCCACATGATGATGACATCAAGATTAACTTAAGCAACTCTCTCTGGGGCTAGGTGAAAATTTGAGTTTACAATTATGCTTCATTTGTTTGGTCTTGTGTGTCCAGGAAGGGTGGCTGGAGGGTCAGCAGAACACAGTGAGTGGTTATGGCCTGTGGGATTCTAAACGCCCTTAAGCAAATGACACTTTCAACAAATTTTCCAAGTTTTATTCTGTTAGAAAGATATTACTAAAATACAGTGATTTCATGGAGAGTTAATGATAATCTATTTTGCATATGGAGAACAAATGGATGAAGTGTTATGGTCTGTGACCTGTAGTGTCATGAAAAGGCAACTTGCAACTCTGTGACTGAAATAGAAAGCCTGGACTAAAACATTGTTTGATAAGTTAGATACTTCTGCTGCTCTGAACAAGGCACTTCTAATATTGATAGAGTTCATGTACACATAGGCAGTAAGATGAAATATCAACCTGGGGTCACCTAGCACAATATCATCATTTAGTTAATTAGCTCAGGGTCATTCTTATGGTTGTAATCGGCTTGGATGTATTAGTGTTCACCAAACTGAGGAATATGTGGAAAGAAGCATGCACCAACTCGAGGTTTCTTGATGACAAATTTAGAACTGATGGTGTTACATCTCCATATTCTATCCAGATTAAGGATATGGAAAACATTCTTCAACTGATGGAATGACCTACAAAATTCACATTGCAAAGGGTATAGATATAATGAGAGGTAAAGGATCGAAGCCTCTGTAAATAAAATAAATGTTAATCCCAAACAGGGCCATTCCAGTGTCCATTTTTTAAAGGATTTTGCAGTACAGATCAACATGCTTACAATTGCCATGCTTAAGTTGGCAAATTTCTTTCATTATAGGTATACTTGAGTCTCCCTCTCTCATTTCGACCATGGCACCCAGGGTTAACTGTCAGCAGCAATTCCTGCTCCAGCCACTTCCTCACAATGATGGATTTTATTCCATATTTGTATTTTGCCAATGAAAAAGAAGAGCAAAACAAAACTATTGAAAAGAATATCTTTTGACTGATAGAACTCTGTTGAGGGAGGATTTGAAACATGAAATTGGGGATCAGTCATAAGCATAGGGAAGAAAAGGCATATGTGCCTTTCAGCTGATCTCTGGATTAAGAAACCAATGATCAATCAATCTTGAACTTTACCTGGTGAGTCAGCCTGTCTTAAGACAAAAATTCTATTGGGAAACAAAAGAATGTCATGCCAGAAAATGACCTAATTTTATTCTTAGAATACAACTGGCCCATAGTGAAGCAGAGTGGAAGACACAGATGCTGCTACTTTGGGAAACTCGGGTTCCAGTGACGGTCTTCAATGTGAAGAATATATGTCACATTCAGTATTTTATGTATTTTTTCAAATACTTGTCAAAGTATACAAAAAGATGTTCCCATGACAATCCAGGAAACTGAGGTTAAAAGAAAATGAGTGAATCTCAAGGAAATAAACCTGTGATCTTATATTGTGGTTAAGATGTGGGGACTCTAGGGAAGTGGGAGGGAGATTGTTGTGGGTCAATATGATCAATATAATTTTCTAAACTTATATAAATTTCTGAGAATAAGTAGATTATTTCAAAAATTGTAATTATTGGTACTAAATAGATGAATCAGTGGTTAAGAGATATGGCTATTCTTCAAGTGTGCCCAGGCTCAAATCCTATTCCCCATATGATAGCTCACAACCACTTGTAACTCCACTTCCAAGGGATGCAAAACCATCTTCTTACCTCTGTGGACATCATGCATTTGCATGGTGGGTGAAACACCCATACATAAATTGAAAACAATAATTTAAAAAAATGTAACTAGTACTTTTAGCTTCTGACCTGTATCATGTATGTACAGAAATGAGCACCCAAGTTCCACTTATTCTTGGGTCACTAGGGCAATCAAATGAAAAACAAGATGGCAAAACCTACAAAATTGAAAAGGCTTCAGACACAGGCTGCAAAATTTCAGTTTATAAACCATAGCTTCTTTCAGTTATTATGTTTGAGAAGCACAGTATTTTAAAACAATGGCTTTAAAACATTACAGCATGGTACTGCCGTAGAAATAGGCTGGTTCATCAATGGAATTGAATCAAAGACCCAAACACAAATCTTCACACTGAGGATAGTTGATTTTGACAAAGAAGCCAAATCCATTCAATGAAAAAAAAGATAGCATCTTCAACAAATGGTGCTAATCTAACTGGAGGCTACATGTAGAAAACCGCAAATATATCGATATCTATCACCCTGCACCAAAACTCAAGTACATGTGGATTAAAGACTTCAACATAAAACCACTCAATCTGTTAAAAGAAAAAGTGGGGAAGAGTCTTTAACTCATTGGCACAGGAGACAACTTCCTGAACAGAACACCAACAGCTCAGGCTCTAAGATCAACAATTGATAAATGAAACCTCATGAAGCTGAAAAGGTGCTGTTAATCTACACTTCCTGTTTACTCAGGTAATTATCAAGTCTCTAATGGAGTTGAAGACCAGATAGTTTAGTTTTACAATTAAGCAAAGTTGTTTAGGGGTTAAGATGTTTTTGGGTCTAGAAAGATGTTTTGAATTTATAATGATGAGATATGATAGATATTGAGTTACATTCAGAATTTTATACTCCACAAGATAAGAAAGATGCTTTCTTCAAGGTTGGCAAATACAAATAAACAAAACACTATGAATGTAACATTAATATAATTCTTGATTGTTTCATAGTTCTTCTTGCTGTATGTAGACATTTTATATATGTCTAATAATATAAATATATATGTAAAAATATTAAAAAGAAAAGAAAAGCTTTTGTAAAGCAAAGGACACTGTCAACAGAATAAAATGACAGCATACAGACTGGGAAAAGATCTTTACATCTGAGATCTCCAGGTAATATAGACCCATCAAGAAATTAAACACCACTAAACCAAATAGCATGATTAAGAAACTGGGTTCAGAGATAAACACAGAAATCTCAACAGCAGAATATCCAATGGCTGGGAAACACTGAAAGAAATGCTCAACATCCTTAGTTATCAGAGAAATGCAAATCAAATTGCTTCTGAGATTCCATCTTACCTATCAGAATGGCTAAGATCAAAAACTCAAATGACACAGCACTTGTTGATGAGGAAGTGCAGAAAGGGGAACACTCCTCCATTGCTAGTGGAAGTGCAAAATTGTATAGACACTTTGGAAATACATCTGGAACTTTCTCAGAAAATTGAGAATACTGCTACCTCAAGATGCAGCTACTCCACTCCTGGAGTATATCAAAGATGCTCCACCATGCAACAAGGGCATTTGGTCAACTATGTTCCTAGAAGCTTCATTTGTAATAGCAAGAATCGAAACAACCTAGATGTCCCTCATCTGAAGAATAGATGAAGAAACTATGGTACATTTACACAATAAAATACTACTCAGATATTAAAAACAAGGAAATATTAAAATGTGCAGGTAAATGGATGGGACTAGAAATGATCATCCTGAGTGAGATAACCCAGAACCAAAAAGATGCACATTATATACACTGTCTTAAATGTGGTTACTAGACCAACATGGATGTCTCCTGAGAGTCTCCACTCAGTGGGGAATTGGGATACATGCTAGGACTCGCTACTGGACTCCAGGTGAGAGTGATATAGAAGAATGAGGAAATAGAATGACCCAGAGGGCCCAGGAACCCCACGAGAAGACCATTAAGTGTAGTAGATCTAGACATAAGGGGCCTACACAAACTGCTATTCCAACCAAGGTCAGTGCATACAGTAAACTTAGACTCCCTGTTCAGATCTAGCCAATGGACAGCTCATTCTCCATGCCCTTGACATGAACACTGGTTCCTCCAATTTGACCACTTCCCCTTGGTGGGAAGGCCTGGTGGCACTCAGAATCAGGGAAAGCAGGCTATCCAGATGAGACTTGATAAGTTGTCCTATGGTAGGGGAGTGCATCCCCTTCTGTCAGAGGTCTAGTAGAGGAGAATAGGGTAAAAGAATGTGTGTGTGGCAGGGAATAGGAAGAAACAATTGAGAGGATAACAATTGGAGTGTAACCTGAATAATTTATTAAAGTAAATAAATTAATAATAAAAAATAAAACATTATATTTTTATCTTTTCTATTTAAAAAATCATGGAAGTTTGTATTCTTTTAAAAATAGTGATCTAGTAACAGAAGGCTAAATTTTGTTTTTGAACATTTTTTTAATTTATATATTTTACAACCATGTCAAACCCTCTCTCTCTTCTGCTCCTGGTCCCACCCTCCCTCTTTTTTCACCTATACTCGCTCCCCTACTCCTCAGGAACGGGGAGCCCCTCTCACTAACCCATCCCAGAACATCAAGTAGCATCAGACTGAAGGTGTTCTCTTCCACTGAGGTCAGGCAAGGCAGACTCACTAAAGGGAAGCGATCAAAAATCAGAGACAGCCCCTGTTCCCCTTATTAGGGCACCCACATGACAACTAAGATTCCCATTGGTTATTTATGTATGTATGGGGGCCTATGTCCAGTCCATGCATGGTCCTTGATTGGTGCTTCAGTCTCTGTATGTGCCCATGGCCCCAGGTTAGTTGACTCTGCTCGTCTTCTTGTGGAGCTCTTTTCTGCTTTGGGTCATTCTATCCTCCTCCCCTTTTCCACAAGGCTCCCCAAGCTCCACCTAATATTTATCTGTGAGTATCAGCATCTCTTTCAACTCGATGCTGGGTGGAATCTCTCAGAGCACAACTATGTGAGGCTCCTGTCTGTAAGCATAACAAGGCATTGTTAATAGTGTTAGGAGTTGGCTTTTTTTTCATGGGGTTTGTCTCAGGTTGGGCCTGGCACTGGTTCGATATTCTCTCAATCTCTGTTCTAACTTTATTCCTGCGTATCTCTTGTAGGCAGAGTAAGTTATAGATTGAAGTTTTTGAAGGGTGGGTTGGTGTTCTCCTCCCTCCACTACAAAGCTTGTCTAGATAGAAGTTTTAGGCTAAATTTTCTTATGGGTGATAAAAACATATCAACACGAAGGAGTGGGAGACTTTTGGAATTGTCCATCCATTGTTGAAGTTTATATAGTCCTATCTGAAAAAGTTCACACTTATGATACAATCTGGCCTCATTGCGCAGGTATGTTGTATTAGTTACTTTTCTAATCTCTCTGAACAAATGCCTGGCAGCATAGACTTAATAAAAAGGAGAGTTAATTTTACTCATAGGTCAGAAGATTCAATCCATCACAATTAGAGAGAATATGGCAGTTGTGTTGGTCTCAGTCTATGATGGTGGAATCTTAAGATTATTCACATCATTGTAGTATATGAAAAACAGAGAAGGGAGTGGAAGAGGGGCTTAAATATAACACTCAATGGTGTCATGTTAGTTTATACCTGTCTGGCCAGGCTTTATGTTCTAAAGCTCTGCAATCTTTACAATCAATGACACCAGCCACAGACCTTTCCTTTTTGTTTGGAGTGTTAAATCTGCCCACCTTCCTTGTCTTTCTTTTTTAACAAAACCTCATGTTTTTCACTTCTTTCTGTTCTGATATTGCTTTGAATACTACTAATTAACATGATTAAGTGTTACAGGCAATAACCATGCTACTGCCTGAATGTTATGCTCTCCTACAATTTCTTTGAGAAATAAATTAGTATATTTCATTGTAATTTACAGTCACTCAAATGTTAATACATGAGCATAATATAGGCAGATTCTTTGCTGAATGTAATATCTATGGCTTCTGGTCCAATTCTTGATTGGGTTCTTGTTCTTCTTTGTAACTTCAAATGCATTGTATTTCTGTTGGCTTTCTGAGTCTTCATTCAAATGGCTTACTAAGCTCTACTTATAGCTTTACAAGGCTTCTATATCCCACATCCTGACACCATTCCACATTCCTCTATAAGAAAGCTCCAAAGGCCTAGTAATCACCTCATTAATTTTCTCATAGTAGTCCTTTCTCTTGCCTGTACTTATTCATTAATGGCAGTCAGGAAGCTTTGTTGATAAGCTGACTAAATGCCTGACAGGGAAAATTAAGGAAGGATATATGTATTCTGGCTCATGATTCATGAAATACAGTGTACAACAGGAAGGTCTTGTGACCATAGTAGATTTACTTCCTGGTGGCAAGGCCTTGTGGCTGGTCACACCACAGTGACAGATGAAAAGCAAAAAAAGGAATCAGGGTAGAACAGTGCTATAACTCTCCAGGCCTACTGTTAACACTACTGGTGGGGGAATAAGTATTCAAACTCATGAACCTCCAGAGGCATTTTAGGTTCAGACCATCACACATATATGGATTCTTAAATAAATAATTTTTTTAGAACACATACACACATATGCATGCATGTACACACATGCACTTATGAACAAATTCATATATATATATACACACACACATACACTCACATTCTGAGTTTCCACTGCATTGTTTAGAAATATATCCCTTTAGAATAAACTTTAGAATAATTTCCCCTTCTACCATAATACTAATATATCAGGGTAAATTCCTTCATCTCTTACTTTACTATGACTTGAGTTAGTTTGGGAAGAAGTCCTTTAGAATGATGGCCTTAGGACCTGGGTGGCTTTTTTTAATAGGAATCTCCTACTTCTGGGTGCTCCTGTCATTAAGTCTCTCCTTTATGTGGCTACTGGTTATCTATTGAAAATATAAATACTGTCATCTTATCTAGTGGATAAATTTCTCCTTTGTTTAATTCCCTTAACTGTTTTTCATTCTCTATAAAATTATCAGTCTTGCTTTGCCTGTTATATAAAGCTTCTATAATCTACAGACAGTTTAGTACTTCTCCATACTTAAAAACCTTATCCCACAATAAATACATAAGCATTAGTGGGCAACAGTTAGCAGGGTTGATGGGTAAAAATGCAAAAAACAATTGAGGCTTGATAGTGATACACACTTATAATTACAGCATTTGGGATGCAGAAGCTGACAGATCTTGAGTATAAGGCCAGCCTGGGCTCCAAAGTGAGATCCTCTCTCAAACATAAACACACACACACACACACACACACACACACACACACACACACACACACACAACCAACAACAACAACCAAGTAATGATTATATATATGTATATAATTAAAGGAGCCAATGGAAGTTTTCTGTAGATTTTACATGAAGAGAACTTCAAGGCTACTACTTTATTGTAGGAGAATTTTCAAGTGCTAAGACCCATTAAGAAGTGTAAGACACAGAGGCATTGTATAACAGACAAGGGAGACTGACAATTATTTTATAGAGAATGAAAAACAGTTAAGGGTATTATACAAAGAATAAATGTATCCACAAAATAACATGGTAATATTTGCATTTTAAGTAGATTATGTGCAGCCACAAATGAGAGATTTAATGACAGAAGATACTGAGAGAAAGAAAGCCCTATCAAAAGCTACTTGAGAAATCAAAGTAAGAGTTCATACGGGACTCATTTGAACAATCCTGTAGGAAGTAAGTGTAGCAAATCAAGAGATATATTATTCTGACATTTATTGAACATTAATTGTGTATAGAATACTATGGGAAAAATTAGCTATCTAATCCAACTTTCTATGAACGTTTCAATCTGCTTTACAGGCTCTCTTGTAAGCAGTTTTCTAGTCTTTGAAAACATCCAGTGATAGAGAGCTAATTCCCTTAAGCCATTGTCAATTCCCTCTTTAATTATTAGAAATTGTTACCTTCTATGGCTTTCTTAGATTGGTTTGCATTGATTCTGCCACAACTTCAGGTCCTATCCTCTGGAACTACGGTGACACAACGTAGTCCCTCCTCTGGTCAACCGCACTTTGGGCATTTGAAGGCATCAATCAAGTTTCTCTAAAGTTCTATTTTTTCACATAAAAATTTTATATTAGTTTTCTAACATTATTCTTGATACTCTTTGCTACAATTAACCCCCTATCTTAAGTCTAGCATCATTATCATCACAATGCCCTGAGGTCATGTGTCTACAGGTGTGGATTCCAGCTTCAAGTCAGCACTCAGACTTGATCTCTGTTTTAAATGAGAGGGTTGGGGAAAAGCCAATCAAAATGAAGGCTGCATTAAAGATGTATATGGGATCTTAAAATCTTGCACCCCAAGTTAAAAAAACAAAACAAAACAAAATGAAGGAAGAAAGTAAAATGCATGTGGTACAAAAGAACAAAGGATAAAAACTAAATGTTGAAGGTTTAAGCATGGGCGGGACCTGGGAGATGACATAGGTAGAAGGGGTGAATTAACCAACATGAATAATACATAAAAAGCCCTGTGAGAACCTGCTACTATATATATATATATACACATATTGTATATATATTTATATTTATACATATTATTATAAATTATATATACATATATAATTAAAAAGTAAATTTCAGCAAAGATCCCACGCATGGGTAGACAATGCTTGCCTAAAACATGTTATTTATTAAATGAACATCTTCAGTGCTATATATGGTTACTACCCTTCAACTTGTCAGTCAGGTTGACCCAGAGGCACCCAAAACAGCAAAGCCTATTTCCATTGCTTTTGGTGGACCTCTACAACTAGTTTAAAAGACCTAAATGCTGAAGACACTACTCTAATTGATCAGAGAACATAGAGAAATCTATCTTGAAGTGACCAGGAATGTTGTTGTTTCTAGTTTTCATGGTTTTGGAGAGTAAAACACAGAGGGAGAAAAGACATCAGTGATTTTCCAAGCTTTGGATGTGGTTTGCTATGATACTGACTAGCCAGGTAATATAGTCCCAGTAAAGAAATAGTGGCAAGACTGCTCTTCGGAGTATGCAGGCATGTTTTGGCTGGATTGCATGCCTGCTTTATACACACAATTCATTCCTGGTAAGGCAAATATGCCCCAACCTCATACTGAAAAGGTCTTAGGACCTAGGGAAGAAATGTACAGTAGGTGTGTTGTTTTTCTTGTGCTAAATGCTGTTAAATTGCCATCGAAATATACGTGCATATACAAATAGATTTTTGCTGCTTTGAACCTTGGTTATAAAAGCCTCTTCATGCACTAAACAGTGGTTAATATAGAGACTCATAACTAGTCAAAGAGCTGAGTAGGTAGGGTACCTGTAACAACCTTCTCTACATCAAGTTTTAGGTAACATCACAGACTAGAACATAGAGAGAATGTAAGAGTCGGCAGATGAAGAGTGCTGACAAACGCTTTCTGCTACACATTACACAGAGGCTGCATGCACAGACTCACAGGAGTTGTGCCTTTCTTCACAAGATCTATGTAAAACCAAGAAAGCTAATATTCCAGCATGGATGGAAGAGGGGTTCCTGAGGTCCCCACCCCTAGCAAGGAGCCATCCATATGATGACTGCTAGGGAAGAGAGAATCACATTTTCTTAGCGGTCTGACCTCTTGTAGGTTGCCCACGCCCATGCGGTGTAGCTCCATCCACGTGCGGCACTAACTGGATTCATGGCTTTTATTAAAAAAATAAAACGAAATAAAGAAGAAACCACTTTAAATTGGGAGATGTGCTGAAGACACCAAGGGAAAGAGTTGGAGTTACATATGTTCAATATATATTTTGTATACCATCATAAAATGCTTTGATAATTCACTTAAAATGCAAACATATTTTTATGTTTTAAATTTTTATTGTAGTGATTACGTGTATTCAGTTCCAGGTAATAATGTAGTGTATTTTGAGCACATCTCTCTGTTTGCGAGTACTCTTCACACTCTCATTCCCTCTCCGCTTTCAGTTGTCTTTGTTCCCTAGACGGTTTCATTTCTGCTTCCAAGTCATCTGTAGATGCATAATTTCATATGGCTGTAAAAGATCTAGGGCACACGAATAAGAAACCATTTGTGATACTTGTCTTTCTAAGACTGACGCTGACGTAATTTGCTTAATGTGATTATTTCTAGTTGCTTCCACTATTCTGAAAATAGTAAAAGTTCATTTTCTTTATCTCTGAAAAGAAAAAAATCCGCGGTGTATGTAAACCTTATTTTCCTTATTCTTCCCTTGTTGACAGACACCCAGGCTGTTTCTGTAACTTAGTTATTGTGAATAAACATTAGTGCGCAAGGAGCCCTGAGACATTGGCTCATTGTCTTTGGGCTGGATACACAGTAGTGGCTCAGCTGGGTCTGAAACCTGGTTTTCTGAGCAGCAGCACTTGAAACTATTTCTCTACGGCTTGGATCTCTCTTTGCACTTTCTCATTTTGGTAAGAAAGTTCACTACTGAGACACTTAACCATTAGGAAAGTTCACTTGGTTGAACTGAACTAGGTGGTATAGTAGAGGTGCTTGGCCTCTATACCTGGCGTGGGACTGGTGACATTACAATTGTCCCAGAGCACATACAAAAGTGAGGCTTCTTAGGCTATAGAATGAAAACTCTTACCCAGGGATACCAGGGCAGAGGCTGCTGTTTCTGCCTTTTCATAAACTTTCAGGACATTTTCTAAAAATATTAAAGTTTTAGATGAATCACTTTTGTGGTCCTCTGACTATGAATTTAAGGAGATGTTAGAAGCCCAAACACTTAACTTTCACCAAAATGCTTCTTTTTTTTCCACAAAGGAGGTTTAAGCAGCCTCTCTGTGGAATATGGACACCATCAGCATAATATACAGGCATTTAAACACTGGGGGAGGGGAGCGCTGTCCTAATTAAGTCCTACAATTCTATGGTTGTGGAGAATATTTTTTTAAAAATAGAATGAAAAAGAAAACAAAACAAAACAATATGCCTTTGGTCAATCCATTATGAAAAGGACCAAGCTGCTGACCTTTTCATTCTGCGGGGGCTGTGTATGCAGCAACACAGTAACCTTTTCCAGCTGGAATAGAAAGTTCAATTAAGTTTGTTGGCTCAGAAATCTGCCCGTGTCCTGGAGAGCAGATTAGGCATTTAGGGGCTGCAATTATCCATCTGCTGCTTCTGCAAAACTGAAAAGAATACACACCCGTCATACCTATCTCTGGGCATATACAAAAGCAGATCCATGCATATCTCTGTGCATGTGCAGATGCAGCGGCCGCAGAAAGGCAATGGTGGTAGCTGAGAAATTCAATCTCCTTCAAGTGTGGAAACTTTATACATTGTTTGGGATGAGTTTTAACTTTTTTTCTGTTGTACTTAGATTTATTATTGTTTTAAATTTAAGAAGTATCATGAACTATATTCTGACCAGATTCCTTCTCCTCCCCCAAATCCTTCTTACTTGTTCCTAACAACATAACACACACACACACACACACACACACACACACACACACACACACACACACACAGAGAGAGAGAGAGAGAGAGAGAGAGAGAGAGAGAGAGAGAGAGAGAGAGAGAGAGAGAGAGAGAGAGACATACAAAATGAAAATTAAAACAAACAAGCAAAAAACAAAATAAAAACTCCATAGGAAAAGCATCTAGTGTGTTTTGTGTTGGCCAGACACTCCTGGGCATGTGGGGGTACCTGGGAGAGGTTTTGATGTGCCAGTAACACGTCATTGGAAAAAAAACCTGTATTACGCCTTGACCATTTTTTATTAGTTGCAAATAGCATTTGGTTAGGGATGGGACCTAGTGGTACCCAGTGTCCACTGATTCCTTTTAGTGCTCGGAATCCATTTAGTTTGAACCTGAGGAGGTCTTGCATGAGCTGCCAGAATCTCTGTGGCATCAGTACACTGTATCTGGAAGGCATTATTTCCTCAGAGCCATTCATCACCTTTGGTTCTCAATCTTTATACATTCTCTTCCACATAAATTCCTGAGTCTTTAACAAAGGGCCTTGCTGAAGATATCCCATTTAAACCTGAGTGCCACAAAGTCTCTCATTCTCTGAAAATTCTCCACTTAGGGGTTTCTGTGTTAATTCACATCTACTGAAATAATATGCTTCTCAGATGTGGGCTGAGTAAGGCATTGATTTATGGGTATAGCAGTATATTATTAAAAGTCATTTTATTGTTAGATTGTTTCAGCACATTGTTATGATCTCCTGGGTTCTTGCACTATCAAGTCTTAGGTTCTTGACCACTTTAACAGTGTCAAGTATGGGTCAGTCTCATGGGGTAGGCCTCAAATCCAACAAAAAGTGGTTGATTACTTCCAGAACATATATGCCACTGTTGCACCAGAATATCTTGCAAGCAGGTTGATGTTGTAGGCTGCAGGTTTTGTAGATGGGTGATATTGACGGTTACTTTTTCTATTCTGGTGGTTTTAAGAGTACCTTCCTATACCATATATGAATATATTAGGGGGGAAGCTTCTATAGGCACCAGCTTTACTTCTCCATATTTGATGACATAGTAAGTCTTGTCTTTAACAGCAGGGTCTTACCATCAGGCTAGGGAGATCAACCAATAGCTTTGGAAATAGTCTGGGGAGTTCTACTGGAGCCCTTTGGCCAATGACTCAGCAAGGTGTAACCCATTTCTGGCACTAGAGGTTTTACTCAGTGGCATAAGTCATCTAATTGAGAGAATTGTCTCCACTATTATTTGGTGACTTCATTTAACTTTTTTCATGTATTGCAGGAAGCTTCTATATTAGTAGGTTTCTGTATGGTTTTTCAAATGGTCTATAGTGTTAGTTTGCTACCCCATATTCTCTTCTTTTCTCTATTCTTTCATCCTCTTTTCTTCTTTGCTTTTGTCCATCACATTTTCCCACTCTTCATAGGTAGCTCTCCTGATTAGCTCCTAAGTTATTTCCTAGTTTTAAGAACAGAGGATAGTCTTTATATATGATATCAGCCTATAAGAAATATATATCATTTCTGCATTCAGATAACTATATACCCAGTTTGTATTGAGCATAGTAATTTACAAAATATAAAACCTGAACATGGCTATTAAATATCTGATCTTTAAAATCGGGGATAATAGTATTATCTTCACAAAAGGATGGTGAAGACTAAACAGGACAATGAATATGGTTGTTTAGTGGGTAGTCTATGAAATAAATGGTAGCTATGTTTTATGATATTAATCATCCCTCTGACTTCAGGCTGTGCCTTTGGTGGCTAGGGTTTTCAAAATTTTACTGTTAAACTTATATTCCATGTATATAAATGTCACTTTTGTCTTTACAATATTTTTTATGCATCCCCCATTCTAGGACTCAGCCCTGATTTGTTCTCCTATAAGAATTTACAGGATGGTGTCTATGTCTTACATGTATTCTAGCACGTTCTAAAGCTTATTCTTGGAAGACTAGAGAGGTGATATTCTTTATATGTAAATTAGGTAAATTTCTGTCTTCATTTCCTTCCAGCTCTCCAAATAAAGCTTTCTATAGTACTTAAATAGGATGGACTTCCTCACAGTGGACAATATAGTTCACTATGATCTGTCTCTTACTTATTCCAGAGTTCCCTGACTTCTGGAACATAATGTATGTGGAACAACAACTGTTTCCATGCACCAAAACCCAGATCTGTCCTGCCTCAGGACTTTTGCATAGCTATTTGTCTAGTATACTCTTTGTACAATTGTTAGTATTGTTTCTCTTTCTTGCTATGTTATGTTGCCCTCTTGGGTGGGGCTATCTGGGTTGCCTTTTATAAACTAATCCACAGTAAACCTAATCCATGGTACCGTCTATTTACTTGTTGTCCCCTGTACTTCTTTATTTTATTTATAATTCACTTGTTAGTTTGTTATCTGTCTCCTAACCATGAGATTATAGATTTCATGAGAAGAGTAACTGGGCATCTTTTGTTCAACACATTTTTCTAGAAACAGGAGAATCCCTGCTATGGGAAATGTATATGGTTCATTCACTTATTATTTTTACAGATATCTGTATGCCAAATAAACAACTCACTCTAACTGGCATGTATGGAACAATATTATTTTTTATTTAAAATAGATTCCTTTCACATACAATATATCCTGATTATAGGTCTTGCTCCTTTACTTTTCCAAGCTTCTCCACACTGGATCCATTCCCTTTTGGTCTCTCATTAGAAAAAATAGGCTTCTAAGAGATAAAAACCAAATATAATAAAATGAAATATAGCTAGATAAAGCAAAAAACACCATATTGAGGTTGGACAAGGCAATCCAATAGAAGGAAAGATCCCTAAGGTCAGGTACAGGAACCAGAGACCCATTTGTTCTCACAATAGGGCATCCAATAAAAATACTAAGTTAATAGTTATAATATATACAAAGAAGAACTGGTGTATACCTGTTTAGGCTTTGTGCTTATTGCTTCAGTCACTATGAGCTCATATGTGCCTTGCTCATATGATTCGGAGGTCCTTCATCACCTGGTATCATCCATCCCCTCTGACTTCCGTATTATTTATGCCCTCTCTTCTGTGGTGTTTCATGAGCTCTGAGTACAGAGAGATGATGAAGACATCCAATTTAGATACTATCCCTGAATAATGTTTTGCTGTGCACCTCTACACCTATTCCTATCAGCTTCCTAAGGAAGCCCCTCAGATTATGAGCTGATAAGGCATTGAAAAAAAAAACCACAGTGGAGGAACAATATTCTTAGTAAAATTTAAAATTTGTGAGTAGGTAAGATTTGATCTCATTCTGCTTGGCATACTCAGTATGTAAGTGATAATATAATGCTTGGACAATATATAACAATAAAAGTTATAACCACAAGCTTGTGGAATCCAACCTAGGAAGCCAAAACAAACTTCTGGATTAGGCACATCAGACAAAGCTAAACATGGTTTCCCAAGTGGAAACCCACCTTCACTTTCCTAAATCAACAACTTTCAATCATCACTTTCCCAAAGATAAGAGCTATTTTTGCCTTTTAAAGGTCTCAAACATTGAAAGCTTGGTTCTAACCTGATAGCTCCACTTTTTATCATAATCTCAATAGCTAGAGGCAGGAAGCATATGATCCATTAGCTGTGAGATGATTAGATCACGGAGAAATGCATTCATGGCTTCCTGTGGTATGGCATTATTGTTTCAAGGTGGTGGGGAAAAAGGTTGAGG
The DNA here is from genome assembly GCF_964271855.1 of Acomys minous. Classification (NCBI taxonomy): domain Eukaryota; kingdom Metazoa; phylum Chordata; class Mammalia; order Rodentia; family Muridae; genus Acomys; species Acomys minous. The sequence goes on along the minus strand of NC_140483.1, from coordinate 161,222,287 downwards.
TTATTGCTAGGAAGTATGTCATATGCAAAACATGTTTGAAGAGGAAAGCATGTGCTGGCTCTTCTCTGTTATTTTATTTCCATTTTTACTATGAGAATCTGGCTTCCAAAAGTCAAGAAGTATATGTTGGTAGGAAAAAAAAATAGTTACACCACAAAAACTCATTGGCATAGACACTTGATTATATTGCTCAGACCCATTAAATGGGCTACTAAGATTCCAGGGTTACTGGTGAAATAAATACTGCCTTATACCAGAGGACAGGTAACACTATATTATAGAAGAGCAGATGGACTGGGAACTATTGTGGCTATCTATGAAAAGGCAGTTTTATGTATTTCTTCTCCTTTGGGTTAGCTAGATGCATTGGCCTTTTTATTTTGTTTTTGTTTGTTTGTTTGTTTTTGAAACAGGGTCTCTCTGTGTTAGCCTTGTCTGTCCTGGACTAGCTTTGTAGGCCAGGCTGGCCTTGAATTCACAGCAATCACCTGCCTCTGCCTCTTGAGTGCTGGGATTAAAGGTGTGAGCCACCACACCTGGCATTTTCTTATTCTAAGTAGAGATACTTCTTATGTACTCAGGGTCAAGATCTTTGTGAATACTATTATATCTGCATGGAATGCCTACATTCCCTCTCTTTGAATAGTTAATGTTGACTTTCCTTGTTCATATTATCTATAGTATTCCTTTCTGAAAAACCATTAGGGGAAACTGTCTTGATATTCTCCAACAAGCCTACATAAAGTGACTAAATCACATTTTCTTCTTTCTTAATATTTATCCAAGTTTGGAAGTATATGCTTCCTTTTTTTATTCCATTGTAGATATAAGTTTTATTGGACAGGATATAGGTCTGAGCTCTTCATGATTTTGTATATGGAGTAGTAACTCTAATTCCTGTCACATGATAGCTGCTTAGAAGATTACTGTCATATAAGCCAAGATTTGACATTGGTATTTTTATCCTTGAGCTTATTGAAGAAGTCAGTTCTTATGGAATTCTCACTTGCTTGCTGTCATTAAGATGCATGAATCCCTTATCAGTTGTTTTGCTCTCATTAGTCTCTAAAGAATGCACACAGTGCATATTAAACGTCCCTAGTCATGATGGCTTATGGCCTGATGAACCAATAGGTAAGTGACAAAGGACACTACAGACCCTTGGTCCTATGACTATGATTAGAAGTCCAAGCTCTCTGAAGCCACCCAGCATTCTGACAGAATCTTATGACATATTTGTAGCCCAGACAAAGATAAAAATTCTAAATGTGAAGTGTGGTTTCCACTGAATATGTATTATTTTTACAAAAAGTTAAAAAATCATAAGTCAAACCATTACATTAAGGTTGTTGCAGACTGATAATGGCCTTGACTTTGTCCTTAGACAGATCTAGGTTTGAATATATTTCTACTGTGTGATTCAAGGAATTTATTTGGATGTATCCCACATTAATAACTTTCCTTCTATAAATTAGCAACAATAAACAATGTATGTCTTATGAATCTTCTTAAGATGATGGCATGTAATAATTATAAAATATTTAACACAATGTTTTACCATCTTTCTAATAATATAACTTTATATAACCAAAGGGAAATAGATAGATTTAGCATAGTAGTGACACTGCATACTATGACTTGCTGAAACCCTGGCATTTCTGATTTTGTCTGACCCAACTATCTTTGTATAGGTAACTAGAAAATAACTCACTATTAGTCTATAAAAGAAATTAGAAGCGACTTCTGTAAAAATCAGAAAAATTGATTTATTGGTTCTTTCTGAAAATACATAATTTGTTTTCTGTGGTTATTCTGGGTCTTAACTTTTTCATTCACTTGTCATTTCTACACTGTGTGGAATGACAAATTAAATTTTTGAAGGATTTCTCTTTCTTTTTGTGTGAATATAATATACATTTAAAATACCTAATATTTTGGAAAGTTAAGGTCTTACTAATGGCAACAAAGACATTTTTAAAATTCTCCTAGGACCGGTGATTGAGGTAGCATGTTGGCCCACCAGAAACACTTTTTTTTTATATACCAGAGGCTTTATATTTTCTGCTAATTCAGCCCACTTTAAAGATAATTAAACTGAAGCTTAGAGTCCATACAATGTGCAATCATGTAGCAAACTTTTGCATTATTTTCTTAGTCTTTGCAGGTTCTCCTACTCTGAGTCTTTTCACAGCTTGTTCCAGCTGAGAATTGTCAGGAAAGAAGCAGAGAGTGATCACAGAGGAAAAATTAGTTTCAAGTTGCCTTAGTCTTAGCTGTTAGACTCCACAGTCCCAACTTGGATTAGCATCCTGTCTACTTCCTCTGAGGGGCACCACCAGTCATGCTTGCTGTTCACTAGGGTGGCATCCCCAGAGCTTCTGCCAGCCCAGCCATTAGACAAGACATGTCTGGGAAGAAAAATCTGTAGCCAAGTGTTCTGCTGTTCGGGTCCCCATTTGTGTCAATTGGGTAATATATGGATGCACTTTTCCCTGTACTGCAAAGAGGATGCACAGGACCTTTGGAAATAATTCAATTTTTTTTAAGGCGACACATTTTGGGAAATTATTGTTAATGCATCTGAGTAAGAGGTGCTCAACCTCAACAAATATGTCATGCAATTATAGCAAAGATGAGACAGTGACAATCGGTGAGCATCAATCATTTCCCAGATCAATATTAGCCATGCGACATGCAATCAAATCTAATCAACACCCTGTGATTAAAGAACAGAGCTTTCCTTGCCTGCTCACAGGGTCACAGTCCCTGGAAAGAATTGGCATGGAGTCCTTGATATGGAATAGGAGGTAGAAACAAAGATTTAACTAATGATTGTAGGACTAACCATATTTGGATTAGATTCTATAAATACTAACTTTAAAATCATGCATTCCTTTCTACAGTGATAATGATGAAGACTTGTACAGACTTTAGTACTGTGCAATAAGCTAAGCATTTCATTTTTATGTTATTATTTCACCATTATTATATATGGGATGTGTGTTCCAGTATAACCTCTTTAAAATGTATAACTGAGTCTCAGGGATAGAGGTTTTACTGTAGGTTAAAGACCCATGACCTCAGTCCAATATGGTTAGATTCCAGATTTAGTGATTTTCATGCTGTTCTCAGAATTATCTGGTCAACCTTAATGTATTTACTTATTTTTGTATTATTTTTACATGGATAACTTTCAGATTCACACCCACACAGCTGTTATTGTAATGAGAACACCAATAATGTGTTAAGTATTCATCTTTATTTTTAGACTTTCTTGTCCACAGCAATCCTCTGGTTTTTACAATAGATCCTTCTTCAAAATTTGTTTATCACATACAATATTCTTCTTCTTATTAATTGCAGCCTCTAATAACCACCATTATACTCTGTGCCTCTTGAGGTCAACTACAGATTCATCGTGTGACACAGATTCTTCTGTCCCTGGCTTATTTCACTTCAAAGTGTCTCCAGTTCTATTCAAATTGTTATAATGATATTCATTTATTTATTCTATCTAAATTTATTGTATTGTGTTCCCTCCATTCTTTTCTTTATTCTTCCTTTGGTGGCCATGCAGTTTGCTCTTATATCATGGCTATTGTAAGTAGTGATGTGATTAGCATTATAGACCAGATGTCTCTTAGAAGACTCATGCCATTTTTGTGGATATATATCTAGTATTGGGATTGCTGGACCATAGGATAATTTCATGTTTAAAATTTTGTGGCACTGTCAGACTGATTTTCATAATGGTTATAATAATTCACATTCTTAATGAAAGTATACTAAATGCATTTCTGCAGAACCCTAAAGTCAAAACTTCTTTTAACAACTCCTTTAATAAAATAGAGAAGACATACAGAAGAGCTCACAGTAAAATGTAGCACAGTACAGTCCCACAGCAAGAACATATCTATGTATGTAATGTTGCTTTCAATTACTTCCACGGTATTTGTTGTTCATGGGTATAATCACCATCCAGGATTTAAACAAGATACTTTCTTATTTTTCTGTTTATACTTTAGGTCAGTGGAATCAAGAATCTGACATACATATGGGCTTATGTTTCCCTTATGCTGAGAGAGATCTCTGCCACAGTATGTAGTACATTTTTTTTATTACTGTGGCAGAACAATTCATGGTTCAGAATGTTCCAAAATTAATTTATCATGTTTGTTTCATTTTTATAATGCAAATGATTTTACTGATATAATACTTTTATATCAAAATTATATGCATACTATCAAAGGGATACAGGAAAGCAAACACCTGCTGAGGATAGGGCACAGCTTTGTTTTCTGCATTCAGGTATCCTTCCACATCCACTAAAGAAACGGGAGTTGTATGCTTTAGTAAGGATGGCACTCGTCTCAAATAAGAAAGAACAATACTATGTAATTTAGAAAATAAGGAGTGAGTTGGTTAAAGGGTCTGATGATCATAGTCAAGCAGAAGAAACTGAATGACTCAGCCCCAGACAAGAGGAATGCACAGGTCTGTTGCCTTGGCCTCTTAGATATTTCCATTGGATCTCAGCTTTTGAGACTTTTTTTTTATCATGTATTGTGTCCTCTCACTTTGTCTTGTGTGTATTCTTTGCCTGGCTATACTTTCAGCATTTACCTTTCTCCTTTCTAGAATTTTGTAAGTTCAGTTTTTATTTTCCAGAACTTCAGGTTGTAGGCGCGAGGCTCTGGTCCATAGATCTGTCTTGATTCAAACCTCTGGTCTCTGGATCTTTACAATACTTGAGTATTTTCAACTTTCTTGTTATTACTTCAATCAGACTACCAAGAGCACAATTGTTACTCAAACAACATTCTAGCATCACTCATAAAATCAGAAGCTGAATACTGGCACATGGAATGGTACCTTCCAAATGAAGAACCCAATTTGGACAGAATGAGTTAATAGTAAAAGAGGGTTTACTTCATATGATCCTCAGAATCTTTGACTATATGACAGAGCATATCTTTAAAATATTGAGTACAAAAAAATGAGTAGTCTTCAGAGTCTGGAATATTTATATCTTATATAGATTTGATAGATATGTAGGGATCTTTCGTTAGAAGCTGAAAATTTTGAGTTAAGGCTCTGAATACTCACTACCTAATTTCATTAAGTGTTTTGTGATAAATTAATCTATTTCTTTTCTCTATCTCTGCAATAAGTGTGGTTTTACTACTTGGACTTAAACTTGAATTTTTTTCTTATTATTTTTCAACAAATATTTTCTGGACATCTATGTTTTTCAAGCTACTGTTATACACACAAGCATGCACATGCACATGCATATATGCTGGATATTTAAAATTTAATAGTTGAGCCAAGTGGATATTGTGGCCTGTAGCAAAAATCTATCAGGAAGAATAATATAGTTAGGGTATGTGTTGTTTGTGCTTACTTTACAATTTGAGTTCTACCACCGAGTTAACCATCCTTTTCTCTGCCTGTGCTACTCTGGACTCATTGGATAGTACAGACTGGGGACATAGAAACAGACTGAGTGATTTTGAGACTGTGTCTGAGATCTTGACTCAGGAATACAAAGATTTTCTAGATATCTACTGCAATATACTACACTAAACCTTCAAGAAAGTGAGTTCAAGGGAAGCAAATGATAAGTTCCAAGAAAATAATGAGAGCAAAAGTCTTAGAAGAAACCTGTGAAGTCATGTTAAAGGTACTATATGAAAGAAAAGGAAACTGCTGGGTGGAGTAAGTATATTCTCCAGTTTTTGTTGAAGTAAAACCTTAGGCTGTAGTGGTGGCAGCGATGGTCGTGGGAGTTCACCCTGTGCCATCCACCTGTTAGTGGAGACACCATACATCACTCTGAGCACAAACAATTTTATTTGGAATATGTGAAGATGATTGTGAGGAACTCGGAGAGAAGTCCTACAGTTGTAAACTGTGGGAAACACTTTCTTTTGAAAATAACTGCAAGAGAATGGCAAATGCACACAAGGATTAGACTAACACACAAAGTCGATAGAATTGGGGGAATGTTTGAGGTTTCTTTTTGTTTATTTTCTTTTGTTTCTTTTATTTTCTTTTTAAACATTTTTACATATATATTTATATTATTACTCATATATACAATAAACTACCTATAGCAAGAAGAACTATGAAACAATTAGGAATTTTATGTAAATGTTACATCCATACTGTTTGGGCTATTTGTATTTGGCAGGTTTGAAGAAAACATCTTTTCCATTTTGGTGCATCTAAAATTCTCAACGTTTGAATTTTCTGATGTGTTTAGAGTACATTGAAGTACTCTTGAAGAAGGAAATCCTATAAATGTAAAAAATTGTGATAAAGAATTCATTTCTTTTTCTATCTTAAAACATAACTCATATTGTAGTGAAGCTTTACAGATGTAAATAATGTGGTGAAGTATTGAGATGTCCTGGTTATTTTAGAAAATATGAGATAGCTCATTTTGGAGAAAAACCATGTAAAGCATGCAGTAAAACCCTAAGATATTCTGATTCCTTTATTAGACATAAAAGAACTCATACTGGAATGGAACCTTATGAATGTTTGAAAAGTGATGCAGCCTTCAGATTTTGCTTGTCTCTTCAACTACCTGAAAGAACTCACATTGGAGAAAGCTTCCATGAGGGAAAAATGTAATAAGGCCTTTAGATGTTCCAGTTACCTTCATCAACATGAAAGAACTCATACTGGAAAGAAACCTGATTAAACTGAGGAATGTAGGGTACCTTCAATGTCCTCATTTCCTTTAAAACATGAAAGACTTCACAATAAAGAAAACCCCTATAAGGAATGACATAACCTGTCAGACAGCCCACTTCTTTTTATAATATGGAAGAAAAAGCCTGTCTAATACTGTAGGAAAGGGTTGTCAGCATAAAAAAAATGTGGTTAGTCTTCTACTTCTTTTACTTGTTGCCATGTGTTTGAAAATATAAGATAACTCATTCTAGAAGTAATCTCTATGAATGAAGAGAATGTGAAATTTCTTTTTCTCATATCTGCTCTAAGATCCATACTGATAAATGCTGGAAAAGGATTTACAAATGTAAGGATACATACTTGATTGAGATCCTAGCACTTTAGGCATAAAAGGAAATCTTTCTATTTTAGTAATTACCCTAAAATCACTTATTTGAAAGTATTGTGTAAATTAATTCTTGTATGATATTCTAGATGCTTTATAATATTCATATACCTGAAATTCTGCATTATAAATGCTACATTGCCAGGTTATATGCATAAGGTTTGTTTCATGGCTTGATTATCAAGTCAATTGCATTGAAGGAAACACTGAGGTATAAATGTTTTCATACACTTTAAGGAATCATATTGGGCTTAACAAGTGGTCATTTTAAAATATGATAGAATTATCTGTTGATTTTAAATCACTTTGTATCTCAGGATAAAATAAAATGCATATCTAATATGTAGTTAATTTGTTCATTTGTTTTATTTAACTCTGCCTTTTTTTCTCTGTTCAGTAATGAAGATCAAGCCTAGTTCTTTTAACATCCCAGGCAAGCATTCTGCAACTAGACAATATCTCTATCCTGCATTTTGTTTAATTTTATATTGCCATTTAATTGTTCTGTGATTAATGATCCACTGAAAATGAGTTTTCTGTAACTTAGTACTCTTTCCCATAAAAACTTATCTTTAATTTTCATAATTGGCATACACATTTATACTGTTTGGACTAATGGTTGATATCAGAGACAAGTATATGAAATTTATCATATGTTTCTGTGTGAATTATTATTTTTATCTGATCATTTTTGGTATTATTTCTGTATGTTATTTAGATAGTTTTTAGAATTATAGTATGAAACCTGTAATAGCTTCTTTGATGTTCAGATGAGATCTTGAGGTGTTCCTGCTACTGAGATCCATGTCTTTCAATCATTATGTTTTTATGCACACATATAATGTAAAATTACATTTAATGGATTAAATAAAACATTTATTTCAATATTACTATAAGTAAGATGTTAGCTCTGGTTTTTCTTTCAAAATATCTTAGAGCAAACTATGGGACTTTATTTCTTGTCATTGTTCATTATTTGTGATTTCATCATGGGGAGTGACTGATGTTTTTCTTATTTAACATTTTTGTCATGCAATGTATTTTTAATATTTTCCTATGCTGTCATTTTAAATGTATTTTTCATCTTATAGGATGATCCTGTGGTTTTGAAATTATTCTTAATTATATATATTTATTTATGTATATATTTAGTTATGTAATTGACTTTCTGATGTGAAAATGAACATTTTGTTTCTGAGTTAAATCTATTTTCACATTTCAGTCTTCTACTATTTAATTAAATATTTTTGCACCTAAATATAAGGGGGATTATGTACCCAGAACAATAATGTATAATATAGGATTATCTGATATAAATAACAAATGGGTATATAATGTAAGGTAAAGACAAGTGGTGTATAGTACATATAATTAGTTCATGTTTGATTACATGCATATATTTAGTCTTATAGTTTATAAAATATAGCTATAGATTATTATAATGCAGTACCACAGTCTTAAGATTTATATCATAAATACACTTTTCAAATCTCCCTGTGAGTGCTTGAATATTCTATCACATCCTTTCAAGTGAACCAAGTTTTAGCTGACCTTTTTCATATAACAGTACTTTCTTGTTACAACCCTTGATTTATTGGTCTGCCTTTAAATGAAATTTCTCTGAAGAATGGGACATATTACAAAGTCCTCCACCTCTATACTATGAGCGTGTGTAATCAACAACCTTCCTACCTATCAAAAAAAAATAAGTAAGGTAGTTCATTTAATTATTTGTTCATTTAATTTGCATTATATTTTCAAGATATAATTGACAAAAGGTGTATATACTCTAGTATACAATGAAATGATTTGAGATAGATACGGGCTATGAAAATAATGATCACAATTAAAATGAATTTACATATCATTTCCCACACTTATTTATCATTGTATGTGTATTGTTCTGCGCCACTTAAAATGTCGTTTCTTTTTAAAATTTATTATAATTTATTCAGATTAAATTCCAATTGTTATCTCCTTCTTGTAGCTTTCCCTCTTTTGCCCTATTCCCCTCCTTTCGACGACCTCTGACAGAAGGGGATCTCCTCCTGACTGTATGACTGAAGCCTATCAGGTCTCATCCAGATAGCCTGCTTCCCCTTCCCTTGTGTGCCTTCAGGCCCTCACCATGAAAGTGAAGTGATCAAATTGGGAGCACTAGAGTTCATGTCAGTTGTAGTCCCTTCTCCCTACCCAACCATGGAGAATGAGCTGTCCATTGGCTAGATCTGAACAGGGGGTCTAAGTTTACTTCATTCATTGTCCTTGCTTGGTACAACAGTTTGTCCTGCAACCTCCCCTGCCATACTCTGCCCATATTCACAGGCCTGTTTGTCTCCTTTTGGGGCTCTTGAATCCTCTAGGTCCTTTCATTCCCCCTACTCTCCAATAACACTCTCAGCACTCTGAGATTCAAGTCTGCATTCGAGTCTCAGAATCTGGCAGATTCCCAGCAGGTTGGAGTCTCTCAGAGGACATCTATGTTGGACTAATATTCACTTATAAGTGAGTATATACTATGTATGTCTTTCTGGGTCTGTGTTACATCACTCAAGATGATCTTTTTTAATTCCATCCATTTGCCTGCAAATTTAAAGACCTCTTTGTTTTTATTTTTTATTTTTTTATAATATGATCTCTTTGTTTTTAATAGTTGAGTAATATTCCATTGTGTAAATGTACTACAGTTTTTTTTTTTAATCCACTCTTCAGTTGAGGGACATCTAGGTTGTTTCCAGATTCTTGCTATTATGAATAAAGCTTCTGTGAACATAGTTGAACAAATGTTCTTGTTGTATGTTGGATTGTCTTTTGGGTATATGGTCAGGAGTAGTATAGCTGGGTCTTTCAATAATACTATTTCCAATTTTCTGAGAAAGCATCAGATTGATTTCCAAAGCAGTTGTACAAATTTTCATTCCCACTAACCATGGAGGAGTGTTCTCCTTTCTCCACAGTCTTGCCAGTATGTGCTGTCACTTGAATTTTGATCTTAGCCTTTCTGGTAGATGTGAGATAGAATCTCAGAATCATTTAGATTTGCATTTTAGTTATAACTACGTACACTGAGCATTTCTTTAGTTGTTTCTCAGACATTTGGTTTTTCTCTGTTGAGAACTCTATGTATAACTCTCTACATCATTTTTAATCAAATAATTTGATTTGGTAGTATTTAATTCCTTAAGGTTTTTTTTATGTATTTAGATATTAGCTTTTTGTTTGTCAAAATGCCTACACAACTCTTTACAGATCTTGAAAGATCAATTCTCAACTTCATATGGAAAAACATAAAACCCAGAATAGCTAAAACAATCCTGTATAATAAAAGATCTTCCAGGGGGAATCTCCATACCTGATCTCAAGCTGTACTATAGAGAAACAGTAATTAAAACAGCATGGTACAGGTATAGAAATAAGTTGATTGATGAATGGAATACAGTTGAAGTCCCATAAATAAGCCCCCACACCTAGGGACACTTGATTTTTACAAAGAAGCCAAATCCATACAATAGAAAAATGATGTTGGACTAACTGGATGGCTACATGTAGAAAAATGCAAATAGATCCATATTTATGACTCTGCACAAAACTAAAGTAGAAGTAAATTAAAGACCTCAACATAAAACCAGATACACTAAATCTGTTAGAAGAAAAAGTGGAGAAATGCCTTGAACTCATTGACATAGGAGACAACTTTCCGAACAGAACACCAATAGCTCTGGCTCTAAGATCAACAATTAATAAATGGGAGCACGTGGAACTGAAAAGCTTCTGTAAGGCAAAGGTACTGTCAACAGAATAAAATGATGGCCCATAGACTGGGAAAAGATCTGTACCAACTCTACATCTCACAAAATATGACTTCTTATTCAGACTTAAAATAACAGATCAGCCTTATAAAGTAAACTCACCATACTTCTGATTAGATTCCCAGAATTCATCATATAAATGAAACCTGGTACTTTTTATCAAAATCTTATATCTTGTGCTTCCTTTCAAATTTATACTCCAACCTTACATCTGAAAAAGGGCTAATATATAAAATATATAAAGAGCTCAAGAAATTAAACACCACCAAACCAAATAATCCAATTAAGAAATGGCGCTCAGTACTAAACAGAATTTTCAACAGAGGAATATGGAATGGCTGAGAAACACTTTAAAAAATGCTTAACATCATAGTCATCAGAGAAATGCATATCAAAATGATTCTGAGATTCCATCTTATATACACCAGAATGGCTAAGATAAAAAACTGAAGTGACAGCGCATGCTGATGAGTATGTGGACAGAGGGGAAAACCCCTTCACTGCTGGTGGGAGTGCAAACTTGTACAACTACTTTGGAAATCAATCTGGTGCTTTCTCAGAAAATTGGGAATAGGGCTACATCAAGATCCAACTATTCCATTCCTTGAAATATACCCAAAAGATGCTCTACCACACAGCAAGGACATTTTTCAACTTGTTAATAGCAGCCTTATTTGTAATATCCAGAATATAAAAACAATCTAGATGTCCCTCAGTCGAAGAATAGATAAAGAAACTGTGGTATATTTACACTATGGAATATTACTCAGCTATTAAAAACAAGGAAATCTTGAAACTTGCAGGCAAATGGATGGAACTAGAAATGATCATCCTGAGTGAATTAATACAGACCCAGAGATACACATGGTAAATACACACTTAGACACTTAGAATTGGACACTACCCAACAGGGATGTCCTCTGAGAGTTTTCCTTCAGCAGGGTGTTGGAATAGATACTGGGACTTTCTACTGGGAGAGAGGTATCAGAGAATGGGGAAATGAAGGACCCAGAGGGTCCATCAAGGATGGCACATCTGGACCCAGGGGGGATCTACTTAAACTACAGTACCAACCAAGGACAATGCACGGAGTAAACCTACACCCCCCCCCCCATTCAGATCTAGCCAAGGGTCAGCACATTCTCCACAGTTGTGTGGAGAGTGAGGACTGACTCTGATATGAACTATGGTGGTCCCTATTTGACCACTTCTCTTTGATTGGGAGGCCTGGTGGCACTCAGAGGAAGAGGAAGCAGGCTGCCAGGATGAGATCTGATAGGCTGTGATCATATGGTAGGGGAGGAGGTCCCCTTCTGTGACAGGTGAGGGGAATAGGGTAAAAAAGGGAGGGAGCATGGAATGGGAAGATACAAGTGAGGGGATAACAATTGAGATGTAATCTGAACAAATATTTAAATAAAAATTAAAAGTACAAACTTATAATCTGTGCCTTTATTAATTATGACTTAACTTTAATTACAACTGAGATTGTATAGTATGTGTATTCCCATGTCTTCATGTCTTCATTCTCCTAATTTTCTTAACATCCTTGCTGCTGCAAATGAACAGGATTCATTTCTTTTATGGGTTAGTAATGTTCCATAGGTGTATTATATGTCTGTATTCACATACATAACTAGAGGTATCAAATACTTACAGCTTTCCTTAACTGGGACAGCACATCTAAGTTAAAATTTCGGGTAGATAGTTTGGCTTTGTGCTGTGTAGTTTTCATTCTCTGATTATTTAACTACATTGTTTGGGGTTCTGGAGTGCAGTAGAACATCGAGGTGGAAGTACCCAATAACATAAACTTGTTTTCTTCCTGGTGGCTACGAAACAACAAAGGAGAGACTTCCTAGTACCGCTTCCATAGTGTACCTCAATGAGCTAACTTCCTTCTAGCAACCCCATCACCTTTTAAATATTCTACAAATTCTAATAGTGCTCTGAGCTAGTGACCAACTCTTAAGCCTATGGATTTTGGGGGGATATTTACTATAAAATGCCAGCACCCACAAACCTCATTTCCCTTGAGATCTTGACGTTATCTCACAAATTTCCAGTAGTAGTGTTTCATATGCAATGATCAGTATACTTGTTTGTAAGCATGGTGGCAAGATTAAAGATCTGCTCTTTTAGAAAATTTCAAGTATGCAAGTTGATGTATTGTTATTACTATCATTATTATTTGCTGTGCTGATAATCAAATCCAGAGCTTTGTACAAGATAAGGAATCACTCTATCATAGCGGTACATTTCCATAATCACTATGCTGTACACTGGATCTCCAGAATTCACTTTGCCTGAGCAGCTGAAACATTTATTCCCTGACAAGAGAGGTAAAATTTCAGATCAAGTGGTCCTAGAAACTCTGTTTCAAGTTGCAAGTGAGTAATTAATTGTATTATATTGGGAAGTAAACACTGCACAAATCTAAGGAAAGAACCTCCCATGAGAAAGAATAGCAGCAAATCCTATGATGGAATGCTTTCTGTAGCTTTATACATAGGAGTTGATATGTTAGCTGGATTCTGTTGTGGCTCAATGATACTTAGCCCTGAACATTTGTAGATCCCTCTATTACATAGAGCTGTTGTGTATGACCTTAGAGTATGCCAGAAGTTACATATGGCTTTTGATAAGTTATCAGTGGCATTGGCACTCTAGTCTTACAAATAATTAATCAGCCAATTATTTGAAGCCATTGTGCCACAAAGTTACACAGATGCCTTAGGAAGTTCCATATGGATAAGGCCCAAGCACAGATCAGCACCAGATTTGCCAGCTACGTACGTGACTTCCTTGTAAGTGGTCATGATGGCATCATCAATCCTTTGGATGACAACATCCTCTGTAAACATTTTGAATGAGACTTTTATTAATAGAACAGTCCAGCTAAGCTTCCAAAAATGCATGATCTGCAGAAAATGGGAGGTACATGAAATATTTATTAAGCTTCTATGCATTGAAATAATTTGCTGAAGAAAAGAAATGGCTATTTCATGTGGTCAGTGAGATCATAACATCGTGTGCTATGGGAGAATGTGATAGGGACAATCAGAGAAGCAGGAAACAGTATTATGTAAGGCTTTGCAGTCTGGATAGAGCATCTGAATTTATTCTGCATTTGATTAAAAGCCATTGCAAGGTGGCATTTGACTCTAAAAGAGTTTCCAGGATGCCATATATACAAATGAATTGGAACAAGAGCTAAGGCAAGAAGACATGTTGGATGTTCCTTGGTTGGTAGAAATGAAGCCTGGTAGTGCCATTAACTTACCAGTTTCTATTTTGAAAGAAAGTGTCAGTGTAATTTCATGAGTGCTACATGAAACTACAGAAAGTAAATAGTCTTTTATCCTGTAGACTGTAAAGGTTACCATTGAGGGAAATAAGTACCACTCTGGTCATGTTAGTAAAAACACTAGGTTTGTAGGTTGTAAAATGCAACATTAGGATCCAATAAATGAACAGTGAGTCACCGTGAAGACTGAGAAAGACGTAGGGAGGAGAAAGAGCCACAAACAATACAAAGTCTATTGAGGGTTTTTATTGTTTTGTTTTGTAAAAGGAACTGTAAGAATTGGCTACATAATCTGTACTGATGAAGATAGTTGCTAATACTAAGGATGAAAAGCATTACCTTACAGAGGTGCTTACAAATCTCTCAGCCACAAAGTACAGTATCTAAGTTTTTATCTTCTTCTACCATGGAAAATTAAATGACTTGTACCCATTTGACTCTCATCTGCCAAGTTCATACAATGATCTATTGTGTGTTTGAGTGTACTGCAATGATTGACCTATCAGTATTGCCTGGATTTATTCATTTGGGTACTTGTGGTTAGTGGATATCAGCCATGAACCAGAAGTTAAGAGTACCAGGTGCTTATTGGAAGTATGAAGAGCTCTAGCAGTTAACAATTGGTGTGAGTCTGCAGCAACAGGGATCTTATAAGGCTCTCCTGAAAGTATTCAGTATTCCTATTTTGTGTTTTCTGATTCCTATTTCAGCAGGTGAAGAGAAGAGGTTGCTACTGTTTCTACCTACAATTAAGATGTCTACTGTTATAAAATAAATGGGATTTGCATCATAGAGTCATTTCCATAAAGTCCTTGCTGAATTTTAGGGATCTACATAAAACCCAGAGAGGGAATATGGGTAATACCTGAAAATCAATACAGCAATATAATTAATCCCAAATCCAAGAAACCTCCTTACTTCTAGAATGGAAAATTCACATGACCAGGGATATTATAAATTCACTACCCAACATCTATTTATTTACAGGCATTCCTGCAAGAAGGCGAGAGATCCATCCTCATCTGCCAATAGCCACTGACTATTAGAGAGATAAGTTAGTTGTTCATGCAGGTGCAGTAAGCAATCAATGGAGAAAGTGAAGAAGGTTCTCTCTCCTCTGCATTTCTATAGCTCAAGGATTTTCACACCACTTGGTATTTCGAATAGGACTGTCCATGCAAGATGCTAGCACCTTGATGGTTCCTAGACAGCACTTAGCAATATAAATGTGTTGTTTGCTTTATATTCTCATTGGTGTATATAACTTATCTCCATTCCTAGCACACAGCCACATGGGAGGCGAGATGTTCTCTATCCATCGTGATAAAGCCTGGAGTAGTACCAGCCAAATAATAAGAACCTATATTGATACTGAGTTTAAATTTAAACTTGGTGTTGGGGGAAGGGTTAGAAGAGAAAGTAGACATGTTGAGTATAGTGCAGCTACTGGCCACAACCATTTCAATGATTCCTTTTGTTGCTTTACAGATTTTGAAACATTTTCAAAAGGCGACACTTGTTTATTAATTTGCCAGTATCCCAAGAACTATTAAGGTAATATCATCATTCATTCATTTATTCCTTCATAATAATGATTTAGTTGGCTGTGACATATTTTTTCATCTAACTAAACAATATGAAAAAGGTCATGCCCTATCAGAGATTGCATTAAACATCAAACTTTCTCTTGCAACAAGATTCACTATGCACATTTTTAAAAATATACCTCCTGAGAGGAAGCTATATTGCTCAGTGGTTATTTTGCTTGCCTTACATGTGTGAGGATCTGGGTTTGGATTCCAAGGATGAACAAACAACAAGATGTTGTAGTATATGTCTGTAATCCCAGGATTCCTTTAGAAAGATGAGAAAGAGAGAGGGCAGACTGCAGCAGCTCCTGGTCAACCTATCCTAGTACATTCAGTGGAAAAGAAAATGAAAAACTGTCTAAGACAAGATAGAAGATGAACAAAGACATCTGAATCTGTCATTTGAGCTCTACACATGTTTGCTGGCACATGTATACCTGAATTCTTCCACATAAATTTCTTCTCTCTCTCTCTCTCTCTCTCTCTCTCTCTCTCTCTCTCTCTTCTCTCTCTCTGTCTCTCTGTCTCTGTCTCTGTCTCTGTCTCTCTCTCTCTCTCTCTCTCTCTGTCTCTCTCTCTCTCATGACACATACACACAAATATATATCACATACATACAAAGATAAACAATTAATAAGTACCTCCCACAAGTGTTGCTATTAGCTATTAAATGGTGTTTACAACCTATACTTGACCGTTACTTACTCATTTAAAAACACTTTATTGGATCTTATAGCATATAACTGTAAGGGTCTTATATTTCTCTTGGATAATTGATAAGGTTTTATAAATTGCTAGTAAAATTAGTGGTTGATGGCATATTAATGGAGTACTTCTCTAAGTCTATTTGTATTTAATATCTTGAAGAAATTTGTGAAATAATATAAATGCTAATAATGATCATCATTGTTGAAAATGTCCAATGCGCAAAGTGCTGTGCTAAGCATTTTATTTAGAAGAGAAAATAACTCTTAGAAACGTCGACTGGGGCAAATTATCAGCTTATATTTGATCAACTATTATCACAGTAGTGTTTTAAAAGACAGTGCAAGTAAGAAAAAGACATATGTAATGGAAATATAAAAATCAGTATGCCCACAAAGATTCATGGTAGATATTGTCACCATCTGCCTGAGCCCAGAATTAAGCTAACCCTTCTCACTTTGCATTCTTAGAAACTGATGTCAGCATGGCTGCCTGACTTCTACTCAGTCATCTGGATCTGTCTAAGTACTCTGACTTTTATTTTATTTTTTTAAAATTGCCACTTCGATGTAGCAGCCATCAGATTCTCCAGTCAATTAACCTTTTGGCTCCATGGTCTACCAAGTTACAAACCATAGTCTGAGCAAAGTGTCTTCCTTCACAGGCATGACCTGATGTATGATCTCTAGCCCTTGGCATCTCTCAGGGGACTCTCAGGCCCTGTATCTTTCATGTATTATCTACCCTGGCCCTTCGGACATCACAGACAGAGAAAAGTTCTGTAGGGCATAAATCCTGGTGTTTCCTTTCATGATCTCCTATTCACCTCATTAGCCACTTGGTACCCTTTGGCTGGAAGGCAGGATTCTGGTACAGTAATTTAAGCAGTCAATTTAATTGGAAGATAAGGAAAGACCTGGTGCCCAAACCATCATTTGAAAATAAACCAGGTAGTGGTCTATTTTAAAGCTTACTCCCATACTTTCAATTTCTGCATACTTTACATAGATCCCACCTTTGAGAATTTCTTAGTTTTAAACTACTGGTTTGTTTATCTCTCTGTATAAGTATTACATCCACAGAACTGCTTTTTTAACAGTCTTCACTAATGAGGACATCCTTGTCTCCTGAGATTACTGCACTGTGGTAGTATATTGATTGTTGGTATGGTGTTCTTATCCACTTTGCTCCTTTAGACTTTCTGTGAGACCTGGTCATTCCTCACTCTAAATGGGATGTGGCAGACAAAATGCAATGTTAGCCACAAGGCAGTTCTGAGTGTTCATACCTTTTTCTAAATTCCTCCTTTTGCGTGTAGGCAGAACACGTGACTTATTCTAAGGAATAGGAAATGACACAAATGCTGGTTTGGGATGACAAAATGAATGGGGTTATAGTGTGACTGTTAGTTACATAAGTCATATAAGTTACCACCATGCCCTACTACTGATTCTGCAGGAACCAGATACCAGAGAGTAAGTAGACTTTCTGGAAAAGGCCTGGAAATCCAAAGCAGCAATATTTGGTGTCTAAATGACAGACTGAACTGTTTGGATTTAAAACCACAAGGAATGAATGTGGCCAACAATCTAAGGGAGCTTGAAAGTGTGTCCATCAGCTGGGAAGCCTCCAGATAAAGAACTGAGCTTTAGCTACTATATGACCTTTACCCTGGCAAAGAAAACAGCTAAGCCTTGTGCAGATACTTGACCCTTAAAACTCAATAGGTCATTAATATGCCTGTTCTAATTCCTTATGCATTTTCTGTTCATTACTACAATATAACTTTAAATCAGCAATAGCAGTCCCTTTAGTATTGTTGTATACTTTCAGCGAGGGTTGTTTTGTGTATATAGGACCTTTTCTGCTTCCATGTGAATTTTAGTATGATTTTTTTTTCACATTACTGTGAAGAATGTTTGGGAATTTGTATTGGGGCATGGAATCTGTAAATTGCCTTTGGTAGGATGATTCTTTTCACATATTAATTGTATGGACCAGTGAACATGGGATGCATTTCATTTTCTAATGTGCTTCTAAATCTCTTCTTCTGAGATTTGAAGTTTTCACTGGAAAGGTCTTTCACCCTAGGTTAGATTTATTCCAATATATTTTATTCTCTTTCAGTAAATTACAAATGGAAGTGTGTCATGATTTCTTTTGCAGTTATTTTTGTGTGAAGAGAAAGGCTGTACTTATTTTTGGAAGTTGATTTTTGTACCCTGCAACTTTGTTGAAATTATTGTTGATTTTTAGAGTTTTTCTTGTGAACTTTTGAGATTCCCTTATGTATAAAGTAATGTCTGTCTTTATAAATAGGGATAATTTGATTACTTCTGTTCTTTTATATCACTTTAATTTCCTTCTCTTATTTTATTGCTCTAGTTAAGGCTTCAGACACTTTATTGCAAAGAAGAGGAGGCAGATGACATCCTTCTCTAGTTCCTTATTTAATGAGATTACTCTGATTATTTTTTCATTTTGGGTAATATTTGATGTGGGTTTATCATATATATCTTTTATTATGTGGAGGTATGTTTCCCTCAGTTCTACTCTCCTTTGGACTTTTATAATGAAAGCATGCTAGCTACTGTCAATGTGTTTTCTTGAAATATATCAAAGTATTGAACCACCCATGAATTTCCAGGATAAAGCCAATTTGATGTTAATAGATGATCTTATATGTACCTATATTTTGTATGTTAGTATTTTATTGAGGATTTTTATATCTATTTTTTAGCTAGGATATTTGTCTGACATTTTGTTTTTTGTTGTGTCTTTAACTGTTTTGGTATTAGAGCAATAGTAGCTTTCACTGAATGAGTTTGGAAGTGTTTCTCTATTTCCATTATTTTGAATGATTTCAGAAGTATTCAGTGTAGATTGTTTTGAAAGTCTGGTAGAATTAGTAAATCCATTTGAGTGTGAGGTTTTTTTTATTTGAAAGCTTTTTATTACTGTCTCAATATTTATTTTGAATTTAATATTTACTATTATGGTTCTGTTTAGGTTGATGTTCTCTTTAACTTTGATAGTTTGAATGTATCTAGTAATTTATTCATCCCTTGTAGGTTTTACAATTTAATTTGTATAGGTTTTAAAGTATTTTTGTAACATTCTGAGTGTTTTAGGTGTCTGTTATAATATTTCCTTATTTATTCCTGATTTTGTTAATTTGGGTCATGTCTTTCTTTTTTTTTTTTTGGTTAGTTGGGTATATTAATCCTATTTATCTTAAAGGAGTATTAATTTTTTCTCCTGTTTTCTTTGTTTCTATTTCATCATTTCCTGGTGTGAATACTTACAATTTCTTGGTTTGGGTTTTATTTGTTCCTGAATTTCCAAATTCTTGAGTTGTACATACTCATTTACTTGTGCCTTCTCTGATTTTTTTTAAATATGCACTTAGGGCTATGCAGTTCCATATTAGAATTACTTTTAATATGGTCCTGTGACATTTTTATTTTCATGTAGCCCAGGATAAATTTAATTTATTGTGTTATCACATGATGGTAAAGTAGGAAACATGGAATTACTTTATATTTTCTGAATTTATTAAGGTTTTTTTATGTAGCAAAATGCATTCTATTTTTAGAGAGGTTTCCATGAGGTCCAGAGTAGATTTCATTGAATTCATTCAGATGCATGTCATTTGAGAGTAGACTTTCCTGTCATGTGTATGTGTATGTGTGCGTGTTGGGGGAGTGGTTTCTGGAAGGCATCCCTACCTCATAGTTTTCATGTTTAAGCTGGGATAATATTGTCTATATTCAGAGGTTTACTGTGAGGAATAAATGAACTGGCCTGTGCAAACTTGGTTGCCACTGAGTAAGTTCTTGGTAAATGTTGAAAATTAAAATACTTCATGGTTCTGTAGTCTCAGTTCAGTTTGTAACTCTTCAAAATGACACAAAAAGACCTGCCTCTGTGTCTAAAAATTGTCAAGAAGGTAATGTAAATGGTAGTTTATTGATTGTTCAACCATGCATGTTCATTTGGTATGAATACTATTATGTCATTCAACTGATATTTAACTTTAGAATATAATTAGCAATCATAATTAAATTCATTAAGGAAAAAAAGAATCAATACAGTTAAATGATAATAGTAGTAACAATTATTTGTTTAAGACAAAGAGATTAAAGTATATTCAGAGAATTCCCAATGATAAGAGGACTTAGAAATACTTCATCTCTTTTGCCCATTCTCACTGATGATATTTTATTCTCAGTCATTAATTATGTTTTACATTTCACAGACCTAACTCACTACCTTTTGACTTCTTCATGATGAAGCTAGAATGAACTCTCAAATTCAGATGAGATGTATCCTCTTCCTGGTCTTCAATAATAAACACTGGAATTTGTAATGTTGTATCCACTGAATTTTCTCCTACCATACCCTTCCTCATTCACTGTATCTGAGATCACTTAATTTCCAGTCATTCTCAATTTTATGCAGTTTGTGGTTGAAGGAATTCAATATACCTCTCTCTCTCCCTCCCTCCCTCCCTCCGTCTCTCTCTCTCTCTCTCTCTCTCTCTCTCTCTCTCTCTCTCTCTCTCTCCTCTTTCTCTCCCTCTCTGGAGAAAGATAAAATTGATATAATAGATATCAAAATTTTAGCCAACAATTTAGAAAAAGATCATGGCTTTAAGTACATTCATTAAGAGAAGTTATAACTATTTAACTCCTAGCTATACAACTTCTTGGTTGATACCAACAGCTGTATACATTTCAGAAAAAAAAATATACCTTCTCCAAATGAGTATATAGAAAGACAGAGAAACAATTATTGGAACAATGAAATAGATTTCTTAGGTAAAAAGAAATCCATTATGGTAAAAATTAATGTAAACCAATGATCTTCAAAAAGTACAATTGAAAAAATGATGACGAGGGACAAGAGAGATGGCTATTTGGTTAAGAACACTGACTGCTCTTCCAGAAGACCTAAGTTCAAATCCCAGCACCCATATGGCAGTTCACAACTCTCTGAAACTTCAAGATCTGACACTCTTACAAAGACATCCATCTTACATACATACATAGACATACATGTATGTAAAATACAAGTGCACATAGAATAAAGGTAAATAAATTCATGGGAAAAATAAAACTGGTGATAAGTTTTAGACAAGTGGCAATAGCTGCAAAGACATATCTGATGAAGATTTTGTATCTAGAACTCCCAAAACACTAACTAGAAAATAATTTTAAAATGGGAGAAAGAATTCAGTGAATATTTTCTCAAAGATATTATGACAAATAAGCATGCAAGAAATGCTCAACATTAGAGTAATTAGAGAAGTTCTTTACAACTTGTGGATCATGACCCCTTTGTGGGTTGAATGCCCCTATCATAGGAGTCACATATCAGAGAGGTGATATCCTGTATATCAAATATTTACATTTCATAACAGTAGTAAAATAAAAGTTATAAAGTTACAACAAAGTAGTTTATGGTTGGGGGTCACCACAACATGAGGAACTGTATTAAGAAGATTGTGAGCCACCACATTAGAGGAATATTATATATACATATAAGTGTGATGTCAGGCTGGAGAGATTTATTACTGTTAACAGTACTAGCGCTCTTGCAGTGGACCTGGATTTGAGTCACAGCACTCACAGGATAGCTTACAGACATCAGTTATTGTATTTCTAAGGGATTCAGCATTCTTTTTCTGGCTTATGTGGTCACTTTATGCACATGGTGCACACATACAGGCAAGCAAAAGCACTCATGTACAGAATATAGAACTAAATAAATATTTAAAATATATACAAACCTATAATGTTACCATTATTATCAAAACTCAGTTAGAGTCTCATATTCTATATAGATGTATACAATGGTGTAGCCAGTTTGGAAAACATTTGTTATTTCTCCTAAAGTAGAATGTGTATTTACTTGTTAGGGCTAGCATAACATGACTGCTTGAATTTAATACAATAATTATTTCTTACAATTCTAGGCGCTAGAATTTTAAGATCAATGTTTTCTTTTTCTTTTGAAGTATGTCTCTAATATGTCCAGCTCTTTCAAAATACATTCATATTTTGAGGGACTAAAGTTTTAGGTCTTCAATACATAAACTTTATTTTGGGGGTGGCATATGACAGCCTATGCCATTATACACATCAGAAATCTCACATAGGTATTTATTCAAAAGAAATGTAAAACTACATGTTCACACAGAGCCATGGATAAGAATGATTATAGTGTCTTTATTCATAATTATACCAAACTGGAAATAACCCAAATGTCCATCAACTGGTGAATGGATAAACACATTAACATGCATCCACACAATAGAATGCTTTTTCCACAACAAAAATGAACAAAGGATGAATACAGGCAGCAACATGATTGAACCTCAAAGCCTTATGCTAAGTGAAAACAAGTTAGATACAAAAAGCTACATACTGTAAGATCTTGTTTATATAACATTCTGCAAAAGAAGAAACTATGGGAACAGAAATGAGATCAATGGTTGCCTGGCACCAGGCAAAAGGGAGGGAACTGAATTAAGATGTGTCTGAGAAACTTCTGTGAATGATGGAAGTATTATACCTTAAGTCAATCAGTGATGTTTATATGACTTTTTATTTATTTTTTAAAAATTTATTTATTATGTATATAGTGCTCTGCCTGTACACCTGCACCTGTACACCTGCACACCAGAAGAGGGCACCAAATCACATTATATGTGATTGCTGGGAACTGAACTCAGGACTTCTGGAAGAGTAGTCAGAGCCCTTAACCTCTGAGCCATCTCTTCAGCCCTGACCGTTTATTTTAATAAATGAAAGCATATATATTTTATACGTTCTACACACACACACACACACACACACACACACACACACACACATATATATATATAACAATTTATTTATCAAAATACATCATAAAATAAAGTCCTTTCATTTCACATTAGTTACATTTCTTCAAAACTGATAATACAGAAATACAGATTACAGAGTTAAACATTGTTACATCTAGAGATATTTAAACTACTGACTGAAAATTTTCATTTTTATTTTTAAAATAAATTATTAGGCACCTCTCTCTCTCTCTCTCTCTCTCTCTCTCTCTCTCTCTCTCTTTCTCTCATGGTTGTACAAGAACATGTGAGTGTGTGGGCACACCTGTGCCACAGTGTGCATGTGTAATTCAGCGGACTGTTTACTGGAATCAGCTTGCTCTTCTCTCTATGTATGTTTCAGGAATTGAATTCAGGTCGTCATATTGGCAGCAAGCACCTTTACATACTTAGCTATAGCTAACCTTACACTATAGGTTTTGCCAACAGCCCACCTCCAACTTTATAGGTTGCATATGTGTGTGGTTGGAACCTAATATTACAACTTCTACCAGCAGGCTCATTGATCTTTGCAAATCTTATAGGCTTGTACCTTGAGATTATATATGTTTGCGTATAAAATCCTCAGGTTCCTAACAATTGAAGTGCCCCTAACCCTAACCCTTTTACTGTCTCCACTCTATTGTTTTTAATGGCCCCACTAAGGTATAATTTACATGCTATAAACTTCAATGATTTTACAGTCTTTTTTTTCATTGAAATGTACAACTCAATAATGCCCAGCCAATTAGGAGAATTGTGTAAGCATTGCTGGAATCTCCATTCCATCTCTCTTTAAGGCCGATCTACATGTTTTCTTCTAGCATCGGGGATTTTGTTGTTGTTGTTTTGTTTACCTTTTTTGGTTTTGTTTTGCATTTCTCTTTTCTTTTTCTAAATAGCATTTTACTTCAATAGTAATATGTTCCATAAAAGTAATCTTGTATTATGGATAGTTTCATCAATTGACACAATTTGTACATTTTTTTTACTTCATTCACATTATCTCATTATCACCTTGCGAGCTTAAATGTAGTGAACTCAGTTCCTCACAATTGAAAGGACAAATGATTTGGTTTTTCTCATTCTACTGAAGTTGAAGTCCACTTGAGCTTAAATGTAGTAGACTCAGTTCCTCACAATTCAGAGGACAAATGATTTGGTTTTTCTCATTCTACTGAAGTTGAAGTCCACCTGACTATTTCAGATGATGTGATAGTTCTTCATTGTAGTAAATATAACAATTTATCAAAAGGATCTGCCTGCCTATTTTTTTCAGAATCTTGGCATTGTGGTTAGGGTTGCTTTAAAACTCTGGTTCCTGGATTTCGAAAATGGCAGTACTGATCGCACACTGCATCTGATTAGTAGGAAATACAGGACTGCACAGAGACCTAAGGACCAAACTAAGAACTACAAAACACCAGTGTTTCTGATTCTCAGGTGAGAGGGATCCAAATTGTGTGGGGCATGGGTGGGTCCGACCCTTGGCCACCCAGATAACCCATGGAATAATCTGTAGGAACAGCCCACATTAGCTGCCATCTTGGGAAGGACTGTGGGAAATCCCTGCAGCTTCACTTGCGGGGCCCTGGACAGAAAAGCTGTGGGATACACCTCCAGCTCCGGGATCTCACTCCCCCTCCAGCCACTGTCCACTGCTTGCTGGATCCAGGATAGGGAACAAACAGGCAGATCTTAATCCTGGCACAGGACACAATCTACAGTAGCTGCCTCTGGAGAAAAGAGTACGTGGCACCCAAGTACCTCTGAGCTCTGAGCCATTTCCCAACTACTTGCTTGCCTAGACTGGCTGAATCATGGAGCAGATAAATATACCCCTGTCATCCCAAGAGGGCCTGTGGAGCTTATGAGCAGCTTGGAGACCTGATCTCTTATAACAAGCCCAACTGCCTACTAGCTGGGAACAAACCTTGTGGCTGGCAGTGTTGAATCCAGGCTCCAGCCACAGTCCATACTACCCGCCATCCTATGAGTAACTTCAGGCCTTAGTCTGTATATGCACACATTCCTAAAGCATACCACTAAGATACAGCTGAGACCCTAGGCAAGCCCACTGAGCAGAGACCAGCATGGCCATATCACTCATTAACTGCAATCCTGCTAGCAGATTCTGGCCCTGATCTCACCCCGCCCACATACAGCCTATTGGTCAGATCCATCTAGGTCACAGACCAGAGATTTGTGCAGGCCACACTGCACATTCACTGCTGTTTCCTGAGAATCTTGGACTCTAATCTTTCTAGGTTGGCCTTACCCAAATTGGCCATAGAGAACCATCTGTAACACAGCAGATAGACAGAGCCCTGCCATCTCGAAAAGGATTCTAGGGTTCCTGAGCAACTTTGGGCTTAGAAATACATTAGCTTAATCCTCTCTTGCCCAATCCAACTGGAATAAAGTGAGGGAACACAGCTGAGCTGAGCTGGATGCAGGCTCTAACTCTCATTGTCCAACATCCTAAAGAGGTCTCCCTGGGGAGCCCTAGCAAACAACCTTTGGCTTGGAGTTCCCCTTACTTGCTCTCAATCTGGCTGGTCAACCTGGGACACAGATAGCGACCTCACTGAAGGAACCCCTATGCCTCCTAATACCAGAGACAACCATATGACTAGAGGACAAACTGACTAGCAACAAAACTGAGAGCCTATAACAACACAGGAAACCTGTGATCCTAACACAGCAAACCCTGGAGATATGAACACCCATGAAATGCAAAAATAAGACTTTAAATCTGAGGTGATGAAAATGATAGAAAATTTGAAAGAGGAAAATAAATCACTCAAAGAAACACAGGAAAATACTCTCAATCAGATGAAGGAATTGAATAAATCCTAAAAAGAACTACAGGAAAAATACATCCAAAGAGATCAAAGAGAAGAAGAAATTGAATAAATCCTATAAAGAATTATAGGAAAATACATCCAAAGAGATGAAGGAATGGAATAAATTCTATAAAGAACTACAGGAAACTTAAGTCAAGTGGGAGACAGAAATGGATAAGATGATTCAGTACCTAAGACGGAATTAGAAGCAACAAAGAAAGCACAAGC
This sequence comes from Acomys minous, assembly GCF_964271855.1. Lineage (NCBI taxonomy): Eukaryota > Metazoa > Chordata > Mammalia > Rodentia > Muridae > Acomys > Acomys minous. Next base: position 161,195,848 of record NC_140483.1, on the reverse strand, counting down.
TGAAGCAATCTTAGAGTTGGAAAACATAGGGAAGAGAACAGGAACTATGTACATAGGCCATGCAAACCAAAATTCTCAAGTATGGAAGTCTTCAATACATCAGTCAATGAAAATGTTAACACTAACAAGTTCCTGACACAAAACACCCAAGAAATCTGGGACACTATAAAAAAGCCAAATCTAAGAATAGGAATAGAAGAGAAGACTCCAAGCTCCAGGGCCCAGAAAACATTTTCAACAAAATCATAGAAGAAAACTCCCCCAACCTAAAGAAATAAATGTCCTTTAGCATAGAAGAAGCCACAGATCTCAGAATAGGTTCGACCAGAAAAGAAAATCTTCTTGTCACACAATAATCAAAACATTAAATGTACAGAACAAAGAAAGAGTATTAAAAGCTGCAAGAGAAAAAGGTCAAGTCACATATAAAGGCAAAGCCATCAGAATTACACCTGACTTCTCAACAGAGACTATGAAAGCTAGAAGGACCTGGACAAAAGTCATGCAAGCCGTAAGAGACCACAGATGCCAATCCAGACTATGATACCCACCAAGCTTCCGACCGCTATAGATGGTTAAAACAAGATATTCCGTGAAAAAAAAAGTTTAATCAGTACCTAACCACAAATGTAGCCATACAGAACGTACTAGAAGGAAAACTCCAACCCAAGAAGGCTAATTACACCCAGGAAAACACAGTAAATAAATAACTCCATGTCCACAAGTGCAAAACACAGAAACACACACACACTACCACCACCAACATCAAAACAAAAGGAGCTAACAAACATTGGTCATTAATATCTCCTAACATCAATGATCTCAACTCCCCAGTAAAAAGACACAGGCTGACAGAATAGATGTGAAAACAGAATCCAGGATTCTGATGCATACACGAAACACACCTCAGCAGTAAAGATAGATACTATCTCAGAGTAAAGGCTTGGAAAACTATATTTCAAACAAATAAACCAAAGAAACAAGCTTGAGTAGCCATTCTAGTACCTGACAAAATAGACTTTCAGCCAAAATTAATCAAAGGAGATAGGGAAGTTCACTACAGACCATCAAAGAAAAAATACACTGAGACAATTTTTCAATTCTGAATATCTATGTCCCAAATGCAGGAGAACCCACATTTGTAAAAGAAGCATTACTAAAACTTAAGCCACACATCGAACCCGACACATTAATAGTGGGAGACTTCAACACCCCACTCTCACTGATAGACAGATCATCAAGACCGAAACTAAATGGAGAAACAAGGAAACCAATGGACGTCATGAAACAAATGGACCTAACTGATATCTACAAAACATTTCACCCAACACAAAAGATTACACCTTCTTTTCAGGACCTCATGGAACCTTCTCCAAAACTGACCACATACTTGGCCACAAAGCAAACCTCAACAAATACAAGAACATCAAAATAATCCCTTGCATTTTATCAGACCACCATGGATTAAAGTTGGAACTCAAGAACCAAAGAAACAATCAAAAGCCTACAAACTCATGGAAACTAAACAACTCACTTCTCAATGACATCTGGATAAGGGACGAAATAAAAAGAGAAATTAAAAACTTCCTAGAATTCACTAAAACAGAATGTACAACATACCCAAACCTATAGGACACAATGAAAGTAGTGCTAAGAGGAAATCTCATAGCACTAAGTGCCTTTTTAAAGAAAATGGAGAGATCCCATACTACCAACTTAAGAGCACATCTGAAATTCTAGAACAAAAGGAAGCAGACATATCCAAGAGAAGTATAGATAGCTGGAAATCATCAAACTCAGGAATGAAATCAATAAATTTGAAACAAAGAAAACAATTCTAAGAATCAATGAAGCCAAAAGCTTGTTCTTTGAGAAAATCAACAAGACTGACAAACCTTTAGCCAAACTAACTAAAAGACAGAGGGAGAATGTTCAAATCAACAAAATCAGAAACGAAAAAGGAGATATAACGACAGACACTGAGGAAATCCAAAGAATCATCAGGTCTTACTTAAAAAGCCTAATGCCACAACATTTGAAAACCTAAATGAAATTGACAATTTTCTTGATAGTTACCATCTACCAAAATTGAATCAAGATCATGTAAACAAATTGAATAGTCTATCACACCTGAGGAAATAGAGGCAGTCATCAAAAGTCTCTCAACAAAAACATGCCCATAACTAGATGGATTCAGCTCAGAATTCTACCAAACCTTCAGAGAAGAGCTAACAATTCTCTTCAAACTAGTCTGTAAAATAGAGACAGAAAGAACATTACCAATCTCATTCTATGAGTTTACAGTCACCTTGATACCTAAACAACAGAAAGACTCAACAAAGAAAGAGAATTTCAGACCAATTTCTTTTATGAACATTGATGTAAAAATACTCAATAAAGTAGTCACAAACTGAATTAAAAAACACATCAAAACTACTATTCACTATGACCAAGTATGCTTCATCCCAAACACGCAGGGGTGGTTCAAAATATGGAAATCCATCAATATAATTCATCATATCAACAATCTGAAAGAATAAAAAGCACATGATCATCTCCTTAGGTGCTGAAAAATCATTTGACAAAATCCAATAGCCATTCATGTTAAAAGTCCCGGAGAGAGCAGGGATACAAGGCGCATACCTAAACATAATAATAATAATAAAAAACAATATACAACAAGCCTATAGCCAACCCATAAAACTAAATGAAGAGAAACTTAAATCAGTTCCACTGAAAACAGGGACAAGACAAGGCTGACTACTCTCACTCTAGTGCTTTAATATAGTACTTGAAGCCCTAGTTAGAGGAATAAGACAACTAAAGCAGATCAAGCGGATACAAATTGGAAAAGAAGAAGTTAAACTATCACTATTTGAATATGATATGATAGTTTACATAAGTGACCCCAAGAATTCTATCAAGGAACTCCTACAGCTGATAAACACCTTCAACAAAGTTGCTGGATACAAAATCAACTAAAAAAAAACCCCAGTAGCCCCTTTTTATACAAGTCACCAAGAAGCTGAGAAAGAAGTTAGGGAAACAGCACCCTTCATAATAGCCACAAATAATATAAAGTATCTTGGTGTAACTCTAACCAAGAAAGTGAAAGATTTGTATGAAAAAAAACTTCAAATTTCTGAAGAAAGAATGGAAAGATCTCCCATGCTCATAGATCAGGAAAATCAACATAGTAAAAATGGCCATCTTACCAAAAGCAATCTACAGATTCAATGCAATTCCCATCAAAATACCACACAATTATTTACTGACCTTGAAAGATCAGTTCTCAACTTCATATGGAAAAACAGAAAACCCAGAATAGCTAAAATGATCCTATGCAAGAAAAGATCTTCTGGAGGAATCTCAATCCCGAATCTCAACCTATGCTATAGAGCAACAGTAATAAAATCAGCATGGTACTGGCATAGAAATAGGCTGGTTAATCAATGGAATTGAATCGAAGACCCAGAAGTAAACTCACAAAATTATGGACACTTGATTTTTAACAAAGAAGCCAAATCTATACAATGTAAAAATGATAATGTCTTTAGTAAATGGTGATGGTCTAACTGGATGGCTACATGTAGAAAAATGAAAATAGATCCATATCTATCAACCTGCACAAAACTGAAGTCCAAATGGATTAGAGACCTCAACATAAAATCAGACACATTAAATCTGTTAGAAGAAAAAGTGGGGAAGAGCCTTGAGCTCTTCAGCACAAGAGACAACTTCCTGAACAAAACACCAGCAGCCCAGGCTGTAAGATCAACCATCAATAAATGGGACCTTATGAAACTGAAAAGCTTCTGTAAGGCAAAGGACACCATCAGCAGGACAAAATGACAGTCTACAGACTTGGAAAAGATCTTCAGCACCCCCACATCACACAAAAGGCTAATACCCAAAATATATGAAGAGCTCAAGAAATTAAACACCACCAAACCAAATAATCCAATTAAAAAATGGTGTAGAGAACTAAATAGAGAATTTTCTATAGAGGAATATCGAATGGCCAAGAAACAATTAAAGAAATGTTCAACATCCCTAGTTATCAGGGAAATGAAACTCAAAACAACTCTGAGATTACATCTTATACCTATCTGAATGGCTACAATCAAAAATTCAGGTGATAGCACAGGCTGGTGAGGATGTGGAGAAAGGGGAACACTCTTCAATTGCAGGTGGGAGTGCAGACTTGTACAACCACTTTGGAAATCAATCTGATCTTTTCTCAGGAAATTGGGAAAAACTCTACATCAGGACCCAGCTATATCACTCATGCGAATATACCCAAATGATGCTCCACCATACAACAAGTACATTTGCTCAACAATGTTCATAGCAGCTTTATTTATAATAGCCAGAATCTAGAAACAACATAGATGTCCCTCAACCAAAGAATGGATAAAGAAACTGTGGTACATCTACACAATGGAATACTATTCAGCTATTAAAAATAAGAAAATCTTGAAATTTGCAGGCAAATGGATGGAAATGGAAAAGATCATCCTGAGTGAAGTAATTCAGACCCAGAAAGACACACATGGTATACACTCATTCATAATCAGAAATTTGCCACATAATACAGGATAACTACACTACAAAACAGAGTCAGAAACATCAACCAAGGACCATGTGGACCTAGACCCATAGTGTATATATATATATGTATATATATATATATAGAAATTTAGATGCACCAAGGTAGAAAATGTATGTTCTTCAAGTCTGTCAAATACAACTAGCCTAAACACTAAGAATTTAACATTTATATAATTCTTGATTGTGTCATGGTTCTTCTTGTCATAGGTAATCTATTGTATATATGTGTAATAATATAAAGTATATGTACAAAAAATAATTTTTAAAATTCTGGTTCTTCATTTCATCAGGTCTCTGATATTAGTGATTTAGATTTATCTCCTGCAAGAAAAGGGCAATCAACGATGCCTGGTTTCTGTGAGGGTTGGACCAGTTAATGGATGTAAAAGACTTAGATTGGCATTTGAAACAGTGAAGAACAATAAATTTACCAGTAATTCTTACTGACCAAACAGAAGATTTAATATTAGGGTAAAATTAAATTTGCTTATGGGAACATTTGATAAGTCTGATCAAAGCCAAGGCCAAGTGTCTTAGTCTGTTATCTAATACTATAATAGAACATCACACACTGTGTAGGGAGATTGTGACTAATAAGAAAAAAATTCAATTTTAATTTATGAATGATGAAAGTCCAACCATGTAGCACTGGCACTTGGTGAAGAAGTTTTTGTGGTCATATAACATGGTAGAAAGCATGTGAGACCAAGAAAGGGCATCCAAATTCTCCATTCTTTAATTAACACCTAAGTTGTTTCATTCATAAGTATGATGTTTCTATGACCCAATCACCCTTCAGAGTGCCAGGCCTAATGTCTTTCACAGATGCAATTAAATTTTAACAAACATCTCAAAGGAAATGTACAAACCATATTGTGGAGGACAATTAGTAGGAAGAATTGCAGAAGACAGATGGTGCCAGTAGAGGCTGGAATACTGTGCATTAGGGAAACAAATCCTCATGCTGCATGGAAACAAAGTCTGGATAAAAGCAAAGAGAAGTCTCAGGAAAGAGAGAAGGGTGGGAAGAATGAATGAACATGACTGTAAAAGCTGTGTTAGAGAGATTCTCTAGGGTCCGTTAATATAAAACACTCACCAGGAAGAAATGTTGACGCATTTGAGAATAATTTGCCTTAAAAATCACAGGACAGTTTACTGCCTGAACAGTTATCCAATACTCTATAGAACATTATAGCATCATCTTTGATCTTCCAAGTCATCAGGTATTTAAGTTTTATTCCTTCTCAAGTCCCTGATGGAGTTGAAGACCAGATAGTTTAGTCTTACAATTAAGCTTAGTAGGTTATGGGATAAGGTATTTTTAGATCAAGAGATGATATATGATAGATATAGATATTAATTCAGAAATTTAGACCCAACAGTATAGGAAAGATGTTTAATTCAAGTTTGACAAATACAATTAGTCAAATCACTATGAATGGAACATTTATATAACTGATGATTGTCTCATGCTTCTTCCTGCTGTATATAGTTTATTTTATTCAAGTGTAATAATATAAATGTTTATGTTAAAAACATAACAAAAAAGTGAAAAAAATCATGGGACAATGACCCTCTAGCTTGCCATTCAAACAAAGGCACTAGAATTACATTGGAAGTATGCATGCTATTTCAGTGAGGCATGTTTAAATACCCTGCCTCAGCAAAAGGAGAGGAACTTCAGTTCAGCTGTGGGACCTCAGGAGGTATGTATGCAAGAGGAGACTTCAGACAAATGAGAAACAAAGTGATGTTTAGATGAAACAGCAAATGAAGAAGAAAATTTTGTGACACCATAAAGCTCCTTTGGGCAGCATACACTTATTTTTGTTTAAACTATTATATTGATGACAATGGTTACTATATATTTTGTCATGCAATATACTTCAATAAGTTACTTCATTTATTATAATACTGTAAATAGATATTATAGCCTTCCGGAGAGATTAAGCAGCTTCCTTAGTGTGATAATCTTGAGATTCCAAGGTGGATCTGACTTACAACTAAGACAAGTGCTGTCCCTGTCACCTCATGAAGAACTGTTGTAGTAGGTGTGGTATATACTTAGGAGAGAAAAGAGTAGACAACCATCATCAATTCTTGAGTTTATGAGTTTGCTCACTGTTGACACTATTTAATGGCTAGGAGAATGCATTTGAGTCGGTCATGTCCTTCCTTTAAGTATTCTCTTTCCACATCCACAAGAGAGGAGTTAGAATAACCATTTCCTAACTGTGATTTGGAAAAATAAAGGAGATAAGTCATGTTAAATTCTCCTGTAGTGCTCTCTCTAGAAAGAAGGGGCAGCTCATATAATTATACTAAGGTCCTGGCATTGCCATAGAGTATTAACACAAATAGAATGGCCGAAAACAACATAAACACATTCATTTACAGTGCTGTAAGCTAGAGTTCAAAAACCAAGGTCATAGTATGAACGTGCTGTCTTCTAGGGTCTCTAAGGAATATATTTTCTTCTTTTTCCCTAAGTTCTGTCACTTACTGGGAGTTTTTGGTACTCCTATAGGAAATTAGCTTAATTACATCTATAAATACTATAGTTCCAAATGAGGTCACATTCTGAAATCTTTCTTGAACGGACATGAAATTTTTGTGGATATTTTCTACTTTGTATAATAATTATTAGAACTGTTTCAGGTGAAATATTAAGTTCCTAATACATTCTAGGATAGTGATTATCTTTGATCAAAGGCAACGTTTAATCATAATAGTGAAATCAATGAGAACAATAACTGCCGTGAATGTAAATAAAAGGGCATCTATACTTTCTTTCTCCAAAACACCCAAAACTCAGAGGCATGTATACTAGTGCCCTCAGAAAATATTGGTTGAACAAAAACCCAGTTTCTTGGGCAAAGCATTATAATTTATCTCCAAGAACTTGATATCTGATGTGGGATAGAACAGCCAGCAGGGCTGTCACCTATAAGCAGGAGGTGTGAGTAGATGACAGGTTAGCTTCCTGCTGCAGGCACTGATGGTTGCGCCTAATAAGACACTGTGAGAAATGAGCTCCACCCATGGAACTGTAGCCTAATCCTTCCAAAGTCCACAGGGCTCCAGCCAAGTGACAGTAGCTGTTTACAGATTTCTTCCTGGAAAAGGACAAGTTGATTTTACCATAATGGTGCTAAGAGGGACCCATAGCATCCTCGTAACAGCCTCCAATACAGACAGATAAAAGAATAGTTAGACACAATGGACTATGACTCAGCTTTTTTTTTTTTTACTCATTGTATACTTATTTACTGATAGACTAGAAGTACAATATAAATATCACAAGTAAGATATAAAATTAACTCATATAATGTACTGATCTTTGTAGCATTAAGTATGAACAGAACATATATGCTTATTTACATGCTACACAAACAAATTTTTAAACAGTATCTCTTATAATGTGGAATATTTTATATAAGATATTGAGTGACTACATCAAAATAAGGAAGTAGTGTGTATAGAATTCTCTTTTATTCAGGCTGGGAGGACAAAGTTGAAAGTCACACTGCTTAGTCACATACTGCACATTACTCTTGAAGGAAAAGATCTGGATTCAATATTTAGTATTTGGTTTCTACTGACTGTTTTGTCAGTTGCCCATTATTTAAACATTTAAAAATTATACCCCAAATCACTGTAAGTCAATGAGCACCTTCATGAGCACATTACATATGTGTATTAAGCTTATGTTTCTGAGATGTGTTTTGGAGCTATGTTTTGAGCTAAAGCAAGGAAATCTTTAAATTTGTTGGCAAATGGGTGGAACTAAAAATGATCATTCTGAGTGAGGCAACCCAGACCCAGAAAGACACGCATGGCATAAGCTTACTTATAAATGTCCTCTGAGAGATTCTACAGATGCCAGGACTCACAGCAGACCCTGGCAGAGCACTGAGGGTGAAATGGAAGAGTGGGGGATGAAAAGATCTGCAGGGTTCAGAAGCCATACAAGGAGACCATCAAGCCTGGACCCAAGGGGGACTGCACAAACTGAAGCACCAACCAAGAACAATGCACACAAAGAAACTAGACTCCCTGTTCAGATATATCCAATGGACAGCTCACTTTCCATGGCTGTGGGTAGAGTGGGGACTGCCTCTGACATAAACTCTGGAGCTCCCAATTTGATCACTTCCCCATGGCAGGGAGGCACACAGAAGAAGGGGATGCAGACTATCAGGATGAGACCTGAAAGGCTGTGGTCAGCTGGTGGGGGAGGATGTCCCGTTCTGTCAGAGGTCTAGGGGAGGGGAATAGGGATGGAGGATGAGAACAGGAATATAAGAGTGAGGTGCTAACAGCCAGTAGGTAATGTGAATACATTATAATTTTTTAAAAAATAATTAAAAATAGCAAAGCATGGGCTATCAAACCTGAGTCTATAAAGGATCTGAGTCTCCATGGTCTGGAACTCTTCTAATTATAATCCTTTTTCTTTTCATTTACAGGGAAGGTGCAACATACTTGCCATAAGTAACTGCCTTCAGGAACAATGAGAAAGAGTCTGAAGAAGACTTAATAACCTGGAAAGAAATGAAACATGCTTATTAGTCCATTCTACTTGATATAACCTTTGTATTTCCTGTAGCAACTGTCTGTACTCACGTCAATGGTTTGCTCTCTCAAATCACATGCTTAGGACAACAAATTACATTCACTTAGACTCTGGTGTCCAAGAGTGGTAATATTGTTAGCTATTACGTCCTTATTTCTTTATTTCCAGTATTGCTCAAGCTTAAGATTGACCAATGTAAATCTTAATTTATTATTCATTCACTTATTTAAGTATGTATCCACTTGTCCTTGTAACTATCATTCATTTAACCACTATCTATGGAGAATTTGCCTCATACTGGGAAATACCTAGTTACAAAATTGAATGCAGTAGGGTCTCAAAGTTTACATGACACTTCATAGATATAGGATTAAATATCATGTGAATACAAAGAACTATAAGTAAAGACAAAACATTTGTGGTTTGAGGCACATCTGTTCACTGTATGAAAGTTATAAATAAAATACAACAATCCTTTTAATTATCCTGAAAGCTCCCATCTTTATATAGGGAAGAAAGTAAAACTCCATTGGAAGTTGGAAATCATCGTAGTCCAGCTATGATGTTAACTGTGCCAGCACTCTTAGCATGAATTTGGAAAAGTCACTTCCGTTTCTATAAGCCACAGCCACATTGTACAAGGGTAACAGTGTGAAAAAAATCTGTAATATTTATATGTCTTGGAAAACATCAAAACAGTTGATGAGATGACTCACCTCTGAGTGTTAGAGCCACTGCCACAACTATTGCAGCTGAGATCATAAGACAGCTGGGGAAGGCCTGGAGATGAAGCTCAGAGAATCCTGATTAGTGAGCAAATGTTTCTGAGATACTTGCAATCCCATTGGAGCTGGTGAACTCTGTCTTCTGCTTTCATAAGCTGAGCATAGAAAGAGCAGATTCAAAGAAAAGACTGGCTCTTTTCCTTACTAAGGTCACCCTGTCTTGTTGCCATCTCTCTGTTTCCTAACTCACGAGAAATGACTAGGAAAGTGGCAAAGTTTGACCTCAAGAGACTGGGAATGGGGAATGAGACAGAAGATAAAGTATAATGTGGTTGAGTCAACTTTTCATGGAAGGATAAGAGGCTTCATTGGTGGCTAGCCCACCAATGATTTGTGTGTTGTTCTTTTACTTTGACAGCCCAAAGACTGGTCTGAGATGTGGTATAGGTGGCTGTAATTGGTAAGTAAAGCTAGCAGATTACAGTAGATACACGGCTGCCAATGTTTTAATCTAGCACACTTCCAAAGATAGATGAAATCTTCCAGAGTGAGTTCCAAAGGGACTTTAGATTTAAACCAAATAAGCAGATGAACAAACAAAACTACTCTGCTCTATATGCTCTTCAGAACACCATGCTTTTGAGCTATTTCAGTTTAACCTAGTAACTAAGAACATGGGTTTAGGACCCATGATGGTAGCATTTGATTTTCATTCTTCTCAATTACCAGCTGTATGATCTCAAGCATATTTCTTTACTTCTCAACATTTTAGTAACACTGTGTACCCGTTTCAAACAGTAATTCAGGTTGTTAAGGTTATTAAATGAGCTGATGCTTAAAATACTTGTTATATAATAAACACCAGGGAAGTGTAAACTCTGTATAAATTAGGGAAAGCCAATGATACTATTTATACTCGTTCCACTAATAACAATACAAACTTCTTCTTGGAGCTTGTAAGGACAGGAGGCAAGGTCAAGTCTTTGAGATTTAATCTTATAAAATAAAAACCTTCACTTTCTTTATTGGCATCAAAGGGTAGTATAATTTTTATTTTATAGTACACCTATGAACATTTCAAAATTGTCATAGAATCCATTTTGTTTAATACATGGAAAAACTGAGGTTCAGCAACAGAAAGGCTGTCAAAGGTGTCTATGAACAGTTTTCATACAGAAACTCAAAGCAGTTGTGGGGGTGGATGTCCCTTCTGATCTGAACAGGGGAAGATAGGAACTGGTCAAACCAATAGATCGGTTTATGGAAGCCCAGAGCTGCCCCAAGGATAGAGGCTTTATCCTGCTAGATGGATTAAGAAGACATTCTTGAAGAAGTGGTAAAGAAGTGGCGTGTCCAAACCCAGTAAGTATAGTGGCATGTGTTACAGTAAATGATTGGGGTTCAATGTGGTGTGGTGCTGGGAGGGATGCAATGAAAACTTGAGAGACTCCCCGGAAACAGATGGCCAGTATTCCAAGGTCAGTTTAGCAATGATCTCACAGATTTTCCTAGGTGCTTTCAAATCTCCCCAAGCCTGAATGCCATGTTGTTTTTATTGTAGGATTTAGAGGAAGACTGGGAAATTTTCCAGATCTTAAGGTGTATTTGACCATTAACACTCTGAAAATTCTGGACATTGAAGACAAAACATTCACTTCAATTATATGGCTACCTTGGAAAAACTTTAAAATAAGTTGATGATTATGCACATCAAAGATATTTTTCTATGTAGTCCATTTGGTGTTTCACTGCTAAATATACTTCTAGAAGGTGCAAAGACTGAGTTCTTGGAGAATAAGAGGATAAGTAAATGACCAGAGACATTAAATTAAAGTATAATGTATGTTATCTTTAAGGTTAATGTGAGCAAACAAAAGAGGGTGATTCTGGGAAATTAGGTTATCAGTGTGGATAGAGAAGAAAGTTGTATGTTAATAGATTGTGGTGGGAGTTGTAAAGCACCTTTGACAAGATGATGCAGCAGTGAGGAATCTAGGGGTATTAGATGCAGGTCCTTGAAGTGCAGCAGGAGGGAGGTCCACTTCCACTCCTCCTGGAATTGGCACTGCTCCTGGAATGTCCTTCTCCTGCTGAATTACCTCCCATACACTTGTACCAGAAAGCAGATGGATAATCCTTAAAACTCGGAAAGACTTCATTCACACTGCAATCAACAGAAAATCTGAATTCCCTTAGATAAGCTCCAAAAATGCTGGGGTGTTTGACATCACATTGCATCAGAACCTTGCCTTGATCTTGTGATATCTGCCTCTGAACAAAGAGCATGCTTGCTTTTTCCAAATAATGTTTATCTTTCAATGCTCTAAACTTCCCTCTTTTCACTAATAGCCTTAATTCTCTGCTTGGATATAGTTGTAGGCTATAAACATGACCCTTATTATGAAATGTTGCTGTTAACTTCCACTTCATCTGACTGTTACCTTATTGATTCACAAGGGCCTTGTTGATGTAGTAGTGAAAATAAGTCATACTGGGATAGAGTAGACCCCAATCTAATAACTTTTGTGGGAGGTTTTTCCTCCCATTCTTAAGATCCAAGAATAACAACTCATGAGACTCATGATAGTTATTTATAAGAGGCCATATAGTTAGCTTCTTTTATAATTAGCTCATAAATTAAAATAAACCATTATCCTAATTTACATTCTGCTACTTGGCTGGTTACCTGTGCTCAGGTACCATGTGGCCTGTCATCCTCACATCTTGCAGCCGAATTTTCCATGTGTTTCACTACCCCAGAATCCTTTCAGTCTGTTGCATGTTGCATCTCCCACTTCCTGCCTATGCTATAGGCCATCAGATTTATTATTCACAGGTGACATACATCCACATAATACACAAGATATCCCTTCTACAAATAACTGGTACCCTTAGAAACATAAAGGAAGCATGCCTATAGGAATGAAGAACGTAGAAAGATACTTGCCACAGACACCACCAATGGCCAGTAGTTTTCAGAAACAGTGGAACAACAGAAAAGGTAACAAACATCTTTCCTAGATTTTTTATGGTATATGGCCCATGTAACACCTCAGGTACAACTATTTACCCTTTAGAATTGTGACAGAGTAAATTGTTTTTTGGTTTAAGCTACCTACTCTATGGCATTTTACGCTAAAAATTCTAGGAAATTAATAAAGTTGCTTTTTTATGTTCATTTTCCTAGTGAACGGTTATTGTTTTTTACATTGATGGATAATTTTCCACATCCAAATAACATATTTTCATCATTTTCAAATCTCCTCATTCCCTTCTCTTATTTCATCCTCCCTCTCCCTGGAATATACAGCAAGTCCCAGTTTTAGTGTCAATTTGTGTGTTTGACTCAGTGAGTGTAATTAGAGTTCCCTGATCAAGTATAGGTAGAATGTTATTTATTAGCAGCAGAATAGATGAAGAAAATGACACTCCATTTCCTAATAACTATTAATTACCAATAGACCATCAAGAAAGGAAGAGGTCTCATGGGTCTCTCATCCATCCATGATGATATATTGACAGGCCCAATCTTGTACATGTCTTGTGCAGATGAATATAGCTATAGTAGTTTCAGGAGTACAATGCCTATATCATATCTTCAAGACATAATTATTTCTCACTAGCACATCTTATCTGGGGCTGATACTACTAGACTGCCTCTGTGGAACAGAACTTGTTCTTTTTTGAACTAAGTGTGGACCACTGACCTGGCAGGCTATTCAGATACTTCCATTGGAAATCTAGATGTCAAAAGTGTAGTGGCAACTGTGGATAAATGGCTAAAGCTAATGTCTCACTTGGGAATTATTTTGCTTCTTGCTAGGTCTCCAAACAGCTCATTTCTTTATTTGCTGATGTCTTCCAGATTCAGGGATGCATATTCAGTCATCCATGGGCACCTGGTAGTGTGCTCACCAAGAGGTTCTGTAAAGATATCCCTTAACTTTTACATCAAGAGGAAAGAACACTTTCTTTTTGTTATCAGTAACTCTGGGAAACTAAATGACACACAATTTTTTTGTTGTAAATGACCAAATGGAAGGCCCCTCTGCAGATTCTCCTACAGTGTTGTGCATTAGACAATAAAATGATAAAATGTAGTGTATTTGACAAGATCTCTTATCGCAACTCCCACAAGATATCTTTCAGGATTCTAATAAGACCCATGCTAATTTGCTTCAAAGCAAAAAAAGTAGAACTAAGTAAAGAGTAAGGCTTCCTCAGTGGGGATATACAAAATTTAAGGAGTTTCTCATTGTCATGATCAGATCAGTATGAGTGCTTTTCTTGAGAATAAGTAGAATAAGTGCTTCCTTAAGAAAATCCCAGTGTGCTTTCTTTTTAATTAAACTACTCAATATATCAGAAATTAAACACCAAATCTTCAACCATCCAGTATAATGACACATTCCCTGGTAGTATTACTTCACTTTTATGGAGATGACAGATATGTTACAAGGTGTGGTGGGTATAATTACAAAAAAGAAAAAAGAAAAAGCTGTCAACTAGGAAAAAGGGAAAATGGGTCATATTTCTGCACTTCTGCTTAATAGACAAGTAATTTTAGACATATCCATTTGTACATCCATTCTATCATCTCTGAAATGGGGGTGAAAATAATAATGTTTATTATCATGTGGCCGAAACAGTATGAAGAATGACAAATGTTCATAAAAAGCACAATATAAAAGTTAGTTGTTATTGTGGTTATTTGACAGGCTGGTTCTGGGTAAAGCTCCTTTTTCCATCCTTATAAAATAGGGTTTAATATTGTGTGGCTAAGTAATGGTGCTAATAACATATAACAATATTGTCTAACTTCAGATTTCAAATGAGAAGTATGGAGCACTGTGTTTGAGCCAACGAGAATGGTTAATTTGTACTTGGGAAGTTTGAGTTCAGATGTCACCTAGAAATTCCAATTTAAATTCTGATACTTATTTACCTTATGATTTTGCCCACACTAGGCTATTTTTCAAAGACTTACTGTAGCATCTTAAATAAAAGGCAATATTACTCTCTGCATTATAGAGGTTTATGGGAGCTGAGGTGAAATAACAGTGTAAACACTGCATAGATTATGACACACAGGGAGGAATCAATGACAAGTAATTGTTATTATTAACCTTGTCTACCTTTCTGTCAAAGTGAGGGTTAAAGCAGCAGTTGCCTGTGAGCTTAGAAGGTGATTTATAGGAGCCAATGGCTCTCTTCAGTAGGCACTGGGAAGGATATCAATCTGGGAAAGTAAGCTGTAAGTGAAAATTGAAACTGTCAGATGGTGTGGACTCCCTGCTCAGACTCCGGCAGTTTTTTCTTCCCTCTTTTAATTAAAAGTTTTTGTCTTCTGATATAGAAGTGGAATAAATCACTTCTGGCCTTAGCCTTTTGGGGCTCTACCTGGAATTTTAGACTATTTATTCACTCAAATGCCTTCCTTGTAGTGGAAGGCAGAACAGAGACCTGCTACATAAAGGTAAACAGCAGTTAGCCTAGGTCACAATAGCTTTGTGTCTTGAACTCAGCTTAACTCAATTCTGGGACTGGTAAGATGACTCAACAAGTAAAAGTGCCAATCACAAAGACTGACAGACTGAGTTCAATTACTGGGACCCACATTATGGAAGGAGAGAAACAACTACTGAAGTTATCCTCTGACATCAACATCAACATGAATCCAATGACTGTATGCCCTGTGTGCATATGCAGGTACACACACACACACACACACACACACACACACACACACACACACACACATGCACAGAGAGAGAGAGAGAGAGAGAGAGAGAGAGAGAGAGAGAGAGAGAGAGAGAGAGGCTAAATAAATAAATAAATGTAATTTTAAAATGTTTTAAATAGCCTAATTCTAATAATTCCAGAAAGTGGAAACTGCAAGTTTTTCCAAAGGATAGTTAGTCATGAAAATAAAATAGAGACAATAATGCTTCTATTCTTTGATAATTTAATTAGAGGATAATTTAATTTGAGGATATGGGAGGGGATGTCCTCAAACTAAGTAAATAATACCTATATGAAATTGTCAAGTAGCATAAAACAAAGAGAAAATATCTCTATCCTATTATATTCAGAAATGTCTGGATAGCTGTTGGTCTTCCATCCATCCCATTTGCATCCTTGATTTTTTTCTATAAAAATATGTGCTATATAAACCTTAAAACCGGACTTGACAACACAGTGTGTCCCCATGCTGAAGAGCACAGACTCCACAATGACACTGCCTGGATTTGGCCATCAGTTGTTGTATCTACTATATGACTTTGGTTGTTTAACTTGTTGTTTTCAATACTATCTTGTAGTTCAAAAATTCAGAGATCAGATGTGCCACTCATCTTGGGTCCATTTTTTGTCAGCTGCTGTTGGAGGGCTCATTTTCTTGCCTGCCCAGTTCTGGGATGGCCTCTTCATTCACTTGCCTGGGTCCTTCACAATTTTCAGTCTGTTTTCATCTCCACAGGACATCCATGATTGAGCACTACTTCCTATTGTTTGATCTCTTCATAAGATGAAGGACTATTGGGGTTTTATACAGTTCCTCAAAATTTCAAGAGTGAAAGAGTTCTATGAAAGCCTTCTTAACCCAGGTACCACTGCCTCAGAATACTACTCCTTCTGCCTTCTCCTGACTAAACAAGTCATTGCCATGACCTAGATTCAAGAAATGTGGAATTGAAGCCCATATCTCAGTGGGAGAAGCAACAGAGAATTTATAATTATATTACCTTAGCATTCCATTAGAGCCTTAATTCCTACTCCATGGAATTTTTAGAGGACAAATATAATGAACAGAAAGCATTTAGCAGCCTGTCCACTGTGTAATAATCCATTACAAAGCTTTAGCTGCCATTTTAGTCACCTTTTCTCTAGATTAACCTTCTAACTCATGGCCTACTTTCCATTTACCCCCCTCTCTCTGATACACACAAGTCAGAGTTTCCCCCCACTAACTAACAAAGATGATTATGGGATGCAAAATGGGAGAGACAATTTTGAAGTGCTTTTATAATTCTATAATTTTATAAATTTTATAATTTCCATAATTCATATTTGGTCAATGCAAGGAGTGGATAAGTTCAATAATAATATTGGTATTACAGTAACAAGACCTCAGTGACTGATGATTGCTTGTTGGAATTTATATATTTGACAAAGGAATCAGGCAAATCAAGGACGCTGCCTGATTGTTGGCTAAGATGACTCAGCTGATGGTGATTTTCTCTCAAATAAACATGAAATTTAAGTCATGTCAAATACTCTCTTATTTTCTTGTACATTTATACTCCCCTTCTCTGGCAGCATGTAGCCATGACAGGAATTTAGACATTGCCCTTTTAGTGACAGAGAGTCTTGAAGCTTGATCACAGGAGTGACATGAAACAACTTGTTCTTCTGGGGAGATTACATGACTCATAATGAAGCAAAAAGATGACTCCAGCTGTGTCATTTTGGTCTGTTCATTTTAAAGAAGTCACATTTTGGATGAGACAACCTCATCTTCTATTTGGATGAATTACAGCCCTCTAGTAGAAAATTACAACTTCAAGAGATGTTTAAAGAATTTTATTTGGGTTGCTATCCAACTAAATAGTTTTGGTCACCCAACAGTTCCAGAAGAGAAATATCTGTCAACTTGATCATTATTATTTTCAGGCCCCTATCTTTATATTGCCATTAGCCTAATGTGGCATCTCAGATGCAGGCTGTCTGTCACATAGCTTTGTACACACCATCTAGCTTCGTCGTTCATCATCTCTATTTCATGTCATGGATCATAACTTCTTGTATAGCTCTTGGTTTCTGCAAATGGTCTCTGGCCAGGGAGAGATCTTTTATGATATTTGATCTTCCTTGTGATCCCAACCAGTGCCAGAGAAAACAGGTCTAGTTTCTCTGCAAAGTAAAGGCACCACTGAGAAAACTTGTAGAAAACACAACAATGATGAAAGGAAGTTGAGTTTAACATGAGATGGAATTCCTTCCTTCCCCTAGTGGTCTTACTCTACTCTTTCTTGAATCTTTATAATAATATTGTCCTACATTTAATGCATCTGAGTATGTAGATACCATTTGAAGTGCTATAGTATAATATTACTATAATAATAATAACAATAAAACAGCAAAGGAACTGGTTATAATAACAATTACAGTAATAGCTATAGCCAACTTAAAAATGTGCTTGTTATATGTCAGATATTGCAGTAAGCACTCTGTATATGGTCATCTCATTTAATCACCACAAGAATCCTATACAATAAATAGCTTCATGTGCCTACTGCAAATGAAACTCAAAAAAGACAAGTATTTTCCTGTGGCTACCAATCTACTAAATAACGAAGTTGAACTTAGCACCCAGTCATTCTGACTTGGTGTCCTTGCTGTGTAGGGATATTCATATTATACTGACCTGGAAGGTCTCTTGGATATATTGATTTGAGCTAAGCTTTGTCTTATTGCTTCCAGAGCTGCAGACTAGACTAGCTTACATTGCCATATACTAGACAAGGTCCTTGCTTCCTGATGGGCAGGAAATGACAGAAACATATTAAGCAATCAAAATATAAACCGTTCCACTCAAACAGAAAGTTGTGGAAGACATAAGGGCCTGGAGATCTATCACATTGGAATTCAGCAGCAAGGGCAAGAGATCTTGGCTATGGTAATAAGTTGCAGACCAAGTGATGTCTGTAAAGTGATTTAATTAAAGATAGCAAGCTAGAACTAACCTCTCTCCTCACTCCACCCTGCTGTCACTGACACAGGCAAGTGGCCCAGGCTTGAGAGGATGTGTGACAATCAGTGCCATTCACAGAAGCTTCAGGGAAGATTTTTTTAGGGACTTTCTGTCTAAATTCTCTTCTAGCTAAAATCTTAGACTCTACTCATACATTTATTATGGCACAGATGTCAGGCAGGAAGTACAAGGCATGCAGAGGGCTAGATATCAGAGACCGTGGAAGCAGAGCTTCCTAAAAGCACACTCATCCCCTTCTGAGGGCGGCACCTCCTCTTCACTGAAGCTTATGGCTACAGATAGCTCTTTTCATCTAGCAAGAATACTGGCCTTAAAGATACTTTTGCAGCATCTGAATCTTCTCAACCAGTGAGAAATGCTTTATATCCCTTCTAGTTAAGACACTTTAATATTTTTGTTCAAAAAAATCCTTGGGGTTGGAAATCTGAGTGTATGCTAATGCCACTTCTTTTAGGAAGCCTTCTGCATTAGCTTTCCTGGGCTGTTCTAATGAACTACCTACCGCTAACTGGGTGATCTAAAAGTGCACTAATGTATTTTCTCACATTTTTAGAGGCTAGATGTCCCAAATGAAATCTTCACTAAAAGCAAATTTTTCTTTGCCTCTTCCTGGATTTTGGTGGTTTTCTGGCAATCTTTGAAAGAGTTGGTTTGCAGATACAGTACTTTAATTCTAATTTCATCATATGGAATTCTTACCCTTTGTGATTTTGTGGTTTCTCATTTTATAAGGATATGATTCATTTTAGATAAGAGTTGTGTTAGTTACTTTTCTATTTCTTATGACCAAGTACCTGACAACAAATAAGTTTTAAAATATGAGTTTATTCTGGCTTATAGTTTAAGAATAGATATAGTCTATTATGGTGGGGAAGGCTGAGCAGCAGGAATATGAGGCAACTGGTCACCTTGCACCTGTAGTTCAGAAGTAGAGTGAACAGGAAATTGGGCAAAGCTATTAAACCTAAAGCCTGTCCCCAATGATCCATATCTTCTAGTTAAGACACTGCCTCATAAGGCTTCCATACCCTCCCAAAAGAGTACTACCAACTGAGAACCAAGTGTTCAAACACATGAGCCTATGCAGGACATTTCACATTCAAATCACAAGAAAGTCCCGTTTAATGGCCTCATCTTAACTTGATTACATCTGCATAATGTCTGTTTCCAAATTTGGTTACATTCATAGACATCAACATGTCTTTTTTGGGGGCAAGTGATGCAATTTAATGCACAATTTTATTCCTTGCTCCATTCTTTTTATTTCTGGACCCTGTTACTTCACCTTTTAATTAGGTATTTAAGGTGATAGGCTAAGCGTCTACCTCCACACTAGATTCTAAATCAGTGAGGGTAGCTTTGTTTGGACAACAGTAAAATTTCAGTCAGTAGGAGACCATTTAATAAATAATTCTGAACTGAGTCTACACTGTGTCCACATTATCTATCACATTTTCCTCACCACCCTGAGTACACTAAATTTTCTATTTTCCTATTCTGTCAAATACTTTCTCAGGCCAGGAACTTCACACATCCTGTTTCTGTGTCTGGAACAATATTCCTCAAATTCACCTTGTGGTCAACAGCTCTGGATCCTGCATCACAGAGCAAAGGTCTCTGCTCTGCATCTAAATAAGTGCAGACTAAAAGTTTTACCTCTATTCTGTTACTTAAATCTCTTACCACAATCCATAAGTATATGTTTGTTGCTGTGTTCAAATTTTTGTGCCTGTTTCCTCACTACATTGCTCATTTCAGAAACATACTGGACATGTTTGAATTGCTTCAAGTGTTAAGCCCAAATTTGACACCCCAGTAGGAGTCCTAAGTGCCTGAGGAATGTGGTTGTTGTAATATTCTATAAAGGTTTACATGTAGTATCATACTCTGAGGGTATACAATAAAAGTTGTTTTTCTTGTTCTCAATCCTAAGTAGTAAAATAGGCAAGTGGATGGATACATTGGGGAAAATGCTGCTACAAAGAGGTGGTACTGCCACATGATCACCAATAGCATGAGACTTGAACATCAGAGCTCCAATGATGAACAACTTGGAGCCTGAAGATGTTATCATCCTAAAGAACTGTCTAGTGCATGTTCAGTACCAAGTAAATGAATTTTCTATTCCTCTTCCTTTTGTATCTCCTTTTGGACCTTGTTACTCTTCCCTATTACACTATAAATCATTAAAAAGTCTCTGATTTTCTTGGGGGATTGGTTCTAGGATCTGTAGCACTCAAGTCCTGTACATAAAATGAGGTTGTATTTTTATGCAAGCAACACACATCTCATCATATATTTCAAATAATTCACAGATTATTTATAATGCCTTATGTAATATAAATGTTTATAAATAGATAATATTTGTACACTATATTTTTAATGAAGAATGATGAGATAACACTGTGCCCTCTTCTTGGCCTGTATGTGTATGCCTTTTATGAGGAAAGACTAAGAAAAACGCAAAATTTTGAAATGGTTAAAAGCATAAAAACTAAAGTTCACTGGATCCCAGAAAAATTTTAGCTAACCTCAAGGGCATCCTGTAGTTATCTTGTCCTCACTGTGAAATTCACCTTTCATTACCTTTGAGCTATTGCTCAGCAATGAATGCTGAGAAAAAATAGAAGCAGTACTGAAAAATCCTGTCCATAGACGTGAACTTTGTTCATTTGAGGTAAACTGATTCCCTTTTCACTCAGTGATCTCCTACTTATAAGTGGGATTTCTATGTCTTAGCACATTGACTTCACTCATCTTGAACACTTACATATGTTTGCAAGCTTTAAGTTGTCCTTTAAGTTGGTTTGCAACATATTACTCATTTCTGAATAAGCTAAATAAAAAGTTCAAATGAACTTATGTGATAATATGAATGAAACAATTTTACTTCTTAAGGTTTGTTCTTGGCTTAATTTGTGCACATATAAGAAGACATCATTCTGAGAAATTGTCCATAATATCACCAATACCAAAGGGGCCATGGCACAAAGAAAAACCTAAAATGCGCAGCTTCTCATTTGTTTTTCTTCAGGATCCTCTGGGTATAGGCTTCAAACTTAAAGACTTCCTCTGTTACAGTTTGTCTCTTTGCTGACAATTTAAGTCACAAGCTTAACCGCTACCTCATAGCCATGAATATGGCAACATAAAGTCTTGTGGGGTGTATGAAGGAAAATGTTAATCTAAGATCTCAAATGTTTCTTCAAGTGCTACAAAAATGCCATTTTCTAGCATTGATAACCACATCAAGCTCCAATTAATATTACCAATGCAGTGGGAGGAGAGGGTAACTATAAATGAATGAATAAATGAATAAATAGTCCAAGAACTGATTTAATTTGCTTAAAAATGTTTTTCTAGTGAACCCACATTCTAGATTGACTTTTGGTTGCTGTGATAAACTTTATGACCAAAAGCAATTTTGAGAAGAAAGAGTTTATTTGTTTTACACATCCATGTTAAAGGTCATCAGAGTATGAACTCAAACAAGAAACAGGAACACTGGAGGAGGGCTGCACATTAGCTCACTCACTAGCTATGCTCATATAGCTTTCCAACCCATACCCTCCAGCCTAGAGATGGTCCCACCCTTATCAATTGTCTGTAGGACAATTTCTCACAACCATAGACACAAGCTAATTTGATAGAGGAAGTTCTTCAACTGTGATTCCCTCTTCCCAGGTGACTGTAGCTTGTGCCAAGTTGACAATAAAACCTAACCTGGTCACCTGCCGTCAGGCTTTATCATTTTTACTTGACAGAAAACAGGAAAACTAGAGGATAGAGCAATGGTAAGAGCTTTGTTTCAGGTCACTAGAATCCTTGTCACTATTTTCCAGAAAAACACACCCAGGACATTGGTTGTGTGTGTGTGTGTGTGTGTGTGTGTAAGGTAGGAAGTGTCCACTCTCTTCAGTGAAGGGAAGCTGGAAAAAGACTGCTTACAATAGCATCTTTAAGTGTGTGCTTGCTTAGGCTGAGCAGACATTTGGCTTTTTATTGTAGCTGTCGTTTTCTCAGTATGACTGTGGCAGGAAAGTGTCAAGCTGGTTCTCTATTGTAAACATAAATGTAGCCGTGTTGTTGCTGGTGTATGCTTTTTTTTTTTATCACAAGCCTAGACCTTTTGGTAATACACTAAGCATGAGCTGCTGCTTGCTTCCTTCCCTTCATGGAAGTCGTCAATGTAATCACAGAACAGGTGGGCATGGGCGATTAATGGGGGGAAGGAGGAGGGGGCAAAGGGATCTACTCAGGCCTGGGGGGTAGTTAATTTGACCTGAACCTCAGAGTCACTGTTGCCTCTGGCAAGGCTGCCACAGTGGTTATCGGTGGGAACAGCCTTTCTCCAGCCTTTTGGTCTCATTTCCAGTCCGGGCATGCTTGAGAAGCCATTACCATATTTATAGAGCTACCTGGCCCCACAGCACATGCATGAGAGGGTTAGAAAGACCTATCTATTTTTCCAGCTGTGCTGCTATCCTCAGAGGCAAGGCTGGTGGGGGAGAAGGGAGGGCTTCATTCCCAGCATTAGAAGGACGGAGAGGATTTGGCTGCAGAGCTTGCTGAGAGAGAGAGAGTTGGGGGGTGGGGGGAGCAGCTCTCTCAGTCTGGATGAGCTAAGCCACTCTGGCTAACTGTGGATCTCTGGACCCTAAGAATTGCTGCATAGTGGACCACTGGCTAGGAGAGATGTGCAGGAGAGATGGCATCAAGAGCTGTGCTTTTTGTACCCCAAACTGCTTCCCTTATCCCAAGTCCAATATACGAATGGGCAGAGAGGACTTGAAAAGCAGCACCAGCAAGTGGATAGACCATGAGCTCAAGAGTCAAGGAAGTTTTATTAGTTGTACGATCTTGGGCAGACCCTTTCATTTCTCCTTAGTCATCTGCACAAAGGGAAATAAGAATGAATTGTTGGGAGGAAGTAATTACAGACACAGTTGAATGTGTCTCACTAAATGTTCATTTTCTTGCCAGGATCAGGCCATTCTGTCTGACACTTAAGTTCTGACTTACATCAATGCACTACACAATGCTTTGTTAGAGTGGCCAGAATAAATTTTCCTATTCCTTACTATCACAGACTCCATTAGCAAATATGTGCTCTTACTTTCTTGTGTTCACATTCTCTCTCTCTCTCTGTTCTTTCCCTCTCTCCAAAATTCATAAAGATAGTATTATTTTTCTAAGTATTAATTGTGGCATTTCTATCCTATTTATTATGTAATTAAAGTGGATTCAGATATTAAGATTATAGTTCCAAATAAGGACCACATGATTTCTGACTGCGTCTCTTGCCCCTCATGTTTTCATGCCTATCTTGTTCAATGTCGAAGTTCCAATGACAGCAATTAATACCATACTTTATCTCTTGCCTTCAGTTCAGCTAAAAGCCAACCACAATGATAGCAATCATGGGATATATTTTGTCATTTGTCCTGACTGGATAATGAGGAAAGGACAGTATGTATCTTGAAGTAAACTCTTAGCTCTACAAAAGCTTTAAAAGTGAGACACAAATGATTTGTGACAAGTACTATTAAGTCTCATCTTCCACTTTTATGATGACAGTAGATTTGAGCAAAGAATCATTATTGGCCGACTAGAGAATGAATGACATGCTAGGGTTCTTTGGTGAAGAGAATAGATATGCCTGTATACATATAAAGAAAATAATTCTAAGGCCACAGTTACACAAAGCTAAGAAGTCTCACCATGTGAACACAAGGCTAGAGAACCAAGAAAGCTTATGATATAATTCAAAGTCCCAGGGACAAGAAAGCTTTTGATGTAGATTTGAGTTTGAGTCAAAATCCCCATATCAGGGGTATCAAGGATGTGAGATCTAATGTGGCCATTTGGAGTGAATACAATCTGCCATTCTCAGGTTTCTCAATAGTGACTAATGGACAGCTGCACTGGAAAGAATTATTTGTTTTAGTCAGCTCACCAGTTCTATGTCTTTTGTTTTTTTCTGGACATACTCTTATGACAAAGAAATGATGTTATGTAACTATCTGGGCATCCCTTGACCAAGTCAAATTGATGCATACAATTGATCATCATATATACAGAAAGAATGAATATAAAAAAAGCCAACTGAAGGGTGATTAAGGACATTCTTGTTAGGAATGATAGGGAAACCTTGGGAAAAAATACTCCTGGGAAGGGGGCAGGTTTTAATCAAGAAACAAGAGATTAAAAAGGAACAGAGATTCTGATGGTGTGTGGGGGAAGGTGTGATGTGGTAACTGATACATAGCTGGTGAAATGCAGATGATGGAATGGTGTCTTATGAAGTCTTGCTATAAAGTACATGGTATAATCGCTGTTTCTCCACAGTCAGTGAAGTCTCCATTTATCAACAGTCCTTCAGTGTACAGGGTACATTGTGTACATGTGTGTGTGCATGCATGCACATGTGTGTTTGTGAGTGTGTGCACTTTGTGTGTGTGTATGTATAATAGGTTCTGAACCTAGAAGGTCAAGTTACATTCAAGTGCTAGCCCTAGCCCTTGATATATGTAGGGACTTAAAAGAACTCAACATTGACAAGTTTGACTGGAAAATAATCTTTGAACAATCTCATTTCAGGGGGTGGGCAACATAGTTGCTGGTCTCACAGCTCACCAAAAACTGTCTTTGTTATAACACAGTACTTTTCTTTCTAAATATATATCTACTATGGGTATACAGGGAAGCAATTAGAAATGTAACTGTGGACTCAGGAGATCTACGTAGACATTTCTCATTAGCCATGCAGAAAATGAGAGGGGAGTGCCTATGCTTTGAGAGAATACCTAATAATGACAAAACTGACTCCATTAACTACTCTCATGTATTCATGAGTATGCATGTATGGTCCACATGAACACTCACATGGTGAGGGGTAATAGCTTGCCTTTAAAAATACACTTGCTTTTTATTTTTGTCAGTGCAACCAACACACTTGAGTCCCATTTGGGCTGATATTCTTTTGCAACCCTCAATGTCTAACATGAACTTTTCCAAGACCACATTGCACATATGTGCATAGTTGCTATGCTATTTCTTCTAACTATATGCCTACCAAAGGGCAAATATATATTTACTTCTTTGTCATTTTACAAATCCTCAGTCAATAGTTTAAGTAATAGTACAGAGTTTGATTAAAACATATTTGTCTACAATAACCTCCAAACACATAGTTTGTACATGTTTGTTAAGGATTCTAGATATCAGGTGACAGTATTTGTAACAAATGAGAGCAGACCTTTGGCACGGATGTAGTGATTATTCTTGCCTGTGTGGCAGCTGTAAGTGCTAGATGCCATTGTAAATGAGTCTGTAAAGATCACTCCAAAAGGCACTACAACAAAGCCTGAAAAGATGACATTAATGAGACGATTTTTTTTACGTCTCCCTAAATCCCTCCTTAACAAAAAGTGATAGAGTTTTAGGATGATAAAACTCAAAACCTTCCAAACAACATCAAGTATTTAGGCATGAAAAAGGAAACTCACTAAGTTTTTAAGATATTTTCAAAACCTTAAATTATGGACAGAGGAGGATAAAGTGTGCTTGCGTAGGATTTGCACAGCACCAGATTCTTCAAAGGAGGAGGCGGAAGGGTGTAACATATCCTCTGATGAACTGAAAGCAGAAGGTTCTAATCTGCATCAGGCATTCAGGGGGAGGCAGGAAGAAGCACACGAGAGAGGACCTTAGTTGACTGGGGGTTCTCCTGCCCCCGTATGCACGGTGGTACAGAAATCCTGAAGGGAGCCCGAGAGAGATCTAGACGAGCTGCCTCTCAGAGCAAGACCCTCTCTGCGTGAGAAACTGCAGGGAACAGATTCAATTTAAAACAGCAGAAGAGAAGAAAAGATATCTCGAGAAGTCCAAGTTCATGTTATGCACAACAAAAGACAATTTTAGTGCTGTGAAGGTAGAGAGTATGTTGGATCCAGTGCGTTCTCCAAGAGCTCAAAAAACTAGTTTTGCATAAGAGTTGACAAGAAATAATCAAGTCTGAGTCTCATACATATTAATCCCCAAATCATTGAAAGCGGGAATAAGAATGATGCCAATAAAAACACACATTGAAAAACATCTATTAAACATAAACTAGAAGAAATTAAGATAAGGAAGAAAAGGAAAGAAAAAAGAAAGAAAAGAAATATCTGGAATGATGATATGGAACTTTCAATGCAATTAAATCTAAAAATAAAAAGCCTATTTCAAGAAAAAATGTTTTATGTATAAAAAGCACAAGTGCAAGTGAATATGGCAGGCAATGCCTTATGAGAAGTGAGTAAACATTTGTAAAGATATACTGTATAATTAATTATTTTATACATAGGCATGTGTCTGATCATGTCATGTGACTAAGTGCTTTTATGGAGGTCAGGAGAAGTGGAGGACCCATCTGGAATGTGAGTTACCTTTGTTTGTGAGCCCTAACATGGGTGCTTTTCATTGAACTTGGTTCGTTGGAAATAACACAAAAAGCTCTTCCCTACTGAGATAACTTCCCAGCTCTTGCAATAAATTTTTAAAACTCAAAATAAACAAAAATATATAAAATAAAATTGAAAAAGTGTGATAGAGTTAAAAATAGGAGAAGTAGCAACATATTGTTACTGTTAATTTTATTTATATTATATTTGTTGTATTGTATTATGAATTCACACACAAAGCTAACAAAAGTAGAAGTACAACATTTACAAGAGAATGGTTTGAAAACCAATGCTAAAAACAACAACAACAAAACACCTGTAAGCATATATTAAAAGGAAAACCTATGCATCTAATAAATAACAAACACTGAAATATTTAAAAATTACATTTTGTTCTCTGAATCCAAATGCTCAAGTCGCTCTCAATAGGAATATAATCTCATTCTTATCAGACATTGACAGCTATGTTTTATGTCAAAAGACAATAGAGTGACATATTTAAGATATTCAGGAAAAAAATATGAGCCATATGTTATGAACCCAGACAAACTTACTTTCAAGTATTAAAACTGTAGACAAACTGCTACCAACAAGCAGGAACCCAGAAAATACTGTTCCCAGGAGGCTTTCCTGAGCAAACCACCACAGGATGAAGAGAGACATTGACAGAATGCCTGCTGGTAAGCATTAAATATATATCTGTCTGTACAACTAAGTAGAAATGATGGCTAGAAAGGGAAATACGAATTTGAAAGCCACATGCTGTGAAATTGGAGGGGCAGTGTGTCTATTTTTTTCTTTAAATTCTTTTTGTTGAAAATAGATTCTTCTCTTGTACAGTACATCCAGATAATAGGTTCCCTTCCCTCCACTCCTCCCAGATTACCCCCGTTTTCCCTCTTCCCCAGATCCTTTCTCTATTCTTCTTCAGGAAAAAGCAGGCATCCAAGACACAACAACTAAACAGGATAAAACAAGATACAGTTAGACAAAGCAAAAAAGCCCTGCTATATAGGCTGGATAAGGCAGCACAATAGTAGGAAAAGAGTACCAACTTCAATCAAAAGAGGTAGAGGCAAGCCCACTCCCGCTATTAGTAGTTCCACCAAACACCAAGCTATCAGCCATAGCTTATATGCAGAAGAGCTGGTACAGACACACATGCAGACAGACACTGTGCTTGTAATTTAGTCTCTGTGAGGCCACGTGAGCCTTGCTTAGCTGATTTACTGGGCCACGTTCTCCTGGGGGTCCTCCATTCACTCTGAATCCTAAAATCTTTCCTCTGCCTCTTCTGTGGGATTCCCTGAACTCCTAAGGAGGGCTCAATAAAGACTTCCAATTTAGACTTTCTCTGCATAATGTCCCACTGTGGGTCTCTGTACCTGTTCCTACCTGCTGGCAGAGGAAGCCTCTTTATCTGATGGCAACTAGACAAAGCACCAATTTATAAGTATAGAAGAATATCAATTGGAATCATTTTATTGATTCTGGTTCATCTTTGTCTATGTAATGAAGATGTGTGTGTGTGTGTGTGTGTGTGTGTGTGTGTGTGTGTGTGTGTGTGTGTTGGCTAGTTGTGTTTGGTTTTACTTTAGCTATCCAGTCTTTGGTTCTTGCCGATCTAGGCTGTGTAGGACAACATACAACAAAACAAGGCAAAATTCTCATACTGTTGCTGGACAAGACAACACAAGAGGAGGAACAGTGTACCAAATGTCAGTGATACACCCAGTCCCACAGTTAGAAGGCCTACAAAACCACCAAACTAACAGCCATAACTTATATGTAGAGGACCTGGTGGAGACGCTTATAGGCCTCACGCTTGTGGTTTTAACCTTTGTGAACCCATGAAAGTTCTGCTTAGTTGGTTTGGTAGGCCATGTGTTTCTGCTCTGATATTTTTTTTATTTTAATTTATTATAAATTATTCAGATTATATCCTGATTGTTATTTCCTTGCTTGTATCTTCCCATTCTCACCCTCTTTCGCTGTTCCACCCTATTCCCCTCCCCTAGACCTCTCACAGGACGGGACCTCTTCCTCAACCTTATAACCACAGGTTATCAGTTCCCATCCCAATAGCCTGTTTTTCCTTCCTCTGAGTGCCACTGGGCCTCCCCACTAAGGAGAAGTGATCAAATCGGGTGCACCAGAGGTCATGTCAGAGGCAGCCCCTGCTCAGTAAGGTTAAGCTTATGATTGTCTGATCTTTATTTAATGGAACCAATAGGATGCTTCAAGTCATATTCTGAAATGGAGGGGAGTTTTATAAGAATCATAATGGTGGTTCTAGAATCTACCAAAGATTTCACCAATTAGTCACCAAGAAATAAAATATTGATCAATGTACTAGGGATGTCCAGGCAAAGATATTAATCGCAATGTGCTAAAATGTTATAAATCTACTAAGTGGAGTTTACTTTAAAAGTGGAAAGATGTTTAAATATTAAGCAATCCATTAATATGATTCATCATAACAGAAACCATTTCCTAAACTCATCTAACGCAGAACACCCTCACTGTGTGTTACAGCTATCCAAAACTCTTCCCTTAAGGTCTATACTTACATTTATTTTTACCATCTACAATCATCTTTGTGACAATTCTAGGTAGTAAGGTATGTATCATTTCATATTACTTACAAGAATACCAAGGCTCTGAAATTTAAAATATATTGGTCTAGAAGAAAAAATGAAATTTGAATTCAGGATTATTCAGCTTCTAGTACTATTCATTTCTATCTATATTATTATTCCAATCTCTTCAATTTATTCTTTATTTCATGTTCTACTTTTCTTTCTACCCTCCCTCTCTTTTTATCTTTAATCTATGGTCCCCACCTTTCATCACCCTCTCTTCTCTTTCTTATTTTTTCTTACGTTAATTTTTCTCTGTCCATCTTTGCCTACTTTCTTCCCTTTCTTTCTTAGTCTGTTTGAACTTTTGCTTTTGATTCAAAACTAAGTTGAAACATTCCTGGTGATGGGAACCCTCATACCACACAGGCACACCTGTCAACTGTCCTTAATCCTGCTCAATTCAGAGATGCTTCTGCCTGTGCATAGTTTGCTGATTGCTTCGAAATCATGGCCTGATAGATTAGGCTGACTGGAGAAATTCAGTATTTAGAACTGATTCTTAGCATCCACATAGCAGTGTGATCATCATACTATATGTTTTGATTTTATTTCTTTAACATCATATCTTTTTGAAGATACAATGACTTTGCAGTCTAGAGGTATTATAATCCTTGAAAAAGTCTGGAATCTTCCTTCAATACCTGCTAATTAAGGCATGTATCAAAGATGTACATATGTTTGTCTTTGTAACTCTTAGACACACCTTGAATTTTGCTTCTACCTTACAGAATTTTAGATCCAAAAATAAAATTTTACCACTTCATTGGTAGAAAGCATCATAAATTTTATCAGCTTTTGATATATGAGCCCACATTTAAAAGACGTATTACTGCAGTCAAGGTTTAAGTGAGTAGCTGGAGAGGTTGCTCAGTGGTTAACATTACTGGCTACTCACCCAGAAGAACCAGACTTGATTCCCAGTACTCACATGATAATTCACAAATACCTATAACTCTTGTCTTCAATTGATTGGATACCCTCTTCTAGCCTTGTGGGTACTGCACACACACATGGTACATAGACATAGCAGTAAGCAAAACATCCACAGCCATAAAACTGAGAAATCAACCCCTATCATTTCTAAGGCTCTTCTTTTCTTCATCTTTTCCACTTATTTCCTTTGGGTGTTCTGAGATTTCTATTTGCATTTCTTTCTATGATGAAGTATAGTGTGAGCCTTCTTATCCTGCTTTTAAACCTACCATATCACTTTTGTTAAATGTTAAGCTTATTTCTCTATAAAACACCACTTTCTGTTTATTGTCTTCTGCTGAGATTAAAATTCTCTGCATTTGTTATTACTAAAATATATAATGCACTGGGAAGACCATAACAAATAGGACAATAGCTAGGCATAGGACAGAAATATAACAATAGTTGAGTGGTCATTTGTATATTTGATATTTTAAAGGCATGGCCAGTATAGTTACATGGTAATATTCACTATTGATTGGGATAAATGGATTAAACTCCTGTACTGAGGATGCCCTTGAAAAGCAAGATCACAAGGGATAGGATAACACTTTAAATATAATATGAATATATTAATAAAATATGTTTAAAAAAGAAAAACAAGCTCAATGTGATAGCTTTCATAGATGTGGGATAGACTAGGGAAAATACTGGCAGATGTGTTGTTGAGTTGACTAGTGAAGCTGCATTGACACTTTACCTTAATAAGTATTCTTTTCAGGTCATGAAATGAACTTCAAATCCACTGTCTCAAGTGAGAAGCAGCGTGATCAATTTCTATAGTACTGTACAATGTCTTTTAGTCAGGTATTCTTCATGTCTAAGCTCCTAGCAGGTTCTCACAGGTTCTCAAGTGACAAAGGTTAACAGACAGGAAGGAAATAGTAGAGGTAACAGAGTGTAGTGAAATGGCATCCTATTTCATGTAAACTCAGCTGGTGGAATTCTGATCAGATCTCATGGCTGACCCTGGACTAATATAGTCATGACGATTTTATGATCAGGTATATTTGAACAGGCATTCAACCCAGTAACATGTCACATCCTTCCTGCTCTGTTGTTCAATGTTTAGTGCCTAAAATCAGCTCTGTCTGAACAGCTAAGTTCACCAGTCTCTAAGGCTTTGACACTTTTAAAATTAGAGGGACACCAAAATGTTGTCACTGGGATTTCTGGCTTTTTATGTTAGCTTGATTTAGGTGTTCGGTGACCTAAAGTTGCCTGTCATTTTCTTTTGCGAAGATGTAGTGATAATCATTCATGTTGTAAATGTCTGACTAAAGGCATCCATTATACTTCCATATGTATTATAGATTAATATCATGCTCCTTATATTTTTATTTATGTTATGTTATAAGGTTTAAGACATGTTCATTCTTTTAGTATGTATTTATGTATCATTCACAGAGTGCTAGACACTGGGAAAGGCACTGGTTAATTTAAAACCCAAGTTGGGTAAGTTTCTATGAACTTTATAATCTTGAAGTAAATAAACCATAGGGTATCTTGCTGGGAGTTTCCTTTAGCTTGAAATATGAGGAAATATAAGTTCAACTTAGACTTGATTGAGTTATGAGCAGGAAGAAGATGAAAAAGGGATGGGAGAATATCTGCACAATGAGACCTCTATGAGGCTACCAAAACAAACACTGAAGGTCATATTGGTGAAGTAACAAACAGAGTTTAAGGGGAAAAAAAGATAATTTTTTAAATAAGAGTCATCCAGGCAAGTAACCCCCCTTAAGATTAAATAGGATATAATTGCATTTGCACTACATTAAATGATACCTCCTGGCTAACTCACTTGGAGCTGATTATGGTATCAGCAGTAGGACACCTGGGGACAACACACCTTCTAGGTCTGAATCTAGTGAGTGTGTCCACCAAAGTATTTATAGTGAAATTCCCTTTTCTTGCCTTAGTTCTTACTGTCTCAGTCAGAATCATAAGTTATTAGCAACATTCAATTTAATCTTCAGAAGCCAAAATATTCTTGTACTGACCTTCAGGGGGCCACAATTTACTACAAAGTGCCCTGCTTCACATTCTTATACATCAGCATATTTATTATTTCAGTATAATGGCCATTAATCCACAGAAAGGTATTCCCTAATGATGAGTGAGTTTCTAGGTGACAGAAACTGATAATGAGATTGTGCCCAATGAAAGAAAATCTCATGATTCCAATGGCAACATTCAGGAGCTGGGTGAAATTTCTTTACACAGAATTCCAGCATTATGGGAAAATAAACAGTGCTCCTTCCTGGGGTCTCTGAAACACAATGCAATGAGATCTGTGTTTGTGGGTATTGGAAGTTCGCTTTGGCTCTGGTCATTCTTAGGACCACAGGAATGCTCAGGGCTGCCCTGTGGTGTTGCAGTGGCTGTGGTGCAGGTATAGTAAGTTGTAGGTTGGAGTAGTTATAGGAGAGAATAAACTCTCAACTGTTAAATACATTGTGCAGAGAAAATATATGCTGGAGAGAATGGAAGACCAGCACTCCTTTCACTAAACTTCTAACCTGATTGCTGCTTTGTCAATGGAATAATTGGTCAAAAGATGAAGGTATGGAAATATCCCCATCTCTCTTGTTGTCACTTGAAATAAGTACATTCTGATGTTCACATAGTGTTCTCTGAGTTCTTGGTAGTACATTTTGTACTTGCTTGAAGTTTGAGAAACTTCAGCAGATTTCGGCTTCTCATTTATGAATTAAAATGAGTGCGTTTCATGTCACATCACTATGAAATCTTTAAAGGTTCTGATACATGATAAAGTATGGTATTATAGGTGGAAATGATGGTATTTGTCCTTTCCAGAATTATATGAGAACAGAGATCTTGAATGCCTTCAATTTCGAAAAAGAAAGCTCTGAATTTGCTCGCTCAAATAAGGCACTGGCTTTATCAAATATGTGGTGAAATGATTAAGTAAATAATCATAATTGGCTGAAATGGGGCATGTCAAGAAACCCAGGCTTCAGCCAAAGCTTTCTCCATAGATAACACTTTGATTCCATGGAACGGTAAGGTCTGGGGGAGACAGGGAAGAATGAAAGGAAGAGAGACAAGAAATGATGCTATATGGGGAATGAGGATGCCTTTTGTTATAGAAGTGTAGAGGAAGTTTTGAGAGACTTCCTAAAGAGAGGTTGGGAACAGGATGTGAGAAATTGAATGTCTTATTAGAAGTTTGATTTTGGTCATGGATAAAATGTGTTTTCACTGAAGATATGGTAACAAAGTGGTAGCATGATCAAAGCAGAAAAAATATTTTCTTCAATTAAAAAAAAATATTTATTCACTTTACATGCTGACAGCAGCCTCTGTTTTCTCCTCCCATATCCTTTCCCCTCATTCTCACTTCTCCTATTCCTCAAAGAAGGAGGAGGTCCCCCATGGGTACCAAACTACCCTGGCACATTAAGCCACTGTCGGACTAGGTGCATTCTCTCCCACTGAAGCCACACAAGGCAGCTCAGTTGGAGAAACAGGATCTAAAGGGATCTGTCAGAGTCAGAGAGGGTCCCTGCTCCAGCTGTTGTTGATCCACATGAAGACCGAACTGTACATCTGCTAATTATGTGCAAGAGGACTAGGACAAGTCCATGCATGTTCTTTGGTAGCTGTTCAGAATCTGGGAGCACACATGGGCCCAGGTTAGTTGACTGTAGTTCTTCTTGTGTAGACCTTGACCCCTTTGAACCCCTCAATCATTCCCCCAACTCTTCCATATGACTCTCAGAGCTCTGTCTAATATTCTGCTCTGAGTACCTGCATCTCTTTCCATCAGTTGCTAGGTGACAATTCTTAGAGGAGTTGTGCTAGTCTCCTGTCTATAAGTATATCAGAGTAACATTAATAATGTCAGATACTGGTTCTCTTTCATGGGAGAGGTCTCAAGTAGGGCTATCTTTGGTTGGCCATTCTCTTAATCGTTGCTCCATCTTTGCTCCTGCATATTTTGTAGGCAGAACAAATTTTACATTAGAGGATTTGTGGATGGGTTGGTGTCCTCGTCCCTCCACTGAAGTCCTGACTGGCTGCACAAGGTAGCCACTTCCGGTCCATATTCCCCACTGCTCAGAGTCGCAGCTACGTGGCCCTCTTAGATTTGCTGGGGTCTCACCTATCCCGAGCCTCTCATCATTCTCAAAGATGCTCCCCATCTCAGATTTCTCTTCTTTCATCAGGCCTCTCTCCACTGCTCTCACTACTCCTAATTCCCACCCTGTTACTCTTCCTATCCATCCTCCTAACCAGTTTCTTCCTTCCCTCCACCTCCAATAAATATTTTATTTCCATTTCTGAGTGGTGTTCAAGCATCCTCCCTTGGGCCTTCCTTGTAACTTAGCTTCTTGGCTCCGTGGATTTTTAGCATGTTTATCCTGTACTTTATGACTAATAGCCACTTATAAGTGAGTGCATAACATGTATTTTTGGGAGGGTTGGGGGACCTAACTCAGAATGACTTTTTTCTGGTTCAATCAAATTTTCTTCAAATTTCAAGGTGTCATTTATTTTAAATAGCAGAGTAGTATTCTATTATATAAATGCACCACATTTTCTTTATCCATTCTTTGGTTGAGGGACATCTGCTTTGTTTGTGGTTTCTGACTATTACAAATAAAGCTGCAATGAATATAGTTGTGCAAGTGTCATTGTGGTATGGTGGAACATCTTTTGGGTATATGCCCAGAAGCTGTATAGCTGGGTCTTGAGAGAGAACTATCTCCAATTTTCTGAGAAACCTTCAGACTGATTTCCACAGTGGTTGTACAAGTTTGCACTCTCACCAACAATGGAGAAGTGTTCCCACTTCTCCACAACCTCACTAGCACATCCAGGTGCTAGTATAGGTGTAATATGGAATTTCAGGGACATTTTAAGGAACATTCCTGACTTTATTTTTATCATACCCACCCTCATGGGTGTAATATAGAATTTCAGGGACATTTTAACGAACATTTCCCTAAAGAATAAAGATATTTAACATTTCTTTTAAGTGTTTCTTGGACATTTGAGATTCCTGTTTGAAAGAATGTAAACAGATCCAAATTTATCACCCGCACAAAACTCAAGTCCAAATCGCTCAAAGGCCTCAGTATAAAACCAGATACACTAAATAGAAGAAAGTGGGGAATAGCCTTGAATGCATGGTCACAGCAGACAACTTCCTGAAAAAAACACCTCTGCCACTAAGATCAACAGTCAATAAATTGGACCTCATAAAACTGAAAAGCTCCTGTAAGGTAAAGGACACTGTCAATAGGACAAAACAGAATGGAAAATAATCTTTACCAACCCTACAACAGATTGAGAGCTAATATCTAAAATATATAAAGAACTCAAGAAATCAGACACCAAAAAACTAAATAAAAATAACCCAATTAAAAATAAGGTACAGAGCTAAGCAGAGAATTCTCAACAGAGAAAGCACATTTGCAATGTGGAGCAATAGATTTCCTGTGATAAATCCTAGGCCTTATGGATCAGTGAGAAAATTCCAGCCAAAGTCAAAGGTGATGAGATCCTGAGTCAACTATTCATGAGGCAGTGACCATAGACAGCAAGTGGTGACAGTGCATAGACAATGAAGTGAATTTTCTGGAAAGCTAAATTCTATTCTAAGCTAGGCAATCTACATGTTCCATATTTGTTTGAGGGAGGAAGTAGAGGATATTGGTTTAAAACTCAGAGTTGGCATGAAACCCCTATTTGCTTCTTGGTATTAAATATATGAAACTAAAACAGTGTTTCTTTTGAATCTGAGTTTTTTTCCACCGACAAACTGGGAATGACAGCAATAAGAATAGTAGAATTGCCCCTATAAGGCTTGCAAAATAACTTACAGAGCTCATCAGCACATTCAAATTGATCAATAAATGTCACAGATATTTATTAATCATTAACATTAATTAATTAATCATTGCCATGAAAATCTGAAAATATTGAGTTTATCTTATGAGATGATGGAACTAAGAATTTGGATGTTAGGACACTTGTGTGCTACTTTGTTTCTGCTTGATTTTGGTTGCTGTTGTTGCTGATTTTGTGTGTGTGTGTGGGGGGGTGGGTGGGTGTGAAGTTTGGATTCTTGGAAGCCTTTGTCCTCAAGTTGCAATCAGTGTGTATCTGGACACTTGTTGTTCCCTGGAGCAGCAGGGCTTAAGATTTTTCCAGGAAAAGATTCTGATTGACCTCTTCTGGCCAGATGGTCAGTTTTTGGATAATCAGTTTGTGCCAGAGACTAGACAGTAAGGTCAAGTGCTCTTTCTTACCTCATATGTAGAGTCCAAGAAAAATTAAAAGTCTAGAGACATTTGCAGGGCTAAATGTGTACTTTATTGTACAGAGTATTTTTATTTGCCATGGGAGCGTATATCTCCATTTTCTGAACTTTTCTTGATGGACACAGAGAAAACATAAAGGTGACCTCCTGCTCTGCCTTACTGCTTGCATTATCCAGTGTTTTCTTAGAGGGTCACTTGGCTAGGTGCCACCGTATATACTTGGATGGTCCCCGTCTATGCATGATGCCCCTGCCTGTGCCACCCATTCTGCTACCACTCCTGATTCTGGGCAGAGCTGTGAATGAACACATTTCAAATGCTATCAATATTTTATGAATTTCCATCCACTTACTTTAAGGGGGAACTGTAAAAGCATTTAACCATATTACACCCCATCTCTCAAGCACTGCATTACTCCAACAGAGCTGTTTTATTAGAGTCAACCCCAAGAATAGTTGGGAAGGCTTAGTTTCTTTTATCTGTCTGTTTGCATATGAGTAAATCTTTTTGTGTGTCTAACAACTTATCTGCAATGTATGTACATTCATCAAATAAAATCATTTCATAGTCTTGGTAAGGAATGTACACATACATGGATGTGTATAAATACATTCATTTGTACACTAATAGTAGACTAAGAATTGATTTATCTTTTATCCTTGCTTGAGTGGAGTCAAGCTTTAAAAAGACTTTTGATTTTATAAACTGCCCTTGGGTTCAGACCTGCATCAATTTACTCCCCTATCCCCTGCAGGACACATTCTCAGGGAAGCATAACACCTGAAGTTCGAATATCTGAGCTTGATGGTTAAGTGACCAAGCACTGAATCAGGCAGATTTTCCCACTTAATTTTTGACATTGATCACTTTGACAGAGTCACCTCTGCAGACAGGATTTCATACCTTCGCAGCACGAAGAGGATCTAAGAGGAAACATGGAGATCCCTCTTGAAGTGCCTGCACAGCAAAGAGATGCTAACCACAGCAGTGGCCTAAAAGTGAAGCACCCAGAAGCATTCCTTTTCCACACTTCTGGATCTCTGGATGTTTTGAACTGTAAGATGCATCGCTTCTTATTCTAAGCCAATGGTAGATCAAGTCCTGAAAGACTCCGCCTCAATCACTTTCTGTGAGAGTTCCTTAGTGTCCCCCAGGCTGTGTGAGGGACCTTTCTCTAAGCTCCTCCATCACCATTCTCTCCCCAACTGCACAGTATTTGTCTCACACCTATAATTGCCTTTGAAGCACTTGGTGGGAAGAGCTGAAATTTTATTCCTATCACAGCTAAGTCCCTTGGTATCTGAGCCCTACCCACCGCATCTCTCAAGGCTTAACACCCTTTCTTTTCTGTTCCTTAAGTTTAGTTGTTTCGTTCATCACTCACTTTGTGAGACACAGAATTCTTACTCCTGTGTTCATAATAACTTAGCTTCTCCTTACATCATCCTATAAAATATAGACTAGGGTAATCCCTATTGTACAAATAAAGGTAATGGAGCTCCAAAAATAGAAAACAGCAACAACAACAACAACAACAACAACAACAACAACAACAACAACACAAAGGCCTCATCCATTATCAAGGGGACCTCAGCTTCAGATGGGAGTCTTCATTCTGGAGCCTGCACACATTCCTGCCATGCTCCACTACTTGTTTATTTCCTCCTTTATATCATTGTTCAAAGAAAAATGATCCGTGTTTAAATGTTCTCACCTATGGTATGTTTAGTGTTTAATGTTTAACATGCTACCAAGTCCTTCTCCCTGGAATGAGTCTCTGCTTTGACAACACAGCTTTCACTTGCTTCTTTCAAAGGGCGTACTTTTCACAATGCCCCATCTATGCTCATTCTAACTTGGCCCTTATCCCAGTGGATTGAGGTTTGCTTACTTGCCTTTCTGCCCATTAGACTTGTGTGGGGGGACTGTATCAATTCTGAGGAAACACATACATCTTATTTCTGTGAGTGTTGTATGGAGATGTTCATGCCATTGTGGGAAATCTGTGTCTATTTGCAGATTAATTAAGTATTTATGGAATCTGTAAAGGTCTTCTCCAGATTATCATCTTATTTTTCTATGACCTGTCCATAAATTGTGAATGAAAGGATAGCATGGTCATCAGCATAAAAGACTAAACAAAATGTCAACTCACTAACTTGTACATGGTTACAAAGGTGATTTGTTGTCATGTGACTTCTCAGGAACTGATTGTGAGTTCTAGGGCTGCAAAGTCAAAGCAGTGCATCTAAAATGTCTTGAAATAATACTTTATGGCTTTATGTCTCATATCTCCTGGAACAGAATAAAATAGGAAAATAAAGCCTGGATTTCAAGTGAGAGTCATCTGGATCCAGATGGCGCTTTGTCATTCATGAGGTCTTTGGGAAGAGGCACTTATGTTCAAGTTCATGGTCACAATGTTAGTTATTTTCAGTTCTTTGGTT
The DNA here is from genome assembly GCF_964271855.1 of Acomys minous. Classification (NCBI taxonomy): domain Eukaryota; kingdom Metazoa; phylum Chordata; class Mammalia; order Rodentia; family Muridae; genus Acomys; species Acomys minous. The sequence continues at coordinate 161,156,362 of NC_140483.1, read as the reverse complement.
ATAAAGGGTACCACTACAGAGAAGATTGTGAGTCTGTTCCTGGGCTCAGTAGTCTGGTTAGTCTACACACCCAGTAGAGTAGAAATCCATAGTGGAAGGAGACTTTGGATTCAGACAAACTTCATAGTATATTCTGGCATCCCAAGGAATGCTTGATTTTGCCTCCCAGATAGCAACCTTCAAGCTTTCTGGGCAGTTGGAAGAAAGTTTCTTCTCCTGAATACATCTGATTATGTGTCTGAGAAAATTTCCAAAAGAATCTATCTGAACAATGTTCTCTGATTATGTCAAGTGTTATAGGAAGAAACACTGAACTAAGTTGTCCATGGCAAGGTCGGGAGACATGTGGACTTGAAACACTGAAACACTTGAAACACTGAAATATGTGTAACAAAGGGAGGAATGTTCTACTTGGTGAATAGAGTCAGAAACAGAAGTTACTGGAGGAACATTCTGACCAGTGGGTTCAGTTCAAGGAAAAGTACAGGCTTCACAGAGTAGTATACATTGGTAAATTCTTGATCTTTTGAGTTTTGGGGTAAGGAAAAACTTGGCTGGGGCTGCTTTTCATCATCATATTGGCAACTGATAGTCACCTCAGTAGAGCTAGTGGTGCCACCTTTAAGTTACCATCCCATCCTCAGATCTCTAAGCTCTTCCATCTTTGGTATAAGAGTGAAAATCATTCATGACAAAGAAATGAAATTAACTGCCAAACCCCATGAGATGCCTGCGTTTCTCTTCTCCCTATTTCTGGTAAAACCTTTCTCCACGCAGACAGAAAACATTTCAGCCTTATGACAGCCCCCTGTCACTCTGACAGCTAGTGTCTCCATGCTGACATGATAACCAAGGATATGAGACAGACAGTGTTTGTCTGGTGCAGAAGGCTTTGTAGCAGAATCACAGGCTATGATGAAGGAGACAGGTTGTGGCTGGGAAACCAGGAAGCTGTGACCCTGGGGAGAGCTTCCCACTTTTGTCCATCTCCTATCCAAAAATTTGACAAAGAAGCAAAACACTTCCTTGTCTAAGAGAAATGCATTTTACTCCTTAAAGAGTCTACATCTTTGAAAAATAAAATAAATACATGGATCTGACAGTTTTCAGTAAAATACCTCAGTCATTTCAGTTCAGCATACATTTACTAAGATGATCCAACTTGCAATCCTACAAGAATGCTGCATGCCAAGACCCTAAAAATGATAATAAAGAAGAAGAGGAGGAGGAAATCTAGGAGGAAAATGGGCAGAAGAAAAAAAGCAGAGGAGGAGGAGAACCTTCATCATATGCTAGGTTCTCATCTCAGTAATGAAATGGGTAAGGCTTTAACATGCCCCTGTTAATAGGTCACCAATTTGAGTACCATGTCTCAGCGAGAGGAAATAAGATGCCAAGCTCACACAAGAATGGTGCTGGATTCTTATTTAAGATTCTTTTGGGCTCATGTTTCTACTGTTACCTTCTATGCCAAGATATTTAGCATTTATAATATAACACACACACATGAGAGAGAGAGAGAGAGAGAGAGAGAGAGAGAGAGAGAGAGAGAGAGAGAGAGAGAGAGAGACTAGATGGATAGATAGATGATAGATAGACAGACAGACAGGCAGACAGACAGACAGACAGGTAGATAGACAGATAGATGATAGGCAGATTTGTCATATCCACTTAGATACCAGACTCTAGTATATGGCAGTACAGGGGATAGAACACAGTGTCTCACTAATGCTTGGAAAATGCACTAAGACACATCCCTAACACTAAGAAACTGTTTTACTCTTTATTTTTTGGACACTTGTTTAGTTTTAAATTTTTACATTTAATTATTATTATGGTATCATTTTTCTTTTTTTTATTGAAAATAAATTCCTTTCTCATACATGATTACAGTTTTTTCTCCCTCTACTACTCTCAGTTCCTCCTGACTTTCTCTCCCCTTTTCCTATTTTTTTTTAGAAAAGAACAGGCTTCTTAGAGACAACAACCATACATGACAAAATAAAATATAACAAGATAAAACAAAAACCATCAATTCAAGGCTGGAAAAGGCAACCAAACAAAAGGAAAAGAGCTCAGAGATCAGGTACAAGAATCAGAGACCCCCTGTTCACACACTCAGGAGTCCCATAAAAATATTAAGCTTAAAACTATAATATATATAGAGGACCTGGTGTTGACCCATGTAAGCCCTGATTTTGGTGCTTCAGTCTCTGTAAGTTCACATGAGTCTTGCTTAGTTGATTCAGATGGCCATGTTCTCCTGGTGCGCTCCATTTCCTCTGGCTCTTACACTGTTTCTGCATCTTTTCCCATAGGGTTTACCAAACTCTTAGAGGAGGGATTTGGAGTGCTTCCATTTAGAGCTGTGTGTTCAAAAGACTGTGCCTTTCTATCTGTGTTATGTGGGTCTGTGCATCTCTTCTCACTTGCTGTAGGAGGAAGCTTCTCTGATGGTGACTCAAGAAGATACTGGATTGTAAGTATAGAAGAATATCATTAGGAGTCATTTTATTGATACTTTGTTTTATTTTTGATCATTTTTTGGTTGGTTCTATCCAGGTTTCTGGGCTATCAAGTCTCTGGCTCTTGGCCACCCACACAGTGTTTGGTATGGATTCCATCCTATGTAGTGTGCCTTAAGTCAAATCAGACATTGGTTGGCTGCTACCAGAAGTTCTGGTACACCATAGCAAGGCAAGACAGGCAAGACATCATAGCAAGCAAGACAGACTGCGGAGCAAAGGTTTTGAGGCTGGATTGGTGGTTATGTTTCTTTTGGTAGTTCACAGAGGCACTTCCCACATAAAAGATACCAGTATATAGTAATCCTTTTATACATATATTTGTTATTACTATTATTATTATTGTTGTTATTAATTTTTATTATTGTACTTTGATCTCATTCACTGCTCCCAGTCTCCCACTTTCCTGAGCCTCCTGCATTCCTTTGTTGCTGACTCCCTTACCTTATATTAGCTCTCCCTGCTTTCATGCCACAGGTATTCAGTTATCCTCTTATCACCCACTCTTTACTTCTTTAAGCCTCTTCTTCCCCTCCCATAGCTTGCTTTGAACTTAGATAACCTAAATATTTATGTGTACATAAATACGCATATACACATAAATCTACATACCATATATGTATACAATAAACGGTATTTGTCTGAGTCTTGCTTATTTTGTTTAACAATATGCTCTTCAGTTCTACATTTTACCTGAATTTTTTTTTTTAGTGTTTTCATTCTTTGGTAGTTTCATAAATGATTACAATGAATTTATATCATATTTTTAGCTGCTCATGGACTGCCCTCAACAATCTCTTCTCAATGTATATCTTTTTTCCCTTCTTAAAAACTTGCAGTGCACTGATTCCAGTTAATCTTGACAATATAACATGGCTATAGAAGGAATCATGGAACATTGGCCGTGTACCCTGGCCCACATCATGGAATAGAACTCATTCTCCCCAACAGTAGCCATCAACTGCCAGTGGTTCCTCAGCTAAGAGAAGCAACTTCCCTCTCCAAGTTGGAATTGTTGGCTAGCTAAGTGGAATTTATTTTCAGACAGCCACACTGACTATAAGTTCACAAGTGTAATGGTTCTGCCATGTTCAGATGACATTATTTCACAGCAATCTTCCCTGACCTTGGCTCTTACAATTTTTCCACCCTAATTTTCACGATGTCCTTTGAGCCCTTGCAAGAAGGAGCTGTAATATGGATGTCCCATTTAGGGCTGAACACTCACTCTCACTTATTTACCACACTTTGATTTGCTGTAATTTCATTTTCTATGGCTGAATGAAATTATATTGCATATGTGGACCACATATTCTTTATGTATTTATCTGTTGGACATCTAGAAGGGTACCATTTCTTATCTATTGTAAACAGTACATGAACAAATACATGAATATTCACTTATTTGTGCGCTATGATTGCCTCGAGTCCTTCAAGTATGAATGCATCTCTAGGTCATGTGATTGTCTTACTTATGGTTTCTGGAGGAATTTCTTCCTAATTTCCATAGCAGTTTTACAAGTTCACATTCCCAGTAAGTGTATGCGTTATTCTTTCTACACCTCCTTTCCAGTTTCTAGTGTTGTTTATTAATGATAATGATTCTGACTGGAGTTTCATGGGATAAAATACTTCTATTTTTATTTTCTTAACATCATTCAACCTTCAACAAGGTGAAGGAGGGGAAACAGAAGCACTATTCAAATGGTATGCCACGTGACCCTCATGAAAAGACATTGAAACTATTACCCTCAGTACAAGCCTTCATTCTTTGTAGGTCTCATATCTAAACTCCTAGGACTCTCTCTCTCTCTCTTTCTCTCTCTCTCTCTCTCTCTCTCTCTCTCTGTACATGAATAGTTTGTTTTAAGCAATAAGTTCTCTCTCTAGATGTCTTCTGACACTACCTTGTAAGTTGTAAACAGTAATAAAAGAGTATGCCTTTCCACTGCTGACCTGTCTGTCCAAGGAATCACTATGTCACCAATATCTAGATTTTCTCCTGTTTATGCTAAAGGTAAGAAAAAAGTCTTCTCCAGGGAAGAAAACAACTGGTTATTCAGTATCAAATGATTATCCCTGAAAACATGTAAATATGCATAACACTATATGGATTAGGCAGGCCATACTGATGTATACATGGAATACTCTCAACAACTAAAGGAAAAGAGACCATGAACTTACAAAAGAGTAATAGAGGGATACATGAAGAGGTTAGAGGCAGCAATAAGAAGGCATGAATATATACGTATATTAATCCTAAACTACAAATAAAAAGGTAAAGTCAAGTAGATCTGCATTAGAACTCCTCATTCACTGAAGGTAACAAGTGGTGTTGTAGGACTTGAACAAAGTTCAATCTAAGCATTAAATCTAACTTTAGATAGATGAATTGGAGTTCATTGCTAGATTGGTTAGTATAAGATGTGTTGCAATATTACCCAGGGTGATGGCATATTTTCCTTCACATAATACCAGTCTACCCTCTTTGTCAGGAGGGACTACTAGAGAAGCTATGTCATAGTGTTGCTGTACATTAGAAAATATCATTACACATAATATTGTGTAGAAATTACTCCAACATTCTCTTCTGCCTAATGAACTTAAAGCAATTATAAGCATATTGAATGAAATAAGAGATTTCTTTTAGCATATCTGTGTTTTTCTTAAGTCCATCTTTCATAGTAGAGAAGGTGCAAGTATAAAAGTAGGTTAATACCAATTAACAGATCCAGAAAGGAGTTGAGACCTTAACCTGTTCACAGGCGAGTTGTGATTTCATGTCAACTGACACATGCATAATTACACACACCAGGAAGCATTCCTGAATGCACAATCACAATAAATGTGTATTTAATTACAAGTCACCAGGCATATATGCTTAATTACACATCCTGCTACCTGCAAGATTAATTACATATCGTGTTACATGTACACAATCAGAAGAGGAGACATTTGATGACATTAAAAGAGCTAGGATAACATAAAGGAGCAATCTTTAAACAGTTGTATAATGTATGTGTTTTATTCATTTGCTGTAGAAGAATTCAAACATTACTTTCTACTCAATCAATCAAGAGACACTTATTGAACTAGCCTTGTCAATTTTCTTTACAGTGTCTCCTACATGTATCCTTTACTTTCCATTTTTGTGATCACTAGTTTCATCTCTCTGCTGACACTCTGAGGTAATGGAGAAAACAATGGACTCTGATGTCCTCAGGCTGTACTCTGCTCTCAGCTGCTAGTGTTCTCACCTGTAGGGGAACCTAACAGATTTCTTGGTTGCTTCTGATTCTTATTCTCTCTGCTTAGAATCAATGAAGCTTTAACGAACTTGTGTTTGGTCATCTCAGCACATAGTTTAAAACCTTCAAATGAAACTGTTTCTCTGTCCAAAATGAAGCATGTCAGATAAAAATTGTCTTCAAGTCTTTATGTCCTAGTAGTTGATCACCTCCCTTGCTTCTTTTCCATTAACATCCTCCAAATATCTCTCTCAATAAAATTCAGTGATAGCCCTTCTTCTTGCACCTTCAACAGAAATGATTCCTTCTGGCATAGTTGGTTTGATACATATCTATCCTTTTTTGTAAAGTGGCATCTTTTTAATTATCTAATAAAACCCCACCTACCATCTCATTCATTTTTTTCTACCCCAAGATATCATTCACTAAAAGCATCAAAGCAGGTACTAATGCTATGCTCTGAACTTCTCCTACATAAAATATCATCATGATATCCTTGGGGCTGGAAAGGTAGCTTTGTGGTTAAGAGTACTTACTGCTCTTGTAGAACAACTGAGTTTACTTCCCAGCACCCACATGGTGGTTTACTGTCTGAAACCACAGTTCTATGGGATCCAATCTTTCTTCTGACCTCCAGGGGTCATGCATACATGTGGTTCACATACATATACTCAGGTACACATAAACATAAAATTAAAATAAATTTAAGAAAAATAAATTATCACAATATTCTATTTAGAATATTTTATGTGATATTTTCAGGCAATGCTTTTCTCAACCATGGTGTTACATGATAATGATGTTTGGACGTATTTCACATTCACTATGTCCTCATGATGTAGTAAAGGGCTCGTACGATGTAGGGCCCAATCTTAGATGATTCATCTACAATATATAGTGTGATACTTACATATAAGGCTAAAGGAATATCATGGAAGATGGAAAAAAACATGAGACATTATACCATGCTTTCTGCTTCAAAATTGTGTCTTCTAAACATGACAGAGAAGCTATGCAATCTCTGCAATATAGCTACATAAGCAAAACCTACATAATGATAATTCTAATTGAGATGACAAAATGGATGGGAAATTTTATATAAGGTCCCAATCTTAGACAAAGAAATACAACCAAGCATTGGATACTGAGAGAGGAATAAATCAGCTTTCCTTAGGTCTGAGCCCTATGATAGATTAACTAGTTCAAAATTATCCATGCACATATGAACAAAACTAAATGGACTCAGTAGGTGGTGGGTATGTGTGTGTGTGTGTTTTTGTGTGTGTGCAAAACAATAACAATTAAAGAAAAGGTCATGAATTTGAGGACTAGAACAACATGAGAGAAATTAGAGGTAGGGAAGAAGGATGCAAATTATGTAAATACAGTATTCATGTATGAAAATTCCAGGGATAGGTCTAGAGTTAGACTTAAATCCAAGAAAGATAGACACAGGATGCATCGTAAATTTACATTTCGGGTCAACAAGAGCACCTTCTTTGTATGATAAGTAAATCTTCTGCATCATTTAGGATATCTTGACACTAAAATGCCTCCTTAAGTTACCTAAAATAAAAACAAACAGAATACGATGCTGTATTTTTCCAATCTACTCTCTCTATGGATACTTAATTTTTGGAGACTGAATGAGTAAGTGAATGGATAAATAAATAAATGTTTATACAGAGATTCAGAATAACTTGGTTCCACTTCACCAGTGGTTCTTGTTTTACCTTTAATAATTATTCCATCAAGAAGGTCACTGACAAACATTTCAGGCCCATGTAAATCTGGCATGAAATGGTGGAAAGTATGAGCCAGCTCTGTTCCCAGAATTATGTGACTTCCTAAATGTTCCATCGACGGCCTCCATCAGTATTTCTTTCTATCTTTCTTTTTTCCTTCTTTCTTCTTTCCTTCCTTTATTCCTTTCTTTCTACTTATGATCCAATTATATATATGTACATATATATCACTTGTTACTTGCTGATATGTCATATATTAATCATCTATTTACCATCTATCTATATCTACCACCTACCTATAATCTACTGTATATATACATATATATGTATGTATATCTTTTGTTATCTACTTATATATCATCTCAATCATCTATCATTTGTTTATATGTCTATCATTCTTCTATCGTATATATGTATATATATATACCAATTATATACCTCTGTCTACAATTTATTCTTTATGATCTATCCCTGTAATCTCTTGACTATATATCATTATCTATTATGTAAGTATCATCTATTTCTTTTTCTCCTATTTATTTAACATATTTTTCGATATGAGATTTTGCTATATTACCTAATCTTATCTCAACCTCTCTATGTTACCCAGGCTTACCTCTGACTCATAAACCTCTTGCCTTAGGCTTTCAGCTCCAGGGCTTTCTGGATTCCCCCAAAATGCCATATATATCAACTTCCACATTCTAAGTGTCTTTCTTCCTCTCATGAACCAGAACACTTTCAGAATTTTAAATATTCTCTTTTTCCACACTCTTCTATGCCCTTTGTAGTCTGATACTATCACATCTTAGATGTAACAGTCAGGAAAGGGGGCTGATATTTAATGTTAATATTTTAAAAATCAAAATCAATGGCAAAAAATCCATAATGAATAAAATATTAGAAGTTTAAATGAAAAACAGGATCAGTATTACTGATTTTTTCCTTTTGCCTCGGGCTCCAATGTGGCTTGGCACAGAAAATTTTATATAAACTTTTGATGTTTTACTCATCATGGGCTTACTTGAATTGATTGTGTTCTTTTAAAGTATTAAATTAGTGTGCTATTTGTCTTGATTACTGAAAGTTTTGGCATCGCCCTCCGTTGTGCTCCCAAGACAAGTGCCTCTCTGATCTCATTCTAGTCTCAGGCTTGATAAACAAGAACAAGTTTTAGAAAAGAGTGCACAGTGGAAACATAAGATTGAGATATATTCAGGGCCCCAAGGACCAGATGAAAGCATAGTTTATCCTGAGAATGAAGGAGAGTGGAGATGTTTTTCAGCCAAGAGAGGGAAAATTATCTAGCTTGGTATTTCCATTGTTATTCTGGCTGCTGGTATGGTGCAGAGAATGAGTTTCACCAATTATGAATGGGATCTTCAGACAAAAAAATCATGGAATTAATCATGTGTAAGATGAGGGAAAGGGAAGCAGTAGTGACTTTGGGAAGGAACATAGCCAATGGGCGTGGGCAAATAAATAAAACAGTGTTTTCCTGGCTAGAAAGATAACTTTTTCCTATCTTCCACTTCTTGGCTATTGAACTCACCAGCTTATCAGATCTTCTTGTACAGAACAGTATGGAAAGGTGCACAGAGGGAGGGAGGGCTTGTTAGCTTCAATAACTAGAATTTCGGCTACATGAACGGGCCCTGATTTATTTGTACACCTTCAAGGCATTTCCAAACCCCAGAGATACATACACTGAATATCATAAACGTTGTTCCCTGAATTATATGTTCCAAGAGGTGGGTCAACAAATCCACTTTCTGAAAAGATCTTGGAAAAACATGAGTTATTGACACACACCCCTGTGCTATTTGTATTTCAAAAAGCAATGTATTGAGGATTGCTTCATTTAATTAAAACCCGTCAAAGACTCCTATGAAAAGAAATATCAATAATGCAATGTCCTCATCCCAAGAGGACTCAAGTTTAACTTTCAACCTAAAATCAACAGGGCCTCGTGGTGTGGTCTTGAGTATACTGCAGGCTTTCACTGTGGCTCACCTTTGGAGAAAGCTGGAGTAGTATGAGTGAGGGAGGATTATGAGATTTTGATCATGATACTGGTATTCATCTGTTGTATGACCTTCAACAAGACAAGTTATTTAGCCTTTCAGAGCTGTATAACAACCCCTTTTCTGTCAATCACAGAGCATGATGTTCTCTCTTTGAGGACTGAAATGGGATAAAAGGGCTTCAAGAAAGACAAGTCTTTGATACCTACTAGGTGTTTAATATGTATTACACACACCTCCCCAGTAATGGTTAATGGACTTGGGGAACAGAAAATCGTATGCCAAAACCGGAGTAGAATATCATTATTATTTAGGCTGGATAAAGAAAATTAAATGCAATTTCATGCCAAGATGTGCTGATACAATGAAGAGTTTGGAGGTAGTTTCATATTTGTGCATCAGAATGCCAAGATTCAAAATGTAAGTGTATCTCTTTGAGGTTGAATCATTCAGGCTAATTTAAATACTGTATAAGAAAGCGCTGTTTTAATTTTGACTTAGTAATGCTTTGACTATGCCCTGTAAAAGGCAATAATTTTCTATCAATTATCTCTTTTTTGATAATTTTAATGATGAGACAAGCAAAGCACAAATGTAGATCATTGTACGTTATAGTCATAAATCAGCATCATAAGGATAGGGATGCTTGTTGAGCCTCTTATTTCTTGGTCATTGCACTTAATTATTTCTTGGATATGTAGGTAAGTTGCATCTTAAGTCAAAATAAACATAGTTCCAAACCACTGTGGTATGCAACTTTCACTGTGAATCCTTCCCCTCTGTCCCTTAAGTGCTTGCTTTTGAAATATGGTATGGTGACTAAATAAGATAGTATGTGAAAACAGCTCAGCTGAGTTTCTCATACACAGCAGGAATCCAAAAAGTATTTTGACTATAGTTGTTACAATAAAGTATTTTTTAGCCAATCATTTAGTAAGCTCACATTTTCATTTCTCTCCATCATATAAGTGAGTCTCAATTCCAATCCTGGACTTTCAATGTATCAATTGAAAGAATCAAAGAATCAATGAATCAATGGATATTCTTTTTAAAAGTATGACATGGAAATAACATTTATTTTTATTTTTTATCAATTTCTTTTTTAAGATATTTTAAAATACTTTTATTTTTTATAATTTGTTCAGATTATATATATATATATATATATATATATATATATATATATATATATTTGTTATCCCCTTACTTTTATCTTCCTATGCCCCAGTCCCTCTTTGCCCTATTCCTCTCCCCTAGATCTTTGACAGAAGGAGACCTCCTCCCCCACCATATGTAAACAAATGTATACAACCATCCCTAGTTGATCAGAAAACCAGGCTTTCTTTTTTTTCCTCATAGCAAAATGAAGTTTCCAAGAATCAGTTTTTAAGAAACCTATCACTGTCACTGGATTTTCTTTAAAAATGCTTAAATTTGATTCCAATGTTGCGTCTTTTGAGTCTTCCTGGCACGATTTGCTTGGTGGTGAAGAGAGAGGTGAGGAGAATGTGTCCCATGAATCACTTCTATGATGAAAACTGTGTCTTTTGTGTCTGTCTATGCTAGTGGCCAAGGTCTCTGTGGAAGGAATGCTCTTCTAAGTTGAGATGTTGCTTAGAATGGAGATGTCTTTGTACTTCCCAAATGACAGGTAGCACAATGGTTGAGATGTGGCATTCTGGATACTTTCCTATGGCCATAATGTTACCTGCGATGAGCAGTTACTGATGATTTTGCCCAAGCCGGAAAGTGATTTGTGTTTCCATCTAGCTCACTTCATCTATATTTCCTCCCTGGGCATCAACCAAATATCTACATATTGGATCCATTCATCTTTCCTGAATTGCAGAATTGGGGTAAGAGTGGCATTTTGCTAACAAACCTCTTTGGAAAAGCACACTTCTGCAAGTCAGATTCTAATTAACTTGAGAAACTGGGAAAAAGGAAATGCCTGTGACCTGTTAAAATTTTAGCAAAGTTCCTCCCCCTGAATGATTGGAAAGCTGGCAGCCTTCTGGAGGGACAACCTGAGCCCAGATTAAATTTACATCCAATCTTCCCATTTTATTTTATCTCTAACTTCTTTGCAGGAAATATATGTGTGTCTCAGCTTTAACAGTTTGTTACCTAGTGAATTAAAACTGGGTAATGATGGAATCTTAACCTTCAGAAGGTCTTATAGTTGACCAGTATTGCTATCAAAGACTCACTATACTTGGGTCCCCAAGAATGGAATATCATGAAAAATATGTTAGCCCCTGTCCTCCATTTAATCATTAGTCTGCTTGTCAATATCTGAGTGCACTGGCCTCATTCTCATTAAAGATTCCCCCAATCAGATTACTCCTCAACATCGAAAACCCCCTCCTCCTTTATATACTTTGGAGACAGAGATCCAGAGGTCTTACTGATGCCAGACCAATAGAATATGCTTAGTTCCTTTGGGTCATAAAACAATGACCATAATGTTTTCATGTACTGAACTCACACTGCCAACTGAATGTTGCAGTAAGAAGATTTCTGGTTTGATCCTGAATACCATGATTGAGGATGCATGGTATATATCTTATATAAAGAAGAAAAAAACAAGGCCCAAAGTTTCCAGAAATTTTATTTACATGTATCTACAATCTGTTTATATTTTTGAGTCAATAGATATATTTATATTTATCTGACACACATGATATTCTTACGTAAGTGATTATATACAGATGATAAACATGTGTATTATATAAAATAGTTTATTACTTAGTGAGGACAGCTATCTGCTTTATTAGAAGTTTTGAAGACTATTGTTACTATGCTAATCAATATATCTCTGAAACTTAGTGCCACTCAACTATTATTTTGGATTTTTTTGGTCCTGATTCCTTCCTCAAACTTTACCTCTCTTTTGTTCACAAAATTCTACTCCTTTTGTGAGATCAGCATTTTTATTTTTTCTTTGCTGTTGCTGAAGCTTAAGCACTGAGTCCCTCCCAAAGATAGCCTACACGGCGCTGTGCACCCAACCAGAGCCCAATATTTTAGTTTCCACACTAGAAAACAAAGGCAGTCCATGTGCCTTGGAGCACAAGGAACTGGTTAAGCTAGCAAATCATAAAAAACCACTGCTTCTTTGCTACCAATATCTCCAACTGAATCCCCATCACAGATTCTTACTAGTGCTTTCCTCGGTGCCTTCTCTCCTTCAAATGTGTGCAAATGAGAAACCATCTCTTCCTAGCCGCTGTCCTCTAGTCCCTCATCTTCATGTGTTCACTTTAAGAAAAAAATATATACTTTGAAAACTCTTTCTCATACTTTACCCTCCTTCTCTTTGCATTTCCAATACTCTTTGCAGTCTAAGAAATCAGAGCTAAATCCACAGGTTCTCAATTCTAGAAGAACCAGCAGACCCTGTCTCCTTGTAGATTTTCCATGGTCCAGGCTTTTATTTCCATTTAAAGACATATAGACACACATATGCACAAATATATCTTTTGCTATCTTTATCATTGCAATTTTCAACTACTGTACTGTATATCCATTTCACAGGTTCTAAGCCATTCTGGCTTCTTGACCTATACACTCTCTTTTATCTTTAAATTTACCTGGACATGTGCAATCTTTACCTAAGTTATTTAAATGTCTTGAGAGGTGATCTTAAAGCCACCAATTCTTCTGTGTGTCTGTCATTGAAGTCTTCTGATGAACTTTGGTAAATGAATGTCCTGATTGCTATCTACTACTTGAAACACTGGGTAATTATGGAAATAGTGCCAGAATAACACTTAGCTTACACTGGTCTCACAACAAATATTTTCCTATTTTTTCATTAATTGAATCAATAAATGAATGAATATGTTTTATACTCCCTACCAGCTTTTACTTTTCCTTCCAGGAGTCGTCAGTGACACACAACATGCACGCGCGTGCACGAGCACACACACACACACACACACACACACACACACACACACACAACTCTGTGGCATTTCTACACACCCACGCTCTCTTATTTTAAAATGATGTCTCTGTGTAAATGCAAATATAGCCCTAAGAGCCCACATAAACTTTTAAATATTATTACAACAATTTTTAGACAGTATATCTTGGATTAAGTGTCATAAGAACTCAGTTATCCTCCATACAGGAAACTATTTAAAATAAGGATTTCAGTTAATAAAAATGGGGATTGAAAAAAGAAAAGGAAATAAGGAGTGAGAGGATGCAAATGAAGAGAAGGAGAAAAAGTAGAGAGAAAGAAAATAGGGAGAAGAGAAATAAAAATAGATTGACTGTTGGCCGTTAGAACATGGTCATTGTTTGGCTGACCTTCTGGAAGGGTGGAATATGAAACTTACATCCAGGTAAAAATTCTATTGTCTTGTACCACTCATAGCTTTAGTAAAAAATAAGCATTCCAGACATGCTATGACTAGCGATGTCTTTTCAAATCATGTTTCCCTTGTATTTGGAGGCATTTAGCCAGAAAGAGCAGAATATGTGAATGGCTGGAGTACCTCAAGGAATCTTCCAGGTGGGACTCTTTTCTGTGCCATAATTTCACTCTACTTTTGTTTTCAAACTCAAAGGTAGCTGCAGGCCTAGGTGTCCCATTGCTTTCTACATCTTCCTCTAAGTCTAGGGAAATATGACAGGCATGTGTAAATTTCTTTAAACTGCGTGAAGCAGCTGGCATTGACACAATGGGCAAGCTTGAGATGTGCCAAGTTAGAAGGTTGGGAGCTATTCTTGCTTCCCCCCCCCCCCCCCGCACACCTTTAATCCCAGCACTCAGAGGGCAGGTGCAGGTGGATCCCTGTGAGGCCAGCCTGGTCTACAATGCAAATCCAGAACAGCCAAGGCTACAGAGAGAAACCCTGTCTCGAAAAAGCAAAAACCAAAGGAAGCAAAAAGAAGGTTGGGAGCTATTCTATTAAAGAGTGTTGTAAAACATCCCAAGCCCTTCACTCTACTTTTGTAACTCATGCATCCCGAGACTATTCCACTAGTCCTGCCCCGCTTCTTGCAGAGTCATATGCCTTTAATTGTCTTCAATGAAGACATCCATCTCTGAAAGAGGGAATAAGGACATTTAGGTATTCCAGCCTGTCTGCCTCTTTGAAAAAAAGGCGTCATTTGTCATTCCTTGTCTCTTTCTGACCCTTGTTTATCTCTTCCTTCCCTTGCTTGATATTGTTGTAATTTTAGCCACAGGGAAAGAAAGAAAAAGTCAGATGTGGAGATATCACTGCAAGCAAATGGCATTTACAGTTAATGTGGCAGCAAATGACCTCTTCTCTGACTTGGATATTTTAACTCTCTTAAGGAAGAACAAGATACTGTAATTCTCTTCTGCAGACCAAAGGTCAGAGAAAATTATTCACCTGGATCATTAACTCTATAGGCATGATTCCACCCACTGCAATAGTCTGTCGAGGGTGCCTGAAGTTGGGAATGGTGACACAGAAAATGTACCTGCAGGTCCTAGGTAAAGATTTCAGTTACCAGCTGCATCTTCTGCTCACAAGCTGTGAGATGCTAGGATAACTCCAGAGTCTCAGTTTTCTCATCTGGAAAATGGACATGATTTCTCCTATGTTGCTTTGCATGATGGTGAGACCAGCATGGATTATATCTAAGCCTCTTGAAGCCATAGCACCATATAAATGCAATACTTGTTATTATTCTTACAAGAATACTGTACTTACATCATTTTACCCCCACCCTCTTTTCCCAGCTCCTACAATATCAGTACGATTTCCACTCAAATCTGTGACTTCAAGTATTACCACACACACACACACACACACACACACACACACACACACACACACACACCACTCACTCACAGCCTGCTGTCCTCAGAGTGTTGCTATCATGTATATGTTTAAGACTGACTACTTGGGATTGGATAACCTATCAGAAAGCTCATCCCTAGAGATAATGGATTATCCATCTATTAGCACTCATTAATTTTCTATAGTTCTTTATGTAGAGCTTTAACCTTATGAAATATTTCCTATCCTTGTCATAGACATGAACTGGTGTTGTCAATGTGTGAGCCTTGTTTAAGCAACTGCTATTTTGAGATTTCATGGGTACAGTTTCCTGGTCAGATATAGAAGACACAGTTATGAAGAGGATGCCTTGATCCTCTGGCTCTGACAAACTCTCCACTTCCAATGCATTAGCTTAGACTCTGTGCTATAGATACGTCAACTGAGGCGAGCACCTCACACTCAGTTGTTCTATTCATTTTGAACAGATTGGTGTGAATGTCTACAATAGTCCCTGCCTGCTGCAGGAACAAGCATGCGTGATGGTGATGGAGAGTTAGAGCTGCACTTGCTTCTTGCTATTTTTTGTTGGATGCCTGCACTTTTATTTTCCTTCTCATCCCAGATGAAGGGCATATAACTCTTCTGGCTCTCAACTGCCTGGACCAAATGCTCCTCTCAGAAGAGCTTCTCATCTCAGTCACTTCCATGCAGCATCATTTCTTCTCTGTGGTTAGATGGATCCTGAAGTATGCCAGCTGAATTATTTGTATGAAACACATGCCTGATGCTGCTCACACCTCATCTGTGTGATTCCAGTTGCCCGGGGATTTACTTACTTCATGTGGTCTGACAAATTTAACCGTCATCTACTGTGTGTGCTAGCCATACTTGTGAAAGATAATTGACTTAGCCCAACCAGTCATTAGTGCTGAACAATAAAAACAATTAGTATGTAAGCAAAAGGAGACTGGCAGGAAGCTTGGAGAATGAACAAGGCAGAGTCCTGGAGACAATCATGAGTCTCAACTACATCTCAACTGCAAGGGAATCTTATGTAGAATGTAGGGCAGAATAACATGCTCAGATTTTACTTTTGGAAAATAACCACTTTATTTGCACAGTAGAGAATGGAATTTTCACTCCTGAAATTTCAAAATGACTTGAGAGTCCTTCCCCAGTCAATCTCGATTCATATCAATGACATTCCTGCCGTGGTTACATTCCTTTGTGTGCTCTTAGCACTGTTTTCTACATACCATGGTCATCTGTGGGGTTGGCTGTACAATGGCTATTTTATTTCTGGACATGGCTTTTCTTCTATCTCAGATGGTGTCATGGATCTGACCATCCATTCTGCATTCTTGAATGTGGGGCTAGAATTATAGTATTTCCCCAGGGTTGGATCAGGGAGATGATGGGCAAGTGAATATTTAGCACTTACCCACTCTATATGCCTGCTACTGTGGTGTACAGGTAGAACAAGACAGCATCTTGTCCTTACCTTCAAGGAAATTACAAAAAGGGAGAGGGAAAGTCCAGAAGAAATCTAAAGCACAACATCACCAGTCTACCCCATGGAATACAACTTAGTGCTGGGAGTGCTTATCTTTAAAGGCAGAACCACGTATCTATAATAATCTTAAGGAATCTTGAGCTTACATAATCAAGTCACCCAGAAAGGAAAAAAAATGAAGAATTAGAAATGAAAGTGTATCAGGTCTCTGGGGAAAGGGTGGTTGCATAAGCTTAGAATTCATAGGAGACGGCACAAAGGAAAAGGCACAAAATAAACTAGAAAATTGCAGCAAATAGAACAAAGGATTACTATCTCATTATGTAAAGAGCCCATAAAAATCAATTAAATTCACTAAGATCCCAGCAAATAAAAGAGCAGAGGGCATGAACCGTCAATTCCCCAATGAGGAAACACATCTAAACAGTTTAAAAGCTCAAGACAAAATTGTTCACTCTCTAAGAATCAAAGAAAGGCTTATTAAAGCCACTAGATAAATTTTTGCCTATTAAATTGGCAAACCCAGAGTTTAAACAAAAACCATGGGGCTGTGCCTAACCAAGCTTTGAACATGCAATGAGGTCAAATCTCATGCATTCTTGGCAGGTCCGTGGACCAGAGGAACTGCTTTGGAAAACAATTTGGCATTGCACTTAAAGCCGGGCGGTGGTGGCACACGCCTTTAATCCCAGCACTCTGGAGGCAGAGGCAGGTGGATCCCTGTAAGTTCGAGGCCAGCCTGGTCTATCTACAATATGAGTCCAGGACAGCCAAGGCTACACAGAGAAACCTTGTCTTGAAAAACCAAAAACCCAAAACAAAACAAAAACAAAGAAACAAAAAAACCACCACGAACAACAACTTAAAATGTGATTTAATTTTAGTAACTTAATTTAAAAAATTTTTATGAGGTAAAGATCCAAAAATAGAGAAGACATACAGACATGAAGATATTGTCTTCCTTGGGAATTATTTACAGTACGTAGAATGTATGTGTACAGATATGCATGTCAGGGAACAATGCAAATCCACTGAAAAACAAGTTTATAAAATTCTCAAGCTCTGTATGAGTCAAGAGAAAAAGGAGGACAGAAAAAAAAGAGTTCTCGTATTCAGTATGATTGTACTCACAGGGGAAAAAAAGTTGCAGATGTGCTGTTACAGATTTCAGGCTGTCAGATAGGTCTAGAGATTTTAGTGATGCTAAAATGATTCGGAGATAAGAATAGGCTGTGCCCTCTAAAGGTAGGAGGTTCGGTATAGAAATAGGAAGTTGTCTGATGGTCCCTTGAAACTTAACTTGGTCACCTAGATCATCTAACTTTCAACTGAGGATTTAATGTTTCCAGGTTATAAGAGTACAAGAAACCAGACTTGGCTGAGTCTTCTATCTTCAACATGAAGAAATTGAGGCTCAAAATGGTTTCTTAACTTGATCACAGCTGCAGATTTATGCTGTAAATGGGACAGGAATCTGAGTCTTCTGAACTAAAAGCTGTGCAACCTCAGTCTCCGTATGAATTGGTAAGCCTTCGTGTGTGTGTGTGTGTGTGTGTGTGTGTGTGTGTGTGTGTGTCCTGTGTGTATATGCAGTGCATAAAAGCCAAGCATATGATTTTCCTGGAAGTGACTATGTTCCTACACAAAATACAAGTCGAAAATACTGAGCTCTCAGCATTTAGTCCATAGAAGCTTTATGAAAGCCCTATGCATTTCTTGGTGAGTCTGAGTTGGATTTTCTTCTCCAAACCGTCTGCCCTTTTGGCTCTAGGCACTCAGTCGGCTCCACAGCATCTTCATCTCTGGGCCAGACTTTCCCTGCTTCATGGACCTGCTGCAAGAGGGAGAGGTTCAGGGGAAGCCCCCAGTACCAGATCCAGGGGGGCTGGGCTCCAATTGCAGCCACCATGGCTCCATCCAGCCGGTTTCTTGGAAGCTAATAATCGTCTCTCGGAGTGGAGCCCCCACCCCCACCCTTAGCCCACTCCACCCCCGCGCGCGCTTTTCTCAGCCCAGGAGTATTTCTGTTTGCTTTCACGCTGCAGAAAAAGCACTTGCCTCTTGTCTCCTGTGGCTAAAATAGCTTTAAAGGGGGTGGAGGCTGTCCTTGGACGGCTTCCTGCAGCTGCCCTCTGCTGGCCGGGAGACGCATTGGAGACTGGGTTCTGGGACCCGGAAAATCTTGGTCTTAGACCACTCTGAGCCTGGGAGGCAGTTATGACAAAAACCCTCCTTAAAAGTCCTGGCACACTAACCAGTCCCAATTGTTTCCTCCCCGAAAAATATATACAAACTCCTTTCAGTGTGTGATGGGAAATAGGAAAATTAGTTTGTATGTTGAAAACCCAATTCAATTCTTCGTGGCCTTGAACCAGAGTTTCACTTTTCTTTCTTTCTTTCTTCCTTCCTCCCTTCCTCCCTCTCTCTCTCTCTCTCTCTCTCTCTCTCTCTCTCTCTCTCTCTCTCTCTCTCTCTCTCTCTCTCCTCCCTCTCTCTCCCTTTTTTTTTTTCATTTCTTTTTTTAAATAAACAGTCTCTACTTCTACCAAGTCCACATGTTATGTTCCTGGACCAGTTCTTTGTGCGGAGACACAAGAGACAGAAAATCTCAGCAGGTGCCTATCTCCCCTCAGTACCACACTTGTAACATTGACATCAGTTGGATTCTCTTGGAGGCATAACAGAGCCAAAGAGCCAAAGAGCCGTGGCCAGTACCTGCTGCACAAGGCACATTAGGTGAATAGTCCTATTATTCCTGATGGAATTATTATCAATTCAATGAGCTGAGTGTAGTCGGAAACAGGCTACATGAGGGAAATGCATTCTATGCTGGAAGTGCAATGGGTAAGAAATATCTAAAATACAAGAAGAGGATGGAAGTCATCAGTCACTAGGCCAAAGCCAGAATAATGAAAATACACTTGAAATTAGGACTAGAAATCTTATTTCAGAGAAGTAAGTCAAGAACCAGAGCATTGGGGAGATGTGCAGCATAAAGACGCCCTCCATTGTACTCAGGATATCACTAGAGCCAAGGCTATCTGTACAAGACTGGGCCCGTTGACATTTTGTCATGGATGAAGGAAGGGCCCCCGAGTCCCGAAACCTCCTAGAAGGACTACTGACAATTAACTTTTGTTCGGGAAGGGGGTGTCACTTTCTTTAGTGCTATGGTCATGAACAGCCTGCCCTTTCCCGACACAATAACTTCTTAGCTATGATTTGGGAAAGTAGTTGGTTAAACTCAGTTGGTCCTTCATACAGGAGACATTAAAGCAGAAGAGGGACTTGTGAAATGCTGTGCTAGTTGGGGTCATGCTTAGAGAGAGAGATAGGGGTGAAAATAACTAAAAATGTTGAAAAAAACCCCACGACCTTATATTTGTTTCTCTGTTTCAGGCTTCAACCCTTTGTAAGCTCCTCAGAGAGGAAACGGATGCCAGCATTGTAAAAAGTAGCTAACTTCCTGCAAAATGAAGGTAATTTGTATTGAGGGGTGAAGATTGTCTATATTCTTCATTGATTAACCAAAGCATTTGCTCTCTTTAGTGATAAAGACAGTCAGAGAAACAGAAAGATCATGGACCTTCAGAGCTGGGAGACTTTATCTGAGCCATCTCCACTCCTTGCTGACTATGGAATACCTGTCAGTCAGGAGTCTGTACCCTGTTTGAATGCTCCCAGGGATAGAGCACTTGTACTGTGATAAGATGTCAATCTGTCATTAGATAAGCAGTTGCATTGAGTGTTCTGCTGAACTTTCCCTCTTACAGGCTCAATTTGGACCACCAGTTATGTTAATTTTGCCCTTAAATATCTCCCAGCATCACCATCAATATCGCCTCTGTAGAAATATCACATCCATTGTAATGATAGTAATTTTTTAATTGTCTGTCAACTTAAGCTTTCTCCTTCCTCTTCAACCTGAGTCCATTCCCTATGTTGTTTTGTTGAACGTAAATCTGGTCTTGAATTTCTGTCTATACTCTTTGCCTTTTCCCTGTCTAAAGAAGATCAGTGCTCTTATCAAGCCTTATAACATCTTATATAATGTAGCCTGTTTTCTAGGGCAGGAAGTGACAGTCTGTTTCTTGATCCAAAGCCAATCATAGGCTGCTATAAACCCATCTGTTATATGTTGATCCATGTTCAGCCATTAAACTACTTGGAAGCTCAATAGCACATTCTGTCCCCCATGAACCTACTCTCCCTCCATCTTCCATCAACAAAGAGCATGCCTTCTGGAGGCAATAACCAAAAACAGCAAAATAATGTTCAATAATATAAGGGAAAAGCCCTCACCCAGAAGGTAGGTGAGAAAACCCAACAGGAGGAAAAATGTCCCAACAGCAGGCAAAAGATTCAGAGACACATCCACTCCCACACTAGGTGTCCCACAAAACCACCAAGATAACATGCACAACATATGCAGAAGAGCTGGTGTAGATCCATGCAGGCTCTGTGCCGGCCACTTCAGTTTCTGGGAGCCCATATGCTCCTTCCTTAGTTGATTCAGTGGGCCATGTTCTCTTGGTTTCTTCCATCCTGCCTAACTCCAGAATCTTTCTCTCCCCATTTCTGAGGAATTCCTCTGCCCTCCAAGCTCCAAAGTGAGGTACCCAAATAGAAACTTTATTTTTAGATTTACTCTCTGCATAATGTCTCCTGTGTGTCTCTAGATCTTCTTTCATCTGCTGCCAGAGGAGGTCTCTCTGATGACAACTTTACAAGGCATGATCTATGAGTTTGTCATTAGGAGTCATTACAGTGATTTTTTTTTTGACCAGTCATATTTGGTTCTACCATAGAACTCTGGGCTATCTAGTTTCTAGTTCCTGGCCATGCAAGCAATATCAGATATGGATGTCCTCTCCTGGAGTGGGTCTCCAGTTAAAGAAGAAATTGGATTGCCACTCCCACAGGTCCTGTGCCACCATTTCCCCAGCATATATTGCATGCAGGACAGACCGTTAGTCAAAAGTTTTGTGCCTGGGTTGATTTTCAGGTGTTCAGGTTACTCATGCAGAGTAAGTTCCCACAGGAAAGAGACAAAAACATCTTCAATGAGCTGTGCAGATGTTGTCCATGGCACTGTGTACCTATTCTTAACCCTGTATTTTAGTATCACCCTGGATTTTGGGGGAGATCTTCACTGAACTCTTAGGCCAATAAGTCAACTGAATGTAACCAGTCCAACTACTGGAAAACTTGCCTGGCTATAAGAGATAACCAGTTGAGATTCTGCATCTCCCATTGCTAGCTTTCCTTACAAAATACACCCTCATAGATTCCAGGAAGTGTCCATTGCACTAGGTTTTCACAGCACCCCCCAAATATCATCCAATTCTAGTTGCATTCTGTCCTTCTATCCTATCCCCTATACACACTTGATCCCTCCCACTTTTGTTTATAATGGCTCCCAGTTAACCTACAAAATCTATTTTCCCTTCCCAGGGACATGCATACATGTCCCTCTAGAGACATCCTCTTGACCTAACTTCTCTGAGACTACAGATATTATCTTGGTTATCATTTATTTAATAACTAATGTCCATTTATAAGTGAATACATACATACTGTACTTGTCTTTCTGGGGCTAGGTTGCTTCAGGATGATTCTATTTTGTTGTTTTTTATTTGTTTTTCTTTTGTTTTCTAGTTCTATCCATTTGCCAGTAAATTTTATGATGTTATTTTCTTTTCCTTTCTTGTTTTTTTTAAACAGCTAATTAATTCTCCATTGTCTATAAAGAAAATACCACATTTTCCTTATCCATTCTTTGGTTGAGAGCCATGTAGATTGTTTTCAGGTTTTGGCTATTGGGAAGAAAGACACAATAAACACAGTTGAGCAAGTGTTCTTGTGATAGGATGCAGTGTTATTTGGTTATATGACCAAGAATTGTATAGCTGGTTCTTGAGGTAGAGAGATTCCCAATTTTCTGAAAAACCTCCATATTGATTTCCATAGTGGTTGTGTAAGTTTTCATCCCCCCCAGCAATAGAGGAGTGTTCCCTGTTCCCCTTGCTCTACACACACCCTCATGAGCAGTTACTGTGTTGTTGGTCTTAGTAACCATGATGGGTGTAAGATGGAATCTCAAGGTGGTAGCTTGATTTACATTTCCCTGATGGCCAAAGATGTTGAACATTTCATTAAGTGTTTCTCGGGCATTTGGTATTTCTCTATTGAGAATTCTCTGCTTAAATATATAGTTTTCTTTAGCTGAATTATTTGTTTTTATTTTTAATATCCAGATTCTTGAGTTGTTTATATATTTTGGAAATTAGTCCTTTATCAGACTTGGAGTTGGAAAAATCTTTTCCATTCTGTAGGCTGCTGCTTTGTCCAATTGATAGTGTCCTTTACCTTATGGAACTTTTTCAGTTTCAGGACATCCCATTTATTAATTGTTGATCATAGTGCCCACGCTATCTGTATTCTGCTCAAATCTCAGTCTCCTGTGTCAATGTTTTCAAGACTACTCTCCACACTTTCTTGTCTATAAGCTTCAGTGTATCTTATTTTATGTTGATGTATGTTATCTAGTTGGATTTACCTTTGTGCATGGTACATGATGATAACTATGGATCTTTTTGCATTTTTCTACATGCAGACATTCACATTGACAAACACCATTGGTTGAAGAAACAATTATTTAAAGAGTATATTTCTGGTGTTATATTTTTTTAAAAAATCAGGTGTCCATAGGTGTGTCTGTTTATGTCTGGGTCTTTGATTTAATTCTGTTGATTAATGTATCTATTGATGTGGCAATACCATGTGTTTCTGTTTTTCTTTTGTTTTATTTTACTACAGCTCTATAGTATATTTTGAAGTCAAGTATAGTGTTACCTCTAGCCATTCTTTTATTGTTCAGGATTTTTTTTTTAGCTATCCTGAGTTTCTTGCTTTTCCATATGAATTGTCCTTTATAAATCTGAAAAGAATTTTCTTGTGGATTGCATTGAATCTGTAGATTGCTTTCGGTAAGATAGTCATCTTTTTTTAAACTTTCTTTTTTATTAAAATAATTTATTCAGTATATATCCCGATTATTATCCCCTCACCTGTATCTTCCTACTCCACATCCTTCTCTCTTACCTGATAGGCTGTGCTGGCCTTTGAAGACCCTGCCCATGGTTGCAGGACCAAGAGGCTTTCTGTGGATTGGTGGGTGCTCTTAAGTCAGAGCTGCCCATTCTCTTGGGTTCTCCAGCAGACTGAACTGAGGCCCCATCACCACAGTGGCTGAGGGCAGGGTCTTCAAAGCCCAGCCAAAGGCAGATAGTACCTACACTATCTCAGAAAGAACCTTGGGCTGCAGAGCACCCACACTAGTCTCTGCAGCCCCAGTGGGAAGCTCAGGGTGTGGAGCAAAGTCCGCCAGAACTGAAACCAGGTCACTTACCTGATCCAGGGAAGGGTTCCCTGATCTCCACAGGTGAGGGGTATTGACCTATAGACACTCACCAACAAACTGCTTTCAACAACCAGTGAAGGACACCAGAAACTACTTCACAACATTAGAGACAAAAGATGACTAAAGACCAGAGTAAAAACAAAAGCAATAAAAACCAAAATAATATGGCATCTCCAGAACCCAGTTACCTCAGAGAATTCAATCCTGGAAACTCAAACACAATTGAAGCACAATAAAATGACCTCAAATTCTTAGTAACGAAGATTATAATGGAGGAAATGAATGAAATCCTTAAAAAATGCAGAAGATGCAGCCAAACAGATTGAGAACCTTAAAGAGGACATGACAGAAGCCTATAGAAAGGAAGCAAAGAAATCACTGGAACAAATTGAGGAAAATACAAACAATCAGATAAAGGAAATCATTAACATAGTTTAAGATCTGAAGATGAAAATGGAAACAATGATAATAGGGCAGACAGAAGAAAACCAGGCATGAGAGAACGGAGAGAAGAAAACAGGAAATGCAGAGGTAAGCTTTGATAACAGAATTCAAAAGATGGAAGAAAGAATGTTAGGTGTAGAAGACACAAGAACATTTGATGCAACCATCAAAAAATGTTAAGTCTAAAAAATTCCTGACACAAAACATTAAAGAAATAGGACACCATGAAAAGATAGACATTAGCTCAGGGTAAAAGACTGGAAAAAGATATTGCAAGCAAATGGAAACAGAAGCAAGCTGGTATGGACATTCTAATATCTAACAAAATAGATTTCCAACCCAAAATAACCAAAAGTAAAGAGGAAGGACACTTAATACTCAACAAAGGAAATTTCAACCAATATGACATCAGAATTCTGAACATCTATGCTGCTGATACAAGGGCACACACATTTGTAAAAGAAACATTAATAAAGCTTAAACCACACATTGATTCCCATGCATTAATAGTGAGAGACTTCAACACCTCACATTCACCAAAGGATAGGTCAATGAAAGAGAAGCTAAGCCAAGAAACAATGACACCAACCTATGTCATGAATCAAATGCATCTAACAGATATCTACAGAACTTTTCACCCAAACATATAAGATTATACCTGCTTCTCAGCACTTCATGGAGCCTTCTCCAAAGTTGACCATATAGTAGAGCACAAAGCAAACCTCAAAAAGTACAAAAAGATCAAAACAATACTTTGTGTCCTATCAGACCACCATGGACTAAAGCTGGACTTCAACAACAACAGAAAGAATAAAAAACTACACTCACATGGAAACTGAACAACTCTCTACTCAATGAAAACTGGGTCAGAGAAGAAATAAATAATGTATGGACTTCCTCAAATTCAATGAAAATTAAGGGACAACATACCCAAATTTGTGAGAAACAGTGAAAGCAGTGCCAAGAGAAAAGTTCATAGCACTAAGAGCCTTGATAAAGAGTATGGAAACATCTCATACAGGCAACTTAACAGCACATCTGGAAGCCATAGAAAAAAAGAAGCCAAAACACCCAAGAGGTGTAGATGGCTAGAAATCATCGAACTCAGGCATGAAATTAATAACTTAGAAACAAAGAGAACAATTCAAAGAATCAACAAAACCAGAAGCTGGGTCTTTGAGAAAATCAATAAGATAAACAAACCATTAGCTAAACTAACTAAAAGGCAGAGAGACACTATACAAATTAACAAAACTAGAAATGAAAAGGGAGACATAACAACAGATACTGAAGATATGCAAAGAATCATAATTTCTTACTTCAAAGGCATATATGTCAAAAAAAATTGACAATCTAAGGGAAATGGACACTTTTCTTGATCGACTCCACTAGCCAAAATTGAATCAAGATCAGATAAACAAACTAAATAGTCCTATTTCCATTACAGAAATAGAAGCAGTCATTAATAGTCTCCCAAACAAACAAATAAACAAACAAAATGCCAGGGCCAGATGGTTTCAGCACAGAATTATTTGAGACCTTCAAAGAAGAGCTCTATTTTTTACCAATATTTTCAAGCTACTCCAAAAGATAGAAATAGATGGAACATTACTAAACTTATTCTATGAAGCCACAGCCACTTTGACAGCTAAACCTCACAAAGACCCAACAAAGAGAATAACACATGAATTTCTTTTATGAACAGTGAAGCAAAAATTCTTATTGTTTTTAAATTATCTGTATTACTTGTAGGCCCAGTTAGCAATCAATCAAGACACAGACACTTGTTATAGTTTAAAATAGCCTTAGTTAACCTGGGGCAGGGCAGATATCAGTCCTCTAAATTACCTCCCAGAGTGGGGCAGGAATGGGATCCCTATCTCAGTCCCATGCCATCTGCTTCTAATAACGTCTATCAAGCTATCTCCTATCAATAATCCCATATACTTGCTCATGTTCTTCATCTGGTCCGGATTCTCCATCCACACCGGCTACATGCTTCTCCTTCATCTAACCCATGGCAGCCTTCCTCTCTTCTCTTCAGTTCTTTCTCCTTTTCCTTCTTAGCTGTCCTTTCTTCTTCCCAGAATTCTTTCCTTTCCTAGCCCCACCTATCTCCTGCCCTGTGTAGGTGGAATGGCTTTTTATTAAGTGAAAGATTGGTCACACAGACACAAGCTGTAATTAGCAATCAAATACATCAGACCATCCCCCACCAAATGCAAGAACACATCAAAGATATCATTCACTATGACCAGGTAGGCTTCATTCCAGGCATGCAGGGATGGTTTAATATATGGAAATCCATCAATGTATTCCACCATGTAAATAAACTGAAAGAAAAAAACCACATGATCATCTCCTTAGATGCTGAAAAACATTTGACAAGATCCAACACCCATTCATGTTTTAAATTTTGGAGAGATCAGGGATACAAGGCACATACCTAAACATAATAAAGGCTATATACAACAAGCCAATAGCTAACATCAAAATAAATGGAGAGAGATTTAGAGAAATTCCTCTAAAATCAGGGACCAGGCAAGGCTGCCCACTTTCTCCATATCTCTTCAATATAGTTCTTGAAGTTCTAGCTAGAGCAACAAGACAACAAAAGGAGATCAAGGAGATCCAAATGGGAAAGGAACAAGTCAAATTATCCCTATTTTCACATGATATGATAGTATACATAAGTGACCCCAAAAATTACACCAGGGAACTCCTACAGCTAATAACCAGTTTCAGCAAAATGGCTGGATAAAAAAGTAACTTTAAAAGTTAGTAGCCTTCCTATATACAAATGACAATCATGCAGAGGTAGAAATTAGGGGAACTACTACCTTCAAGATAGCCACAAGCAATATAAAATATCTAGGAGTAACTCTAACTAAGCAAGAGAAAGACTTGTTTGGAAAAAAAATATAATCTCTGCAGAAGGAGGTTGAAGATGACATCAGAGAATGGAAAGATCTCCCTTGTTCATGCATCGGGAGAATTAACATAGTAAAAATGGCCATCTTACCAAAAGCAATTGACAGATTCAATGCAATCCCTATCAAAATACCTACACATTTTTTTAAAAGACACTGAAAGATCAATTCTCAACTTCATATGGAAAAACAAACAACAACAACAACAAAACCACAATAGCCAAAACAACCCTCTACAGTAAAAGATCCTCTGGAGGAATCTTCATACCTGATCTCAAGCTGTACTATAGAACAACTGTAATTAAAACAGCATGGTACTGGCATACCAATAGGTTGGTTGATCAATGGAATCAAATCAAAATAACAGAAATAAATCCACACAGATATGGACACTTGGTTTTGACAAAATGCCAAATCTATTAAATGGAAAAGGGATAGCATCTTCAACAAATGGTGCTGGTCTAACTGAATTTCTATATGTAGAAAAATACAAGTAGATCTATATTTGTCACCATGTACAAAACTCAAGTCCAACTGAATTAAAGACCGCAACATAAAACCAAACACACTAAATCTGTCAGAAGAAAAAGTAGGAAACGTATTGGCACAGGAGACAACTTCCTGAACAGAACTGCAACAGTCCCAGCCTTAAGGTCAACAATTAATAAATGGGACCTCATGAGACTGAGAAGCTTCTGTAAGGCAGAAGACACTGTCAACAGAACAAAGGGACAACCTACAGACTGGGACAAGATCTTTACCAACCCTACCTTTAACAATGGTCTAATATCCAAAATATATAAAGACCTCAAGAAATTAAACATCGTCAAGCCAAATAACTCAATTAAGAAATGAGGCTCAGAATTAAACAGAGAATTCTCAACAGATGAACGTCGAAGAGATAAGAAGCACTTAGAGAAATGCTCAACATCCTTAGTCATTAGAGAAATGCAAATCAAAATGACTCTGAGATTCTATTTTACATCCATCTAAATGGCTAAGATCAAAAAGTGAAGTTACAACGCATGCTGGCGATGATATGGAGAAAAGGGAACACTCCTTCATTGCTTGTGGGAATGCAAACTTGTACATCCCCTTTGGAAATCAAGCTGGTACTTTCACAGAAAACTGGGAATAGGGCTGTCTCAACAACCAGATATTCCCCTCCTTGAAATATAGTCAAATGATGCTCCACCACAAAACAAGATTATATACTCAACCATGTTCATAGCAGCTTTATTCGTAATAGCCGGAACCAAGATACAACTTAAATGTCCCTCAGCCGAAGAATGGATAAAGAAACTGTGGTACATTTACTCTATGGAGTACTACTTAGGTATTAAAAATAAGGAAATGCCAACATTTTTCAACAAATGGATTGAACTAGAAATGATCATCCTGAGTGAGTTGACCCAAACCTAGAAAGATTCACATGGTATATATTCACTCATAATTAGACCCTAGCCCAAAACGGATGTCTCATGAAAGTCTTCACTTAGCAGGAGATTCAGATAGATTTGTGGACTTCCGATTCAGACTCTAGGTGAGAGAAGTATGGGAGAATGGGGCAATAGAAGGACCCAGAGGGTCCTAGAAACCCATGAGAAGAACATCATTATGGGCAGATCTGGACAGGGGGTCTGCTCAAACTACTTCACCAACCAAGAATAATGCATGAAACAAACATTGAACCCCTACTCAGTTATAGCCAATGAACAGAACATTCTCAATAGTTGTGTAGAGAGTGGGAACTGACTCTGCCATGAACTCTTTTGCCCCATATTTGACCATTTCCCCTTGGTGTGAAGGCCTGGTGACACTCAGAGAAAGGATAAGCAGCCTACCAAGATGAGACTTGATTAACTGTGACCATATGGAAGGAGAGGAGGTCCCCTTCTGTCACAGACCTAGTGGAGGGGAATAGGGTGAAAGAGGGAGGGAGGGAGGAATGGGAGGATATTAGTGAGGGGATAACAACTGAGATGTAATCTGAATAAATTAATAAAATAAAAAAGCTCTGTATCTCAGGAAAAAGAGAATCAATAAAGAAAGCACACATTGATATTGTGAGGTAATGGACATT
This sequence comes from Acomys minous, assembly GCF_964271855.1. NCBI lineage: Eukaryota > Metazoa > Chordata > Mammalia > Rodentia > Muridae > Acomys > Acomys minous. The sequence goes on along the minus strand of NC_140483.1, from coordinate 161,126,659 downwards.
GTGAATGAAGTGTTGTGAACTAGGTGTATGTTTCAGTAGTATATACTTACAAAAATTAGGAATTAGAACCACACTCCACACACAGAGGCAGTTGTATACTGCTCACATAGGACTGCCTCCACAAGGGGCCTATAAGTAAGAAGTCCTGTATCTCATCTTGGGTTCTATTCACAGTAAGAAAAATTGTGAAGCCTCCTCCATGTTACTCACTTTATAAGTAATTCCCAAAGCAATCATATACATAAATTATTTTTACTCTTATTCTAAATAAAAGCAATGGGTGCTTGAGAAATTTAAAATAATCTGCATGGGATATTAGGATGCTAGAGATGTTGTCTAACCTTGACTAAGAAGTGAGACTATAATCTTGGAGGACAATGTGCCATTGCTCATTTCTTAACATAAATTGACCTTCCAGAAGCTTGAAAGTTGGTACAGTTCGTGTTTCACCATCATCATATATTTTCCAGTTTAAAAATCACATCTTTTCTAATTTCGTTTTCACATGTTTTCACCCCTATGTTTCTCATTCTCAAAGACATGTGTCCTCTAACTTCTGACAATTGACTCATCCTTGTTATCACAGAAGAAGGGCAGTCTCACGAGATTTTAAAAGAGACTTTGTTTGTCCTCTGGCTTTCCGTGGCTAAGGAGATAAGTAAAGATCTTAAATTCTAGCTATAAGTTTTACTTTCAACCTAATTTTTTTTGTAAACTTCAGTAAGATGCTTAGTTCTTAGAAGCTCACTTTTCTGATTCTAATGAAAAGAAAAAACATCTATAATCCACATCCCCAGGGACTTGGCCTTCTGTGATTCTGATGCTATGGCAATTACTGTGGGGAGACTTTCCGTTTTCCAGTGCTCTCCATTGCTCTCCATTGCCTCTTATTCTTCCTTATGTTTTCATTTGTAAAATGATGGGGGTTAAATTAAGTGGTTTATCTACTTCCATTTCTTGATTTTCAAGCCTCTAGTTCTATGCAACTGAAAAACCTATGTGTATCCCTGGCATCTCCAGGCCACCACCTCTTTACCCTACATAACAGGGATTCTTGTCCTACCATAGACATCTTATTCCTGCTTGATTTCTCTTTCTATCATTACAGTGATTCACTCCGTCTCTGAACCCTCTTCACCCCCAGAGATCATTCTCAGCACCAGATTTTTTCCTCCAAGCTCTTAAGGCTACCACACACTGAGCTAAAAGAGATGCTTGCCAGGATGGAGACGGACAACATTTAGATCTTATGTCTCTCTCTTTTTTTAATAGAAAAAAAGACACTTATTTGGGAGTTTTGGGAGATGTTACTAATTGGTTTTTTGGATTTTTGTGAATGTGGAGATAAAAGGAATGAAATAATGCTATTACTTCTATTTTGTTTAATGTTTCCTGATGTATAACACTAAGGAATTTTTCTCTATCTCACATGTCCGTCAAAATTTTCTTGTCTGTACCCAGATCTGACCATGTCCATGAGTACAGATTTATCTTCAGATTCGTCAAGTTTTAGAGTCATGCAGGCATGAGATAACAATATGTTGGCATAAATGTGCCTCCCTATATGATAACACTAGCATTAAGTCAGGGTGATGAGGCAATCAAAAAAACAGGTGGAACCATGGCTAACGGAAGAACTGATTTATTGCAAGATCTGGGTTTTATTCTTATAAACCACATCTTAAAAGCAGGGCCTGGTGGCATAAGCTTGTGAATTCAGCCCTGGGATGTAGGAAACAGGTGGATCTCTGGGGCTAACCACCTTAAGCAGGAAGTTCCAGGCCAGGTAGGGAGCATTGTCTCTGAAGAGAGACATGGCACACAAACAACCAAAACCCCATCCCACGCACCCTCACGGGCATCTCCTACTGTACATTTAGGGACCCCAATTTACTCCTATTTTGAGCAAATTTGCTCTTTATCTTTCTACAATATTAATTGCTTTTGATTGTTTCTTTCTTTCCTGTCTGTCTTGTTTCTTCATGTCTGTTTCTACCATTTTCATTTATGTGAAGTCCAACAGGCCAGAAACTTTGGTTTTGTGTTTCCAGCTTATACTAGTGCATCCTCAGTGGGACCAAAGGATTAAATGAATGAATGACAACATGTGAATGGAAGGCTGCATCCTCTCATTCAGTCTCTATAAAAATCTTCACACTCTCAAGTCTGAGAAACAGTATAAAAGCTGTACAGTCAACGTTATTTTTCTTTCCCCTTTCTTCTTTCTTAGGGAATTTATTAACAAAAAATTTTATACGTAAGTGTGTTTGTCTGTGTGAGTGTGTGCCATGTTCACAGGTACCCTCCCCCCAAAGGCTAGAAGATGTTATTAAAGCCCTGGAACAGGACTTATCCATATTTATGAGGTGTGAATTGTGCAGAGATTTTAATCTTGGTTTCGTGGAAGAGCAGTGAATGCTCTCATCCACCAAACTCTCTCCTTCACCTCAAAATCTCCAAAAACAGCAATTTCTCCACCATGTATCTATAATTCACAACTTAACTTTTTGGTACTCATAGTAAAATTACCACAATTAATCAGTTTACCAAATCGATCAGTTCATGATGTGATCTAGAGTTGGATATGCTTTGTTTGTTTGGGCACTTTTTTGGTATTTGAGATTGGGCTATGCTCAGTTCTAAGTTATTCCATATTGCTTACAAACCATAAATTGTTTTCAGACTCTGCTTTGCCCTAGAACTCCATTTTATGAACAATTTTGATTCTATGTTGAAGACTAGAGGATGATCCAGTAGCTTGGTAGACTTTCAAATAGCACTGCCTGTCTTGCATCATGAGTGCAGAATAGACTAATAACTGACTTATTTCTCACAGTCAAGAGATGTTTTAGTTGTTAATGCCATGACAAACTTGGCTTCTTAGGACCCGAGTTCAGTTCCTATCACCCACAGTATTGAGCTCCTTTGTGCCTGTAGATACAATTGCAGAAGCATCTGATGCCTTCTTTGGCTTCTTGCAGCACCTGAATTCATGTGACATACCAACACACCACATATAAAAATAATTTTTAAAAAATATCATATTTGGGAAATATGGGCCAGGAAATTATCAGGCATGTCAGATTAAGGAACACGTGTAACCCCATAAACTTCACCCCATAAAGAGGTGGACACCCATCAGTGAAGAGCTTGTTGATCTATTATCTGACTACCCAGTGTATGGGTCTAGAGACCATTGGCAGATTCATTTCTACAGCAGCTTCTCTAGATTCTGTGACTTAAGCTTGGTAAGTTATCACACCTGCACAAATTCTGTGGTGGTTTGAATGCAAATGGCTCCCATAGGTTCATATATTTTAATGCTTGGTCTCCATTTCATAGAAATATTTGGGAAGGATGAGGAGGTGTGTCACTGGGTGGGGCATCGACATTTCAAACTGTTTCTCCTATTCTGGGTTTTGTCTCCAGTTGTGAGTTCTCAGTGACTGATCAAGCACCATGCCTGTCTGCTGCCATGATTCCCACCGTGATGGTCTTGGACTCTAGCCTTCTGAAACTGTAAGCCCCACATAATCTCTTTCTGCTTATGATGTCTTATCACAGAAGTGGGAAATAGGCAAACTGTTTGCATTTACTTCAGCATCTCTGTTTCTTGTAATGTCCTGTCTTATAGCTCTTGAACTCTGTTGAAACATCTGCACTCTAGTCACTCTGCAACCTACATTTATGTATATGTACAGATATTGACTGTGTGATGTGTAGTGCATGATCTGAGAGTTAATATTAGTGACTAAAATTGGAATAAAAAGCCTGTATTTGTCTTCATTCATTATCAATGGAATTCTAGTTAAATTTCTGCTAATGAAACCATCACATGTTGTGCATTTATTGTTGTTCAATAAATGTTGACATCATTGTTCTTATTAAACACTGTGACCAAAGGCAAGGGAAGAAAAAATGGATGTATTTTGCTTATACTTCCACACCAAAGTTTATTGTCAAATGGTACTAGGCCAGGATCTCAAACAGGGCAGGATCTTGGAGGCAGAGGGTTACACAGACACAATATGAGGATTTCTCCTGGCTGGCTTGCCCTTTGTGGCTTGCTCATACTGCTTTCATATAAAATTCAGGATCACTTGTTCAGGAATGGTATCATGAACAATGTCCTAGGTCTTCCCATCCCAAATACTAATTAAGAAAATATTCTATAGACTTGCCTACAGGATGATCTTACTGAGGCATTTTCTTAATTGAGGTTTCTTCCTTTCAGATGATGCTAGCTTATGTCAAATTGACATTAAATTAGCCATCACAATCATGGAAACTTATATTTTCCTCTCTACTTCTGACAGCATGCTCAATTATATTAACAGTGCTTCATTACATAACACAATATTACTACATACATTCTGGGTGCTGTATACTAGATCCCTAGTCTTCTTCATAGGACCTAACTGAACATTTGAAGCCTTTGATTTACTCCTTCTATGATCATCCCTTCTTAAATTTAACTTGGATTCATTACTATTCCAGCCTATTTCTATTTGTGGGAATTTTCTTTGTTTGATTGGCTAACTAGCCTAAAAGGCCATGATACTGGAGATTTGGGTAGCTTTAAGATGGGCAGATATGTTTGATGAACTTGTCAAAATCCACCATCTGTTGTAAGAATGAAGGTGTCCCAGAAGGCTTTGGTAAATGTATTTTGATGACGTAATTCTGGGAATGACTTAGGCATTATTTGCTTATAGGTAAGTGCTTATAGGTAATTTTTATATTCTGAGAATTCATGAGACCAAAGCCAATCCACAGATTCTATCTTCTGACCATTTAGATCCTGGACTATATGCTTCAGTCTAACATCATTAGTCTTGGAAGGTAGCCCCACTCTCTGCCTTGCAGGGTAGATTGTCCAGCAGGATAGACAAGAGCTCAGAGCTGGAGCTTGCTTCTCGAGCAAAATTGGATTTGGGCTCATAACAGAGAATCTGCTTCTTGGCTGGAAAGAATGCAGGTGTCAGCCTGGCAAGTGCCCAAAGGCTATGGATGATGGACATAGGTGTTACAGTATATTTTAGTGCCTGAGGATTACAGAAAAGGAATCTGGTATGTATAATGCATGTCACTCTCTTGTATGTGTATCATGTCTCTGGCTTTGAATTTGAGTCGATGAGTCACTTATAAACTGAAGATGATGGAAACAACTATCTCATGAGGGGGTTGCCATGAAGATGCTATGAAGGTAAGAACATTCTCTTAGGCATATAGTAAGAGTTATATATGTTTCTTCTTCTTTTTAAACTTCTTGCACTTATCAGTTTAAGGGAATAAAAATGAGAAGCATCAATGGAAGAGGCTACTCCTGAGGGAAACAGAACCCAGAGCTCCGGAGACAGGAGCCAAGGGGAGGAAAGTACACACTTGGGGAATTTTGGAGACACTCAACATAAGAGGCTCAAACTAATCAATCCCTCTCAGCTCATCACAGGACTTGTAATCAGGGCTCCACCTGCTCACCTGCTGCTCTGCCCTTGGGGAAGCTGCCAGGGCCAATCATAGGGCATTGTTCACCCAGCTCTTCTCCTTAGAGAAGCAATATGAGGAGAGCCTAGCCAGGATAACAAGCATGAGAGGAAGGGGGGACCCACAGGATTCCATACTTGAGGTTTAGATCTTACCACTTAGTTCAGCACCTTCAATTCTTTCAGAAGAATCAGAATGTGATTTGATTTGGCAAAGGGTAAGCATGCTTGGGGGTGCAGTAATCTTTTGAGATTAGTTCATTAAATTTGTTCATTCACTGGTTATTTAGATCATTAAGTAAAATTTACTGAACATCATGGCACATGCCTGTAATCCAGAACTCAGGGATGGGCAGTAGGGCTTCTGTGAGTTAAAAATGAGCCTGGTCTACAAAGAGAGTCTACGCCAGCCAAGGCTACATAGAGAAACTCTGTCTCAAAAAATCCAAAACCCACTCTTGCAAAAAAAAAAAAAAAAGTTTAAAACCATCCACTCACTCATTGTGAGTTTCTATTCTCTGAGGTCACATTTTATTTCAGTTCCCATGGTGTTTCCAATGCCATGTGGCTTCTCCAAAGGCTCAGGAAATCCTATGGAGATGTTACTCTGTTCAATGTAGGGACGTTGAAGGACCTCCTGCCTGCCCTTTGCCTCCCCATCACAATCCCAGAATCTCAAGCCCCACAAATTGCTCAGGACACCAAGAAAGCATAGATCTGACTGGAGTCAGTGGAATTTGGTTTATTTGAATTGACTTGAGCTGAATGAAATGGAATTACTAAACTAAATGGAAATAATTGAATTGAAATATAGCAAATTGGATTGAATCAAGATTAATTGAAATGAAATCAATGGAGAATGTATTGAATTATGGTGCTGCAAGACATTTGGACATTGCTTCCCTGACCCTACTTGCTATATAGAGTAAGAAACTAAAGTGTAGCTAAAGGCAAGAGGATAAGAAAGAGGGTCAGTTACTCTGACAAATTCCAGAAAGAGTCAGAGCTAGGCTTCAATGCCAACATTTCTCTCACTGTGCTTTAGTGCCAGGTTTTGTGGGGTCTGGAGCTGTAGTTTTGAAAAATAACCCAAGATTCAATAGAATTCATCACATGAAGAGAACTTTGGAATAAATAGGCGTCTCATTTTAACTATCAATACATACCCAAGCTGGTTCTCTATCCTCTTAGTTTGGCTTTTCCTGGTGCTCCATCTCTGGCTTGTGGTAGAAACACAGAGGGAAAGAAAAACTTACACTCTGAAATTAGTGAAAAGTGATGGAAATTAAATTCTTTATGATGGTCTTTATGAAAACACACTATTTTTGAACAATAAATGTAGACTACTGGTAGCCGGATTCTTTCTTTTAATTTCCAGTTGTAAAGTCACCATTTCTAGGCATGTCCTACAGTGTTATTCTTTGGGAAAATGTTAATCCCTTATTAAGATACTAACTGGGACATGTCTAAGAGTCATATATTAGTAGGATAGTACTATCCCATTCAACATATAATACTAGAATAAAGGTTTCTGTGGGGGTGGCAAAGAAGCATGATTTGATGTGGAAATGTTGGATCTAGAGCCAGTGATAATTTTTACAAATAGTACAGATTTATTTAACATTCTCATAGTTATCTGTGAGAAATAGGTATGAGTCCTAAGATTACTGTATCACACAGCAAAATACACAATATAGTTGCAAATTATAAGCAATGAAATGCATAGAAAGATATACTTTATGTAAAATTCTTAAGTCTAGGAGTGTTAGTGTTCCAGATTTTTAAATATATATATATACAATACATAGTATCACGCCACTGGTGCATCATAAATGTAGGATTTATTAGTGCTTCAATATGCCTTATACACCCAGACTAGACTAAAGACAATTTCATATGACTGTAACTGTCATGAAATCAGACACGGAATTTACCATTGGTGTAGTCATACTAATGTTTTCACTTTTCCAAATTCTGGAGCTTTGAATTTCCTATTTGGGGATTATGGATATTCAACATGTAAGAAACTCCACACCAATCCTTACAGCTCCTGGAGGTAAGCCAAGTGGCACCTTTGACCTCATCAAACAGATCAGGTAGTAAGTCTAGAGATCATCAGAGTTCCTGTTAGGTTACACAGAGAGAAGAGGACCAATCTTTACCCTGGACTCATCAAATTCTTTGTTATTAGGCCTGTGATTTTTACAGCTGAAGTATATTTTCACATGGATTGTGCAGGGCAGGAGTGACAGACAGAAGTCATGGGAGTGGAGTCTTCTTTCAACAGAGAAAGGCTCCAGCCATTTCACAGACGAGAGCTTCCAATGGGTGCAGTCTGTGGAGTGTGTAATCATCCTAATGAGCGGTAGCACTTGTCAAGGTATGTGGTCCGGATTCTTGCTGCTGTGATCTGAAGATAATTGGCCCTGCCATAGAAGTGGTAAACCAGCTCCCAGTCTCTTAGCAAACCACAGGCAAAATGACATATGGAAGGACCCTGCCAGTGACACTGGCTCCTTATTTCGCCCATGTTTATTATCACAGCCATTTCTTACCACTAGGCTCTAAAAGCAGAAATGAAAGCCATTTAGGATCAGATAGAAGTCACACTGGGGGTAGATGCTGATGAGAGTGTCTCATTACCTCAATCCAGTTACAAATGCAAATGCATCCAGGAGAGACAACTATTTAAAAAAAAAGACTTAACTACGTAAACTCACACATTTCTAATTCCTAGGACAAAGGCATCTATCTCAGGACATGGCTGTGCATTGAGCCCATGTTAAAACCAAAACGGAACTTCAGGCCAGCCTCTGAATGATGTCCCATTGCTTTGGGATATTTCTTTTATTTTCCCTTGAAAAAATTTAAATCATTTATTCAGATTACATCCCAATTGTTATCCCCTCACTTGTAATTTCCTTTTCCCATCTCCCTCCCTCTTTCACCCTATTCCCTTCTTCTAGGTCGGTGACAGAATGGGACTTCTTTCCCCACCATATGATCACAGCCTGTCAGGTCTCATCCAGATAGTCTGCTTTCCTTTCCTCTGAGTGCCACAGGCTTCCCCTCTAAGGGGAAGTGGTCCAATAGGGGTTATCAGAATTCTCTGTCATATTTCCAGTTTCCATTTTTAACTGTAAATGGGCTGATTGTTAATGCTCTCATCATGAGGCCTTGCCCCCAATACTAGTTTCTTAGTATTAGAAGTGATTAGAATGATCATTTCTAGGGCTATTTGACTCTATAATTCATTACTTCTTGAATATTTAATAAATACTGCTTATGTGTGGTATGCTATTCAGAATCCTAAGGATATAGTAGTACAATGAACAGATAAATAGTGAGTTTATAGGGATGCACCCCATGAGTAGACAAGTATACAGAAAAACAAGAGAACATGCACTGAAATGTGCAGTACCACAGCAAGCGCAGCAAATACAAGAAGCCAAAGAAAAACATTAGAAGTGTTCATTTCCACGGGCATGGCCATTTAAAGAAAAGGATGGCAGAATTTGAACAGAGATCAATACTGTGGAAGAATGAGCCCTGTGACTAACTTGGCATGTGAAAAGAGAGGTACTCCCAGGGACAGTGACATAAGTGCATTCAGATATAGCCTGTGGGAATAATTGTAAAGCTTAGGTCCAATGACGAAAGAATGAATGAAAGAGGTTTGAAATGAAGTAAAAAGGGGAGTTGCATTGAATCTCCAGCACAGACGTGGAGTCCAGGAAATTGTCAGTCCTGTTTATGTGCTTCCTAATCTCTCTGATTTTGGGGGCCCTCCTGGTAAGACCTCTACACATGGACTCAGAAATGTTGCTTAGCAACTCCAAAGCTGGCTGACACCCACAGTGGACTTCTTTCTATGAGACTCACTATATGAGACAGCAGCAGGGAGGAATAAGATTGACTATCACATTGTAGGTCTACAATGCCCTAGGTTGTACTCCTGGAGTGGTTTTTATTTATCTTCCTTAGACTGATGTAAATATACTTTCGATAAAGTTTGGTCCCTGCGGATGTCCTCTCTGCCCCAGCAGGTCCACACTACACCTTTTGCATGGATGATATTAAGAAGCAGACAGAGAGATGGCCTTGCCATTGTCAAACAGGAAGATATAATTGTACTAAAACACCGATTAAGTGGTGAGATTTCTTCATTGCTACTGGTGAGTAAACTTGTTCCAAGCAATCAGTCTCTCAGGCTCTGTCTTTGTCATACATTTTTTAAAATTTTCTTATCACTCACACACTCTCACTGAAGGATTTTTACACATTTTATCCACAGCAATGAGTGTTTGCTTCCAATTCCCCTTTACTGAACCAGCATTTGAAGAGAAAGCTGTGCTGATAAGTCAGCCTGGTTAGGGCAAGTGATCAAAAGCAGGCGACAAAGTCATGTCATAGATAGCACCCACTTAATTCACTAGGGAACTCACATGAAAATCAAACTGCTCATCAGTTACATGTGTGTAGGGGGCCATGCTGCTCTTTGGTTGGTACTTCTGTCTCTGTAAGCCCCCATGGGTCTATGATAGTTTACACTGTTGGTCTTCTAGCAGTGTTCTTGTCCCTTCTGGATCCTGCTTTCCTACCTTCTCTCTTCTCCACAGGACTCCCCAGCAACACCTAATGCTTGGCTCTGAGTCTCAGCATCTGATTACATCAGCTTCTATGTGGTCCCTCTCAGAGAACAGTGTAGATAGACTCCAGTCTGTAACCATTGCAGAGTATCATTAATGGTGTCAGGGCTTGGCTCTCTCCCATGGGCAGGGCCTAAGTTGAACTAGGCACTGTTTGGTCATTTTCTCAGTCTCTGTCTTTATCTGTGCACATCTTGTAGGCAGGATAAATTTTGGTTGAAGATTTTGTAAGTGAATTGGAGTTCTCTTCCTACCACTACAGGTCCTGACTGACTAGAAGGTGGCCTCCTCAGTCTTGTGTTCCCTGATGCTAGGAGCCTCAGATAGAGACATCCCTATATCCTCTCTCCAGCCTACCCAGTTGCAGGGCTCCAGCTTGTCTCAGTGATGATTTTGTACTCAGTTTCCTTTTTCTCTGAAGTCCCTCAAACCTTCAAACCTAGAGACTCTACCCAGATCTGACCCTCTACATCATTGCCCTCCACACACAACTCTTTTACTCAGTTAGTCTTCTACTTCTTTTTTCACTGTCTATTACATTTCCCTATCTCAGTGAGATTCAAGAAGGGCCTCCCTTAGGTCCTCCTTGTTATTTAGCTTCTTTGGGTCCATGAATTGTAGTATGGTTATCCTGTAATATATGGCTAATATCTGCTTATAAGTGAGGACACAGCATGTGTGTCTTCTGGGGTGTTGGTCACTTCACTCAGGATCATCTTTTTTAGTCCCATTGATTTGCTTGAAAATTCATTGTCTGCTTGTTTTTAATAGCTGAGCAGTATTGCATTGTGAAAGTATATATTTTCCAGCTTCTTGCTATTATTAATAAAGCTGCTGTGAACTTAGCTGAGCAAATGTCCTGTAGTATGGTAGATCATCTTTTGGGTATATGCCTAGAAGTGGTATAGTTGGTTCTTTGTTTTTAATTATTAATTTATTCTTGTTATATCTCAATGGTTATCCCATTCCTTGTATCCTCCCATTCTTCCCTCCCTCCCATTTTCCCCTTATTCCCCTCCCCTATGACTATTCCTGGGGGGGATTGCCTCCCCCTGTACATGCTCATAGGGTATCAAGTCTCTTCTTGGTAACCTGCTGTCCTTCCTCTGAGTGCCACCAGGTCTCCCCATTCAGCGGACATGGTCAAATATGATGCACCAGAGTACGTGAGAAAGTCATATCCCACTCTCCTTGAAGTAGTACTATTTCCAATTTTCTGAGAAAGTGCCAGATTGGTTTCCAAAGTTGTTGTACAAGTTTGTACTCACACCAGCAATGGAGCAGTGTTCCCCTTTCTGTCCCTTGACAGCATGTTCTGTCACTTGAGGTTTTCATCCTAGCCATTCTGCTTTGTTCAAGATGGAATCTCAGAGCCACTTTGGTTCAAATTTTCCTGATGACTAAAGACTTTGAGCATTTCTTTAAGTGCTTCTTGGCCATTACATATTCCTCTGTTGAGAATTCTCTGTTTAGCTCTGTACCCCATATTTTAATTGGATTATTTGATTTATTAGTCTCTAATTTCTTGAGTTTTTTTATATATATTGGATATTAGCCCTTTGTCTGGTGTAGGATTGGTAAAGATCTTTTCCCTATATGTAACCTGCCTTTTGTTTTGTTGACAGTGTTTTTTGCCTTATAGAAACTTCAGTTTTATGAGGTATCATTTATTTCTTGTTGATCTTAGACCTTGCACTGTTGATGCTTTGTTCAGGAAGTTGTCTCCTGTGCCAGTAATTTCAAGGATGTTTCTCATTTTTTCTTCTAATAGATTTAGTGTTTCTGGTTTTATGCTGAGGTCTTGGATTAACTTAAGTTTTGTGCAGCATGATAAATATGGATCTATTTTAATTTTTATAGCTGTAGACATCGAACTGGACCAGCGCTACTTGTTGAAGATGCTTTCTTAATATTTTTTATGTCCAGATTTCTAAGATTTACAACCTATTTCTCATCACACAAGTGCAACCTTCAATAACTGTACAAAATCAAATTTAAAGTAGATCCTTTTTCTATATAATCCAATCCTGTCCAACTGTCCTTCAGGGTAGTAGGCAGAATTATATATTAAATATGTACATATGCATATATATACACACACATTTTTATTTGATCTCTTTAGGTGGTCAGGAGAGGGTTAAATTTTGATTCTTTATGGATAGTTGTTATTGTGTGTCAAATTCTAGCCAATGAGTTTTGAGCCATAATTACGTTAAGTGTGCCAAATATTTAATTCCCAATTCAAGATGTCTCAGACATCATAGTCCCATCATCATAGTAACTAGCAGTAAGGACCACGGACTTCTAAGTGATTATTATGAGAAAGTGTTACCTTCTTTTACTAATCCACTATATAGTTAAGAAATACTAAGTCTTAGGAGGTCTAATATTCTCAATTGTTTGCTACTGCAGTACAGCCTAGCTCACTCTGATTGATATATGTTTTATATCATATATTACCCATAAGAATGACCATTAGTTATTCCTTAGTACCTGATATTCCGTTCTTCTATCCTAATATAGCCTTACCCTTGTAGTGAATACAGAAAGTAAAGAATACATTTTTAAGGCCACTACCAGGTAATATCACCTGGAGACAAATTCTGGCAGATAAGATATGAACAGAAGTGAAATTTGCTACTTTGGAGACTCACACTGTCCTTCGTGCTGGCTAAGAGCTAGAGAGGATGATTATATCCTTAATTAAGGAGACAAAAGAAATGACCTGGAGATGACAGAACAAGTAGAAAAGAGAAACTAGTTACTCTGACACATGGAACTCTTTTTGTCTGTGCTGTTATATGATAAAACATATAGGTCATTTATTTTGTGTAAGATAACATTATTTCAGATTGCTTTTGTAGTATCCAAAGCTGTATCCTTACCTGTATGCCATCACTAGTTAACTTTCTCATTTATTTGTCTGAGTGGTGTTTATTGGCACTTAGGCAATACAGTACACACGGGCTTGTTCTCTCACATATACACAGAGTAAGTATTTTTGTGTGAAGGGATGTTTCTTATTAATGTTTGTGCCCTCCATTTAGTGCAGTGTCTATAATTCTGTAAATGATTGTATTAACCATTGAATCAGTAATTACAATTATTATTAAATTTTGCTATTCTTGAGTCCCAACAGGATGTCTTCCCCTCTGTTCCAGTTTCCTGGTAAGTGAAGACTTTCATGGGACATGCCCCTTGGGCTAGTATGCAGATATACGTGAGTATATACCATTTGAGTCTTTCTGCTTCTGGGTGAACTCACTAATTATGATTATTTCTAGCTCAATCCATTTGTCCACAAATTTCAGGAATTCCTTGTTTTTAATAGCTGAGTAGTATTCCATAGTGTATATGTACCACAGTTTCTTTATCCGTTCTTCTACTGAGGGACACTTAGGCTGTTTCCATGTTCTGGCTATTATGAATAAGGCTGCTATGAACATGGTTGAGCAAATTTTCTTGTTGTGTGCTGGAGCATCTTCTGGGTATATTCCAAGGAGTGGAATAGCTGGGTCTTGAGGAAGCCCTATTCTCAGTTTTCTGAGATAGCACCAGATAGAAGCATGGGAGAATAGCAAAGCAGAAGGATCCAGAGGGTCCTAGAAACCTACAAGTAGAATCTATTATGATAGGCAGATTTGGGCCCAGGGGTCCCACTCAAACTAAGGCACCGGCCAAGGACAATACTGGCGGTAAACTTTAAACCCCTACGCAGATCTAGCCAATGGACAGAACATTCCCCACAGTTGAGTAGAGAGTGGGGTATGACTTTCACATGAACTTTGGTGCCTCATATTTGACCATGTCCCCTGGAGGGTGAGACCTGGTGGCACTCAGAGGAAGGATAGCAGGTTACCAAGAAAAGACTTGATACCCTCTGAGCATATACAGGGGCAGGAAATCCCCCTCAGGAACAGTCATAGGGGAGGGGAATAAGAAGAAAATGGGAGGCTACAAGGGATGGAATAACCATTGAGATGTAACAAGAATAAAGTAATAAAAAATATTTTAAAAATAAAAGAAAGATAAATTTTTTTTTTGCTATTCTTTATTTCAGCAAGCCAAGTTTTGTAGAGGAATGTTAATTCAGAACATGGCTGTTCTGGCAAGAGATCACATTCAAAGACCTTCTAGGCCTAAGTTATCCAGATGGAATACAAGTATGCCTTTAATCCAGGAGACAGAGCCAAACATATTTGAGTTCAAGGCCAGCCTTGTATAGAACAAGTATCAGATAAAGTAAATCTTAGATCTAGGAATGGTAATACGTGCCTTTAATCCCAAACAAAGGTAAAGTTAGTTTGTAGAAGGAGGCATCCATGTTTGAAAAAGATGTCTATTTGAGTGGTGGAAAAGGTTCCAAATCATAGAAGATTTGACAGAATAGGATACACCCAAATCTCAGGAGGAGAGAGAGGAAAGGAAAGCTTCTTAATGGAGCAATGCAGATAGAGGAGGCAGTCTTTTATCAGGACAGTAATAGAGAGATGGGTTGCAGAAAGAGAGAACTAAGGTGAAGACTGAATAACCCAGAAGATGAGAAGAAGCCAAAAGATTAGGGCAGATTGAGGTCAAGCAGAGCAACTCTGGCCCAAGAGAGAAGTCAAATTAAGTATGTAGGCTGGAAGAAGACTTTGAGCCTATGCTAGACAGTAGGGTGGCTAGAAGCTTCCAGGACTAGGCCTGGGTTAGCAGAAGGAGGCATTAAGCTTCACAGGCAACAATTGAGTAAGGAGAATAATAGTTACCTTTACAAAGTTCTCTATCATATAGAGTTGATCACATGACATTTCATTATGCAACCTAGTATTTCCGCCGCCTGTGAGAGCTTTTCATGTCTTTTATCAATGAATTATTTTATGGAAAAAATCTGGAATCATGTATCTTAAAAGTCATTTGCCATAATTCTTGTGTGTGTGTGTGTGTGTGTGTGTGTGTGTGTGTGTGTGTGTGTGTGTGCGCATGCACGCTTGCGCGCTTGACAAAGCTTAGAAAGGAAGTCACACAGAAATATGGAGAATTCAGCTACATGTGTTCGTTGTCATGAGAGACATCAGTTCTTCCTGGTTGACTTATTTTTCTATCAGTCTTAGTGTGTATGGATTATTGAGTGCTGTTGTGTTACAGTCATTACTTTGTGACCTCAAAGTTACCATGCAGTGGGTCTCCAATTTTACACCTTAAAAAAATGTCCATAGCTGAAATCCCTAAAAGCTAAGTGATGAGAACCTTCTTTGAGATTCTTTCAAGTTCTTCAGGAGGACTTTATTTAGTGCACTGGGTCATCTTCAACATATTGGGGTGGATCTTCCAGACTTTTCTATGAAAATGATCTTGACTATGCAGTGCCTAGTTTGAGAGGGTTGAGTACCGAGCCTGAGCCTCTGGAGGAAAGGTATCCCAAAGGAAGCTGGAAACCATTTGAGGGGAGTAATGGATGAGGAGGTCACTAGCGTCACAGCAAGACTTGATGCCAGGGCTGAAAGTGACCACAATCCAGTCCAACAGTGCAAGTGCAATAAAAACAAACACAATAAAATCAGGTAAGTGATCTGAATCTCCTTTCTTTTCCAATCTTACTTCATGTTCAGTGGGAGTGAAAGGAAGAAACTGTCTAAGCAGTTCTAAGAAAAATAATACCTCACTCAGATCAGAGCAGTTGCCCAGTAAATGTCTTGGAAATCAGTTTACCTGACCTTATTCTGTTCTGCCCCTAATTACCACTGACCCCTTCTCTTCATAGACAGGTATGGGTTTGGGGCTCCTGCAACTGTTCTAAGCAGTTCCCAGAAGATTGATTTAAACAAGATCATCTTTAAACTTCAAATAAAATTAAAATATTAACGCCTTTGATATTACTCCCAGTGGGAAATGAGATAAAGCAATCATGTTGAATTCAACTCTATTTTCCAAGGTACTTCACCAGAGCATTAAAACAATCTGTATTGCATTGCCCAGGCAAAAAGTGGAACCAGCACTCCTGTCTATGGCAGGTGGTAAGGGCTGGGATGACTCACTTGGTTCCATTCTACTAGGGCCAGCTCCTCTGTGGTGTCCAGGTGAAGCATACACACACACACTCTCTCTTGTGTGTGTGTGTGTGTGTGTGTGTGTGTGTGTGTGTGTGTGTGTGTGTGTGTGTGTGTGTGTGGTGTGGGAGCAGAAGAGTTGATAGCCAGAATAAGTCAGCTACTACCTAGGCCCAAATCTGGGAATTTGAGTTAGCTCACCCCAACACACACCCTATCTGTAAATTAGTGAACACATGCAAGGATCAGACCTGCAGAATTAAAGCTGAAGGATCTCCATGACACAGGCCAACAACAGAATACCCAGGAAAGTCCCAGTGAGGATACAGCATTGAAAGTACGGCTGAAGCCAAAGGTGTCAAATCAGACCAATAACTCAATACAATAAACATTTGCACATGAAGTTGCTTAGACAAAAGGATATATTGTGTGAAACATCATGGTCTACCAAAATAGCATGGTGAGATTGTTGTTGTTTTGTTTCATTTTGTTTTGCTTTAGTTTGGTTTGGTTTCTTAAGGGGGATGGAGGTTGCAAGGGTGTAGGACAAATATGGAGAGACTTGGGAAGATGAAAGGGACTGTGGTGCATGATGTGAATTTCACAAAGAATTGACCAAAAAAAAATGTCTTAAAAAATCTGTACTGTATGATACCTTTGAAAAACAAATGACCAATTTATGTAATAACTTTGCAATTATCTTTATTTCTTAGAATTTCATGTGTGAATAGAAGGAAATATGATAATACTAAGCCCCACTTTCTCTCAGTGACTCCTCTCCTACATTCCCCACATATCTTGCCACCCTTCATAATATTTTGTTTTGACAATCCACTAATTTTAATTATTGGTGCCCCCATATGTGGAAGCACAATTAATTTAAAATAAAAATTTTAAATGTTTAACAGGACTGTTGTAATACATTTTCTTACAAAATGATAATTTTTTCTTTCCAATGATCAATTTTTGATGTAGCTAAGAATAAGTTATTAATTTTTAAATTGCTGTGAAATGATCAGGGTAAAATTTTATATGATTAACTTGTGCCATTAAGCATGTTAATGTTGGGGTGGACAGTTGGCTTAAAGGCTAAAAGCACTTGTTGCTCTAGCAGATAACTCAGTTGAATTTCCAGCATCTACATGTTGGCTTACAAACAGGGAACTCCAGTCCCAGAGGATCCAATACCATCTTCTCATGTCTGTGGGTATCAGGGATACACTTCATGAATATATATATATATATATATATATATATATATATATATATATATATATATATATATATATATATAGGCAAAATACTCATACATGAAAAATAATAAAACAAATAAATCTGAAAAGGTTTTAAAATTTTGCTGTATAAAAATACAGCAAATGTTTGGTGATTTTTTCCATAGTCTTGCCATTCACAAATGTCTGTCCCTATTACCTGTGGGATGTTGATGCCATAAGTAACCATGGAAACCATTCATCAAAACTGTCAAGCCTCATTAGTCAAGATTCTAGAATGCTTATATTGAACACAAGTACAAGTTTCAATGCTCTCATTGTCCAGATTTCTATCCCTAATAATTTCTACCATGTTTTCTCTTACCCAATAGTAAATTCCATGAACACTTGCCACTAATTTTATACTTCTCATCATTTAGAAAAACATTCAACATGAAGTTGATATTTATTGTTTAAGGAATTAAAACAAAAATATAACAAATAAATTAGGGAAAAATTTACAAACCAAAAGTGTTTCAGTGAACATTTGGAAATATTAATCTAGGCAAAGCCCATTAACTTTTGCATGAAAATGTAGAGATTTTCAGAAGTAGTTTTGTACAGTGAGGAACCTACACCCAAATCTACAGGTCCAGGCTCCCCAAGACCCTAGCCATGCATTACAGAGATAGATCATCCCTAAGTGCAGTTTACAATGGCCAGCACTTGCTTTAACAGCTCCTCTGCCAATGGATGCTATTACAGAAATATGTGACCAAGACACAGTGCTGTGAAATAAATGGCTTTATGAGCCAGGGGACTAGCCCTATGCCCTGATCATTAGGAACAATTTGCATGCGAAACTTCGGTGTGACAGGCTCAGTGAGGGATTTGTTTAGGTTGTTTAAGTAATGGAGACAAGAGAATAATCATTGGAGCAATGCTGTGCCTTACTTCTGCAGCCCAGTCCCGAGTACCCACCCAGCTAAACCTGATCTAATGCCTCCATAACACCCTGATTGCATCCTGAGCCTTTGGAGTCTGACATGAAGCTCCCATCCAAAGACAGGAAGGACCAACCAACAACTTCATAGCACCGGATTACACACTGAGAAGTCATTCACAGGTTTCACAATTCTCACACAGATTCCTTGATCCCTTATACACACTGAATTTTGAATCACAGTAAGCCTTGAAGTCAGATATTCTCTCCTCCTATTCCTTTTTAAATAGTTTTTTTTTTATTATTTTTTTGAAGATTTCATGTACTGTATCAAATACACTTAGCCTCTCCTGTAAGTCCCCTAATATCCACCTTTTCCACCCCCAGATTCTTACCTAACTTCAAGGTTTTTGTTTTGTTTTGTTCTGCACTGGGCACAATATGTGTTGCCCAATCATTAAAATACGCCTGATAGTGGTACCTGCCCTGGAATATGGTCCACCTACCAGGGATCACCGCTAAACTGACTCCACTATCCCTAAGTGTTTGGTGAGTTTACAGTACCAGATATGGTGTCCTCTTCATGAGCGGGTGTAAGCCCAATTAAAAAGCACTTGGTTACTGTTGAAGGTGCTCATGTCACAACAACACCCTAAATGTGACTGTACAATGCTGGTCATTGATGTGGGTCATAGCAATTGTAGCTTGTAAGGACTGCTTGATACTTTTCTCCTTTGGAATCTCTCATGGTTCCTTCTGGTACCATTCACGTTGGTTCTAACAAAGGGGCCTGTGGACCCTGTGTATGACATGAACTGTGGCTTCATCAGTAACAGCTTACCTTCCAGCTTTCATGGATAACCAGGGAAATGACAATAACCTGTAACATTATTGGAGTCTATGGCAAGTGCATTTCTCAGCCCATTACTGGTATTTTTATTTGTTTGTTTAATTGGGGGGTTGTTTTGTTTTGTTGTTATATAGGCTTTAACTTTTAGAACTAGCATTATCAAGCTACATAAAAAATCTAATTTATTTTTTTTCTCCTTTTTTAATTTATTCTTGTTACATCTCAATGGTTATCCCATCCCTTGTATCCTCCCATTCTTCCCTCCCTCCCATTTTCCCCTTATTCCCCTCCCCTATGACTGTTCCTGAGGGGGATTACCTCCCCCGGTATATGTTCATAGGGTATCAAGTCTCTTCTTGGTAACCTGCTGTCCTTCCTCTAAGTGCCCCCAGGTCTCCCCCTCCAGGGGACATGGTCAAATTTAAACTATGTATGTATATTTATAAACAGGCTTACAATGTCTAAGCCTTTATTCTTTTGTAGTACAGTCATAGATCTTAGAAGACAAACTCCAACTACTACTTTACTAAACCTACATAATCCCTAACTCCATTCTGAATATTTGTCTTTGTACCCATCAGTAAGTCTAGTCTTCTCCCCTTATCAAGGAAACTTCCCTTTGCAACAGATAAAATAGATCATTACAGAAAACCACAACCAATAAAAATGCAAAGTTATGGAGCCCTGCCCCCAATGAATACATTCATAAAACAATTTCCACAACTAAATCTTAGGGAACATTGAAGAAAGAGTATTGAAAATTGTATGAGACAGAGTTCAGGGAGTTTGCTATCAAGTTGCATCTTGTAGAAATATCAGGAGCTATATACATGAAATTTCACCAACGTATCTGTCTATACATGACCTGAAAAAGACCAATATCAGTAGGAATGCTAACATGGAAGGGAAAACCTTGGAGGACCTAAACCCCAGAACACTCTGTAGGTAACTATGGAGAGCTGAGATTTAGAAAAAAAAAAAAAAAGAGGACATGAATTTGAAAGAAAGCCAGAGGTGTGCCTTGGAGG
Organism: Acomys minous; assembly: GCF_964271855.1. Lineage (NCBI taxonomy): Eukaryota > Metazoa > Chordata > Mammalia > Rodentia > Muridae > Acomys > Acomys minous. The sequence continues at coordinate 161,106,460 of NC_140483.1, read as the reverse complement.
TTTGGAACAAATAAAGAGAAGGGGAAATTGACATAATTATAATTGCAAAAATAAAAGAAATGATTAAAAAATAAAACCTAACTGCTCCTCTTATTGCAGCTATCAAATGTCAATAGCTCCTTGGCTAATGGTGGACCTTCATGCCCCTCTCAATGCTGGGTCTGTCTGGCTGTGTAGCCTGTTACAATCATTTGACTTTATATTTGCCACTACCGGTTGCTTTCAGAAACCACTGTTAGATTGAAATTAGCCTCTACCACTCTGTTTTTTATAATCTTTCTACTCTACCTTCCACATGATCCCTGAGACATAATTCCCTGGTAGAAGGGTGTAAGGGTGTGTGTGTGTGTGTGTGTGTGTGTGTGTGTGTGTGTGTGTGTGTGTGTGACTTAGGGTTGAACATTCAATAATCTTTTAGTTGCTACACTTTGACCAGCTGAGGGTCTCTGTGTTAATTACCATCTACTTTTCTGATGAGGGTTGGAACACTTAGTCACTAGGAGTCATTTTATTTTGTTTTTGTTTGTTTCCTTGTTTGTTTTGAGACAGGGTTTCTCTGTGTAGTCTTGGCTGTTCTGTACTCACTTTGTAGACCAGGCCTCGAACTAACAGTGATCTGCCTACCTCTGACTCCCTGAGTGCTGGGATCTCAGGTGTGTGCCACTGGAATTATGTCTGTTTAGCACAATACTAGCATTAAGGTCTGTCCTAGTACCTATGACTGCTCTAGCAATATGACCTTGGCTTTGTTAACAATGTCAGATATCAGTTCCATTTTATTATTGACTTCTCTCCTCTGGTACAGTGGGATCAGCTCCTCTTTCTTTCCATGTTCACTTTCCTTGCCTAGGGCCTGCATTCTCACTCCTTGTCATGGTTTCTACTATCATCCAACTCTGTGCTCCATTATCAACACCTCCCTCTGCATTTGGTTTTTCTCAGCAATTAACAAGTGTGTTCTACTAACTTCCTTTTGGATGTATTATCAGCAGTGAGGCTAAGCCATTTGCCCAAGGTCTCATAGCAGCTATAATATTAACATCAATTAATTCATATCATACTTCCCTCTATAGATCCATAAATTTTTTTGTTTTCTCTGCATCCAAACTTGTAAAAATAAGTTGATCATGTACTTTCTAGTTTTTTTTTTTACCATATTGTTCACTTTCAAAAAAATTCACGTAACTGTGTCTTCGTACCTCAACATCTATACACATTATCATCTCTTTGTCCTTTCTAGAGCTGTTCATCCTTTAACTGTGGAGCCCAAGAGAATTCTTTCCTGATCTAGTAGACTAGTTCTTCCCATACTGCTGTCACACACACACACACACACACACACACACACACACACACACACACACGCCACCACCACCACCACCACCATACAAAAAGTCTGCTGATTTCCTATAATTTATTTTAATATTTTGGATATAAAATTATTTATTATGTGTTAAGATTTAACATGTGATTCTTTTATTAGAATGTGTTGTTACATATGAAAATGGGTACTGCAGTCTTTTTTTAATCATACTAAGTAGCAGTGACCCTAGTAACTATGTAATTCATATGTAATAAATAAACCACCAGTGTAGTTTAGTCCAGTGTAGAGCAGTGGTTCTCCACCTTTCTACTGCTGTGACCCTTTAATATAGTTCTTTATGTTGTACTTACCCTGAGCCATAGCATTATTTCCATTACTACTTCATAACTGTATGTTTGTTACTGCTTGAATCATAAGGTAAATGCCTGATATGCAGGATATCTGATATGTGACTCTTGTGAAAGAGTCATTCAACCTCTCAAAGGTGTCACAACTCACAGGTTGAGAAACATTTATGTAGACTAAAAGTAGTGAATTCTTTGGAGCATTCTTCAAAAATGAAAAAGGTGGCATCTCTACAATGATTCATTCAGCTCTAAAGTATTTCATGCTAAGGTGCTTCATCTCTGTAGATGCCTTGGTTTTATCTGAGAAGTGAGAAATAAGAGCTGGCCTTGGTTTTTTTTTTTAAATAGGTTATTTGTTCTATAGGAGAGGTCATATACGGAATGATAGAGCTTTGAAAATGCATAACAAACTCATATTGATATTTTGCTTCTATTAAGTAGGAAAGTTATCTGTTTTATAATGTAAACATCCAAATTTAGTTTCTGTGTAGACAATATGGCCTTGGGAAAGGCAGTTTCTCTGTGACTTTCACACTTTCTAGTAACAAATCAAAGGGCCTTTGGGGCAGACATACACCTACATTCATGTTCCATGCTTTTCTCTGATCAATGACTCACCATACAACATAATAGATGACTTACCAAATGACTTGGCAGTTAATTTTTATTATGAGGATCCATAGGAGATAGCAAAGCTTTTCTCTGAAGCAGGTAACTAACTTGTGTTGACAACACTGGCCTTGAGACATCATGTGACACATCCTCAAAAACAAATCTTAGCCTTGGTTTTCAATCACAAGATTTCAAATATAAGTTTGCTTAGTGTAAGATAAATCGTACATTAAGATTCATGCCTTTTTCCTATTAGAATACCAGTTTTCCTTTAGGAAATTTAAGTAGAAAGGAACAGATAATATTTTTATTTGGAGAGTTATTCATTAATTCTAGAATGTTCTATAGACAATACTCTCACCAACGATCTCTAGAAGGCAGGGACTAGACAATTCTATGGAGAGGGAGATAGGAATAGGTACGGCTCTAACTATAGGTATGGGGATGGATGTAGGGATGGGGATGGGGACAGAGACAGAGATTCAGACACAGGAAGAGAAAATCAGAAGAGTTGGAGAGTGAGAGAGAGAGAAAGAGAGAGAGAGACAGAGAGACAGAGAAACAGAGGCATAGAGAGAGACAGAGACAAGTGACAAATACAGAGACAGAAACAGAGAGATGAAAAATGTTTTTCAATATATTTGTTAATGATAGACTGGAACAATTATTTTCCTACCTTATTGGAACTAGAACTATGACATAATTGAAGGGATTTTCTTTTTCATTGTGTGAGTTAAAGGAAATATAAGTGTGTCTGTAGGGGCGCGATCATTTAAAGTAAAGGCTGCAGGAGTAGCTCTCATACTGTGAAGTGCTGAATAGGAACCTATGCTTCTTATTTCCAGTATTTGTGTTGAATAAAAATTGAAAATTGTGTACATCTCCTCCATTGGGGTCTTGAGAATATAGAAGTTGAATCCATAGGCCTTTTCAATGAGATCTAGGGTCCTCATGGTCACAGTCACGGTGAATGTCTTGTCCACGATTTCACTGTAAAGTCAACAGTTGAGATTTCCACACCTCCTTTTGCCTAGTGGAGAGCTTGTCATTGTTGGTGTATCTGTAGCCCAAAATTAAGCCCTCTCCACCCCATAGTCCCTGCTGGGACTCTGCAGGATAGTGAATTGGAATGGGTACGTCCTCAACACGCTTCTGCTGCCCATTCTTGGGATTGATCTTGATCTTGGCCCTGTGAGGTTTGTACTGTACTGGAGTCAGTGTCCGTTCTCCTTCCAGCGAGAGCAAGAAGATCTAGCCAATGGACAGCGCGTTCTCCACAGCTGTGTGGAGAGTGAAGACTGACTCTGACATGAACTCTGGTGCCCCTATTTGACTACTTCCCCTTGGTGGGGAGGCCTGGTGGTACTCAAAGGAAGGGGAAACAGGCTACCCAGATGACACCTGATAGGCTATGATCATATATGGTGGGGGATAAGGTCCCCTTCTGTCACAGCCTAGGGGAGGGGAATAGGGTAAAAGAGGGAGGGCAGGGGGAACAGGAAGATACAAGTGGGGCGGGGAACAATTAAGAGGTAATCTAAATAAATTATTTAAATAAAAAAATAAATGAGTAGTCAAGCACGCATAGATGCCTTGCCACAGTCACAGGTTCTGCCACAGGTGCACAAGATACTTGTGCAGAGGCATTGCCAACCCCCCCCCCCTCTCTGAGTTGCACAAGTTTGGGATGTACCTGAAGCAAGAGATGCTGCTGACACTTGCTCACCAGGTCCCCCAGCTCCACTCTGATAATCCCTATTGGAGAGCAGTGATCTATGACAGTACAAGACTCTTATCATGCCAGAGGCAGAAGCTGAGTGGGTCGGCCTGATGCTGGAGCAGACTTGAGAAATAGAAGCTTCTGGACGAAAAGGACAGCGATGCTATACTCCTGTTTAAGGTCTATGGAGAGGAGCTGGTTCGTGAAGTTTCAGGAACAGGTTCTGTTCCGGCCCGCAGTTGTGCAGAAGACAGCCAGCAACCACGTCTGACCACGAGGTTCAGCCTCCCCAGTGGGCTTTTAACACTGTGACCGCATGTGGGCTGTGGGTGAACCACACTTGGCATGTGCTGACCACACAGCCAGTGTAGTAGACTTTTCAGAGAACCCTTCTGTTCTGTGCCAGGACTCTTGCAGGTCTGGAGCAGAGCAGACTGTTGTGCAAGCTGGTCTAGTCCACACAGCATTATAGTTCTTGGGCTGGAATGAGGCAGTCTGAGCCACAGAAAAGTGTATCAGTTTGTTTGGGAAAAAAAATTGAGAATTGACACTTAAAAGTTGTAGACTACCAGTCAGAAGGAATTAAACTTGCTTGGATAATAAAACAAAAGGGGTAGGGCAGAAGAAACTTTGTACTTTAACAAATTGTTTCCAGCTCTTAGCTTGCAGAACAGAGTGATTTTTTTCCCCAGAGATGGCAAAATTGGGGCCTAAAGTAACCTGATACCTCAGGCTATTGTCTAACTAACAATTTGTTAGCTAGGGCTGCTCAGAGATCAGAGGTTTGCACACTGCTCCGGGTCCATCTTTCTAGAAGGTACTGTTTTTGCTTCTGAGAAAATATATCTGGAGACGAATATGAAAATTCTGGTTTCTGACATTCCTCTGGCAATTCCGCTTTTGACTGTGTCATGAGACTGTCCAAGTGTCCACCATGTGGTGGTAGGACAACAGGATCTGACAGGAAAAGAGGTATGTCCAGTATTTTTATATGCAAAAAAAGATGTCAAATACAAATAGTGTAAACTTCTCAACTCCATTTATTTTACTACCCTTATGAATTTTTGAAGGTAGTTCACTTGTTTGAGCCTTTTTCTCCTCCTGAGACAAAGCGATGTCTTAATGACTATCAGAGAATTACATGAAAGTCAAAAGAGGAAATGGAGATAAAACATTTAGCTCCCAGGTTGTGCAGTGTGAATAGTAGGTTCTACCATTAAATTTTTCTGTTTTTTTTTTGCCATACCAGTCACATTTTATGGTAGACATGAATAATCACAAATATCAGCGAGTGCCTAATAGATACACATCCCTGAGGGTCTCAGCTAGTCTCAGTTAGGTGCACCCAAGTTGGCAAGCACAGTGACGTTTACTTTATAAATTTCTTGTCTTTCCTAAACCAACAGTTTGTCCAGCAGTGCTCTTCTCATGGATCTTGCAGAGCGACATAATATCACGTACAGGTATGAGTAGACTCTCAGAGCTAAGGCTGAGAAGGGTTGCCGCAACCTCTACACCCTAATTCCCTATCTAAGCAAAAACTATGAATACATTAGAAAGCAAATAGTGAGGCCAATGATAAAAATCTATCATAAACATTGTGTTTTATGATACCTTCATATCTAGAGGGAAAATCTACCATCGTAAGTGAAACAAAAGTCTCATATTTCCCTTCCCAAGCAATAAAGGGAACCATATTTTCTTACTTTTTTCTTGCAACTGAACTATGGAAAATACATTAAGCAGACTGTATTAGTTTTGCTTTGACAAAACACCTCATACAAACCAACTTAAAAGATTTATTTTGGCTTGTAGTTTCAAAGGATATAGCTCATTATTACTATGGAGACATGGCAATCACTGTGTGCAGGGACTAATGCTTCTGTCACAACTAGGAGCCACATAGAGGACAGGAAAGAGGATGAGGATAACAAGTGTCAAAGTCCAAGCCTAGGGACCTACATCCTCAGCAAGACCCTCTCTCCTGAAGTTCCTATAATTTTTCAATACAGCACCATTGACTCAGGACTAAATGTTTAAACACATGAGCTACATAGGACATTTCCTATTCAACACAGATTAAGCACACACTCATTTTTTCCTTAGAGTCTTGATTTTTTTAAAAAAATAGTTGTAGTTTTGGAAATCACTTTAGTTCATTATTTTAATTAAGTGCTAGATACTTATGGTGCAAATTTTGAAGATGTTAAGTGGCCATATGCAGTAAAAATATGTTTCTCTTTTGCCTTACTCACCTACCACATAGCTCTTACACAACTGGATATGCAGATAATGATGGAGTTTGGAGAGTACCTTCATTGTTTGTTCCCTATATAACTGCTGTGACCTTTAAATTGTCCTCTGTATTTAATACTCCTGGTAAAGATATTGATGGTATTAATGATGTAGATAGAGCCAGGGCTAGTTAACACTGTGTACTAACTCAGTCCTGTAAGCTGGTTAATGGAAAAGCTATGAGAAAATAGATTGGTCAAAAGCTTCATATTTCATACATCTGTGATTTCACATAGCTACATTCACATGCTAGCACTTGTGGTGTTCACAATCAGATTCCAATCTGTCTTCTTAGGAATCCCTCTTATTTCCCATTTGGTAGATTCTCTGCCATAATGATGATAAAGTAGAACAGGTTTCAGCAATAATTCATTCCTTTTCCCCTTGTGGGTACCACATATATTTCTTCCATGTTTTTCTCTGGAATAGGCTGTATGCTTTGGTCAGAGCAGAGCTATTGCTATGAATCACTGATTTCTGGAGTGGATTTGTAGCTAGCATGTGTACAACAATAATTAACTTACCACCACTTGTATAGATTTTATGTGTGGATATTTTACTTACAGTATCCTATTCCTCTGATATATCCCTTCCCCTTAGTCATTGTCATCACATATCTAAAACATAACCACTAAGGAGGTGCATACTCAATATGAGATAACATTGGCTTCATTTTTGTCTATCTTGTGATCATCATGGCTTGAATGTTCATACTCTAGTACAATAAGATTTAATTGTATAGGATATTGCAAGGATTTTATATAACATGAATTCAAAACTTGACATTTAAAATGTACTCAGTGGAGGCCTCTAATTTATACTAAATTTTTTCTTCAAAAATGTTAGAGCTCTCTTTTGAGATGCTGTCTTGTATTTATGCCATTTTATAGATAAGAAAACTGGGGCTCAAAGTTTCTAATTTATTTTTCTTACAGTTAAATGTCAAGATACAAACCAGGCTGCTGTTTCTAGATTCTAGACTTTCACCACTCTATTGTATTTCTTAGATGATTCCTGAAATTTCTTTCAGATTTCTGCTATGTGGGTCCTAAGTGTCAGCCTAAGTAACAAAATTGCCTTCATCTAGCCTAGCTCTTTCCAAAGTGTAAGACGCCCATCTAGGATAGTCCTGCACATAATGAGGATGGAAAGGTTCTCTGAAGACACTCTCTTCCTTCCAAATTATGTTTAAATGTCAAGGGGCTAAACCTCTTACTTTGGTGCTAATATCTTGAACACTTCTAAAACATGCTAGCCTTTTTGCTTCTCCACCATTAAAAACAAACAAACAACCCCTCAAAAAGCAGGATCTACTGCTAAGACCAACTTCTCAGTAGTAGGAACTTCTTACTAGAATTTTTTTAAAGACATGTGTTTTCATTATTTGTTTCCATTGTGTTTTAATTACAGCATAGATTTCTGCATTCCCAGTGACTGTGTAGTCTAAAGACCTCCAATCAAGGGCATTTATTTAACTTGTAATAGTTGATTTAAGGAAAGTTAGTGAAGAAGTATATTCTATGAAGAAGAAACATCATGAAGGTGGCAATTGAAAGAATGCACTTCATGAAATACTATTATTTTGTAGATTTTTATAGAATTTTCTTTTTTTATCAAGCAGTCTCTTCAACCTAATTACTCAACCTATATTTCAGTGGCAGGTAAAGCACCAGCAATTTAAAAGGTAATGAAACTATATAGTTATATTTACATAAACAAAAATTCTAAGTCTTTTTTCAGCAATGGTGCCCATACAAATACACTAATCTGAGTGGTAGAAATCTTCTGGTAGGATCCTCTGCTGTCTTGGTTCACTATTTAGCTATGAATCTGTGTATACATCATTTTTGCTGTCTGAGCCTTAGGAGGCTTATTTTCTAAATAAGAATTTTTAATGAAATGACTTCAATTCATAGGACCAGTTATTTTTAGTATTATTTTTATTAAAATAATTTTACCATTGATAATTTCAGACATTTTTATAATAAATCTGAGAATCAAATGGCTGCAATATATTTGCAGTAGAAAGTATATTACCATATGTTGATAGGTTTTGATTACTTTTGCATTTGGTAAAAATTAAAGATTATACACAAATAAATGCAACAAACATACCTTGAAATAATAATTAATTATCTCCCTTATAATATATGTGAGTGCCTTTTTGCTTTCTTCCAGTACATCATAGCTATTAAGTTAGGACACAGGAAGCCTAGCAAGGAAGTATAAAAGAGAATCCTAATTTCTATTATCATAAATCCCAGAATTCTACTCATCTAAAATTGTAAGCCATTAATAGGTGACAAGACTGTCACTAGCAGTTCATTTATAATGTTGTCATTGGAACCTAATGAACATTTGGGACATATTGTAGGAGCTGTAATATATTTTGCCAGAAAGTAGAAAAAAGAAAATTCATTTGTGGTAAAGCAAAGAGATTTTGTGCTATAATGATGAAGCTAACAAATGTGTTGATTTTATTTTTGCAGTTTTATTCTTTGCTTTTTATAAAATAGAACTATATAATTGTGATTATAATACTATGATGAAATGGTGAAAGAAACTTTATAATATTATGCTTTGGTATGTTCATCATACAGAAATAGTAATAGTACCAGAATAATCTAGGTCATGTCCATAATCATCTCCTTCCTGCCAAATGTGCTGATATCTAAGATATATCTATATATTATATACATATATGTATGGATAGATAGATAGATAGAAAGATAGATAGATAGATAGATAGATAGATAGATAGATAGGTAGGTAGAAGGAGGAACCTTGGACATACATACAAATACAATGATCATTGTGAAGATTAAGTCTAGAAAGTCATAAAGTTTGTCTCATTCTTCATTAATGGTATAGTCCTGACCTCTTTCTAACCACTCTCTGCAGCAATTTTCCTCCAAACTGGGCTCCCAGTTTGATGGTTTGCTCCTTAACAGCAGAGCAATCACAGCAATAGTAGTCAGAGGCAGGTGATCACTTATACCAGCAGCCAAAAAGCAGAGAAGAGACTGCTCAAATTCAATTAGCTTTCTCTTTTTATACAATATAGAACCCATGCATAGGGAATGTTGCTACCCTCCTTTGGTACTATCCCAGGCATGCCCAGAGGCTAATAGACAAAATTTCTCACTTGTCTGCTTTGTTGCTAGGTAATTCCAGGTCCTGTCAAGTTGACAATAACCATCCAATGCAATTTGGAGCATGTTAACGAATGCTGTACTATGATATTTTTTGATTGATATCAGTTGTTTTTCAGTTTACTAGCATTTGTGAATTGTATAAAATAATGGGTTTTATTATGACATTTTATACATTTACATAATATGCTTTGATTATCTTCAGTCCCTTGTTAATGTATCTTGCTCTCCTCTATGTTACCTTTGCTATACCTCCAAGCCCTTCATTTACTTTCATGTCTTATCACTATGTTTTTCTTTTATTATTACATATATATATATATGTATATATACATATATATATATATATATATATATATATATATATATATATATATATACACACACACACACATACACACCATGTGGAGTCCATTTTGTTTTGCTTATATGTATATGTGTTTAGGGCTGATGACTTGTTATTGGGTAACCAATTATGGGGTTCATCCAGGAAGTGACTGATTTTTCACTCTCTCAGTACCCATTAATTGCTTTAAGCTCTTCTACTAGGGTTGGAGACTTGAAAGATTTCCCCCATCTATATTGACCATTCCATCTGTTGTTGCCAATAGCAGGTAATTTATTGCTGGTACTGTACCTGTGACTAGTGAGTTCATACTAACAGAGAACTTACAGTTGTCAATTCCTATGAAAATATAGGTTCTTCTTTCCCATTAATTAAAGTATTTACTTTATATCCTGGCAGAAAGTTACTCTCACTCCTCTTCTGGCAGTCTCTCCCTCACACCTCCCATCCTCTCCTCATGTGACTCCTCCCTTTCTTCTCAGAGAATGTAAGACTTCTCAACCCACCTTGGCATATCAAGTAGCACTGGAATCAACTTCTTTTATTGGGGCTAAACAAGTATGTCCTGTTAGGGGAAAGGAATCCAAAGGTAGGTAACAGAGTCAGAGACTGCCCCTGCTTCTGTGGTTAGAAGTCTCACATGAGGACCAATCTATATATCTGTTACTTATGGGGGAGTGCTAGGACCTTCTCATGGATGTTCTCTGGTTGGTGGTTCAGTTTCTCTGAATGCCTATGGGTCGATGTTAGTTGATTTTAAAGCTTTTTTTTGTGGTGTCCTTGACATTTCTGCCTCTTCCCCCCTTTCTCCCCTTCTTCCATGAGACTCTCCACATTCTGCCCAAAGTTTGGAGGTGGGTCTCTGCATATTTTCATCAGATGCTTTGTGAAGCCACTCAGATGACTGCTATACAAGCCTCCTGTCTACAAGAATAGTAGAATAATATTATTAGTGTCAATGGTGGGCTTACGCTCATGGCATTCAACTCAAGTTGGGCCAGTCATAGACTGGCTGGTTAAGAGGCTTTGCTAGTGGGTTGGTGTCCCCCCCACCCTTCACTGGAAGTTCAGCCTGTGTGCAGGAGGTGGCCACTTCAGGCTATATCCCCAATGCTAGGATTCTCAGCTATAGTTATAACCATAGACCCTCAAGAGCATCTCCCATCCCACAGATGGCCCCCATTGAGTTTAGATATCTCTCCAAGCCCACCCCCACTTTTCCCCATTCCTGATTCACACCCCAGTTACTCTCCCCACCCCCTCCCTCACCAAGTCCCATCTCCCAGATTTTCATTTTGTTTCCTCTTCTGAGTGAGATCTTAGCACCCTCTTTTGGGCCCTCCTTCTTACATAGCTTCTTTGGGTCTGTGGATTGTAGGATGTTTATCCTGTACTTTATGGCTCATATCCACTTATAAGTGAAAACATACTGCATCTGTCTTTCTGGATCTGGATTACCTCACTCAACTTCCATCTATTTGCCTGCACATTTCATAATCTCCTTGTTCTTAATAGCTGAATAGTATTCTACTGTATAAATGAAACACATTTTCTTTATAAATTTGTAGGTTGAGGGACATCTGGTTGTTTCCAGTTTCGAGTATTATAATGATGCAAAGAACATACTTGAGCAAGTATCCTAGTGGTATGGTGAAGGATCTTTTCGGTATATGCCAAGGAATGATATAGGTGCGTCTTGAGGTAGAACAATGCCCAACATTCTGAGAAAACACCATATTGGTTTCCAAAGTTTTTGTACATGTTTGCACACACATGATCAATGGAGGAGTGTTCCCATTTATCCACATCCTTATCAGCATATGCTGTTACTTGAGTTTTTGAACTTAGCCATTCTCAGGGGTTTAAGTTGAAATTTCTGTGTCATTTTGAATTGCATTTCCATGATGACAAGGATGCTGAATGTTTCTTTAAATGCTTCTTATCCATTAGAAAGCTCTGTTGAGAATTCCCTGTTTGGGTTAGTACCCTATATTTTAATTGGCTTAATTGTTTTGTTGGAGTTTAATTTATTGAATTCTTTATATATTTAGAATATTAGCACTTTGTTGAATGCAGGGTTTGTCTTTGGCCAGTCTGTAGGCTGTCATTATGCCCTTTGCCTCACTGAAGATATTCTGTTTCATAAAGTCCTGTTTATTAATTGTTGATCTTAGTACCTGAGCTGTTGGTATTCTGTTCAAGAAGGTTTCTCTTGTACCAATGTGTTCAAGGCTATTCCCCACTTTCTCTTCTATTAGATTTAATGTATCTGGATTTATGTTGAGGTCTTTGAATAACTTGAAATTAAGTTTTGTACAGCGTGATGAGTAGAAATCTGTTTGCATTTGTTTATATATGGACATCTAGTTATACAAGAACCATTTATTTAAGTTTTTTCCATTGTATAGTTTTGGCTATTTTTTTTTTCAAAAAATCAATTGTCCATAGGCATGTGGGCTTATTTCTAGGCTTTCAATTTGATTCCATTGATCAACCTGTCTGTTTTATGGCAATACAATGAAAATTTTATGATTATTGCTCTGTAGTATATCTTAAAATCAAGAATGGTGATACCTACAGAAGGTCTTTTATTGCACAGGATTGTTCCACCCATCCTGGGTTTTTGCTCTTAAGTATGAAGTTGAGAATTACTCTTTGAAGGTCTGTGAAGAATTGTGTTGACATTTTGATGGGAATTTCATTGAATCTGTAGGTTGCTTCTGGTAATGTGGCTATTTTTACTAAGTTAATACTGCAAATACATGAAAATGAAAGATCTTTCCATCTTCTGATATCTTCTTCAATTTCTTTCTTCAGAGACTTGAAATTCCTATAAAGTCTTTCAATTGTTTGTGTAGAGTTGCCCCAAGATATTTATATTATTTGTGATGATTTTGAAGGGTCTCATTCCCCTAATTTCTCTCTCAGCCTGTGTATCATTTGTATAAGCAAGTGCTACTGGATTTTTTAGTTGATTTTATATCAATTCACTTTGATGAAGGATTTTATCAGCTGTAGAAGTTTTCTGGTAAAATTTTGGGGCTCACTTATATATACCTTCTTCGAATAGTGATACTTTGACTTCTTTCTTTCCAATTTGTATCCCATTAATTTACTTTAGTTGTCTTGCTGGTTTAGCTAAGACTTCAAGTACTAAATTGAATAGATACAGAGAGAACGAGTGTGTAACCTTCTCTTCTCCCTGACCTTAGTAGAAACACTTTAAGTTTCTGTCAATTTAATTTGATGTTGGCCATTAGATTGCTGTATACTGCCTTTTCTGTGCTCTGTGTCCCAGGTCTCTCCACGACCTTTAACATGAAGGGGTGTTGGATTTTGCCAAAGGCTTTTTCATCACCTAATGAGATGATCATATGATTCTTTAGCTTCAGTTTGTTTGTACAGTGGATTATATTAATAGACTTTCCTATGTTGAACCATCTCTGCATCTCTGGATTGAAGCTTAACTTGATCCTTGTGGATGATGTTGTTGATATGTCCATGGATTAAGTTTGCAATTATTTATTGAGTATTTATGGATCAATGTTTGTAAGAAAAATTGGTGTGAAATTTTTTCTTTGTTGAGTCTGTGTATAGTTTAAGTGTCAGAGTGACTTTGGTCTCAGAGAATGAGTTTGGCAATGTTTGACTAGTTTGAGAAGTATTGATATTAGGACTTCTTTGAAAATCTGGTAGACATCTGTGCTAAACCCATCTTTCCCAGGACCTTTTTTGGTTACAAGGGTTTGAATGACTCTTATTTCCTTAAATAAGTCTAAATTGTTTACCTGATCTTGATTTAATTTTGGCAAGCATATCTATCAGTAAATTCTTCCATTTTGTTTAGATTTTTTAATTTTGTAGAGTACAGACTTTTGAAGTAAGATCGAATTATTCTTTGCATTTTTTCTGAGTCTGTAGTTATGGTCTCCATTTTATTTCCGATTTCATTAAATTAGAAATTGTTTCACTGTCTTAGTTTAGTTAGCTAAGGGTTTGTCTGTCTTGTTGATTTTCTTAAAGAACCAGCCTTTGCATTGTTGAATCTTTGTAGTACTCTCTTTGTTTCTAATTTATTGAATCCATTCCTGGGTTTGATTATTTCCTGACATCTACTCTTCTTAGGTGTGTTTGTTTCTTTTTTTCTAGAGATTTCAGGTGTGTTTTAAAATTGCTAGATAAATTAGAAAATTTAAATAAAATAGGAAATTTCTCCAATTCTTGCCTGTGAGAAAGGATGTCTCTGTAGCCTTTGCTGTCCTTGACTCACTTTGTAGACCAAGTTGGCCTCAAACTCACAGAGATCCACCTGCATCTGCCTCCCAGTTTGCTGGGATTACATGTCAGTGCCATTGTGCCCAGCTTCCAATTTCTTTGTGAAGATACTTAGTGCTATGAACATTCCTCTTAGCCTTTTACTGTGTCCCATACATTTGAATTTGTCATGAATTCATTTTTATTGAATTCTAGAAAGTCTTTATTTTCTTTAAAAAATATTTTATTAATTTATTCATATTAAATCTCAATTGCTATCCCTTCCATTGTATCCTCCCATTCCTCTCTTCTTCCTGCTTTCCCTTTACTCCCCTCTGCTATGTCTGTGATTGAGGGAGACCTCCTCCCCCTGTATATGCTCATAGGGTATCAAGTCTCTTCTTGGTAGCCTGTTATCCTTCCTCTGAGTGCCACCAGGCCCCCTAATCAAGGGGACATGGTCAAAACTGGGGCACCGGAATTCATTTGAGAGTCAGTCCCTACTCTCCACTCAACAGTGGAGAATGTCCTGTCCATCTGCTAGATCTGTGTAGAGGTTCGAAGTTTACTGCATGTATTTTCCTTGGCTGGTGTCATAGTTTGAGCAGGATCCCTGGACCCAGTTCTACCTATCATAATGTTCTTCTTGTAGGTTTCTAGGACCTCTGGATCCTTCTATTTCCCCATTCTCCCATGCTTCTCTCACCTAAATTCCCAATAATATGGCCTCTCCTGTGACCCACTTTCCTGGTAAGTGAAGAACTTCATGGGACATTCCCCTTGGGCTAGTGTCTAGATATAAATGAGTATATACTACTTGACTCTTTCTGCTTCTGGGTGAACTCACTCTTTATGATCATTTCTAGTTCAATCCATCTGTCCACAAATTTTGGGAATTCCTTGTTTTTAATAGCTGAGTAGTATTCCATAGTATAAATGTACCACAGTTTCTGTATCCATTCTTCTACTGAGGAATACTTAGGGTGATTCCATAGTCTGGTTATTATGAATAAGGCCACTATGAACATGGTTGAGCATATGTCCCTGTTGTGTGGTGGAGCATTTTCTGGTTATATTCCAAGATTCTTTCTTTATTTCTCCTTTGACCCATTGGTTATGAGTAGGGAGTTGTTCAGTTTCCATTAGTTTATAGGTTTTCTGTTGTTTCTGTTATTATCGAAATTTAGCTTTAATCCATGGTGGTCTGATACAATAAAAAATAAAATCCAAATTTCTTGTATCTGTTGAGCCTTGCTTTGTGTCCAAATATATGGTCAGTTTTGAAGAAGCTTCTGTAAGATGCTGAGAAGAAGGTATATTCTATTGTGTTTGTTTGAGATGGTCTATAAATATCTGTTAGGTCTATTTGATCAGTCAGTTGGCTTCATTATTTCTCTGTGTATTTTCTGTCTGGATGGCCTGTCCGTGTTGAGAGTGGGGTGTTGATGTCTCCTACTATTCATATGTGTGGTTTGCTGTGTGATTTATGCTTTAGAAATGTGTCTTTTACAAATGTGGGTATCCTTTCATTTGGGGTATAGATATTCAGAATCCACATGTGGCATTGGTGAACTTTTTCTTTGATTAGAATGGAGTGCCCTTCCCCATCTCTTCTATTAATTTAGATTGAAAGTCTATTTTGTTGGATATTAGAATGGTTTATTCCACCTGCTTTTTGGGTAAATTTGCTTGAAAAAGCTTCTTCCAACCATTTACAATGAGGTAATGTCTATCTTTGTTAGTGAGGTGTGTTTCCTGTATGCAGCAAAATGATGGATCCTGTTTTCTCATCCATTTTGTTATCCTGTGTCTTTTTATTGGGGAGTTAAGTCCATTGTTGTTGAAAGACGTTAATGAACAATGATGGCTAACTCTTGTTATTTTGATGTTGATGGTGGTAGTGTGTGTGTGTGTGTGTGTGTGTGTGTGTGTGTGTGTATGTGTGTGTGTATGTGTGTGTGTGTGTGTGTGTGTGTGTGTGTGTGTGTGTGTGTCTGTGTTTGTGTTTCCCTTCTTTTGGGGTGATGACGTGAAATTATTTATTTCTTGTGTTTTCTTGTATATTTAACTTCTTTGTGTTGTATATTTCCCTCTAGTATCCTTTATAGGGAAGGGTTTATGGAAGGGTATTGTTTAAATTTGCTTTTGACATGGAATATCTTCTCTTCCTCATCTAAGTTGAATAAAAGTTTTGCCGAGTTTGGTAGTCTAAATTGGTACATCTGTTCTCTTAGAGACTTCAAGATATGACCCAGTGTCTTCTGGTCTTTAAAGTCTCAGTTGAGAAGTCTGGTGTAATTCTTATAAATTTGCCTTTATTTGTTACTTGGCCTTTTCACCTTGTAGCTTTTAATATTTTTCTTTGTTCTGTATATTTAGTGTTTTGATTATTATGTGGGGAAAGTATTTTCTGTTTTGGTTCAATCTGTTTGTTGTTCGATATGCTTTTTGTATATTTATAGATATTTCTTTCTTTAGGAAATTTTTTCTATAATTTTGTTGAAAATATTATATGTCCCTTTGAGCTAGGAATCTTCTTTTTCAATCTCTATTATTTTATGTTTGTTGTTTCTCATAGTGTCCCCAGTTACCTGGATGATTTGTGTTAGAGACTATTTAGATTTGACATTTTCTTTTACTGATATATCAATTTTTTTCTATCATTTCTTCTATGCCTGAAATTCTATCTTCCATCTCTTGTATTCTCTTGATGATACATGCATCTGTAGTTTCTGTCTTCTTATGTAGGTTTTCTGTCTTCAGGATTCCATCTGTTTGTGTTTTCTTTATTGCTTCTATTTCCATCTTCAGGTCTTGAACAATTTTATTCATTTGATTCTCTTGTTTGATTGTATTTTTCTGTATTTCTTTAAGTAGTTAATTAATTTCTTCTATAAAGACCTTTACTTTCTTCATAAGATTGGATTTAAGGTCATTTTGGAAGGGCTTTAGTTTTGTTAGGACATCCTGGGCTTGGTGTAGTATGAGAGCAAGGTTCTGGTGGTGACAAATTTCCTGGCTCTTGTTGATTGTGTTCTTATGATAGTTTTTAGCTATATGGTTGTCTCTGCTATTGGCAGACCTCCAGGAATGCAGGCCTAGTTGTGGGCTAGAAAATGAAGCAACAGGAAGCAGGTGCAGTGCATTTCTGCTGGGAATGTTTTAGGGGGACCAGCAAAAGGGGCAGGGGTGGGTTGACTCTTATCTGGTGGCTCCTGAAGGCCAGAAGCTTCTGGAAATTCATGTAAGGCTGTGGTCTAGAAGATGGAGCATTCAGGGGAAAGATCATAGCTCCCTGATGCTGGCCTTGCCCAGAGGGAGCCAGCAGATAGGGGACTGAGATGTTGGGGCTCTCATCTGATTTCCATGGTGGCAGCAGTTCTCTGAGGATGCAGGTTGAGATATGTGCCATGAATGGGGTGTACAGGGGACAGGGAAGGGCTCACCACTTCTGGATTTGTCCGGAGGACAAGGCAACCCGTCTCTCCTGTGTGGTAGTAGGGCTCTGGGGATGTAGACTGAGCTAACTCTACATCATTAAAACAAACCTTACTATTGAAGTAATTCATTGTGTATACATTTTCTTATGACTGGAACACTTCTGAAATATTAAGACATGAGGCTGAAAAATTTCTATTCCATGACCAACATGAATGGAAAGCTATTAGAGCTCACAAAACTTTGGTCTCTGAATGGTAAGAATTGTAGGCTAATGGAGAAATAAAGAATTACTAGACCTGAAACCACAAGACAGAAAGTAAACAATACTTACGACATTTTTTTAACCTGTCTACCAAACACAAAGTATCATTGTACTCTTCACAGGCATACCGTACTATACCAGTGACAGATGACAAGGACTGCTTTTAGAAACAGTCAATTAGCTTTTTGAATGTATTTTACTTTTTTCTTCTAACTTTAGAACTTTGGACAAGTTGATTTCTCAAATTGATCTTATCTGTGTGGAGCCAGTTATACTTACTTACTGAGGGTATTATTATGATTAAATTAAAGATAAAGGCTTAGTAAAGCGTTCTGAACCAGCATATTTCATGTGCAGAAAACAATAAAAAGCATTGATTAATAATAGTCATGTCTCATAAGTCATCTATGTTGGGCTACTATCCACTTATAAGTGAGTGTATAGCATGTCTGTCTTTCTGGGTCTGGGTTACCTCACTCAGGATGATTGTTTCTAGTTCCATCCATTTGCCTGCAAATTTCAAGATTTTTTTGTTCTTAATAGCTGAATAGTATTCTATTCTGTAAATGTACCACAGTTTCTTTATCCATTCTTCAGTTGAAGGACATATTGATGGAATGAGAAGGTAAGAGCGATGGGATAACAATAGGGTTGTAATGTCTTAATAAATTATAATAAATAAAATACATAAAATAGTCACATGATTCATAATTATACTATGTAAGTAATGCAACAGAAAAAAAGTCCTGAGAGTACCTAGTTACATTATTTATGATTTGTCCTACAAAATAATCATATTAATATTCTATGTGCGCTAGACTTGTTTCTTTTTTATTTTATTTTATTTATTTATATTTTTTTAGACTTGTTTCTTAAGGGAAATCAAACACTAAGTTATAGTACAGGTGAGAAAACTTGAAAATTAAAATAAATTCATTTATCAATCCAAAGATATTTAAATTTGAATTATAACAATTGATTCTATATGCACACATACATTGGTATGGGTTAAAGACACATGATTTTAGCCTTTCGTATTTTGCTTCTGAGAAGAATAGTGGAAAAGACTAACCCTCAATCAAAAGTATATGTCTTCTCTCTCTCTCTCTCTCTCTCTCTCTCTCTCTCTCTCTCTCTCACACACACACACACACACACACACACACACACTCACTCACACACAATCAATAATTTTAAAAAGATGAACACCAAGGTTAAGTTGCATTTAATAAATATTTACTGAATGAGAATGGCACACAAAAGTTCCAAATGTCTAATTAGAGATTGGGCTCTAAAAATAATTTTTCCCAATATAAAATATTATGATCTTGCTAGCCACATGTTCAAATAAGGCCCTTAATGTTGCTAGTTTAGAATCAGATGAAGAACAAAGACATTTGCTTTGAAGACATCCATGCCCAACAAAGGACCATTTCATTAGCTCCATGGAAGGGGGGCAAGTGGTTCTCAACTCAAAGAAACTGTTATAAATTCTACTTGGTGCATGAATATACAGAATGGATATTTCCTTCTATAAGGACACCAAAGTAGCAATTTTCTCAATGCTAATATTATAGCTGTTGCTCTCTCCCCTTCTCAGTTTCTCCACATTTGGATCCCTATGCAGATGTTGATTTGTCTAGATGTGTATGTCAAATTACACTTCTTACACTGTTCTTTGTGTTCCTGCCCACTGCTTACTGCCACTGGTTCCATGTGATGGGAGGAGGTGTTTGTATGTGTTATGTTCACCTGGTTTTTTCCTGTTATATTTTGCCTTTGAGTAGAATGATGGAACTTACTCGTCTGTGATGGTAGTCAAAATTACATGTCTTTACCTGTATATTTATTAGCTGTAGAATCTTAGAGGTAAATTGCTTAAACTTTATGAATCTCATGAGTTTGTATTTTCATGGAGCAGGAATAATTACATACACATGATGGTGCATTGTGAAGATTTTACAAATATAGTGTGTAAATTTTCAAGATTATTCCTGATTTCATTGAACAGATAAGGGAATCATGGATATTAAATAGATAATATGTTGTTAGGGCATTCTGTGGAATTAAAATTTGAACTAGGACCACAATTCTATTATATTCCCTTTAGAAACACAGGTCTCTCTAGCATCACCAAGGTACACATAATACGCACATATCTTTACTTTTTGTTCAGTGTCTATTAAGTTGTAGATACTGAAGATAAATAAAGAAGAAGAAAGAAACATCTTTATAGCAATCATCTCCAAAGGTGTTCCTAAGTTGGCTTAACAAAGAGCTAATACTAGCTGGCATTTTTTAGTTTTTGATATTTCTCATTAAGTGATATGATCTATACTAAATATTTTATACACTTAACTCATTTAACCTTCTCTAAATAATATGATATATCAATCTCATTTTCTGTCTTGTTTTCCTATGTAAGAAACTGAAGTACAAAGTGGATAAATATTCTACACATATTTAGGAAGCTAGCAAGTGGTTACTGTAGAATTTCACTAACATGTAGTGGGATTTTTGGTAGCTCACACTTTTGAGCAGTAAACTATTCTATTTTAATGAAGATATAAGGCTAGTATACATTGTATAAGAATACAGAGAAACAAAAACTATGTGAGGAATCAATATTAAGCCTCTCATCATCACAAAACTTGAAGCTCCAAGAAGATATTTACCTGTAATATTTTAAGTGATATTGGATATTATTTAGTCAAGACATGAAAGTTGGCTAAATTTATATGGAGCCAGTATTGATTTCTAGCAGCATAAATGCCAAACAATACAAATAAACCTGTGGTTTGATTGTACTTTGTGTGTTTTAGCATCTTGATACAAATTTTTTGCTTAAACTGTGCATTGTTACATTTGTGATGAGGCCATGGTAGAAATTAGAATTTCAATTTTACAAGTAAGAAACATCAAACCAGAGAGAGGATAGTTCATTAAAGAACTACACAGAATCACAGAAAAGCTAAGAATAGGGTATTCTGATACTCAGAGTACTTTTTGCTTTTTACATCAATTTCTCATTCTATTTATACTTTTAAAAAGTAACATGAGGAATTCTGAGAAAAGGAGATTGAGTCTTTATATTGAACTGTGTCCACAAACATTAGACATCATGAAAAGACTTAATGTGAGTCTAAAGCTTAGACAGATCTCAATAAAATCCTCAAATGAGAACATATGATAGAATACCCCACTCTGGTGAGTAAAGTGAGAGATATTGTTGCCAGAAGAGTATGACTTATATTATTGCCCTGTGGAAAAGATTTACCACCTTTTGAGTAGATATGAACAAAATAAGGACATATATAAATCAGTTATTTTTCCAAGAAAATGTCTTTTGGATCATGCAGAGGTTCGGTTCTGTATGAAAAGAAAATGATGATATTATCCACTTGAATCACCTTAAAGATAGCATTGGGATTGGATCTTCTAACACACAAAACCTGGTGACCTTGGGAAAAGCTCATGCTGCACATATGTTCTTTTCTTTAATTATTTTTCATTTAAATAATTTATTCAGATTACATCTAAATTGTTATCCTCTCGCTATTGCCCTCCCATTCCTCCCTCCCTTTGTCTTTTACACTTTACCCTTCCCCCCTAGGTCTGTGACATAAGGGGACCTCTTCTCCCACTATATAGTCATAGGCTATCTATCAAGTCTCATCTTGGTAGCCTGCTTATCTTTTCTCTGAGTGCCACCAGGCCACCCTACCAAGGAGAAGTGTTCAGATACAGGACACTAGAGTTCATGTCCCCACTCTCCACACAACTGTGGAGAATGTCCTGTCCATTGGCTAGATCCGAATAGGGATTCAATGTATAATGCATGTATTATTCTTGGTTAGTACAGTACTTTGAGTAGGATCCCCTGGGTCAAGGTAGGCCTATCATGATATTCTACTTGTAGGTTTCTAGGACACTCTGGATCCTTCTATTTATACATTCTCCCATACTTCTCCCACCTAGAGTCCTAATAGGAGGTCCCCACATCTATCAAAATCTCTTGCTAAGTGAAGACTTTCATGGTACATCCCGCTTGGACTAGTGTCCAATTATAAGTGAATATATACCATGTGAGTCTTTCTGGGTCTGGGTTAACTTATTCAGGATGATCATTTCTAGGTCCATCCATTTGCCTGCAAATTTCAGGATTTCCTTGTTTTTTAATAGCTGAGTAGTATTACATGGTGTAAATGTACCACAGTTTCTTTATCCATTCTTTGACTGAGGAACATTTTGGTTGTTTCCTGGTTCTGGCTATTATAAATAAGGCTGCTATGAACATGGTTGAGCATATGTCCTTGCTGTGTGGTTGAGCATCTTCTGGATATATTCCGAAGAGTGGAATATCTGGGTCTTGAGGTAGTCCTATTTCCAGTTTTCTGCGAAAGTGCCAGATTGATTTCCAAAAATGGTTGTACATTTTGCACTCCCACCAGCAATGAAGGAGTGTTCCTCTTTCTCATCATCCTTGCCAGCATTTGCTGTCACTTGAATTTTTTATCTTAGCCATGCTAATGCGTGTAAGATGAAATCTCAGAGTCATTTTGATTTGCATTTCTCTGATGACTAAGGACATTGAGCATTTCTTTAAGTGTTTCTCAGTCATTTGATATTCCTCTGTTGAGAATTCTCTATTTAACTCTGAGCCCAATTTCCTAATTGGGTTATTTTGTTTGGTGGTGTTTAATTTCTTGAGCTCTTTATATATTTTGAATATTAGACGATTGTCAGATGTAAGGTTGGTGATGATCTTTTCCAAGTCTATAGGCTGTCACTTTGTTCTGTTCATAGTGTCTTCTGCCTTACAGAAGCCTCTCTGACTCATGAGATCCCATTTATTAATTTTTTGACCTTAGAGCTGAGCTCTTGGTGTTCTGTTCAGGAAGTTGTCTCCTGTGCCAATATGTTCCAGACTCTTCCCCACTTTTTCTTCTAACAGATTCAATGTGTCTGGTTTTATGTTGAGGTTTTTAATTCACTTGGACTTGAGTTTTGTGCATGGTGATAAATATGGGACTACTTGTATTTTCTACATGTAGACGTGCAATTAGATCAGCACCACTTGTTAAAGATGATGTCTATTTTACATTGAATAGATTTGGCTTCTTTTTGAAAAATCAAGTATGCATATGTGTGTGAAATTTTTCTGGGTCTTTGATTCAATTCTATTGATCAATCAACCAGCTTATTGATGTCAGTACTATACTGTTTTAATTACTGTTGCTCTATAGTACAACTTGAGATCATGAATGGAGATTCCTCCAGACAATCTTTTATTGTACAGAATTGTTTTGGCTATTCAGGTTTTTTTCCCATATGAAGTGGAGAATTTATCTTTCAATGTCTTTAAAATAGTGTGTAGGTATTTTGATAGGGATTGCACTAAACCTGTAAATTGCTTTTGGTAAGATGGCCACTTTTACTGTGCTAATTCTTCTGATCCATGAACAAGGGAGATCTTTCCATCTCTGATGTCATCTTCACTCTCCTTCTTCAGAGATTTAATGTCTTTTTAAACAAGTCGTTCACTTGCTTACTTAGAGTTACTCCTAGATATTTTATATTGCTGGTGGCTATTGTGAATGGTGTAGTTTCCTTAATTTCTACTTCTGCATGATTGTCATTTGTATATAGGAAGGCTACTGCTTTTTTTGAGTTAATTTTGTATCCAGTCACTTTGCTGAAGGTGTTTATCAGCTGTAGGAGTTCTCTAGTGTGAATTTGGGGGTCACTCATGTACACTATCCTATCATCTGCAAATAGGGGTAATTTGACTTCCTCCTTTCCCATTTGGATCCCCTTGATCTCCTTTTGTTGCCTTATTGCTTTAGCTAGATCTTCAAGTACTATATTGAAGAGATATGGAGAAGTAAGTAGCTTTGTCTGGTCCCCAATTAGAGTGGAATTTCCTTGAGCATCTCTCCATTTATTTTCATGTTGGCTATTGGCTTGCTGTATATAGCCTTTATTATGTTTAGGTATGTGCCTTGTATTCCTAATCTCTTCAAAACTTTAAACATGAATGGGTGTTGAATTTTGTTAAATGCTTTTTCTGCATCTGAAGTGATGACCATGTGTTTTTTTTTTTTTTCAGTTTGATTATATGGTGGAATTCATTGATGGAGTTCCATATAATAAACCATCCTTGCACGCCTGGAATGAAACCTACCTAGTCATGGTGAATGATATCTTTGATGTGTTCTTATATTCAGGTTGCAAGTATTTTATTTAGTATTTCTGCATCAATGTTCATAAGAGAAATTGGTCTGAAATTCTCTTTCTTTGTTTGGTCTTTTTGGGGTTTAGGTATCAAAGTGACTGTGGCCTAATAGAATGAGTTAGGCAATGTTCTATCCATTTCTGTTTTGGAGTAGCTTAAAGAGTATCAGTATTAGCTCTTCTTTAAAAGTCTGGTAGAATTCTGCAGTGAAACCATCTGGCCCTGTGTTGTTTTTTTGTTTTTTGTTTTTGTTCTTTGGTTGGTAGACTTTTAATGTCTGCCTTTATTTATGTAGTAGAAATAGGACTATTTAATTTGTTTATCTGATCTTGATTCAATTTTGGCAAGTGGAATCCATCAAGATAATTTTTTGTTTCCCATAGATTTTTAAATTCTGTGGCATATATGCCTCTGAAGTAAGCTCATATGATTCTTTGTATGCCTTCAATGTGTGTTGTTATGTCTCCTTTTCATTTCTGATTTTATTAATCTGTATAGTGTCTGTCTGCCTTTTAGTTAGTTTTTCTAATGGTTTGTCTATCTTGTTGATTTTTTCAAAGAACCAGCTCCTGGTTTTGTTGATTTGTTGAATTATTCTCTTTGTTTCTAATTTATTGACTTCAGCCTTGAGTTTGATTATTTCCAGAAATCTACTCCTCTTGGGTGTTACTGTTTCTTATTTTCTAGGGCTTCCTGATGTGCAGTTAAGTTGCTTATATGGGATGTTTCCAATGCAGTTAGTGCTATGAACCTTCTGTCCACCAGGGAGAGAGCAGATACTGCCTTCTGGTTGTTATTGGTTGGCTAAGTTTCTGCCCTATTGCCTCACTCTGCTTCAGCCTCTCCTGATAGTGTGAGAGTCCCTGCTGGCCTGTACAGACTGGCTAGTCCTGGTCAGTTCCACCCAAATGTGCAGCAACAGTCTGCTGGAGCAGGTAGCTAGGTTTTTGCCCGATCCTGTTCAGATCATGCAGCTGTGGAGGCTCAGTCACATTTGGTCATGCAGGAACTATTGTTGTGTTAGGATGGCTGGTTAGTTTTCTGGCCTATTCCCTCAAACCTGCCCAGCCTCTCTTGAGAGAGTACAAGGTCCTACTGGGCTGTGGAGACTGGCTAGGCTGTGTCAGTTCTGCCCATTTGTTCAGGAACGTTCCACTGGGGCAGATAGCTAGGTTTCTGCCTGGTCATATTCAGACTACTGCTGTGGCTGGATAACTGTCCACAGCCACCTGAGCACTACTGTGACACCTGAGGCTTTCTGTGGACTGGTGCAGGGCAGATGTCTGTGGGGGTCTGAGGACAGAGCCACCTGTCTCCCAGAAATTTGCCCAGGTGCTCTGGTGCTTCACTGCCCATAGTTCAGTCCCATATACTGATTTCTTGCTATAGAACCCAGCTGCAGTTCACAGGCAGGTTCTGGTCCAGACTTTGGGGACAGGGCTCCCATCCTCCAGGGGCCGATGGATGACAGGAGGCCAGACCCACCTGCGGTATGTGCTCTGCAGACTCTTGTCACCTAGAGTTCTCTAGGTTTTGCATTCTGTTGCTCCCTGTCAGGTCCCTATACTCCATCCTGTAGATCAGATACACTGAGTGTTCAGTGACACCATCTTGGAAAACCTGCACAAATCTTCTTAACTGGATGACTTAGTCATGAAATAGATTCCTCCACACAATATGGAACAATATAAGCAGATTTAGATGAACATTATCCTTGAAAGATTGTGTATATCTTCAATAACAGGTTAAAAGCCAAGGACACTTGGTTTAAAAATATGAGTATATTCATTCAAAATCTTAGTGTACATCCCAGGGAGTCCACTGTGCTCATTGAAATCTAAAGACTGATATTCAACTAGCATTTCATAAATGAACAATTAAAATCTTATTAAGTTATGTTTATGAAGTATCATCTTATAAGATTTATAAATAGGAAAAATGGCTATCTTATTAACTATTATAGCAAAGGTGACCTGGAACCCATTCAAAATAGTGTGAATGAGCTGAAGTAATCTGTAACATACATAAATACTTTATTTATTAGGTATTGCTGCAAAATCATATATTCAAAATATAAAGCCTCAGATGGTAGATATTCTTTTATGTCATAGTTATACAAATTAATAGTTTAGAATGGCCTTAGCTGGGCTTCTCTCACGCATTTGTGGTTACCTGTGAATCTACTACAAGTGTTTTTGTTGACAATGGGTAGCCTTTCTAATACTTTCGGCTATAAATTAGGTAACAAAATTGATTTGTCTCTAGTGCATATGGTCTATTGCATTCCATAACGTTTTCATGAGCTAGTCCATAACATCAAAGAGTCAGAGAGAAACACATATGTAGACTTAAGCTAGTAGCTTAGTTTCTAGTTTGAGATGCCAAGAACTCTGTCTCTATAGACCTACCGCAATTCAAGACAGTGTTAGATGACTCCTATTCAATCTTGCATACCACATACTGTCTTCCCTTTGCCCTCAGCTACAAAAAAGAAGAATCATTAATTCACACATCTATATAGATTCAGAGTTCCTGATGTTGGGTCTTGCAGTCAAAGGTAACACTACCCATAAGTGGTAGGGAGGTTAGCAATTTGCCTTGGAAAAATAATGGGTCAATGAATACCAAAAGGGCAGAATAAAGGATAAAAGATTAGTGAGCCAACTGAAGAACATTAGGCTTCTGCTTCCATTATAAGTGGGGACAACTTCTTTATCAGTCTTCTTTCACTCTAAAGACACTCTTACTGGGATTACTAGGGAAGATGCAATCTTTTTTATGTCTTTAAAGCCATGAAGATTAAGTCAAAAAGCATTTGGGGCATTTCTACTGATATGGCATATGTATAAAACAGTGTGAAAACCTTCTGATCACTCCTCTTCAAGATCATGTTTCACATTCTAATGGTCCTTCAATTTAGCACACCATCTGTATTTTGCTTGCCTTCTTAATTTAAAATATTTCCTATAGGTAGTTTTGATAATTGTTCCTCTCAGTCCACTGTGTTATGAAAGAGGTCCCATCAGTCTTTACTGATTCAGTTTACTTACAACTCTCTAAGACATATGCAGAATGTTGATAAAAGCACAAACAAACAAAAAATAAGTCAAGTTATGACAGTAAGATTTAGCTTAAATGCCCACAAAATACATTCACCTCTATATGTTCAGAAACCTCTAGTTCAAGGTCAAGGCCAGGGGTTTGTAGAAACAGTATCTTATATATAACAGGTCTTTCAAAATGTAAGCAATCGATGTGGGCTGTAAAACTGGTGATAATTGCAATAATCATTATGAAAAAGATGTGTTGTTCTTTTCAGTTCTTATTAACCTGGATTTTGTTTAAGTGCTTTCCAATTAGCTTCTTGTATTTGCCTGGTTAACCTTTTCTGAGGTTTCCTCTTCAGGTCCTCTGTCTCCAACCCTGCAGCCCTCATTTCTACCCATGAAGTCTCTCAGGAATAGTGGAATTCAGGCTCCCGAACAGCTCCTGAGCATAGGATAATTGCAATATAATTAATGAATTTAAAAGAATGAAATGTTTTAAGTGCTTTCAATAATCCCCTTCCTATAATTATCTACAGGAAACATATTCATTAACAATCTTGTGCTGACAGGCCCCAGGCTCTGGTAAGCTAGCTTAGTTTCCAATAAGAAAATGAATTGATGACTTCTCCAGATCATGTCTCCCATTTTTGTGAAAATAGAGGGGGCAAAGCTGGACAGCTCCCTGGAAACTGTTTCTAAGACCAGATGCCTTCCTCTAATCTTATTCTGAGTGCATCTTTATTAGTTTCAGGTGACAATAGCATTCTCTCTGTCTGCCTCCCCAGACCTATTTCACACTGTCACTCAAGGAAACACAATATTCATTGTGGCTTCTATTAAGTTTCTCATTTTTCATATTGTGTTACCTTTAGCTTCAGATAAGAACCATTAATTCATACAGATGTAGTAACCACTCAAATCTTTTAATGCTGTTCTCACAGATCTTCATTTACTATGGAGAGTCACAGTACACTCAGAGTGGTAGGACATACTTGGTATTGATAAATGACTTGTGTATAATTTTACTTGATTTTGAGTGTGGTCCACTTTTGTTAAATTAAAATTTATATCTTATAATATTTAATTTAAGATATATATGAATTATATAGTATGAATTATACTAAAATAGTGCAATGAATATATGCCTTCAGGCTGGGTCTTTCACTCACCAGGAATTGACCAGAGTACTGGAGCTATTGCTCATTGAATATGGTCTAATGATATAGCTTCATCATATTACTTGGTGGCAATCAAGGGCAATTAATATTATATTGTGGAATTTAAATTAACGTGGCAGCTTAATGGTAGGAATGTTTTGGATTAGGATCCCAGACCACATCTACTTTGCATTGTTTGTTTATTATATATGTGAGTTTCTAATATACGAAAGGTACTAAGCCAAGTTCAGTAGAGAACACATGCACGAATGACAAAGGAAGGTGCACTCAAAGATTTTTGTAGACTACTGGTTGAGATAAGATTTCAATCTATAAATAGCAGAGACTATAATAGAGACAGGTCTAGAAACCGAAAGATATGAGCAATAAAAGCACTATGGAAGTAAAAAAAAAAAAAAGAAAGAAAATGAAAACCACTGTGGAAGGCCAAAGAAAAGAGATATTATCTTCATCTAAGAGGATCTGAGGATATGTTTTAGATGAGGGAAGCTTTTGCCTTGAGCTTGAAGTGTGGATAACGTTTGGATGAGCACATGTTAAGGAAAAAATTCTTAGCAGTGGTTCTGAGACTTGATCCAAGAAGGAAAAACCTAGCCAGATGTACCAGGATGTTACAGTCCTCATGTGATATACCCTTGGTGGTGGCTATAAAGGTACAAAGATAGAATTGTAAGTTCAAAAGAATCTGAGAAGCTTTATATGTTATGGCAAGCCTGAGCCTACAGGAGAGTTTTAGCTAATAATCTAATAGACGCTTTGTATTTAGACAAACAGCACTGCAGCTAGGTAAACCTAGTTTAGGTATATAGTGTGAAGGTGGAATAAAAACTCAGGGTGGATGGATAATATATATATAATTTTTAAATAATCACCATGACCAAAATCAATGTGGGGAAGAAAGGCTGCACATATTTATATACAAGCTAATTTTGCAGGCATCATCTCAACTGAAGATTTCTCTTCCCAGATGTCTGTTGCTTCTGTCAAATCAACAAAAATTTAACCCACATTTAGTGAAAGAGGTACAGCATGTAATAAAGAAGGATTAATCACACAATTCCAGATCAAAAGCTACCATGTATATTAAAAAAAGCTTGACATTTTATGTTAAGACAGATACAAATAAATAGAAACTAAAGAGCAGAACAGTAGAGGAACACAAGGGAGCCATGGACCACAATGAATATGCTTGGAAACCCATCTTAAAAACCAAGAAAGCAGTCTCTATGTTTACTAAACTCAGGTGAGGGCATTTTTTTTTTGAGATTGGAACACTCATAAATTATGAAATATTTATTGGCTGCTTAGTTAGTATCAGTAAAATTCTGATTTGGCCATAGGCTTTTTAGGGGCTAGGTGGGGATTCTGATTGGATAAAATATACCAGAGAAATGGTCGGTTTTACAATATAAACAAAAGGCTTAGACAAGTGGACTGCTGAAGTGTTGGTTTTGTTTAGGGCATGTGAGGATTTATAGGCATCGTTTCATAAGTTCAGGGAAACAAAGATTGTGCTCAAGACTGTTCAGGGCAGCCAGGAGTAGTCTGTTGACTAGACAGGAACACCTGCTTCTAGACATTCTGAAAATGCCACAAGTACTTCTCTTTTTACTTGGAGTGAGGTTATGGAGCCTCTTTCAATCATCAGAGACAAAGCAAACTTGGGTTTATGTTTTCTTGCTTCACCAAGAGGCTCATTAAATTTATACACGCAGAAACTGAACACCATCTTAATATTCTCAGGATATTGTGGTCTCTTTTTAAACTAGAAACTCAACATTTTTCAATTGAAGATTTTATAGATGTGGATCTGAGTCCAGAGGATACCTTCTGAGACTTTGACATTTTTGTGATCTCCAGCAATTGAAATAAAGACAGTACTCTGGAGAATGGAAGTGCTAGAAAGTCAAGACTGGTCCCAGGGTAAAAAACTGTGGGTCCCAAAAGTCATGACCCTTGATAATTCACCTACATCATACAAATCTTCCAGTATCAGACATCAAAAGTTTCTTTTCTTTTTTTTTCTGGAACATGCTTTGTTTGTTTTTGTTTGTTACTTGTAGCTCTGGTCTGAAAGGGTTAACAGTCAATGTGTCAACTAGTGGCTTTCATATGTTAATCCTGACAGTCTTTTGCCACAAATATATAGGCTTTGAAATTAGGCTGTTTGAATACTATTCTCCTCCCATTTTTTTCTACTGGGTAACCTTGAGCAAATTTCTTGCACTCACTATTCTTATTTTGCCTCCTAGGGTCATTTTCTGGGTGAAGTTTGATAATAAAAATGACTAATTACATACAGAAACAGGTAGTCATTAAAGATTCAACAAAACTTACCCTTCTCTTCTAATACCATGCTTATTCTATCTGGCAGACTAGTTCATAAGGAACCTACATTATCAACTCTTCATAATTTCTTTATTTGGAACAGCACATTTTAAGGAAGACTAGAAACACCAAAGAAGAGTTTTAGAAACCTCATTTGTACAACTCACTGCTGATCTTCTCAGTAGATATAATGAAGGATGACCTTTGCTGTAGCATAGCTTTTTCCTGTCAGTATCACATTGCCATCTTGAAGTAGAGATAACCTTGGTAGTCATGGAAACTAATTGAGCAAACCAATATAGTTACAACTAGGAATATCGTAATGATAATACAGCTCTTAACACTCCATAGTAGTAGAAGCAAGGAAGGAAGATAATGATTTATATGTGGGATTCCCTCCTGTCCATCCAACAGTGTCCAAGTTACAAGTTACCTTGGGTTATGCTAAAGGAAGTAAATAGTTTACTGAAAGTGTCAATATCTTATACAGCTTCCATGAGATAACCCATAATGGTATTTTATAGTGGTGCAGTGTTTGGGGTCATCACTCAAGTTCTACAGTAATGCTTTCATTGGTTCTTCAAGTTGGACTGAATAGGCATACTTTGGTGCCATCAGCACCCTATGTAGAATGAGTAGTTGTTTGTTTCTTGTCTCCATAGTAAACGTTAACACAGTAACCCACTGTGGTTTCAGGTTTACGTTTCACTTTCCAAGCATTCCAATCAGAAAGAAGTGTGAAAATAAATTGCCTAGGTGTTATGTGGTTCTTCTGGACTCCCCAGTAAGCCTTTACAGCCAAGTGATGGGAATAATTAATTGGGCTTAATTTATTTTTCCACTCTTAAAACTGAGATAGAAATTAGCTTTTGAATTCCATGGACTGACTGTCAGAGACTAAATTTCCTGTAGGTATTTTAATTAATTAATTTATTTATTCACTTTACATCCTGATTGTAGCCCCCTCCTTCTCCTTCTGTTCTCACCCTCCCTTCCCTCTCCCCCCATTCTGCTTCCCTTATCCTAGCATCCTCTTCCCCTGTAGCCTGGTGAGGCAGCCCCACCAGGGAGAAGTGATAGAAAAGCAAGCAACAGAGTCCAGGTCAGAGACAGTCCCCACTCCCATTTCCAGATGAATAACCATAGGAAATCCTGGAAAATGCTACATAAACACAAAATATCAAACCCTATCCAACAGCTAGAAAACCCCAGGAGTTGCAGATTTTCACAAATCTATTTTAACATACCTTCACATAATTCTTACATATGTTTGATTTGTAAATCATTATTCTAGAAAGGACATTGATGTGTTCAAGTAACAGAATGTTAAATTGCAGAGTAATCGAGAGAAGCAGGTGTGCAACAGCCAGCCCGCTAAAAAAAATCATGTCCATGTTATTTGAGGGAACTCTGAGAGTTGAAAATATAATGGGACTAGACTGAAGTCTTAGTCTAATATACCAAGAACAAAGCCTTAAATTCAAATAGTACTGCTGCTAATCCACCAGTTTTTTTTTTTCCTACCAGAGAGCTGAAAAGAAGGCAAAAGGAGAGTCATCTGTGCTTCAAGGCATTGTACCTTATTGTGTAGACTTTTATCTTTTAAGATGATTTTTCACAAAAGTAACCTCTGTCTAATAGTAGATTGTCCAAATGCATTTTCAAGACATGAGCCTCTTTACTGCACTGGAGGAAATCAGACCCTGAAAAAAAGAAAAAGAAGAGAGTGTGCTCCACTTCATACTTGTTCTTATCCCAGAAAATTTTACCATACTCAGACATTCTTTATGGCAAGATGATATGGTTATCTGAAGATGTTATTGACACATTTACATTTTAAAATTGCTGACCTGCTGTTAGGCCACATAAAATTATCTTCACAATATGAATTTGATGGGGGTCACATGAATTCCTTGAGCAGGAAGTACGTGGCCTGAACTTCTAGTAATGGCTGAGCTTAGAAAGGGGAAAAAAAAGCATAGCTTCTCCTTTGAGAGGAGAAGCCAAGCGAGGGAGGCTGCTAAGATAAACATAGTTGAGACAATAAGACAATTTCCTGGACAATTTTGTCTTATTGCCCTGCTGTTATATTCCACGTATCTTGATTGGTTCTCTTTGTTCAGTTACTTCATACCAAATATATCTTGGTGAGAAACAAGTCACTTCCCATGTTGACATTGTAGAAAACATCGAGGTGTAAATTATACAACCTACCCAGAGAGCAGAGTGAGTGACTGGCCATTAAAAGGTGCTTGGTTAGAGTTGTGGTATACATAAAGAAGAAAAGAAAATATGTAAAAAAAAATACATTATGTGGCAGTAGTGATATGTGCCAATTTTCCATAGCTTTTGTGACATATAACCCAGGGATTGAGCAGTGAGGAAGGTAGGTTGAAAACATGTTTTTTCCAGATGAGAACAGAAGGACGTATAGTGAATACATGTAAAAAGACTCTCAGATGTTTCTTCCTTGAGGGTGCTGGTTAAAAGGACTTGAGAGTTATGAAAGATCCCATCTCTAGGTTATACCACAGTGGGAAGTAGGTCATAACCAATGAAGTTTTCATGAAAAAAATACTTTCATTCTATAGTAGTCCAGAAACTAGACTGAAAGTGTATCAGGAACACTCTACATCTTCCCACAGTGGTCTTGGCTAGAATATCATGGATATAAGTAAGCACATGTGAACTTGTTGAAAAGGCAGTGTGAAAGAAAACGTGTAGGATATTGGTATATACTATAGCACTGTTGGTACTGCTCTGATTGCTATGGTAGCTGAAGAACCATGGAAATTCTTGCTAGAGCTGGTGTAGAGAATAAGATATCATATCTTTTTGTTTGTTTCCATTACACTTTTTCAGTTCTTCTCTCATATAATACATTCTGACTGCATTTTCACCTACCTCTACTCCTCCAAGTTCCCCTCCCCACCTCCTATTTCCCCCAGATCAATTCCTCCTCAATTTCCCTTCAGAAAATAGGGGGGCCATCATCTTAAGTCAAAAGGTCAGTGTTGATATAAGACCAAAAAAGACATTTGTATTGATAGGTAATTGACATATTGTCTTTAACATAGTACCTGTGTAGATGAATAATAGTTTAAATTATATAAGGTATTTTTATAGACATCAGCAGGTTATATGTAAATATTTATGTCTTTATATATGTTGTAATGACAATTTTAAAATAAAAGGCCATGAATTTGAAATGGAGTTAGGGGGGATTGAAGGGTCTGGAAAGAAGAAGGGGCAAAAGGAAATATCGTTATATATTAATTTTGAAAATTAAAAAGTATAGATTATTTAAAGTAGTACAACAGTTTCTATGAGTCAATAAAAATGAAAAATGAAGTATATCTTTTGTACAATGTTCACATATGTATACAACATAAATAAAGAATAATCAAAATATTTTTTAAAGAGTATAATAGTCACTTCATTCTGCATCGGTGCTTTGGCTTGCCTGAACTTCAATTTGATTTCTGATCAAAAATAACATAATCTATATCTCACTATATGAAGCACATGAAAATTTATGAAATTCCTTCCAAAGAGGACATATGGACACTCACTGGTAAGAACCCCTCACATGCTCTTGGCCTCTGTTGGTCAGCTGCTCTTCTCTTGGTCTTCCTCTTGTCATTCCTCTGATCTAGGGGAGGGAATTAGTGCAAAAGAGGGGGATGGGGGAGGGAGGGAGGAATGGGAGGATACAAGGGATGGGATAACAACTGAGATGTAATATGAATAAATTAATGAGTTATTAAAAAGAAGGGGAAAGGCAAGAGTGTGATAAACCTTACCTTGAGGATGAACATGCAGAGCTAAACCAGCAGAAGCCATTCACATATGTTCTTATTGCATATAGGTGAAAAGGAACACTGCAGTAATGGAACCATAAGGCAAGATCAGAGAGAGCCCTTTCAGGAAGAAAATGCACTTGTTTTCCTCATGACTGACACTTCTCTCTCTATTGTCTGTATTCTTTATATACCCATTTGGACATTGAGGAAATAAAGAAACTCAAGGAAAAAAAAAAGAGTGGGATGGGAAGATACAAATGAACAGATAATAATCGGCATGTAATCTGAATAAAATATCATAAAAATAAAGAAATCATTAATAAACTTTGTTTTTGACACTCTCACATATATTCAGAGTGCATTTTGGTTACTCTCTCCAAACTCTCATTTCCTTCCCACCACTGCCATTCACCATGTTTTATTACAAGTATCTTTCTCATATTTGTCACTGGCATTTTCCTGTTTGTTTAGTGTTCCTTAGAATGTAACCAGGACAGTTTGTTGTCTCTGAGTTTGTAACTAACCATTAGAATTGGTAAGCTCACCAGTACTTACACACCTGGATACTATATCTCTCCCACACCTATAATCTGTTAATGGCCAATACATAGGGGAGGGGATAAGGGGGAAATGGGAGGGAGGGAAGAATGGGAGGATACAAGGGATGGGATAGCCATTGAGATGTAACAAGAATAAATTAATAAAACAAAGAAAAAAAAGAAAAAAGTTCTCTAGAAGATATATATAATATGATATAAAAGGCGATTTGTAAGATTGGCTTCTACATGGTGAAGAAGTAAAAAATTCAGTAATTTCTCAGTTTGTAAGAACTGCTGTGGAAGTTTTGGGTTATATGTAAACATGTTTTTGTTTTAATTCCCCCCCCCCAAAAAACAAAAAAACAGTAAGTGGTAGAGCTCTAGTATCCTTTTCTGCATCCAAGACTGTTAGGAGAGCCTGACTTGTTAGAGTCCCATGCCTTTAGTCCACTTTCTATGAGTTTATGTGCCATGGCTGACCAATGCTTAGGCAATGCCATACAATTCCCATGTGGTTTGCTAGTATGACCCCCAACTGACCCTTGCCCACATTTGGATAACATTTCTCAAATCTCCTGGACACCTCTGCGTCTTTACACATGTACTTTTCTCTGAATAGGATGCCTTTCCCAGTGCTAGCATTCCCTTGTTTAGCGTGTCTGGCCAACTTTATTAATGATTCATTTACTTTCAGATCATGTCTCTTCTAGGAAGTCTCTTCTGTTTTTGGGTCAATGATTTTGGCTTTCTTAATGTTTAACATATATTTATAATTTATGCATTATTTTTATGATTGGATTACATGTATAATTACAGAGATGTCACATTTTCAAATTCTCTAGCCCCACTTCTGTGCCGAAAATACAGTAAATATTGAACAAATATCTATCAAATCAAAACTCATTGGAAAGTTGCTGAATAGTAGCTGTATTGATCTGTAAAACATGGAAACATGAAGTACCTATTACCTCCAACCAGCCCAGGCATGAGGCATCATCTATGGCGGTCCTGATGATTTTGTGATTATAAAGCCACAGATTTGTGAAAACTTGCTGGTGTAAGAAATATGAAGATCACCTTGTGAAAAATCCTCCTGTGGTCAGGTAAGGTAACCTAGGTGAAAAAAAACTTAGGCGCATGTCTGAGACCATAGTATTGCTAACATATAAAGCAAGTGAGGAACCTATTCCTTGTGATTCTCAGCTCAGCAAGATGTCCAATTCACCTTTTGTTTTCAAGGCTATTCTGGAAGGAACTATCTTACGTCTCAAGCCACACTGGTTAGCTATTACTTTTACAGCCTTAGCTAATGTTGTGGAGAATTAATGTTCTTTCCTCCTACCTTTATTTTCACATTAAATGGCTGGAGCTAAGTCTTGGTGTATGTTTTCCTTCATTTCTAAGATGGGTATTCAAAGAATGGCTCCCTAATATCTTAGGAGTTCATATATTACAAATGCAGAGAAAGTCCATTTCCACCCACCTCCTTTCCTGCAGTAGCAATTTTGGAAGCATTTCATGGTGATTTGTAAATCTTTGTAACTATAGCTGGAGAATGGATAATTCTAAGAATGCATTTTTTTGAACAATGAACCATTTTGTAATTTAACAGAAGACCTGAAACACAACGAATAAAAATATGTCTATAAAATGGCCTGAGCCCCCACAATAGCCAACCACTCTATAAAGACAAAGTATTGTTGCTACACTATTTGTAACGTCACGCAGTATAAAAACTATTCACCATGATAAGAAAATGGCCTGTATGGGGTTTCATAAATAAAAATACATCTTGTTTATTCCTTACCCCTTTGCTGCCAGCTTTGTTTTCCCCTCTTAGTTAAAATTTCACCTTGTATACCATCTTCTTAGTAAAGATGAGTGAGTGAATTATGAAAAGGGATGAACAAAATGGACCATTTAGTCAGTAATTCAAGTGTTTATTGTGCATGCTATGTCTCTCTGGTATGCTAGGCCCTTCTTGGTCTTGTTCTCAGAGTCACATTCAAAATTTCTCTCTGGCTCTGAGAAGCTCTAGTCTTAAGTGGATATTTTTATGACACTGAAGCTTTTGCTCTCTGCTATGAGATCTCTGACCCTACCTAGGTACAGAGATTTAGCAGAAGAGTCTTTGCAAACTCTTCAAGAATAAGAGCAGTTTGTTGGTTTTTTTTTACCACTCACTGTACTCACTACCCCCTCCAAAAAACTTGGTTAATGATAAATTATTATGATTTGAGATAAAGGAAGGCTACTAATTCCATCTTTAATTGAGCAAACTATTTATCAAGGTGCTTATAAGCGATGGGTAAATATCAAGGGCAGAAATGTGTTTGAAGGAAAATTTCCTGTCTTCAAAAAGTCACATAATTGTGTAAGGGTTGCTTCCGTCCCATGAGGTGAGTCTGGAGTTGGGCCAGGCATTTGCTGGACCCTCCTTAAGTCTCTGCTATATCTCTACTGTCTTTATCCATGCACATCTTGTAGGAGGATGAATTGTGAGTTGGAAGTTTTTGTTGGTGGGATGGTGCTCCTCTCCCTATACTAAGAGACTTGTCTAGTCTTTTCAATCTCTAAGGCTACTAGGAGTCTGTGCTAGAGTCCCTTTCATATATCATGCCCCAGGGAGCCTACCCTGACTATTTTTTTCCCAGTTTGTCACAGAGATGCCCCAGCACTCACAGTTTCTCTTTTCTCTACAAGCCCTTTGTCATTCTTCTCCTGCACTTGCCAGGTCTGACCTCTACCCTCATATGTCTCTGTATTCACCTCCTCCTTTGTTATCTCTCTTCAACCACTACATCCATCTATTTTATTTCCCCTTCTGAATGAGATTTAAGCATTTTCCCTTGCATTTCCTTTATAGGAGTCAAACAGAATTGTCCTCTGAGAAGCTCTACCCAGCAGGGCCTCAAAACAGATGCTGAGACTCACAGCCAAACATTAGTCTACACATAGGGAACCTTTTGAAAAGTGAGGAGGGGAGGGAAAAAGAGCCTAGAATTGACAGGAGCTTCACAAGAAACCTAAGAGAGCAAACTAATCAGGACCCAGAGGGGACTGTTGAGACTGAAGCACCAACCAAAGACCTTGCATGGACTGGACCAAGGCCTCCTACAAAGATGTAGCTGACAGGCAGCTAAAGCTTCATGTGGGTCTCCTAGTAAGGAGAGTGGGGTCTCTGACAAGGAATTTCTTGCCAGCTTTTCAATTACTTCCCCATGGTGGTACTGCCTTGCCAAGCCACAGGGTGAGAGGACATGCTCATTCCTGGTGTGACTTGATTAGCCAGGGTGGATGGGAAAAGGGGCTCTCCTTTGCTGAGGAGTAAGGGAGGGGGTTAAGGAAAAAGGAAGGGAGGGTGGGACTGGGAGGTGAGGATGGATGAAAGTGTGAATAGGATGTAAACCGAATAAAAATTTAAAAGCCATATAATTATATATGTGTGTGTATGTATAGATATAGTCATAATGGCAGGTAGTGTAAATTTTATGAATAAAAATAACTGAAGAGGAAAGGATTAAAAATGACTGTAGGTAATTTTATACATTGGTGACATCTGAAATAGTTCTTTGGAGGATGGATGCCAAATTTTGGTAGTTCAGCTTACAATTTTTGGACTCTATTATCATAGTGAAACTATGATATGCATTTACTATAAATGTTCCTAGGCCTATGATATGATGTGATAAGATGTGATGTGATTGACATATGGCAGGTAATCTCATGCTACTGAACATTAGCCATGAGCCCCGGCTTCCAGTCAGACATACAACCTCAGAGCCACACAGCACAACAAAGGTAAGCAGCTAATGTACCATAGCATATTGTGTTGCGTGTTAATAATGTTTGGTAGGAAAAGCACACGGTATATTTTCTGCTTATGACATCTTTTAAATTTAGCATGTGATTTTTGAGTATCTATACACAGGAAGGGAAAACCAAGCACAAAGTTCCTGACACTTAGACATCACTGGAAAGATCAAGGATCAAGATGAAGGCCAGTATACCTGGAGTTCAGTGAGTGTGGGCTAGACCAATGAAAAATGAACTAAGATAGATAGGCAGACTTTAACTTATATGGGACACGATGGTCAAGGAGAGGAAAGGGTATGTTCTTTAAGATGAATGAGTTGTTACATCTTGTGTACGATTGTCCTGTCATCCCCTACTCTTCTAACTGGCAATATCCCTTCTCTTCTACCATTCCAGTGCATCTGACTGTGACATCTTCATTCAAGCTCAGCTCATAGTGTTCAAGGCTTCACAATGGCTTCCCAACCTGCATGGTCTGTGACAGGTAATCCCTGTCATCATGAAAAAATGAAAATATTTTAACTAGACTTGAGATTATATACTATATGTATGTGTGTATACAGAGACCATTAATTTTAATCAGTACATATTTAAAAAGTAATACAAGCATCATCCATAACAAAGTGTTAGCAAGTAATTGTGGATGATTGATTTAGTTAATAAAATAATTCAGAAAGTTTTATCAGACATTACTGTATTCACACACACACACACACACACACACACACACACACACACACACACACACAAATATAAAATTGGAAGACAAACATGTAAGCTTGAGGTGACTTGTAAAGGTTTCACTGAGGAGTTGACATTTGGAAAATTCTGTAAAGGTGGGTACCATGACATCAGGTACTTTATTTTCTATTGCATCACTGCTTTTACATCAGTGTATCATGTGTAGGAATTTTCTGTAGAGTATCCTACTGAATGAATGAATAAGTATAATTACTGTCTTACAGTTGCCAGGAGCCAGATAGGACTGTTAGGATAGAGTCAGACTTCTTGTTACATGGACACCTGTGGGAATTTAAGGGGCTCCACACAGCTCGAGATGTCTTTGATTCCTGTGGACCATGGTTTCATTATAAGTCAACTATTAAGACTGCCATGGATCATGCTCTGGGACCTCTCCTTCACTGTTACGTGCTACATCCTGCATTGTTTCAAGTCAATAATAGTCATCACTATGACTAATGTGTTCTAGGGCTGGAACATTTCTGTTTAGCAAGGGCCTGCAGGATTGAGTGGGTGTCTCCCTGTGCTCTTCTCTGCTATTAGAGCAGAATGCACTACAGTTCTCAGAGATGGGCTCCAGCACGTTCACCTGCCTACATACAGCACGTCTGCCCAGCCTCCAGACACTAGGACTCAGAAATTTCTTGGCAATACATAGAACCTGAATCCTGAGCCTGCTCCAGGTGCTAGGTGGGAGGGCATTGTCACGTGGAAATTAGTTTACACAGTAACTGGAAAATTCCACTTTAGTAGAGAGCTTATACCCGAAGTACCCAGAATAAAGCTTTTGTTTTTGAAAACCTTAGTCAGAGCTCATTAAAGAAGGTTTTCAAAAGTCCTGTAGATGATACACTGTGGATTAATGCTTCTTTACATGAAAAATTTCTTACCAACCTTGATTTTCCCTCAGATTACTTGGGAATTACACAGGATTCAAGGTACTACCACTCACAGTGAACTTTGTAACCAGTGAGTTCTGCATTGCACCTCAGACTCAGCTATGTCCTCTAAATTGTTATGTGACAATGGACCATCATTATTTTCTCCTTTGAGTTTTTTAAAGCTTTAAATGGGCATGGTATAACAGCCTCCCATGGCTATTTTAATGATGAGTATATTGATACTGAGATATTGACTGTGTATTCCATACTTCTATGGGCCTAGGTTTTGATACTTATTTACTTTCCAGTAAGTTGTGTGTAACTTGAATAAGTGGCTTTATCAAATGGGTCAGCTCTCCAAAATGAAAGATAAGAATATCTTGAAAGAGTATTTCAGGGATTCAATGAGAAATCTTCTATGAGAAATGACTTATGATATAACAGGTTCTTCCTATTTGTGCATCTAGTACCAGTGCTTGCCTGTGTTGTTCTCCTAAAAACCCAAGAGCATGAATGCATCAGCAAGATATACTGTGCAATGTAAGGTACTTTTGCCTCTACTAGTCTGAATATACTCATATCTAACTATAAGCTTTATGGTTATAAAGAAACAAGAGCTAAGTATGGTGGTACACACTTCCCAGCACTTGTGAGGGAGATATGGGTAGATCTCTGAGTTCAAGACCAGCCTGATCTACAAAGAGAAGTCCAGGATATCCAGGGATACACACAGAAACCCTGTCTCAAAAGAGCAAAACCAAACCAAAACAACAACAACCCCCTCAAAATAAAAAAACAAAGCTCAACAAAGAAAAAAGAAATTAATCTAGCCCAAGTGGATTCCCAACTCTTTCTAGCATCAGCAGAAGAAAATAGTGTCCTAGACTTTTCCCTAAGAAGACTTATTTTTGCTATTATTTTGTAAGTCCACACTTTTTGTCCCTGTCCAGGAACAACAATAGTCCTACTCCATTCTTTCCAGTCTGTACTTAGATGACAAACTTTTCATGTTTTCTTCCAAGGTTTCCACAGAAGACCTCTGGGATTCAGGTGAATCTGAACATTTCTTAGATTTACCCCTATCTGACTAGCTTTTTCATATAGAAAGCAGCTCCCCTGAAATAATGCAGTCAAATATATTTCATATTTTACTTAACAACTGGCCAGCTGGTACCAAGACAAAAAAAGACATGTAATATATCCAACCCAAGCAAGGATGCTAATCTGCTTGTGCTATTGATTATTCTAGAGTCATATTTCAGTATCTTTCTAATCTTTATAGTTTTTCCCTAAGCTCAGTCATTTTGTTACACTTAAAGTGGTCAAGTTAGTTATCCAAGCTTCATACACTCATAAAGCACACAGCTGAGGTTTGAACACAGATCATCTCGCTGCCATCTTTGCCTTTCATCTCTATCTGTTTCTGTCACACAAAATTCTGTCTTAAGATTAACCAGAAGAGTAAAACTATGACCCCCTGAGCTATTGTTCCCTACAGGAAAGTGTGCCCAGCTTAGCTTCTTTAATTAGGACTGGGATAGGTATTTGTGGATAAAGCCATTGAGATCTAGAGCTTTCAAATCTGTCCTTAAGGAGGATGGGGGATGGAGGATGGGTACTGGTAGAGAAGATCATTGTAGCCCTGGCACTATATAGAATATTCTCTAGAATTACATACGTAGAAACAGACATTATATACTTCTGTATGCTTATGTCTTATGCCCTTCTCTGTCGCCTGTATCCAAAGTGAGCCATTCTTGTTGCTCTAGTCTAGATGTCTTACTAGAACAGAATGAAGATGCTAGAAATCCCTTGCTTTGTGCTTATCATCCCACAATAGCCAGAAAACTTTGATTTTTGTCTGGGTTTTATGCTAAGATTTAAACAGAGCTTTGCCTGGAGATTAGTCTTACTTCTGAATAAGAAAATTGACATTGTTGAAATAATGTTCTGCCATCGCTTTGCCATCCTCTAGCTTTTAGACAGCTGAAGCCCTTTCATCTGGGATGAGTGCTACCACACCCTCAAAGATATAAATACATGTCCCCAAGAAAAGCACCTTGGAAATGAATGTGGACAATGTACCTTACGTAATACTTCTTTCTGATGTGAGAATGTGGTAATTATACATTGCTCTCCTAAAACAACAAACTGTCTGACTTCAGTGTCTTTCAGGCACTGTGATAGGACTAGTACTTTAGTGAAGGAAAGGATAATGATTGTTCTTGGTTTTACAAGGCTTGGGGATAATTTGGGTTTAGGATAACACATAAGCATAAAGGAATTTATAATTGCAAACTTAGGTATATGCTGAGAGGGAGAAGATGATGCTGTTTTTGAGAAAGAGCATCAGAGATAGTCACAATTGAGACTACGGAAGAACAAGAGGAGCTGTTCTGACTACATAATCTCTAACAACACCTCTGATGGAAGCCTAGTGGTAAGTGGTAAAAGAGGTAAGAGAACACATAAGAGAGGATGAGCTAAGTCTCCAGAGAAATAAAAGAACTATAGTGTATAGAGAGAAAAGACTGGGAGAAACCAGAGGGTCAGGAAAGTCTTCATCTACCCAAAACCTGGGCCAACAGTGGGGATTGTGAAATATTTTAAGGAATGCAATGCCATGACCCATTTTTTTTTATTTTAGGAAGATTCCTTTGGCTGTGGCATAGAGAACTTGAGTCACTAAAGCTCTGAATAATTCCAATGTATTTTTATCTTAAAAACAGTGTTCTTGAATCTCAGTGGGTACACTGGATTACAGTTTGGGGCTCGCCTGAGTCATCTCCAGGCTTTTTGTACACGGTGAAGCCCTGGAGCTCCTGGGTTCAGAAGAACCCAGACAGCTTTTGTGTAGTCCCAGGGCACTGACTTGATGTGCCCTCCTTTTCTTCTTTGTCTTGATGAATCATAGTTTATGACCAAAGTGGGCAGATCTGCCTGTCAGCTCCCACCCTCCCTGTCCTCATCAGGAGAATGAGCCCTGCCAAGTTCCTTACTAGAGTCAGGGACACCACCTGTCATGCTGTGTCCTCCTCCCACTCGGACATCTGACAGCTTCTATGACACAAGATCTGGGGAAGCACAGATCATTAAAGCCTCAGGATCCTCAAAAACAGTTCGAATCAGTCATGTACTTTATGAGAACAGGAAAATGTGCCTCTTTGGGTCCTACTTAACTGGAAAACAGAATCATAGGTAAGTCATGCTGTGAGTGACCTAAAAATGATGGATAACTCTGCCACAGGCTAGTCCTGAAATTTGCTTTGTGACAGTGTGGCAATGTACTGTTCTCTAGAATATGGCCCCAACAAACCAAGTTTCAGTACTAATTCTGGAGCTGGTCATCTGTACGAACTCATCTAAGGTCCCTCTTTCTATGAACAGCATTGCTTTCTTTCACATCATGAGAGAATTGGTCCTGCATATGGCTGAAATCAATGTGATACCACAGGCTGCAAAAATTGCAGGACTCTGGCAGAGCTTATGGTAATTGAGGTAATAGAAGCCATGTGATTATATTTTCTTTATTTTAAATGATAAAGGCTAACGGAGTTGTCAGTATTGTTGTAGGTTCTATGACCACACAGCTAAGTGTAGATGAGGCTGGGGTTTTACATCCCCGTTGATTCAGGTCTATACCAACTCTGCTTTTTCTGATGAAGATTCTTTGGCCATTAGAAGTTTTTACTTTGTATGTCCCACTAATATACAGTCCTGCTATTGCTATTCTGAGGACACCTTCAGATACAATATACATAGGCTGTTGATGGCTGACCTGTGATGCTGTGCTGATGGCAGTGATGTTACTAATAGAATAGACTGAGTATCCACTTTAATCTCATCTAATCCTTTCCACCATACCATGATCCATACATTGCATTATATATATATGAACACTATGTGTGTGATATATTGACATATATGCAAAATTACAAACAAGCTAAAACCTGAAAAAGCACTTTATGAGCAAAATTTGGGAAGCAAAAAGAGAGAGGTAAGGACATTTACAGAATGACTAGTACGGTCCAGGTTCAAACAAAACTAAGCCTCATCTCTAGGCAGAAGATGTAAGTAATTCAATGTCAATAAAAAGAGTTAATACATAAACATTTCCCCACCTACCTTTTTCTAAACATAAGCATTTTGCTTCAACCCAAAAAGTGACATATGGGAGAAGATCCAGGATCCAAGAATTGCTGAGGGGAGGCTTTAGAGTGAGGAGGATGTTCCAATATGCCTTGTCGGCAGTCACCCAATCTGGTGATGGCCTTGATGCTGCCTGTGGTAAAAGACGACCTGGCTCTTCATCAGGAGACTTTGCTTCCTGGCTG
The DNA here is from genome assembly GCF_964271855.1 of Acomys minous. NCBI lineage: Eukaryota > Metazoa > Chordata > Mammalia > Rodentia > Muridae > Acomys > Acomys minous. Next base: position 161,061,805 of record NC_140483.1, on the reverse strand, counting down.
TCTTCCTTCCACCCCCATCAATCTTTTTCCTATGCTACTCAGTAATGGTAGTTTGCACTTCTCATAAGTCCCTCACTTTCTTGTACAGATCAAAGAGAATCAGACAGCTCCATGGCATTCTTGTTCCTGAATCCATGCACACACAAAATGTATATGTGCAAACATGTACATGTATACATACATGCATATGTGCATGTGCACACAAGAGTAAACACTAAAGGAAGTGTATATAAGATTGAGTTCATATGATTTTGCACTTATTTAGATCTCTGAAGGGATTGACTTGTTTTTTTTTTTGTAGGTTCAAGAGTACTGGCTAGGGAAACAGTAATGGGATTTGCAAACATCCTCTTCCTGCTTCCTCTCTCTCTGCCTGGAGGGTAGAGTAAGTTTTAGGAACCTGGGTAGGAAATAATTCCTTAGTCCACTATAATACCCACACTCCCTGAATGGCTGGTTCTTTAGCTATTAAGTTGACCTTGACCTTACATTTCTGTGACATAAAAGTTCCACAGGGCTTGGGGATCTCTTGTATAATAGTTGTTTAGACTGAATGGAGATGGGAAACTCACTCTTGTACCCCTGCTCAAAATTTCTAATGTCCACCAGGATAGTGTCTACCACCTAGCTTCAGCTAAAATGTACGCAGGGAAATATGTCCACCTGTAGTCTTGTACAAGTCTTTTCACTCCTTCTAATTAAAAACAAAACAAAACCCAACCCAGCCCAAACCAAACCAAACCAAAAGAAGAACAACAACAACAAAAACAACAACAAAAACAACAATGCATAATACTTTCCTCTTTCTTGCCATTTTTCAAGATGAATGATGTATAATGATTCCCCTCAAAAGGCAAGTCAGAAATGCTGGCTCCTTTCCTTTGCTCACAGTGGGGGGAAATATGTCAATGCAAAATAGCATCTTTTCTAAGTAACTTGCCCTTTTGCATAGACTTGTTAAAAGTCAGCAAAGAGTCTGGAGAAAACAAGGGGAGGATGAAGTAAAAGAGATTCTATATTAATTCGACAAACAAAGGCATTGTGGGAATGGGTGGGAAAAAGACACTGAAGGCAAATGCTACATGGCAGAATTGACTATTAGTATTTGTGTAACTGTGTATTGTATGCAATTTGTATGTGTGTGTGTGAGCATGTGGGTGTGTTCATGCATCCCCATAAGTCCCTGTTGGTTCCTGAGATGGAACAGAAGGTGACAGCATTCTTTCCTTCTCTGAGATAAGTGATTTTGAGGAGAAGCACTTCTTACCAGTCTTAAGACTGAGCTGAGATTGTAATTAATAGCTCTTCCTCACTCAGTCCAGATTTCTTTCTCTCATGCTCCAAAGTGCTGGCAGCCTGTGCACTTCATTTTTACTGTGGCCTGAGGGGCCATTTCTATCAACTGAAGTGCCAAGTGCCCCTCTGCCACAGCAGAGCTCATTAAATGCAGCCTTGTCTTGGGCAGGTGCTTACAAAGGCCCAAGAGCACAATGTTTCCAGAACAGCCTGTCTCCAGCCTGGGCTGTGGTGCAGGTGAGGGTGGCTGTTGTCTGCCAGCATTGGTTGCACTGATTTGCCATGTTTTCTAGGCAAACTTCAGTCAAATTCAGTCAGGAAGGGCCACATGTTTGCAGAGAGTTTACTGGAATTTCAATATAATTATTTTCATAATATATTAAAATGAAAAGCAAGTGGGTATCAAAGTTACATCTACTTTTGAGGGGATTTAGATAAGATTTCTTGCCTAATATTTTGGAACTCTGGATTTTCACCTTGCTTTTCCAAACATTATAGGCCTATTTACATAACAGAACATTCTCCACTGAACTGCAATCTGGACTTAATAATTCACATTTTTATTAGACCACGAGTATATGCCACACCTTGTTCACCAGCAGAATCCTGGTGTTTAATTAGGTACCTTCATTGTAGATGTTCATAAAATGTTTGGTGGGTGAACAAATAAGCTAATGGCTGAACTGTAGGTGCAAATGGATGCAAGAAGCCAGGCATGGGTGCATAGCAGGCTGAATAGAAAGACAGGTACATTTTCCTAAGGCAAATATTTTTAATCTGTCAGGAGTCAAATATACCTTAATTCCTTAGAAATGGTATAAAGAGTACATGAAATGAGAATTGCTAAACTTTTGTCACAGTTCTTGATATGTAAAGGATTCTAAACATAAACTTCCTCTTTTTTTTCCTGTAGCCACCCACACTTGTTAACAAGGTAACAAGTTCACATCGACAGAACTTACAAGGCTCTAATTATCCACTTGTAAACTTTCAGCGTTCCGCATGTTTACATGTGGTAAAGACACACCACATGTTCATTTTACTCTTTCATGCAACCTACCAATGGCACTCAACTATAAGACTTTACAGTAGTCTCTCCATTACTCACTGCCAAGTTGCTCAGTGTAGCCCTAATATCCTGCCTGAATTTATTAATATCTACTTCTCCATCCTCAAATTATGCTTCACTTTGCCCACCACATTGGCCTCATTTCACAGACTGGCATTAGAACTGGTTAGGACACACCCAGTTTCTTTCTTCTCAGTATCTTCACAAATCTTTTTTTAATAATAACTTGTTCATATTACATCCTGATTATCTTCCCATTCCCACCCTTCCCTCTTCGGCCTTAATCCTCTCTCCTAGACCTCTGAATGGGGGAGGGGGACCTCTTCTCCCATCATCTGACCACAGACTATCAAGTCTCATCCAGATAGTCTTCATCCCCTTCCTCTCTGTGCCCATGTGATCTCCCTGCCAAGGAGAGGTGATCAATTCAGAAGTACCAGAGTTCATGTCAGAGGCAGGTCCCACCTCCCTACTCCCAATTGTGTAGAATGAGCCTTCCTTTGGCTATATATGAACAAAGGGTCTAGGTTTGCCTACAATGGCATCTATCACCCAGACTAACTCAGAATCCCTCCATACTAAGTCTCATAGGTCATATTTCATAAATAAATGTGTTACATTCCTACTCGTGTTCACATTTTTCTAGATTCCAACACAAATTCTTCATGAATTATTATATTCTAACATGAAATGCATTATAAAACATATAAAATGTGTTGAATGTTTATAGAATACTAGAACTTCTAATGTTAACCCACATATCTCCTGGTTATTATTATTATCTGTAGTAGTATTAGTATTATTTCAACTAGACGTTAGGGTCATTGGGGAAGAGAGAACCTTGAGGAATTACATCCATCAGTTTGGCAAGTAGACAAGTCTGTGGGGCATTTTCCTTGATATGTGATTGCTGTGAGATAGCCTTGTTCCACCCCTGAACAGGTGGTCCTGGGTTATATGAGAAAGCAGGCTAAAAAAAGCCATATGGAAAACGAATAAGCACCATTTCACCATAGCCAGTGTCTTAGTTTCCACCTGCAGGTTTCTGCTCTAACAGCCCATAATGTACTGTAAGGTGTGAACTGAAATAAGCCCTTGCCTCACCAAGCTATTTTTGATCTTGGTTTTTATCACAGCAATAGAAAACAAACTAAGACACACTGTCTTCACGTCCTCCCCTCAGTCCTGTCTTGTACACAAACACTAGCCAATGTGTGGACATATGTCCTTGTATCCTACATTTTAGGACAGTCCATCGTAGTTTTGTCCCTCTGTCTTGTACATTCTGAAAATCTGGAGTAGATTCATGATATGATGCTAACAGCATTTACTGATATGGAAACCTCTAGCCATTCATTCTTATTCAACCCACGCTCACCATTGCTTCCAGCCTGTGCTTCACCTTATCTGTGCCGTTTTTCCAACCACTTTTCCTACAGATTCTGGCATTTATGTTCTAGGCCACTGTGCAACTGTAAGTGACAAATATATGGGGATTCCAGGAACATTAGTGATATCCATGATGAACTCCAAAATATCATAATTCCTGCTGCCTTTCATGTAGTCTAGGTCAAAGGAAAATGTTTAGAAAAGGACACAGTCCTCTGAGTCTATCTGTGATATAAGTTTAAACATAAAACTCCCAGGGATCCATCAAACAAGCAAAGAACATAATATGCATCCCCTGAGGGGATTAACTGAATAAAGGTGACTAAGGGATGTGTATGCAGCCTACAAGGAAACATGTGCACATTTTTATTCCAGCCTTTGGAACAAAACTCTTCCATTAGATGTTGTTCTTTGAATCAAGTCACACTAGAGAAAGGAGTTTTAAACTTTTAGGTAACTCTCTTCCTATCTTTTCTACTTTTTCATTTTATTTATAAAGTGTAGGACCTGAGCACTTGGGAAGAAAGTCATTAATAATATATCACTTTGAATTAAAAAAAAGAAAAGAAAAGAAAACAACAAAACATACTTTTGGTTTGGAAGTACAACCCCTAAATTATATAGGTGGAAAACCACATGCCCAGAAAAAGGAAACATGGAACCTTGTGTATCTGCAGGCTGGTTCTGAGACCCATCTTATCTTTGTCCTTGATTCTTTGCCATTGAATGAGAAGAGTTGTGTGTCACATCATTAGTATTGTCAGTGGGATTAACATGGAAGATCCAATAGAGGCATTCTAGAAAGTTAACTCCTTTCCAGGTTCTGTATTCACTAATTCAGATTGGGTGACAATCTTGACAAATTTTTAGTGATGGAGTCTGTTGAATTACATGAAAGCCATCATAAGAAACTTTCAAAATAGGTTTTATTTGATTCCTGACATTGATAAGAATAAAGCTTGCATTGGGAAATAAGCTCTTAACTCCTGGTGACTAAATCAGAACCAAAATGAAGTAGAGTTTTGAAATAAAAATTTATGTCATATTTTCATAGAGGGCATATATAAATATGTTTAAAGTACACATTTGTATCTGGAGTTACTTTTTTTTGTTTTCAAGTTATTCACTCACTCACCCAACTTTTCTTAATGTCATGATATGTATGCATTTGAATAATTTGCACAGTTGACAATTGATCTCAATTTCAATAGCATTTGTTTTCCATGTATTTTGAGTATGTAACTATGTGTGTTATAGGACTTAAATACATCTTCCTAGATTATAATAATAATCTACTTCCCAGACCCCAGGGTTACTCTATGAGGAATAAGAATAATCATGATTCCATGTTGTTACTCCCTCAGTCAATGGACTCTGAATGAGGCTTCAAAAGACGTCCACACATCACTGTCTGATTTGAAAGCCTTTCAATGTCATCTTCTACTTTATCAATTAAAATATGTCCTAGTATATACTAATGATCAGGTCAGAATTATCTTTCTCATTTCTAAACAAGCCATATTTAGCAATTCCTTTGCTTGTTTTACCTTTCTCGAAATGCACTCTCTTGATACTTCTCTACTTCTCTCTTGTTCTCTCTGTCTCTCTCTATTTGTCTCTGTCTCCATATCTCTCTGTCTCCATCTCTCTCTGTCTCTCACTTTTTCTCTGTTTCTCTCTGTCTCTCTCTGTGTCTCTGTCTCTGATTCCCCCCCCCTCTCTCTCTGAGACAGGATTTCTCTGTGTCCTGGTCTCTGTCCTGAACTCTCTTTGTAGGCTGAGCTGGCCTCAAACTAACAGAGCTCCACCTGTGTCTGCCTCACTGAGTGCTGAGATTACAGGCTTGTTCCACCGCTTGTCTCTTAACTGAAATGTGCATGTGTAATCACTCCTCTTATATGCGACTTTCATAAGCTTTTTATGTATTTGGTATTATCATCACTACTCATTTTTCAAGGAGAATTCAAATCCAACCTTATCCAGTTTATTAGACCTTCTTCTCTGAATTCCACATGTTTATAATTAGTAAAAAGAAGACTGCTAATTAATTAATTATCCTTAACTTATTCATAAAGTCATTTTGACTGTTATTATTGTTGTTTTTTATTACTTTCAAAATGAAAATGACTTCTGAATGCAGCCTCAGTGTGCCAAGTTCTTAGTCAGTTACTGGCTCAATCTCACTGAATTTGAGGAGAATATTCAAAACTTACTTCTACAGTGAGACTTTATCTTCCTATGCCCCTGCCCATCTGCTCATTGCTTTCCTAGTTCTTTTTAGAGCACTTATCACAGCCATTTTTACTAGTAGGCAAAGTTCGGGTCATAATTCAGATCTCCAGAATGGTAATTTCTTTTGCTCTATGCTCATTCATAAACTTATTTTCTGTAACTTCCAAATCAAATGACTTCTGAATTGATCTAGCCTTATCTAATTTGATTCTTTTCTTTCTTATCTCCTGCTAGGTAAATGTTCAGACTGGTTCATATTTTATAGACCTTGTGCCCTTTACTAAAGGAAAAGGAAGGACTTCTCAGGTTTCCAATATTTCTAACAAGAATAACAGGATTCCCAATTGATGTGCAGAATGTAGCCTGAAGCATATTTTCAGTGTCTGTTTCTAACCTCTTGTCCCATCATAAGTTGGGCTTGGATAGCATTACCTTTATAGACATAGCAAACATTGATGTCCAAGAACCACATAGAGATCATTTTCTCCAACCATCTCACCTGACATATGATAACATGATGACTCAGAAGTAATGAGGTTCTCTGTTCTATTCAGACCAAAGCAGAGGCAGAATCAGAACAGTGACCTCCACTTAACTTTGCCGAGTTACCTTCCTGAATACCAGGTACATAATAGGGCACTTAATTTCTTTTGAATTCAACACCTGTGTCTCATCAGACAGTGTCTGGTGCAAAAAAAGTAACAAATTACCTTTATAAATATCCCTTCATTTCCAAGGTATTTTGTGTGGTTTGGGGGAATAAATAATTCACAGAAGGTGACTGACACATAACTAGTAACAATCTAGATGGAATCCTTTTCTGTCCATGTGTCCTAGACATGAATACTAGTTCCTTAACATACAAGTACAAGAAGATTATTTGAAAATGGAACATACAAAACATAGGATAGAGGGATGTGAAGTATTATTCTAAAAGAATTAGGAGGAATAGTTGAAGGAAAATAAGTAGTGGTAAAACAGAGACAAATCCAAAACCAAATTACAGTCTTCCTTTTACATGGATTCACAAGTGGTTTAATTCTATTTAAAGCCCAGATCAGTTTTGATTAGCTCTGCAAGGCTTGTATCAATCCGCACTGTTAAAATATATTTTCCCAAAAATATTATCACAGAATTTTGTTAATATTTCATTCATATCTTGTGTTTTTTATGGCTTAGTTGTTTATGTATCTGTCTGTCTTTCCTGTTCGATTGAGAGACTCTTTGGGACAAGAATTCCCTTAATATACATGTATATTTCCTCCAGCCAGGTTGGAATGTATACACAGTGCTGGCTGCCTCTCCCTCATTCCTTGCTTCAGGCAGATGCTGATAATCAATGAAAACATCCCTTACCATAATGCTTTGGAAAGGCCTCTGCATCCTTTAGAACAAAACCCTTCAGGCTACTACCCTTTTTTTGCTTTTTTTCATGCAGAAGTAGTTTATGTTTTCCTCAATGAGCACCATGTTTGCACAATATTGACATTCAGTTAATGTTATTTTGATTTAAACTAACTCCTAAAAAATGTATCCCTCCCCAAAAAGTGTTTAAGGTTGACATGAATAGTCAGTCAGGGAGGATGGCCAGTGAGGAATAAGGCAGGTAGGAAATAGCAAAATTACTGATATGTAGAACATAATTTAGAGTGATTGGAGATATCATAATAGAAGAGAGGTATGCGATACAAATTTCTTGATCATTGTGGGCCCTGGGTTATTATCCCGTGACTATAACAAAATACCATGATAATCAATGTATATTAGAAAGGATTATTTTGATTCACAGTTTAGACGCTGGCATTGTTGCTTCTGGACATGGTGAGGTTGAGAAAACTGTTCTCTCATAGCTAAGAAGCAATAAAAAAAAAAAAAAAAAGAGGAAGTGGTCAGGGTCCCACAGTTGCCTCATTTGCTCTTAATGGCATAAGGGACTTTCCACAAGACAGTATTTCTCAAACCCATTACCTCGTATTAACACCACAAAGAAGACCAAGCCACTAACTCATAAGCTTTTGGAGACATTACAAATCTATACCACAGTAGGAAATCAGGCAACAGGTTTATTGCAATGGGATGTGTATGGACATAATGGCAGAAACAAACCATGGATGTGATTAGTTTTGTGGGGGCAAAGAGAAAAAAGAATGTAAAAATATTTGTTAGAGCCTTGAACACACTTTTGCCTAGCATAAGCTAATGAATTAGTAGACAGAGAGTCCTTCCACCCAAGGAGCACATGGCTTCTCTTTATAACTTTTCTCACCAAACTAATGTTTCTTTCATCTTTCTGTTTCAGATTAACAAATTTCTTCAGTTTTTCCCTATTACTGTTTTGGTGAGCTAATTGAAAATACTTCAATTGGACAGAAATGTCACTTCATAGCGAATTGGAAACTCTTGAAAACTGACTAGGATTATTTTCCCCCTGGCAGAGTTGCAAAGATATTTTTGAATCTATGGTTTCTTTTCTTTGCCCAGTTTTGGAAAATGGCCACTATATCTTCTCCTATTTCTTATGTCCTATTGCTGCCTTCGGAATCTACAGTTTTTATCTTGTTCTACCTATATCTTTTTCATTATTTTTTTCGGTGTGCTGCAGGTTAGATCATTTCCATTGCATTGTTGTTAAACTCACTGTTCCTTTATTCAGTTTTGTGTGCTCTGCTATTAAACCTATCTAATTAATTCTTAGTTTGAGATGTTGTACTTTAAGTTTAAAATTGTGTATTTAAACCCGTTTTAGAGACTCTTTTATTGTCATTAAATTTCTGTACCTTTTAAATATTTTTCTTTCTTCCAAATTATTTTCCTACTTATAATAGTTTCTAAATGATATTATCTACCACTTACAGAATCTTCATAATGTTTGGGTTTTTGTTTTCAACTATTTTTGCTTCACATTTATGGATAACTTTTTTCTATTTTTCACAGACTTATGCTTTATTTTATTCTACATATCATAATTTAGACAAATTTAGGGACTGAAATAAGTGTCATCTTACTCCAGAGACAAATCTCTTACTAACTCAGTCATTTAGAGAAATAAGATGATGGCTTCAATTAAGTTTAATCATGAATTGAGTAAGGTCACATCTAGATTACAGCTTTATTTGATGTTAGTTCACCTGTAATTTCAAGTAACCAAGGTCAAACCATATCCTGCATATTTTACTTGAATTCTCTTTAATATAACTTAGAGTTTTATAGAACACAAATAAGGAAAACTTGCTCTTGCTTCATCTTCTCTTCAAATGATTCTTAACTTGACAAGGCAGTCATCAAATGTCCTGTAGAAAATCAATTCTGGATATCACAGAGCCATTGCATTCATGCACCCACTGCATCTGTCATGATCTATAAACACCTGCAGAAGACTAGATGACACTTCAGCATGTATAGAAGAGGAACTATAAGGTTCCTGCCATTTTCTTTAGTAGTGTTATCCACTGACAAATTTCCTGTGTTCCAGTATTACGCTGGCATTGAAAATTGTTCCAGAAACTCTAATAAGCTTGGTGGGTCACACAAAACAAAGGCAGTGGGAGGACATGTTGGTAAGAAGAGTTTCCTAAGGACAGGGGGGTAGACAAAAGATAGTGAAAAGGAGATGAAAAATCACTGAAATTCATAATAGAAGTGTCTTATTTTAATGAAAATTAAACACCCTCTAGATGATAAAAGTATTAGTACTATGCTGCTTGTTTTTATCTTTTAAAAATCAATCTTGTCCATCATACCAATTCACAAGACAGTGACGTTTTTTTCTGATTTATCATAATGTCCTATAAGATCTTAATCTCTTCTGAATCAATATTTCAGAAGCTTCTAAGAAGTAGCAAGCCACTATATTCTTCTAATATAGTAAGTTTTCAACTCATTCCACAGTTTACTTTATTAGGCTTCTGTCTATTTATTGTTTTGGATGTCTTTAAAAAATGTGTTAGATGATTTGATAATTTCTTTTAGTGTCAATGGTAGGAACAATGGAGTTTTCATGTTCTATATTCTCAGTAGCAAAAAATGCTTCATCATGCACATGTTCTAGGATGTATTTATGGAATCTTGGGCAGCTTTATGTTTGGTGTGTCTTGTGTAAACTAGCTTTAGATTGTCCAGAGTTAATCTTGGTGTATTTTACCACATCAACATCTCAGTTGTTTACAACACACATTTATTTTCTCATGTTCATGAACTCATGACTTAGGTGTGTTTGGATATAGGTGGATTATCTGGGCCTGATTTTAGGTTTTAGGTTGAGCTTAGGCATGACTCAGAGTGTCTATACATCACTTTATCTAGTGCAAGCAGTTCTTATAATTAAAGATAGGACATCAATCAAATTATGATGTGTAGTATAAACTGTGCAGAATTCCATGTCATCTCAGATTCATATAATGAATCTTTATTCCCAATGTAGTAGTATTTGGGAGCTTTGGGAAGAGTATTATTTCATGAGAGTTAGAACCTTCCCAATGAAAGCAGTGCCTTAATGAAAATAGGTACTAAAAAGAGTTCGTTTTTCTTCTCTTCTCTTCTCTTCTCTTCTCTTCTCTTCTCTTCTCTTCTCTTCTCTGCCATGACTCTTCTCCTGTTTCTTCTTATCCCACTCTCCTTTACTCTTCCTCATCCATTTTCATTTTTTCCTCTCTTTCCCTTCCCTCCCCCCTCTTTCTGTGGCATGTGGGTATGAGAGACTCTCATCTACAAGCCAAGAAGAATATCTTGGAATAGTCTGTATTTTCAATACCTCGATCTTGAACTTTCCAATTGCAAATGCTATGAGAAATATGTTACATAAGGTGCTGAGTCAATGGTATTTGTTTTTATTCTTTCATCCTAAATAAATACAGATTTAATACAAATGTGAATTTAAAAGCTCATGTCACATCTCCTATAATTCCATTGGTATTCAATCCAAGGCATCATGACTTCATCAACATTTAAAGACTCAGGGAAGTAGATTCTAGCAACAAAAGGAATGAGAATAGATTAGATGCAAGTCTATCACAGGAAAATAAGTGATTTGCAAAGAGTAAGCACACAACTGTGTGATACAAACATCAAAGCAATAAAAAGAAGCCAGAGACTGTGCTGAATCTCTGATACCCATAAAAGAAATAGTTTATATTTTCTTTAGTAATCATTTTATACTAATAATATATGTGGCAATTCTCACCCTATATGAAGGAGAATAGATCAGAAGTAGCCCAAGCCATGATGCTGATCCTACTTCCACTAGAAATGCTCCTCTCACCTGGTCCTCTCAATTCAAATGCTAATGGAAAATGAGTCTATTAAGGAAAAGGAAAACCAGGTGCCTAATGAAACAAACAAGGCAACTGAAGCAGCCCAGACTGCTGGCAGGATTGTTGCCATTGGTAACATATTTCTCTCCCGTCTTTGAATCTGCTATGCTGTTGTCCTTCTCATCTCTGGTAAATAGCATAATTACCCTCGATCTCATTAACCAGAGTCCTGGGCCCAGAACTCTGGAGTTATTAATTTAGTTCATCTGGAATGGGACTCAATACATTATATTTCAAATAGGTTTCCAGGAGATGGTGATAGTGCTGGCCTTGGAACAACAAAGAGTGAAACATTGCCTAGGTCTTAAATCTTCCAAAGCAAAGACAGTACATGCACTTTCTGAAGGATAGTAGGAAGTCTTCATTCTTTCCTTTGATTTTTTGCCAGCATTTTCTGATGGTATGAAAATATTCATGCAGTTAAAATGTATGTAGTTGAGCCTGCAATGTTGGAGAGAGTTGGGAAGGGCATGCTAAGGCATCTCTATTACTGACTTATTTTCTTGTCTTGGGGAAGCTTTGTCCATCCTTATGGATCTTGGGTTACTTGAATGTAAAAGAAATCCAAGTATTTGATGTCTAATTGAATGATTTACTCTTTAGGACATATTTCCTTGATTCTATCATAGTCATTGAGTCTGCACTTGTCTTTCATGGCCTTAAAATTTTGAAGAGTACTTTTTTAGGTATCCTGAAAATAGCCATGATTTTGGATTTGCTGGGTATTTATTGGTTATTATAATGTAATCAAGTATTTTGAAAGAAACATGAAAGAAGTGATCATATAACATTTGAGTTACATACAAGACTGGCTATATAACTTTGGGGGACCAGTGAAAGATGAAGTTGTACAATCTTCTGTTCCAAATATCAGAGAAAATAGTGACGTTTATAAACTATGCATATTTTCTTTCTGTTATCATTTTCTTTCTCTGCTTGTCATGGTGCTTATTTGCTATTCAGTGACATTCTAACAGAAAAAAATAATTATTTCCATAAATTTTATCATTGACAGTTTTAAGTATAAATACAAGAATATTTACCTTATATTTAGGAATACAAAATGCGTAGAATTCATATTTTACTGTTAGCACTTGTATGTGTTTTGTTCGTAACCAGAAATGATGTTGCACCAAACTAATTCAACTGTCTTGAGTACACATTCTGATATATACACATTTGAACAATAGACCTTTGACATACTGATGCACTTAAAACAGCAATAATTCTTAGATACTGTATTTTCTCTTATGTTTAGTATATGCAGATTATTAAAACAGGGAGGCAACTTAACTCAGAAAGTATAGAAGTGGATTTTACAGCATCAATGACTGCCAGTGCACTATTGCATTGCATCTATTCAAAACAAGCTCAAAAGAAAGAATGTCTTTTAATGGCTGTGGGTATTTCTATTTAATACCAGGTTAACACACTCACCTTCTTCATGATTTAATCTCATGGAACAGTGGTATACCACATGTCCATTGCAAAGTAATGCTCATGGGAACAGAGTGAATGCTATATAACCAATTACAAGGAATTCTACACATGGGTGTTGCATATGTTTCCTCTTCTTAAAAGATGTGGTCTGCTTTCTCATTGCTATTTATTCATAGAACATAAATTTAAAGATAAAAGTATTGCAAATCTTAAGTGACCAGGTCTTGAGTAACAGCTTAGCAGTTCTGAGCATGGATGCTCTTCTAGAGAAACTAGGTTTAGTGCTCAGAAGACGCATGGATGTTTACATCTTTATAATTCCAGTTGAAGTGGGTTCAGTGCCATCTTTTGGCCTCTGCTGGCACCACACATAAAAGAGTTACACAGACATATATGCAAAATACCCATACCCACAAAATAAAAAAATTAAAAATATGAAAAAATTGAATAGTCAAATGTTGGATTGTTTTAAAAGGGTGCATTTAAAGATGAGAGATGGTGATTTGGATGAATGAATAAGAGCTAGTTCTGTGTAACTATACAGACCTGTGTTCAAATCCCTGACAATCATGTAAAATTCAGGCATGGCCATTGTATAAACAATAATTCCAGCATTGTTTGCTGGAACGAAGCCAAGGAGCTTGCTGGGCAGCCAGCTTAACAGAGTTTGGGATGTGGGATTCTCTTTCAGTGAGAGATCCTGTCTCAAGGCTGTGGGGTGTAAATTCATAGAGGAAGACACCCAACATCATCTTATGGCTTCTAGAAATGGTTGTAGACAATTACACACTTACATGTGTATAACATGACTACAAATAATAACACACACACACACACACACACACACAAATCAAATTAACATGTAAGGGCTCTTCTGAGTCAGGAGTTTTATGCATGCACAGGTTGCAATATTTGAGGCCACTACTCGGTAGCCATTATCCCCATTACCATTTCTGTTCACTCAGTTTCTTGGAGAAAATGATGTCTGCCATTGTTTTCATTAGAATGGTACTACATGTCCTTGCCACACACTCTCTGTTAGAAAGAATTTGGGAAAGACTACCTAACCTCAAGGAGAGGGCACTCAAACTCCCTTTTCTGGAGTTAGACGTATCAAAACGAGACAAATCTTGTGCATATGTGTTTAAAACACTACTGTAATAAATATGAATTTTTGGGTAGTTAATAGTTTCTGGATCTATAAGGGCCATCCTGGGAGTCTCACAATACATATCTTGCCACTCCTTTTGCTATATGATGTTTAGCAAAAGCACTGCAAAAGCTACTAAACTGACATGAGTATAGTAGTAATATAAAGAGAGAAAAAACATCCTCCCCAGACTGAGAATGTTCAATTCTTGCCAGAAAAAGTCTTCAGTTCTCAGGACCAATCTGGTCCATGGGGAGAATGACCCTCCATCAGCTACTGTACAGTCCTATTTTTCTTAGAAAGATCTGTCCCTTCAGGGGTTATAGGAAGCATGTGGTGAAGTGGAGTTCTATTCATAGCATCCTCTGTACATGCATAGCTGAAAATAAGAAATTATCTGGCCATGGCGCAGGATCTCCAGGCCCCCTCATCGCCATGGCATGAACAGTATCTCTGCCTGCCCACAATTCCCCTCATTTGGCAGATGCTATAGGCAGAAGACGCTGAGTGCAGGCAAATTATTTCCACTACTTCCTGGTAATTTCAGTACAGCATTCATCCCAGGCTCTCAAAACTCTTAATCAACAGTAATATGCTAACCTGAGTCTGGGTCACAGAGGGACATCCTGGAGATCCAGAGAGATTGGTGACAGCTGCTGCCCTCTCTCTGGAGAGGATGAGTGTAGCTCTCATCATGCTTGGTGAAAGGAGGAGGGATGAGCAGGTCTTTTAAGGTCTTTTCCAATCTGGGAAGTCTATGAATATCGCTACCAGCTGAGAGCGATTCTCCATGCTTTATTCATCATGAAAATGACGCAAATCTAGGGAAGCGGCTTTCTCAGAGGTAGGTGGCCACTAAACCAGGCATTCAGACACTCAGCACTCCGAAAAACACTTGCTGAGGAAAGTCCTTGAATTTTAAAAAAGAACATTTCAGGTAAAGATAGAAGAAACAGAGCATATTTAGTAATGCATGGAAATGGAGGCTGACGTGTTTTAAGTTCAATAGCAGAGTGCTATGGTTGTCTAGAAAAGCTATTGTAATCTTATCTTGTATTAATGGAAATAAAATGCCTTAGATAAAGAATGAGATCATTCCTGTATAGTTTGTGCTACTTAAACCCTACCTGGGTAATACCACTGAATTTTTTATGGTCTCATATTATGGAGAAAGTAGAAATTGTTTTTCTTTCTTTCTTTCTTTCTTTCTTTCTTTCTTTCTTTCTTTCATTGTTTTTTGTTGTTGTTGTTACTTTACATCCTCATTGTAGCCCCATTCGTCCTCCCCTACCAGTCCAACCCCCCTTTCCTCTCCCCCATTTCCCTTCCCCTATTTCTCATAAAAAGGTAACACTACTTTCCTTCCACCCCTGCTCATTAGGTGCATCAGTAATGAGCACACCCTCTTCCCCTGTGGCCTGGAAAGTCAGTCCCACCAGAGGGAAATGATTTAAAAAAAAAAAACTGCCAACAGAGTCCATGTCAGAAAAAGGCTCTGCTCCCATTACTAGAGGACCCACATGAAACCTGAGCTACTTATTGGCTGCATCTGTATAGGGGACCTAGATGCAGTGCATTGGATGGTGCTTGGTTGGTGCTTCAGTCTCAGTGAGCCCCTCTGGGCCCTGGTTAGTTGGCTATGTTGATCTTCTTGTAAAGATCCTGTCACCTCTAGGTCCTTTACTCCTTCTGCCTACTTTTTTTTACAAGGTTCCCTGTGCAGTGCCCAATATTTGACTGAGAGTCTCAGCATCTGTGTAGAACCCCTGTTGAGTAGAGCCTCTCAGATGACCACTCTCCAAGGCTCCTGCCTACAGGCATATCAGAGAGTCGATAATAATGTCAGGGTTTGGCTTTCTCCCATGGAGTGGGTCTTGGGTTGGGACAGGCATTGGTTACATATTTCCTCAGTCTCTGATCTATCTGCTTTATCTTTATCCCTTCACACTTTCTAGGCAGGGAAAACTTGAAAGTCAAAGTTTTGTTTATGGGTTGGTGTTTCTCTCCCTCACAAGCAAGTCACCAAGGGAGTGAAAGGCACAGAGTCTTGTAAATGTGAAAAGACATTTTTAAAATGATGAGATGTGTAAAGGTTGAAAAAGTAGGAGAAAATCCTTCATAGAGGGCAAGATGAAGTGAAAAAGAAGTTTCCAGATGTTAGATACAAGCTTTTATATGTTAAAGAGATATGAATTTTGTTTCATCAATATACATGAAAGAACCTTTGTGGTATCCATAGGTAAGATAGGATAGTACAATGGGTTTTGGTATGCACTGATCAGAGGAAGCCTTAAATTACAGATATCAATGCTGCTGATTGTTGTAACAGTAAGGGGTCTTTGCTATCTAAAAGTTCTCTGTGATACTGACAACATTTTTCTTTACATTCTCTCTAAAATATGATAATTATGCTCAAGATCTTACAATGATTGCCTTGTTTTATAAAAATCAATTACACAGCAAAATTAACTTTATAGCCTAACATATTTATATCCACAGCCAATATGTTATAATTGACAACTTCCATGCTAAGGGACTTGTACAAATAGAATCCACATACTACACAACTCACCTGTTTAATGTGAACAGTTCAAGGCCCTTAGGTTCAGTTATAAATCTCTGAAACTGTCATAGAAATTAGTTCTATGATTTAAAGACTACATCCAGAACAGTTGCCAAGTTTCAATTATTTCTTGCTGAATGATATATCATTATATGGATATGCTGAAATATACATATCCATATACAGTTATTGAAAACAAATTCTACTTTTGGACTATTATAAATAATGCTAACATGAGCATTTGCATAAAATATTTTGTATATTTTTTACTTGTATTGTAGTTATGTACAAGAATGGAATTTCTGGATCCCATGATAATACTATGAGTTTTTGCTCATTTGATTTCCTTTTTTCCCCCTGATTGTTATCCTCTCACTCTTATCTTAGAGGTCTCACCCTCCCTCCATTTTATACCCTATTCCCTTCCCCCAGACCTCTGATGGAGGGCAGGCTCATCCTCCATTGTCTGACCACTGTCTATCAGGTCTCATCAGGATATCCTGCATCCCCTTCCTCTGTGTGCCTTTCAAGGCCACCTCACAAAGGGGCAGTGATCAAATCATAGGCACTGGGGTTCATTTCATAGGCATGAACTCTCTCCCAACTCCTCATACACATGAATAACGAACTACATCTGAACAGGGGTCTAGGTACTCCGCATGCATTGTCCTTGGTTGGTGAGTCAGTTTGTTCAGGCTGTTTTGGGCATTTTTTTTCTACTAAGGGTCAAGCCCAAGACCTTACTCATGCCAGGTAAATTCTATTACTGAGTTACACCCTGTAGATTCTGTATTTATCCTTTTCTTGAAGTACTGTTACATTTCACTAATACTTATTTAACAACACGTGTACCTATCTATTCAATAATACCTTTTAAAGTGTGATTTGTAGTTCAGAAAATTAAGTTTACACTTCAAACATTTTAGCATCTGTTGTTTTATTAGGAATTGATATTCTTTCACCCCTTTACTTTTTTTTTTTACCCCTTTACTTTTTGTTGTAAAATTCCCATACAGAATATGAAAGTCTTAAGGTGTGTATGAATAACTGACAACTGCATTGAGCTACATAACACATGCGTATCTACAGTTATAGGGCATCTCTATTGTCACAGTTTGTCTTCTCATACCTACTTTCACTTAGTGGCTTTGTTCATTCAGTTCCAAGACGGACTGAATTGTCCTAAAGTTTTTATACCGAAGATGAAATTTACCCATTTTAGACAATCATCAGAAATGATCAATAGGATACAGTAATAAAAATATGGTTTACTTCACTAATCTTAAATTTTAAATTATACTTGTTTAATTTCTTTTAAAACAATATGTAGTGTCCCACTGTGTGGATTATATTGATTTATCTGTATGTTAAGCATGTGATGAACATTAAGACCTATTCAGTTTTATAGTAATTACTCCTTGATAATTCACATTCTTGTTCCTGTGAATGTGTACTGCATTTTTATGTGTGTTTATTTGAGTACACATGTGCTTGCATGTGTGCATATGTGTGTGTGTATGTGTGTGAGAGAGTGAGTGTGTATAGGTACATGCCTTTGTGTGTTCATTTGGAGTTTAGATGTGAGCTTTGAATGTCTTCCTCTACTGTTCTTCTTATTCCTTTGGGCAGAATATTTCATGGAACCTAGAGTTCAGTGTGTGTGTATATGTGTGCGTGTGTGTGTGTGTGTGTGTGTGTGTGTGTGTGTGTGTGTGTGTGTAGACTAGCAGGCCCAGAAATATTTTTGTGCCTCCTTAACACTGTGATTATGGGTGTATACAGTCACACTCAGGATTCACATGTTTGCCGGGGGATCCAGATGCAGGTACTTATGCTTGAGTAACAAGCATTGTTATACATAAAGCAATCTCTTCACCCCTTCTTATTAATTTCATGACTGGATTTCTTTGGATCTTAGGTTAGATATATACATGTCTTTGCTAGAATTTGTCAGAACTTTTTCTCATGGCAGTTGTATAATCTTATAATTCTCAAAATGTGACAGGTGCATTTTCTACATCTTTGCAAATATCTACCTATATTGAACATTTAATTCGTAGGGTTCAATGTTCTTGTATGAGAGGTGAGTGCTTGTAGAGGGCTAAGGTTGATGTCAGGGATCTCTTTCAATCTCCAACTGGAGTTTTTGTTGATGCTATTGTTGTTGTTGTTGTTTGAGGCAGTGTCTCTCAATCTGGGGCTTACAGATTCAATTAGGCTGGTGGGCCAATTGAGTTCCAAGTTGGCTCCATCACACAGTGCTGAAATTACAGGCACTTGTTGCTTCTCATTGATACTACATAGGTTACAGAAATGTGTACTCAGGTCCTCATTCATAAATACAGTCATTTCAAAGACTGGGCTAATGTCTGGCCCTGATATTTTTCTTACCTATATTTTTTGAGATGTTTCCTTTTAGCTTTGTGTGACAGAAATCATTTTCATACTTGGATAAGGGTCCTTTACTGATCCTATGTGCCAGAGTGTTCATGGATGTGGCCATTGGGACTGAATTCTGCAAATATACATTTTGATTTGTTGTTGTTTTCTGTAATGGTCTCTGTTTCAAAAAGAAACTTCCTTGATTAGAGATAAAGACTAACTTACCTGTGGGTACAAGGAAAATGTTTATTCATTGTGGAAAAAGATATGCAGAAAAATTGAGGGGCAGAGATAAGTAACTTTGCTATAAGATCTTCTAGTAATATCAGAAGTTAGACCTGTAAAGTCACAGCAAGAGGACTGCCTAACTGTGCACTAAACAAGAATGACACAGTAAGGATGCTGAACCCTACAAAGAAAATTACATGAGGCTTCAACCTAAAAAAAGAACTATTAACAGCCAGTGAAAGCTGGAAATAGGAGAAGTGGCCTTCCATGTAGAAGAGCACAAAAATTGGTTGTCCAGTGTCAAAATGTCAGCCTATAAAACCATACAAACAGGTAGCATTATAAAAAATGCACTGGTTATATTTAGGAATATATATATATGTATATATTTGTACAAATATGAATGCAGTAACAATTAGTCAGAAAGGAGGCTATGAAAATGAGGGAGAGCAAGGAGGACTGCACGGAAAGGTTTGAAGGGAGGAAAGAGGATAGATAAACATTTTAATTAGTTATAATCTCAAAAGTGAAAAGCCATTTACTGAGTATTTGTGAATATTTTTTTCATGGTCTATGAAATCTTAACACCATCTTTTGACAAAAATAATTTAGAAGAAGTCTTATAATCATGCTTTTTATTCCACAGTTATGTTCTGAAGACTGTTTCGGAAACTTGTGTTTATGTTCAATCACAAAAATGATCTTTCAGTTAAGCATTTAAGTGTTTCTCAGCCATTCAATATTCCTCTGTTAAGAATTCTCTGTTTAGCTCTGAGCCCCATTTCTCAAATGGGCTATTTAGTTTGGTGGTGTTTAATTTGTTGAGTACTTTATATATTTTGGATATTAGACCTTTGTTAGATGTAGGGTTGGAGAAGATCTTTTCCCAGTTTGTAGGCTGTCAGTGTTTCCTGCCTTACAGAAGCTTCTCAGCTTCATGAGGTCCCTTTTATTAATTGTTGACCTTAGGGAAATGCAAATCAAAACAACTCTGAGATTCCATCTTACACCCATCAGAATGCCTAGGATCAAAAATTCAAGTGATACCACATGCTGGCGAGGAGAAAGAGGAACACTCCTTCATTGCTGGTGGGAATGCGAACTAGTACAGACACTTTGGAGATCTTTCTGGTGCTATCTCATAAAACTGGGAGTAAGGCTTCCTCAAGACCTAGCTATTCCACTCCTTGGAATATACCCAGAAGATGCTCCAGAATACAATAAGTACATATGCTCAACCATGTTTATAGCGGCCTTATTTATAATAGCCAGAACCTGGAAACAGCCTAAGTGTCCCTCAGTAGAAGAATGGATAAAGAAACTGTGGTACATTTACACTATGGAGTACTGCTGGATGGAAGTAGAAATTATCATAATGAGTGAGTTAACCCAAAACAGAAAGACTCAAATCGTGTATACTCACTTATATCTGGACACTAGCCCAAGGAACATGTCCCATGAAAGTCTTCACTTATCAGGAAAGTGGGACAGAAGGGAAGATTTCCTAATGGGACTCTAGGTGAGAGAAGCATGGGAGAATGACAAAGTAGAAGGATCCAGAGGGTCCTAGAAACCTATAAGAAGAACATTATGACAGGCGGATCTGCGCCCAGGGGTCCTGCTCAAACTATGGCACCAGCCAAGGACAGTACGTGCAGTAAACTTTGAACCCATACCCAGTTCTAGCCAATGAACAGGACATTCTCCACAGTTGAATGAAGCATGGGGACTGACTTTCACATGAACTCTGGAGCCACATATTTGACCACATCCCCTGGATGAGGAGGCCTGGCTACCCTCAGGAAGGACAGCAGGCTACCAAGAAGAGACTTGATACCCTATGAGCATATGCAGGGGGAGGAGGTCCCCCTCAGTGACAGTCATAGGGGAGAGGAGTAGGGGGAAAGCGAGAGGGAGGGAGGATACAAGGGATGGGATAACAATTGAGATGTAATATGAATAAATTAATAAACTATATATTTAAAAATGATCTTTTGGTTATATCTAAGAAGCTTTATAATTTTTAGCTCACATATTTTAGCCCATGAACCATCTCAAATGCGTTTCCTTAAAATATTGGATGTCTCGGACACTTTTGCTAAAATTTTAGCAAATGACCCAGTACTTATTATGTTATGGCTATACTTTCTATTGCATTAATCTATTGGACAATTCCATTGCTTATGAACAAGGGTCTTGATAATTTAGGCCTATTTGTTTTTCTCAGCAATTATTATTTTGTTTGTTTTAGGAGATAATTCATAAGCATATATTAGTAAATTTATGTTTGTATTCTATAAGTTGATGCCACTGTAAGATCAATTTCTTTTTTGTATTTTTGTATTGTTATTATTTATTCACACTGCATCCTGATTGTAGTCACCTTGCTCTTATCTTCCTGTTCCTACCCGCCCACCCTTTTCTGCTGTATCCCCCTGGCTTATAGACCTCTGGCAGGTGAGGTCCTCCTCCCCCGTCTTCTGACCACAGCTTATAACATCTCATCTGGATACCCTGTATTCCTTTCCTCTGTTCCCACAGGGCCTCTCCACTAAGGGGTACTGATCAAATAGCAGGTACCAGAGTTCCTCTCATATGCAGATCCCCACCCTCACTTGCCTATGTAGAGAATAAGTTGTCCATTGGCTACATAAGAACAGGGTCTAAGTCCTCTGCCTTCAATGTCCTCGGTTGGTGCATTAGTTTGTACAGGACCCCCTGTGTCCATATCTGCCAGCCTTGATAGTCTTCTCCTGGAGCTCCTGACAACCCCTTCTCCCTGTACTTCCCTCCCCCATCTCTTCCATATGACTTGCCATTTTCTGTTTTAAGCACCCTCACATGAATAATACATTTGATGTTTTAAATAAATAATGCTGTATGTATAGCAAATGCAAGACACATAAGTATACATCTCCATGAGTTTTCACAACATACAAATTTCTTTTAAAAAGATTTATTTGTATATTTATTTGTGCTCCTGCAGGCCAGAAGAGGGCACCAGTTCTCATTATAGATGGTTGTAAACCACCACGTGGTTGCTGGGAATTGAACTCAGGACCTCTGGAAGAGCAGCCAGTGTTCTTAACCTCTGAACCATCACTCTAGCCCATATTTAAAAACTACTTTTTACCATCTTGTTTTCTTTTAGATTAGTCTTAGAATCACAAAAAAATTAAGAGCCCATTAAGATTTCTTATATGCCCCTTGTCTTCTACCCACCCCAAGACACACACAGACACACACACACACACACACACACACACACACACACACACACACACACGAATCTTTCCCATGATCAATATCCAAGACCAGAATGGAAGTCACTTGTGACAATTGATGGGTTGTTATCGAGAAATCACTATAAACCAAGCTGTAGTCTGTGTTAAGACAATTGTTATCATACATTTTGTGAACTCTGATAAATATATATAGGGACACAACTTACAGCTATTATACCATCCACAACATTTTCATTTCCCTAAAGTTCCATATGTTCTGCCCATCATCCTCCTCCAACCTTTACATTCACTGATTTTTTTCTCATCTTTAGAGTTTTGGAGTTTCCAGAATATCTGCTGGAATAAAACAGCATGTAGCCTTTTTAAATTGCCTTCTTTCACTTAGTAATATGCATTTATGTTTCTTCTGTGCCCTTTCATGGTTCAATATCTCATTTGTTTCAGCTTTGTGCAAACTCCATTGTCTGTATGTATCAGAATTTATTTACTTACTCATCTGCTGAAAAAAAAAAGACTTGTTTTGAAACTATGTATTAAAAAAGCCACTATAAGTACCCATGCGCTAATTTTAATGTGGACACAATGTTGAGCCATTTTAGGATAATATCAAGGAACTTCCTTAGCAGAGTAGTCCTTAAGTTTGCAAGAAACCAGCAAACTTCAAAAGTGACTATCAGTTTGCAGTCCCAACATCAATGAATGAGAAGGCCCTCTTCTACATACGTTCAGTGGGGTTTAATGCTAGCATTGTGAATTTTTGCCTATTTTAATACGTATGCACTGCTTATGGTAATCTTTTCGAACTTCCTTGTTAATCGTTAATCCTTTATAGTTTCTTTGTGGTTTCCTTTACCTACAACATCATAGCATCATCACAGAGAGGAAATCACTTCTTTCTTTGTAATATCATTGTGTCTCTTTGCTATTGTTTAAAATGGTTAGTTCTAGAGCTGTGTTGAAGAGAAGTGGAGAGAATGGAAATCCTTGCATTCTACTTGCTGGTAGAGAAATGCTCAAAATGAAACAATAAAAACAATGCAAGCTGTATATTGCACAGATGCCCTTTTTAGTTTGCAGGTATCATATTGTATTTACTGATGTTAATATGTATATACACACAGGAAATTAGGCAATAGCTCTTATTTTTGGAGGAGCTCAGAGTTCTTTCTTCTTCTTTTTTAACTAGGTTGCTTAACATATGCACTGCATGTGTGTTTCTGTAAGGTGTCAAGGGAGTTTTGCTCTTTTTCTAGCACAATCTAGGGCTCTTCTCCAGGCTTCCGTCTGACTTCCCTCCACCAGCAGTTGTCCTCATAACAAACTTTGACTTTTGTGTGTGACAGATGCTAGGAGTAACTGTATTTTACTTACTTTCTCTGAATGGCAACATAATTAGAAGTTGTCTTCCTTTTTTTTTTTTTTTTTTTGGTTTTTTGAGACAGGGTCTCTCTGTGTAGCCTTGGCTGTCCTGGACTTGCTTTGTGGACCAGGCTGGCCTCGAACTCACAGCGATCCGCCTGCCTCTGCCTCCTGAGTGCTGGGATTAAAGGCGTGCACCACCTAATAAAAAATAAAAAGGGGGGGGAGAAATGCCTTTTGCATTGACTCCCACATAGAATTTTCCTATTTTATTCATTTTTGAAGGCTCTTTTCTCTTTTGGAATATTGAAATAGTACAACTTTTGTCTAGAACTTATCTGAGAAAAAATTTAATGGTATGGGTATCATAGGGATAATCTAAAACAGAAGAAAAACAAGGGCAGATCTGTTACAGCGTGCATCAAAACATAATTCTATGCTTAATAAAACTAGTATTTCTCCAAAAGCATATGAGGAAATTATGAAAAGTGTGTTGAAATTATATTGAAATGCAATACTATACAAAAGTGGTCTTTCTTTCTTTCTTTCCTTTTTTCTTTCTTTCTTTCTTCTTTGTGTGTGTGTGTGTGTGTGTGTGTGTGTGTGTGTGTGTTGTGAAAGGGTTTCTTTGTGTAGCTGTCCTGGATACACAATCTTTTAATGCACCCTCTTCCTCCATGTTCTTGCATCCTTAATTATAGGAGTTGTGTTGTAGCTGTATCTATTGGAACTGGGCTCTACAACTCTGTATTTTAACAAACTTTGGTTTTCTGTAGTGAAAAATAATATCCCAATTGTGTTTCAATGTTCATTATTTAATTATGAAGAATGGTGGTCACCAACATGGCTACCTAAATATGACCTGAATAAGGACAACACAAATAGCATTCTAATATGGTAGAAAGCATGGTCAGGAGGCCTCAACTCTAGATAAGGAAATCCAGGAACCACAGAATGCCAAGAACGAAAGGAATACTTTTCCCCCAGAAGAAAGTATCCTATTGCTTATGCAATGCAAAATGTTTAACCTTGAAAATAATATATCACTATATGGGCTAAACATATTTTATTTATATATTAAAGAATATATAGCTATGGACAAAAACATATATGTTTATACATAGCAAGAGTTAAAGAAAAACAGGCCATGAATTTGAATGGCAGTGAGATGAAGGTACATAGGAGGTTTTAAAGAGATGAAAGGGAAGAAGAAATTATGTAATTATATTATAATCTCAAAAATGCAATATAAAAAATCATGGGGCTGTATCACTGGAACAATACTTCAGCTGATAAAATGCTTTCTAGGCAAGGATGAGGGCCTGAGTTTAAATTTATGTAAATCTGGGCATGGTAGTCTGTGTTTGCAATCCCAGTATTTCTATGGGAAAATGAGAGACAGAGGAGAGAATTTACCTGCTTATAGGGCAGATAGCTGGTGAATATAAGAATGAAAACAAATATAGCTTAGAATGTTATTCATCTGAAAGTCACAAATTGTTAGATACAGAGAGGGAAATGCTGACTGATTTTTGTATATGTATGTGTAACGTAAATATACACATGGGTTAAGAAAAAGAGCATTTTCAAATATGTGTGTCTTTCTTCATTCATATATATATATATATATATATATATATATATATATATATAATCTAAAGACAGAAATATTTGGAAAAGATATAACAGACAAAAGATTAAGAAGATATATAGAGTGTTTACAAATTATTGCTACAGTGCAAACAGCTCATTTGATTAATTCGTCAAAACTGTAAGCTAGAAATTTGAAGATGCTAATTAATATATGAGTAATTATTCATCCTCCTTCACAATTAAGTAATGAAGATTGAAACACAATTAAGATTTTATTTTTCATTAAGTTAACTAGGCTTTAGAATTATATCTGGACCTGCTAGGAAGATGATACCTGTTTAAAATATATAAATTGACCTTAGGTTAATACAGTAAGTATTCTTTCATTTGGTCGGCTCCATCTACTTGACAAGAAGGCAGAAGAATGACTCATATCCCATCATGAAGAAGCAAAGAGGAAATAAACATTGGTTTGCAACTCGAAAGACATGCAATGAGATTACTTGATGGCTTTTTCTATTCCTAGGAAACAAATTATTTCAGACTTATTGGCCTAAACAACACATATCTTTTGTGGTTCTTTAATTTAGAAATATGTAAATGCTGCCAGAATCATACACCATTATAGAAACTTTAGGATAGTATGCTTCCCCTTCCCTTGGCTCAAGACCCACTTCCCCATCTTCATAGTTAAATACATGACTCTTCCTTTATATGCATCTTTTTCCCTAATTAATTTTGAAAAGATTTACTGCTCTTAACCATTCATTATTCTTAGATTTACACTGTATCCACATACAAATGGCAAAGTTAGGTTATCTCAAGATTATTAGCTATCACTATATAATGCATTTTCTTGTCATATAAGGTGACTTATTTACAGAATCCCAGAAAATAGATGTGGACCATTATTCTGCCTATCACAACCTAGTTTCCTTCAGACATGGTCGATTTTTTTTTTCAATGAATAAAATTGGTTACAAAAAATGTTTTTGCTTCAGGCCATAAGAACAAGAAAGTATGCCTCTTCAGTAGAGAGAACACCATGAGTCTTCATTAGGACTAAAAATTAAGTTTTGTATTCTTTGCTTATATTAAAAATACTTATATCTTCTGTCTGTATCTATTTCTTGCAATTCATCATAATAACTTTTACAACATACATTATAACTCACAAGCTTATAAAAATAAAATGTTAAAAAGATGATATTGTGTGGTGATACATATTTAGAAAAATAAATTCTAAATTGGATAAAGCATATTTTTGAAAGGCACCATTGGTATTATTTTAAATTTTCCCAAATAATCTTAACACTTGTAACCTAGATATTTCTTAGGTTTCTATTGTGCAGGAGACATTTTATCACAAAAAGACAGGCACAGAGATCTTATATTCAATGATAGCTGTGTTAAGCATATCTGGAAGAATTTCAGTGGTCATTAAAGTAGATGTCAAATACAATCAGACAGATTCACACTGGGAATATTAGATGTTTAAGCAGATGAAATGCATTTTCAAAATGTGAAATGAAAAGGTGACCAACATACAGCAAATTAAAACAGCAAGCTACAATACAAAAGAAGGGAGACATTACCATTTTGTTGTCCAATATCAAATGACCAGCCTGACATCTTCATATGAGTAACATGCTGAGTACATATATATGCATACATAGACATATATGTGCATATAACACAATAAATTAAAAAAGAGGCCATGGGTTTGAATGAGGGAAGGAGGGTTATATGTGAGGGTCTGGAAGGAGGGGATGAAAGGAAGAAATGGTTCAACTATATTATATTATATATGTGTGTGTGCGTGTGCATGAGTGTGTGTGTGTGTGTGTGTGTGTGTGTGTGTGTGTGTGTGTGTGTGTGTGTGTGAAAGAGGAATGAGAGGGAGGAGGGAATGAGAGGGAAGGAAGGAGAAGGAGATGGGAGGAGACAGGCAGAAAAGTGTGTGTACGTAGTCATATTTATTTAAGGAGATAAATAAAACTTGGATATTTTTTTCATTGGAACTGGTATTGCTTATGAAATTGAACATAAGAATTGTAATGGTAATTTTCATTTAAACATACTGTTATAACATAAAATATATTTTCAAAGATATATTTTTTAGAAACTTAAAAGATAAAAAACTATTCCACTCCTTGGAATATACCCAGAAGATGCTCCAGCACACAACACGAAGATTTGCTCAACCATGTTCATAGCATCCTTATTCATAATAGCCAGAACATGGAAACAGCTTAAGTGTCCCTCAGTAGAAGAATGGATAAAGAAACTGTGGTACATTTACACTATGGAATACTACTCAGCTATTAAAAACAAGGAATTCCCGAAATTTGTGGATAAATGGATTGAGCTAGAAATGATCATAATGAGTGAGTGAGTTAACCCAGAAGCAGAAAGACTCAAATGGTATATACTCACTTATATCTGCACATTAGCCCAAGGGGCATGTCCCATGAAAGCCTTCACTTACCAGGAAACTGGGGCAAAAGGGAGGACATCCTATTGGGACTCTAGAGGAGAGAAGCATGGGAGAATGGCAAAGTAGAAGGATCCAGAGGGTCCTAGAAACCTACAAGTAGAACATTATGATAGGCAGATTTGGGCCCAGGGGTCCCGCTCAAACTAAGGCACCAGCCAAGGGCAATACTGGTGGTAAACTTTAAACCCCTACCCAGATCTAGCCAATGGGCAGAACATTCTCCACAGTTGAGTGGAGAGTGGGACATGACTTTCTCACGTACTCTGGTGCCTCATATTTGACCATGTTCCCTGGAGGGCGAGACCTGGTGGCACTCAGAGGAAGGATAGCAGGTTACCAAGAAGAGACTTGATACCCTATGAGCATATACAGGGGGAGGAAGTCCCCCTCAGGAACAGTCATAGGGGAAGGGAATAAGGGGAAAATGGGAGGGAGGGAAGAATGGGAGGATACAAGGGATGGGATAACCATTGAGATGTAACAAGAATAAGTTAATAAAAATAAATAAATAAATAAAAACCATGTGTTTTCAATTTCAGGATTTGAAAAACACATGAGTCTTAGGCTGTTTCCATGTTCTGGCTATTATGAATAAGGCTGCTATGAACATGGTTGAGCAAATGTTCTTCTTGTGTGCTGGAGCATCTTCTGGGTATATTCCAAGGAGTGGAATACCTGGGTCTTGAGGAAGACTTATTCCTAGTTTTCTGAGATAGCGCCAGATAGATTTCCAAATGGATATAGAAGTTGTGGTACATTTACACTATGGAACACTACTCAGT
This sequence comes from Acomys minous, assembly GCF_964271855.1. Taxonomy (NCBI): domain Eukaryota; kingdom Metazoa; phylum Chordata; class Mammalia; order Rodentia; family Muridae; genus Acomys; species Acomys minous. The sequence goes on along the minus strand of NC_140483.1, from coordinate 161,033,271 downwards.
TATTAAAAACAAGGGATTCCTGAAATTTGTGGACAAATGGATGGAGCTAGAAATGATCATAATGAGTGAGTTAATCCAAAAGCAGAAAGACTCAAATGGTATATACTCACTTATATCTGCACACTAGCCTAAGCAGCATGTCCCATAAAAGTCTTCACTTACCAGGAAAGTGGGACAGATGGGAAGACTTCCTATTAGGATTCTAGGTGAGAGAAGCATGGGAGAATGGGGAAATAGAAGGATCTAGAGGGTCCTAGAAACTTACAAGAAGAACATTATGACAGGCGGTTCTGGGCCCAGGGGTCCTGCTCAAGCTATAGCACTAGCCAAGGACAATACGTGCAGTAAACTTTGAACCCATACCCAGATCTAGCCAATGGACAGGACATTCTCCGCAGTTGAGTGGAGAATGGAGACTGATTTTCACACAATCTCTGGTGCCCCATATTTGACCACATCCCCTGGACGGGCCTGGAGGCACTCAGAGGAAGGATAGATAGCATGCTATCAAGAAGAGACTTGATACCCTATGAGCATATGCAGGGGGAGGAGGTCCCCCTCAGTGACAGTCATAGGGGAGTGGAGCAGGGGGAAAGTGAGAAGGAAGGAGGAGTGGGAGGATACAAGGGATGGCATATTAATTTAGATGTAATATGAATAAATTAATAAAATATATTTTAAAAAGAAAGACGCATGACTCTACATCAAAAGATCTAACCCATGTTTTCTAGTTCTAGGGTTAAGCATTCTGATTCCCATTTTCAGACAGTCTTATAAAATGTCTTTTGCTTAGTTTCCAGTAGCTATTTAGACACAGAGTCTACATTGAAAGATCTGCCTTTACTTCATCCCGAGCCACATTTTGTTTTGGCATGGTTTGTAAGACATGTAAGACAGTTTGTAGAACCCTAGTCTGAATTACTGTGTTAGAAGCATGGTTGCAGCACATCATTATACAACCACAGATGTTCCCTCATGGATTTGAAAAGAAGATCTCATCACATAACTCAAGTTTTCTTCCCTGTCCCTTGAGCACGTGAATTTTGGCTATGTGATTTGTTCTAGCTAGGGGCATATTTATAAATATGATACAGCCAACAGCTTGAAATGTGTTCCTAGAGGGGCATTTCCTCTTGAACACCTGTATTCTCTTGAGTAATCTTCAAGGAGCTACTGTTCTTAGATTCTACAATGAACCCAATTAATAACAGTGTCACTGCAGACAACCTTGCATGAAGAAGAGTTCCCTCACATGGTCTGAAGTGTCATGAGTTGAATAAATGGTTATTTTTAATGCTACTAACAAGTTATAAGTTATTCTTTATACTAGTTTGCTTTTATCTAGAAAAGCAAAAGTACTAGATATACACATATATGTAGACAAATATACGTTCATTTCCTATAATTATATATATATATATATATATATATATATATATATATATATGTATGTATGTACTTGTGTGTGTGTGTATCCATTATGGATCTTTGACCTAATTAGCTTATTAGAGCTGGTTATACACCTCTGTTGTGCTGTTGCCTCTGCCCGTTAAAATTCAGAGCTCACAACACTGAAAATCAGAAATAGATGAGAGATGTAAAGTCGGTGATCTGAACTCACAAATGTAAGCTGGGATTTCATAAGAATGGGCTGACTCATTCTTAGATTTTGTTTCTCCTGACACTGATCAGCTGCAACAGTAATAGTGATTTATTTCTGTCACAGAGATAAATAAATACTGGAATTCATAAATGGAGGATTGAGGTGGAACATAGACTCAGTTACTGCATCAAGCCAGTAACATTAGTCACCAGACTAACAGCAATGTGTGTGAGCTATTAAGTGGGTGATTGTTCACCTTTCTTGATGTAGTTTAACCTAGCCAATCCAATCCATAGTGAAGTCACCATAGTCACTGAAAGGCCCATTAAAATAGAAAGTCCCCATAGAGTATATTGGATCTGACATATCTTACTGATGATAATTGATAGAGCTAGAAGCTTAGTTTAGCCTTCAAAATTTGTGTCCTGTGTTATTAACATATACCTTATATAATTATATATACTTAACATATAACATTAACATTATATAATTGATATATTGATATATATCATTATAAATATATTATATTATGTATATATTACATTATATACATTATATTATATACATTACATGTAGCACATATATAACAAACATACATTATATTATGCAATATATATCAAATATATGTACACATATGTCTATATATTTGTCTTTTTTGGCTACAATAGCTTATGTTATCCTGGATAGAATCATCATGAAGGAGAGCAAGGAAGGACATTGAGGGGCTCTAAGATTTTTTAGAATGCAATATCTAGGCAAATCTAGGAAAACAAGTTTGTAGTAGTAGCCTGAGGTCACTATATTCTGGAAGGTGATAGGTATAGGAAGAAAATAGCTGTTGTCTTTGCCCCAGTGTTTCACTATTGTGGGTTTGCATTGACATCTGATAAACCTTGTGAGGCCTGTGATCATAGGAAAGCAAATTGTGGAAGGAAAATAGTAGGCAAAAGTTGGAGCAAGATGTAGAGACATTGCCAGGGAATGCAGAAAAAAAGGAAATTATACGGATTTAAAAAATTTGTACTGCAGACACATTGAATTATCTATCTTGTCTGTGAATTATTTTACACAAACCTGTAAACATGGGTAAGGGAGTTTATATCAATTTGCTAAGAGCCAGAAAGACTTACTGAGATAAATTAATGGTCTGGATACTAGATGAGGGTCTAGTTTAGAAATCCTATTGATTAGTTTGAGACAGAGGACAAAAGAATGTATACCAACCCTGTGATTTTCTGAGGTTAGAAAGACATTTGAGAGGTGACAGTGGACTAGGAGATGTTAGGTTTTCTGGTAACCAATATATAGTTGAGTGACACACTCAGCAACAAGTAATAGGCACTTGAAAAATAGCTCTAAAGAATGAAGATGTAGCATAGCCTTGGTACCAGATAGTTTCCAATATGAATACTCAGATATGTCACAAAGTTATACATTTTAAACACATTAATATTGACAGATATTATGGATAATAACCTCCTTTATCATTAATGTGACCATAATGGCATTTTCCAACCTACCAGTAAAATATAAAATCATAAATGGTAAAAGATGCAATTCTTTATCTGGTTCATAAAAATAAGGATAGCAGAAGAGTAAGTTTTGTTTGTTTTACTGATATAGTCTGGGACATGACTATAATCAAGGGTTAATGATCAAAATAGGGGTAGCAAGCAAAATGTAGATTCACAAAAAGAATGGGAGGGAGAACCAGAGAGGCAAGGTGCCCTTGGAGTCCTTAGGGTTATTCAAAGACTTGGGTAAATTCCCTATTGTCAGGACAAGGATGCCCCAGAGACAGGGGTGGGTTGATGAGTAGACAAGCCTGTACAAGCTCCACACACTCAGGAGCTGTCTGTTGCTGAGAACAAGGCCTGAGGGAAGGCAGTGGCTTTCTGAATGCAGTTTAGTGCAGCAGAGCTGGAAAGTGAGAGTTTATTCTACCAGTTGATTTACAACCACTAAAAGGTTCCCCACTTCTGCAAAACATTTTAAAATAATTTATTCTGATTGATTGTTATCCCCTCACTTGTATCTTCTCATTCTCCGCTCCCTCCCACTTTCACCCTATTCCCCTCCTTTAGACCTGTAACAGAAGGGGACCTCCTCCCCCACCATATGATCACAGGTAGCCTGCTTCCTCTTCCTCTGAGTGCCACCAGGCCTTTCCACCAAAGGGAAGTGGGTCATTTAGGGGGCAACAGAGTTCATGTCAAGTCCTGACAATCATCTTGGGATAAGAGCTTACTAGGGACAGAAATGATGGGATAAATATTGGAAAACTAAAGACCCTGAAGAAGAGTATGATTCTAGTATGAAAATAGAACAGAAATTTTCTATCGGGTGAACTCCACACCCCCTCTATAATTAGAAAACTCAAAGAAATGACTGAACAGTTGGGGTAAAAGATTAGGAATGTGTAAAGGAAATCAGAGTATAGTCATTGTGCTTTGAAGGGATCTTAGTGGCTACATTGCCCAGTAACTCTTTTTCAAAATGCTGTGCAGTGAGGGACTAAATTCAAGGAAGTAAAGTATTTTATCAAGATGGCTTATTAACCAAGCTATAAAGAAGATTTCAATGTGTAAGTTATTAGACTAGTCACCACTCTTTGTCCTATAATTGAAATAAAACTCCTGGATATGTAGTACACATTGGACCAGTAGCAAAACACAAAGTACTTAGTATGACTTCAAAACATTCCCTAAAAAGAATCTGGAGAGCCTTTGGAACATCCTCCTGGAAGTTGATCACTTTCACCTTGTATAATGCCTGGGGTTAGTATCTGTAGTTTGAGTGTTCTTCTCTTGTATTTTATGTTCAGTCTGAATATAATCCATTTCCTCCTAAGCCTTGGCTTGTGCTCACTATATCCTCCAATTCCCAGTATAATTTCTGTAAGCTAATCATCAGACTTAGCCTTAATATCCAAGGAAGAAGCCATGGAAAAGTCAGGTGATTCAGGTAAGACAGGAAAGTAGGAGGTTAGAAACAAATTACATAAGTTGACCAAAAGTAAGAGCAATTTACAGTCAATGATTATTCAAACCCATTGATTTGATGAAATTAATATACACTTTTCATTAATTCTATTGTTGTTGATGATCAGCTTTAGTCCATGGTCTAATAAGATCCAGAGGATTATGTGAGTTTTTGTATCTATTGAGGATTGTTTTGTGACCAATTGTATAGTCTATTTTGGAGAAGGTTCCATGTAGTGCAGAGAAACACGTATATTCTTTTCTATTTGGGTAAAAAGTTCTACGGGAGTATTTGGAAAGGAATATGGCATTTTCTCAGAAAATTGGGAATAGCTCTACCTTAAAACCCAGCTATATCACTCATGGTATTAACTCACTTATATGTGGATTTTAACCTGACATAGACATCCTAGGAGAGACTCCACTTAGCAGGGTATAGGGACAGTTACAGAAGCTGAATGCTGGACAGAGCCCAGAGAGAGTAGGGTAGCCCTGTCAGGCCACAGAGGAAGAGGTCATATGTACTACTACGGGGGAACTAGAAAACTAAGGTCAGATGTTAGGGGAGGAGGGCTCCCCTTTCTAAGGACTGGGGGTGGAGGGAAAGGGGATGAGAGAGAGGGATACAACTGGGATGTAAAGAATTCAAACTGTAGACCAAGCAGGCAATTTATATTCCTAATCCCACTACATGGGAATAGCTCTGAGACTGGCAGAGATACGAATGTAAAGGCATAGAAAGGCTTCATGTTGGCCACAGACTATCTGTGACTTAGTATTAGAGGCCACTCTTAGTAAGGCATGAAGGAAGGTTTGTAGACACCTTATGTCTACTCATACAATTAGCAGAAAACTAGCTTTAATTGTTTTGTGCATCCTGCACATCCCACACAATTATAATGTTAGAACTGTATAATGATTGTGAAAAATTATGTTTTCAGAGCAAAATAACAAGACACTGATGCTGGATCAGACCTGAAAGGAATCATTCCTCTCAGAATGATGGATACTGACACCCTGCATCCTCCTAGCTCCATCCCTGGATAATTCTGTTGCTGTTACCCATCAGATTTGGACAGCATTCTGGACAACATTGTAGAAAACTTCTGATCCAATTTGGAAGATCATTTCAATCTCCTGGAATCTCTCAACATTTAGAAACTGGACCACAAATGCAATCTCTGGCTGGCTTAACCATTTTCTCCAATATTTTTGGGCCCATTCCAAGGTATTATTTGCCCCAATTCAACCTGAAGCAACCTTAAGAGAATGACACCCCATTCCCTCTAAGGGGGCAGGTTTGCTCTCTTGGTCTACAAATGCTTATTTTCATAAAGAGATGGTCAAAAGTTTTTATTTGTCTTATACAGAGAAAAAAATTAAGTGAAATTCAGGCATGTCTCTCTTTTCCTTTATCTTGCATATGTAGGTAGGTAAGGATATAGGAGCTGAAAAGAAGGAAAGGGATACATAGGAACATAGAGAGAGGATAGAACAAAAGCTAGATGATTGAACCTACTCTTTACCTCTAGGCCTTAATTGTTACTCATAATGAAGGTTATGTCTAAGTCATTGGTATAGAATTTAGTATACTGATACAAAACATGGGCATTTCAAATACTTTTCAGATTTTAGCACAAGAATATATATCCTAAGTCTAACAGATACACACGACTATTGATATATGAGGTAAAATAGTTTAATAAGGCCTTCAAAAGCCTCAGAGACACACAGAATATGGCATTCAAAGTTTTTTTTTAATCCTAAATTTCTTTGACAACAAGACAAGTTAACACCTGCAACACCCAGCCGACCTCAAAGAGCCTCCCTATGGAACTGGATTCTAATGTGACAAGCCAGCCACTGGGCAAAATGTCCAGCTTAGATGGACGGCTTAGATGCAGACAGAGTCGACAGCTACACTCTGCCAAGACAGGGTAAGCAAGTTCTCAATAGTGCCTGCCCTGCTAATAAGTCTGGCACAGATATTGGGCCAGAAAGCTGAATACGAGACTCCAGTGTTTTAGAGTGTGGAGTGTTGGGTGACTGGTCAGGCAGTAAACCGTCTAAGTCAATTTGTACATTTTGGAATCTGCTAAGCCGCACTGCTGGTTCCCTCAGGAATTTAAGTTTTATTCGTTCTTAAGTGTCTGAGGGGCATTGAAGGCCAGATAGTATAGTTTTACAATCAAACTTAGTTAGTTAGGGGATAGGATCAAGATAAAGAAGTTAAGTTATTAGACTTGAGATAGGATAGATATTGAATTTCATTCAAAAATTTAGACCCAAGAAGCAGGAAAGACATTTACTTCAAGCTGGACAAATACAAATAGCCAAACCACTGTGACTTTAAAATTTATAGAACTCATGATTCTTATGATTGTCACATGGTTCTCCCTGCTGTATGTAGTTTGTTTTATACATGTGTAATTAACGTATTTAAAAATATTAACTTTTCAATATAAAAATAGCAAATGTATACCATACAAATAAAAAATTAGAATTTGCAGCCATGACAGAGACAACAAAGTTAGGAGACTGAAACCAATAACATGGAAAGCCCAGAATAGGCTCCTTGAAAAGCATGAGGACTCTAGACCAAACCCCACAGAACCACCTTTATTGGCCTTTATGGAATGGTACTTGAGTCTTGATCTGATGGGGCTTTCTTTGTGTTGCTAGGTGTGGATTAAATGTAGCTACTGCCTTGAAATGTGTTCTACATTATTGGAAGAGAACTCTCAGTGAGTCAACAGCCATGTGCAACTTGATAGCAATAATATGGCAAATTACAATTTCTATGTACCCATTTCAATGAGTATATTATTTGTAATGTTCAGTTGATCTGTGCAATTTTCACCTTTGGCTTTTATACTGAGAGCATGACCATTGATGAATGATTTGGGGGAAGCTCTCTCTCTCTCTCTCTCTCTCTCTCTCTCTCTCTCTCTCTCTCTCTCTCTCTCTCTCTGTGTGTGTGTGTGTGTGTGTGTGTGTGTGTGTGTGTGTGTAACAAATACAGTATTATCCTTTAGTGTATTGTTTGTCAACACATGATCAGAAAGCCATCAAGACTGATCAGCATCTATCTTCATGAGGGAGAGCCTTAAAATAAATCATATTTGAGACCATTTAATCTCATTTGGATCCAATTCTATCTTCTAGATTAAGGATTAACTTAGACATTTTTGTGTTATCTGCTCAGCCATTGAATGGACACTTCTCCTTTTCTAAGACAAAAAAATCAGTCTTAACAAACATACCTGTTAGTTAGAGTTGTATAGAAGAAATTTAGTGAGCACCTCTCGTCTTTTCAATTTGGTAGACCTTCCATGCTTTAAAGATTTTAAAACTTTTTTGTATGGTGAAACATCTTTTGATCATATGCCCAAGAGTAGTATAGCTGGGTCTTCAGGTAGCGCTATTTCCAATTTTCTGAGAAATCACCAGAATGATTTCCAAAGTGGTTGTACACATTTGCACTCTTACCAGCAATGCAGGAATGCTCTTCTTTTTACACATCCTCTGCAGCATGTCATGTCACTTTAGTTTTTGATCTTAACCATTCTGAGGAGGGTAAGATGGAATGTCACAGTCATTTTGATTTGCATTTCCTTGATGACTAAGGAAGCTGAGCATTTCATTAAGTGTTTCTCAGCAATGTGAGACTTGCAGCCAAACTTTGGGGTGGAGCACAGGGAGTCTTGTGGAAGAAATGAGAGGTAGAATTACTTAGAGGGACAGAAATTCCACAAAGCGATCAATGGTGTTAACAAATTTGCAAAGGTGGATGAGGAGATTGCAGAGAGTGATGCACAGTCTAAAGACCATGCATGGTAGGGACCTAGACCCCCTGTTTAGAGGTAGTCTGTAGGCCGCACAGTCTCTGTGTGGGTCCCATAATATGGGGAATAGGGGCTACCTCTGACATGGACTCTGGTGCCCATTCATTGATCATTCCTCCCTCATGGGGCGGCCTTGTCAGGCCACAGAGAAGAAGACGCAATCAGTCCAGATGAGACCTAATAGGCTGGGTCAAATGATAGGGGAGGGATCCCTCTTTCTCAGGACTAGAGGAAGGAAAGGTGGAGGAGAGAGGGTGGGGCCAGGAGCAAATGAGAGATGGGGCTACAATCAGAATATAAAGTGAACCAATGAAAAATAAAAAAATAATTAAAAAGATTTTTAACTTTATACCTGGTGGTGATTTCTGAAAGTTCTTAAAAGGAAGAAAAACAGAGTTTAATTATGATCTATGATATGTATATATTTCAATCTGCTCTGTGTTATATAACAGAGTGAGTATGTAGAAAATTTCTTGATTAGAATATTCCATGAGGAGAAGAGCACAAAGAAAAAAACCAAGAATCAGAATAATAACTAGATTTAACAACTTTTTTTGGCTGCTGAGAACATTGAGTCAAAATCTAGAAAGAAAAGATTGAATGTGGGCCAATAATAAGTGATCTTCTAGTTCCAAACACCAGTTCTCTAAATACAGGATGAAGGAAAAATGACTTGTTAGAAAAATGTACATCTGAGGATGCACTCTAACTGAAGAGCAGCAGAGGCATTAGGCAACAATGACTATGACTGTAACAAAAATTGCTAATGCATTACAGGTTGACCTACATGTGATTTCATGCTTGGTAGAGACAACATGGAGACCAATGTTCCAACCACATATGCAACTTTAAGATCAATCTCAGTATACTTCTGATGATAATAAATGCAGGAGAGGCCAGACAGAAAATAAATTTTAGATCAAATTGAGTGATTGCAAGGTTGGTTCTGGTTCTCAGTATGGAGAAGGAAAATTTTGAGAGTAGTAGCTTTGGTGGCAGTCTGGGAACATCAAAATGCCTGTAGGGAAAACCAGTAACCATTAGAATAATATAAATTTTGTGAGAATTGCAGGAAGACACAGATTAAGTACCCCATGAAGGAAAACTTTCTAAGAATTAAAGTTCCTTCTTTAACACTGCTTTTGTTTCACCCGTCTGTTTGATTACAGGGAAAGCCACATGAAAATGAATGTAGATTAACTCACTCATTATGATCATTTCTTGTTCAACCCATTTGTCTGCAAATTTCAGGAATTCTTTGTTTTTAATAGCTGAGTAGTATCCCATAGTGTAAATGTACTACAATTTCTTTATCCATCCTTCTACTGAGGGACACTTAGGCTGTATTAAATGCATACATAAGTGTACTCACTTATATCTGCACACTAGCCCAAGTGGCATGTCCCATGAAAGTCTTCACTTACCAGGAAAGTGGGACATCCTATTTGGACTTTAGGTGAGAGAAGCATGGGATATTTGGGAAATAGAAGGATCCAGAGGGTCCAAGAAACCTACAAGAAGAACATTATGATGGGTAAATCTGGACCCAGGGGTCCTGCTCAAACTATGGTACCAATCAATTACAATATGTGCAGTAAACTTTGAACTCATACCCAGATCTAGTCAATGAACAGGACATTCTTCACAGTTGAGTGGAGAGTGGGATCTGACTTTCACATGAACTCTGGTGCCCCATTTATGACCACATCCCCTGGATGGGGAGGCCTGGTGGCTCTCAGAGGAAGGATAGCTGGCTACCAATAAGAGACTTGATACCCTATGAGCATATACAGGGTGAGGAGGTACCCCTCAGTCATAGTCATAGGGTAGGGGAGTTAGGGGAAAATGGGAGAGAGGGAGGACTGGGAGTATACAAGTGATGGGATGACAATTGAGATGTAATGTGAATAAATTAATAAAATATATTTTGAAAAAAAATGCTTGTAGAAACTTTTGCAGAGGTGTTGGAAGTACATGGCGTAAAGTCAAGGAGCTCAGCCTAGAGATATTCAAAGCCCAACCAGTATTTGTTCAGTGAAGAAATAATATCATTTTAAAATAGTTGTTTTGAGTTATAAATATGATTTATTACAAAACACCAATGTTCACTAGATAGTAGGTATATTTCAGAAGCTACATTATAACTGTAAAATTGGAAAAGGAATAGTGAATAAAGAAAGTTGCTCCCTAAAGTTGAGGTTGTACAATGTATAACAAAGTATAAATCATAATGTCAAGAATATTTTCCCATAGAATATCTTTGATTTTAGCAGGCAGGAGTATACTCAGTTGCCTAGCATATAGGAATCCCTGAGTCTAATATTCAGGATTTTCTGTAAAAGGTGTGGGAACATGCCATATAATCCTAATATTCAGAAGATGGAAGCAGGACAATCAGGAGCCTGAGGGTCCTCTTCATCTACTTATTAGCTGGAAAAACGTCTGGACTATTGAGAAGGAAAGAGAAAGAGAAAGAGTACTTGGGTTTGCACAAACATATTGGCCCATTACTTTTCTCTAAGCAGTTTCTAAAGTAACAACTGTTATTCTAACCATCCATAGATAATATTTGAATCCATTAATGTTGAGACAGAGTAAAGTTATTGGCTGGAATGTAGAATGTGGTTTCAAGGGTCCTCTTAATTCCAAATCCTCTGTTCGTTTTCCTTTCTATAGTTAATTGTCACACTATTGTTTTTCATATGAACAAAGTGGCGTAGAGAGGTGTGGAGCAATTTCTTTAGATGTGGTGTATAGAAATGTAATTAATTCAAGTTTTAGCTTTAGTAATTGAAATAAAATCTATTTCTGAGCATGATGATCTAAGAAACCATAAAAAAGGGGGAAAGAAAAGAACTGGAAAAAGATATTCAAATAATAATTATTTAGGGCAGGAAGTAAAGGTCTGTGGCTCACTGAATCCAAGTGTACTTGTTCTTTCCAACACAATGAAGCTGGGAAGAAGGGGAGGGGAGCAAGATGATGGCTCCGTTGGGAGCTGGGCATTACTGCCTTGCTGTGGTGAACAGGTAGTTTTGAAAATTATATGCTGTGGTGGCAGGTAATTTTTTTTTGCAAAATTGTAAGATCTGAGCTGAAACTGAGAGGGGGGAGATGACTAAAATATTGAGGAAGGAGGTCTATAATCTTAGGAGTATAAGAGCAGTTTCATTTATGCAAAGTGCTACTGCCAGGGAGCAGTGTCCATCATTCTCTGATGAGCCAATACAACCTTAGGCAAGAGCTTTTTTGGACATTAATATTTGAGCACCACTGCGCTCGTTCCCTTCGCCCTTTATAATTCCATGATGACAATTGACTGTAACTATTCTTACGCTTTTACTGAGAAATAATTCACATATCATTATTTATTACAACTATATTTCTGTGTGGTGGTTTGATATGAATTGAGTGTCCCACCAAAAAAAAATCATTTGCTAGAGGCAATGGTTCTAAAGAAGTGGTGTTGAGAGGTACTGTGGTCACTAGTGAGAAGATATCATGTATGACATTCTTTCAAAAGGGGTTAAGGTTAAGGGCATGGCTCTCAAAGGGGATTTGGGATTATTCTTATGAAAATCTGGTTAGTACTCATTTTAAAGTTTGTTTTAAAATGAGGGAGGCTGGTCCCTTCCACTTTCCCTCTACTTTCCTGCAACAATATATAACTGCATGTTCTTGTACACATCTGTAATTATAATCTATCACAAGACCTACACTACAAAATTTGGAGCATCTCTCATACTTTCACCTCAGGTATAGAAAGGGAAAAATTGTATTTGGTAAAGGGGAAAGCATTTGTTTTGTATTACTGTTTTGGGGAGTTTAGCTCATGATTTCTTGGCCCCATGTGAATAGGAAAAACATCACAGAGGTAGGAGTATTAGACAAATTTTTTAACAAAAATTGCAAGATCTCTAGTATTTTGTTGTAACAGATACTCAATGCAACAGTTTATCTTTACCTATTTGTTGTACTTAAGTGAAAGACCCTGAGCTCAGTAAGCTCAATGAATACATATTAGTAAGAAGACCATCATTACAGCAGAAGGCTGATGTATGCAAAATCAATTATGAGGCATGGAATCCATCACTTAGGAAGAAAGAGACATTGGAGTCCAGAGAAGAGGCTTGGTTAACTAAGGAAAGTCAAGAAAAGGACTTCTTGTGTGCAATTCCAATGTATCTTTGTGAGCAGCACAGACTGTCATCTTTCAAACCTCCAGTAAAGCAACTGGGTACTAGAACAGTAATGCTCACCCATATTCAAAGTACAAAAAGGGCTCCAGGGAGAGGTTGGCATGATGCAAGGAGGCTTCATGTGGCCCTGGACTGTAAGTTAATGTTCTCTTAGCTCACACAGTTTGTGCGTGGCAGCAGCTGGATCGCATTGAATGAGCTTGTAGACTGCAAGGAGGACAGAGGTAGTGTAAGAACATGAGACATCCTAGAGATGGGATGCTGTCTGAGAGAAATAAGGCCTCCAAGAAGTTGCAGACAGATAGGTTAGAAGACATGAGTCAAAGAGAAAGTAGCATGTGGGGAAACATCTTGAAGCAAGAGGAGGAGAGCAACTTGCCTTCATCTCCACTGTAGACCATCTCCTAATTTTCACTGCTCCCCTTTGTAGTTTAAACTTTAAAAGTCACAGGGTAGCTTTAAATCATCCTACAGTCTTCTAAGTCATTGCCTTTCCATGAACTCAACCTTTTGAAAATACAGCCTTTAAAGAAAATGTAAACATTAGGTAATCAAAAGTAAATGATTTTTTTTCTAACGGTGTTTGCAAATATCATGTTATGTGTGAGGAATATGGCTGGGTAACTATGAGTTCTGGTTTATGTTCAATGAGCTCCTCCAAAGTGTAAGAAGGTATGTTCAATCTAGTGGAACTTTCCTTCCATTCAGACCAAATGAATCACGGTTTCTAGATATATCTGTTCTGAGCCTAAGGCTTTTCATTTGAGCAAAGAAGTTCTGGATGTGATGCTTTACAGGGTCCTTTTATATTCTGAGAATACTGAGACTAAAGAAAATCACTGGCATTCTTGGTTTCCCATGGTACAATTGACCGTGCCTTTTATCTCATGGGACGAAGAAAAGAAATTCAAGGAAAATAGAAGTGAGAGAAGTTTTTCTTTGTGTGTAAGGGGAGGAAGGAATGGATGTAACCCTATGTAGTGGTGCAGGTTCTTGAGTATGTGAATTTATGTACAATATTCTCCTTTATTGCTCTTTATCCTATTGTCTTGAGATGGGGGTCTCTCATTGAACTGGAAGATCATAGTTCTTGCTTCACTTGGTAGCAAGTTCAAGAGATCTCCTTGTCTTCAATTCCCTAATGCTTGAGTCTGTGAGTCTTAGAGACTCAAACAATGATTCCATGCTTTAGTAGCAAGAGCTAGCCTCATCCTGACAGTAGAGGTCCTCTGCTAGTCAATCCTCTGCTGGAAAGTTCTGCCTTCTTCCAAAGTCTTCATCACTGTGATTCCATGGTGTATGTCACTCAACTGCAGAGAGAGGTTAAATCAGGACTTCACTTGTTTTTTCCCCAGATCAAAAAGTACTGGAAGCAAAATGGGTAAAAATACAGGAGGTTAGGTATGAGAAAAGTTTTCATATATACCATCATTCTGGGAGGTGAATGGGCTTGTAGCCCATATGCTGTTAGTCCAGGGTAACAAAACTTATATACCAGAGTAATAGTGAAGAGTTTAGGGAGGCTGTGAATTTCTTGTTTCAGAGCTTTGTGGAAATCTTGATTGACAAAATAACATTCTATGTAGTCTTGGGAAACATGAAGTGTTAAAATGTTCTGCAATGAGAATTAGTGGGAAAAGATGCTATTAATTTGACAGAGAGCCAAGAAGTATGTATGGGATGTTATGAAGAGAGGAAGGGAAGGGAAAACATTGTAATTATAGTGCAATTTCAAATTATATCATTTTCTTAAATCAAGTTGTAATTCCATGTATATAACTTTCAGTGTAAGCTGGAAGCCATTTAAGGCTGTTTGCTGATACTGGAGCCCAATGACCCTGAGTTTTATTTATACTAGCTGTCTTTACCAGATTACCATAGCTATGTCATATTTTCCTCCAATGTTTATTATTTTACTTCTAAATTCCATTTTATGTCAAATATGCTATTAAATTTACCAAAAAATGAGTAAGAATGTCCCCACATCCCCATGCTCATCACTACGACCTGTCTTCCAGGATATGGGAACATAACCCTTGTTTTCCCTCTTGCCACTATTAAAATATTTAAGTTTTGCCCTCTAGATTCTAACTATAAGTTTTGGCCTAACTGTTCTTTTTAAGATCTCTGCTTTTGCAATGTAAAACTCATTCTGGCTTCTCTGAATCACACTTGCCACCTCTCTAAATAATCCCAGTTATCATGGAAACATAGTAATTGTCTAAGTAAATTTCCTCTAGACACCAGTCCTTGGAGACCTCCTTTCTTATGCTCAACAGTAGTTCTGTGCTTCCAGTTTCAAAACCAGAACCTCAGCCATGATGGTGACTCTTCTCTTGTTCTCACATTCCACACTCAGTGCTTCCCCAAATCCCACTGACTACACTTCAAAATATATCAAAGATGTGAACATTCCTCACGACTTCTGCTGTGTGCATCATCTCTCTAGATGACAGCTACAGCCTGCCCACTGCTCTCTCCCTGTTATCAGTCTTGCTTCCTCAGTCTATTCTTTACCAGTACCCAAAATAAGCTTTAAAAATACTTTTTAAAGAATCTGAGCCATAGATGTTATTCTGAACTCAAACAACTTTCTCTAATTGCTGTTTTTCCACCCTGTTCAGCATAAGCAACTGACATGACTTCCTTTGATATCTAGACTTCCTTCAGCCTAGTCAGGAAAATAGAGTCTCCTCTTCCCATGACCCATTTGGGCTTGGTGTACTTTCTTTCTGTTTCTACGCCCCACTGAGTCCTTGTCTTGTTAAAATTCTTACAAGAGACATTCTCTCCACTCTATATGACTCTGTTCCCCCATTGGATTCATGTGAACTGGTTTTTGTTTCTGTGTCTTTGCTCAGTTGTTACATACAGAATTTTCAATTAAAACAGTCTCTCTCCACATCCCTATACATCCCCATTTCCTTCTCCCTCTCCCTTTCTCTCTCTACCTTTCCCTTTCTCTCCCCTTCCGTCTTCACCTATAATTCTATCCCTCTCCCTCTCCTTAAACCCCTCATTTGTTAATGTAAAATATAACTTTGCATAGAATCATTTGGCTTTTTTTATTAATTTTTAATCTATTTTGCATATGAGAATGAACACCCAATACTCTGTATAATTCCTAGTTCTAATAATAATTTTTGCCATGTATTCAAAACCAAGACATTATTAAAGAAATAAATAAGAAAAGGAATATTGACTTAGTGATGTAGATCTTTATCTACCAATGGACATGGCAAGGAAGATCATGAGTTTGAAGTCATGTTAAGTTTGATAAGCCTAGTTAGTATGAGACTATAGATGCTTAAAATCCCAAGCCAAACCCAAAGCAGATAAAAAATTGAATAGGAAGTATGAAAGAAAAGAAGGAAGAAAGAGAAAAAAGGAGGGAGCGTTAGTTAATTAGGTAACTTTGTTAAATATAGATTTCTTCAATTCTAGGAAAATGGATAACACTAAGATTGATAAGGTAATGTCTAACTGGTCACATTTTTCTAAACACTGATTTTTAATACTGGAAGAATGTAGCAATTACAGTATTCATTACTATATTGAGATGTCGTGACAAGGTTTTATTTTTTTTTTTAAAGGAAAGAGATTCATTTTTGCTCATGTTTCTGGATGTTTTAATCAAAGGTTTGATGATGGCTGATGATTTTCTCTTTGCTACTCCATTGATGGTACCTAACATCATATGGAAAAATACAGAGAACTGTGACAATTAGGAAGAGCTCAATGAAGCTGATTGAAAATATAGTAATAAAGCCGGGCGTGGTGGCGCACGCCTTTAATCCCAGCACTCGGGAGGCAGAGGCAGGCAGATCACTGTGAGTTCGAGGCCAGCCTGGGCTACAGAGCGAGTCCAGGACAGCCAAGGCTACACAGAGAAACCCTGTCTCAAAAGACCAAAAAAAAAAAAAAAAAAAGAAAAAGAAAAAAAAAAAAGAAAATATAGTAATATACTATCTTGACATTTTATAGAGAACCTAGACTATTTGCTGTGTTCCATGATAGTTTGGAAGTGGTAGGTCTCTTGGTCAGAAAGAATATAATATTTGAATATTTAAATAGATTTATGGTTGGTGGGAAGATGAATAACAACAGCCCAGCCTGGGGCTGAATGTCGAACTATTAAGGTCAAAATTTGCAAAGAATAGGTCTTTAGAGAAGTTATTTCACCTCATCCTAACTTCAAATTTTTCTCCTGTAAAACAGGATTATTCTAAACTTATTTGCATAGGTACAATCTTCTTGATATATTTCTGATACATGATAAAAGGATATCCTATGCCCTTCACTTATGTGTATAGATAAAGATACAGTATTGTGAGTCTCCAAAGGGGTCTTCATATAAAAGGGCTTGACATAGAATGCAAATGCTAATGTCAGGAAAGGATATTCCATGTTGCACAGTGATGTATGGTACTGGCCATTCATCACTATAACTGGAAGAGAAAGTGCATAATGCCTTCTTGAAGAGGATTAGCAACTTAGATACATTTTCCTAGAAATCTTTATTGCTTTGACTTTCCTTTAGGCACATGTTGTAGAAATCTCTATAATCTTCTCCAAGTTAACTCCTTCTGTCTATGCAATATTAAGCTCTAGCTTACTGTATAAATTAACCTTTATTATATATTATAAATTAAATCTAAGCACAGTGACCTAAAGCAACATAATTCCTCATTATATCCATTAGGTGACAATCTGGGATTTTTTTCAGATAGACTGTTGTTCTGTTCTTGATTAGGATCAGTCATGTAACCTGACTTTAGAGCAGATTAACAGAGCTGTAACAGAGATTACTTACCTGTGTTCATTGATTCCCTATTCTACTGTAATTGTTTTTGATCATCAAATTATTGCAAGCATTCAGAAGAAGGAATGGACATTCCCAAAGTCTTTTAATAGTAAGGTTCAGAATAATACATGATAGAACTTCAAAATCCAATCATAAATGTATACTATTCAAGGTAAAAGATATCAAGAATTGTACATAGATTTTATAAGCTAACATACTCCTTTTTTATAGATCATTTTTTATTCTTGCTGGCACTAGCCCGATGGCATGTATAGCCACTTACACACCTCTCTTTACCAGTGCTGGCTTCTATAACAAAGTATTGTAGAGTTTGTATCTTCCAAAGAGAAGAAATTTCTCATAACCCTATAGAGTTTGAAGCCTGAAGTCATAGTGCCTGCAGAGCAGTTTTGCTGAGGACCCTCTGCTGAGTAGCAGCTAGGTATCTTCTGGTACTATTATATAGCAGAAAATTGGCACAATAGCTCTCTAGAGCCACCTCGATATTTGTTATATAGACTAACTTTGATTGTTACAAGCAAACATCTCACAAAAATTAACTTAAGAAAAAAATGTTTGATTTTGTTCTTGAGAAGGCATGGTAGATGGATGGAGTATGAAGCACCTTGCCACATGTTGTCTACAAATATATAGAGAGAGTGATGTGTATCTGTGTGAAGCACATTTTCTTCTTTTCATTCAGTCTGAGACTTTAGCTCATAGAAAGGTATAGCTTTCTTTCAGTGTGGGTCTTATCACTTCAGTTAACTTAGCTAGATAATGCCTCATAGACGTGGCCAGAAACTTGTTTCTATTGTGACTCTAAATCCAATAAAACTGACAACCAAGATGTCTGGGCATGAATCATGTTCATGAGGGCTCAACCCTCAAAAGGGAATCACTTCCTAAAGCTTCTATCTCTACATTAAAGGAGTCTCAACTCTTTTTTTTTTTAAACATTTAGTCTATAATCTTGTCCAATACTGCACTGTTAACATTATAATTCTCACTTAATTTTAACAAAGTTTCATGAACACATCATTTTATGATGCTTATTCCAAGTTTGAAGATGCAGAAAATAAAAATTAAGTGTTTTCAACTTCACTCAAAAATGAATGTCAGAAATGAAGATTCAAGTCTGGCGATGCCTGCTTGTTAAACAGTTTCTCAACTTCAGGGCTAATGGCCTTTAAACCCAGTGAATATCTGTTGTAGGGAACTGCTATATTCACTGCAATATGGTGAAGAACATCTTTGCCTACTGGGTGCCAATGACAAAAGCTCCATTCACAACAACCAAAATTATCACCAACATTGTCAAATATCTCCTTAGGGGGAAGACTCAAATCATCCTTAAGGAACTACCACTCTAAGCCATGTTTCTAGTAACATCTCAGTATTTTATGCACACTCTGGAAGCTGACTCTTAGAGCCAACACAAAATATGTTTAAAGACTAAAGAAACTATTTAGTAAGAGTGAGTCAGAGCCAGAGCACGTTGCAGGCTGGTACCACCATTCCAGTAAGCTTCTGAAAAAAAAACTCAATATTCAGAATTTATCCTTTCCTCTTTGTAGATCTTGTCAACTTATCAAAATAAAGTCAGTATCTACAACTTCTCCCAAGGTTTCAGTCAACAAGAAGCAGTCAGCTCCCTAGCCCATGAAAAGATAGCCCCAGCCCAGTTTGAAGAGAAAACTCTAAGTTGGAATATCTTTGCCATTGGTGGTAGGGAGCTTAATATTTCATCTTAATAAAATAAACATAGATCATCTCATCATGAAATATAGATAAAATGTTTAAACATGTTAATTATTAAGCCAATATTGATTCATATTGAATGAGGCATTAAGGGGGAAATTGGCTAATGTATTTAATATCTCCTCCACAGTTGACTAGTATCCAAATTTATCATATCTACCCACCAATAATCATAAAACTGGCAGGAAATATTTATGAACGGGGTGAGTGAGTACTAGGCAGGAACAGACAAGAAAAGAGAAAATATGAGGATGCAAAGGAGAGAGTTTTTCAGTTGTCACAGCCTATCCTCAGACACCAGACATAAATCATTGTACAGATCATCAAAGTTTGATGAACCTTTCATGTTGGGACAGTTATTGAATATCATTTGGACCTAGTTTCCTTCTTAAAAATGAAATTGGATGATAAATGGATTATATAGGTAGAAAAGGCAAGAGTTTTTAAATATCAGGTTTGAATTTCATCTCAAATTCAAAGTTTTGAATTTAGTGGTAGGATCTAAATGCTTGCCTACAAAATGGGA
Source organism: Acomys minous (assembly GCF_964271855.1). Taxonomy (NCBI): domain Eukaryota; kingdom Metazoa; phylum Chordata; class Mammalia; order Rodentia; family Muridae; genus Acomys; species Acomys minous. The sequence goes on along the minus strand of NC_140483.1, from coordinate 161,013,552 downwards.
TAGTGATATTCCTGCTTTTTATCATTATGTGACCTAAGGATGTTTTTATTTTTGTTTATTGTTTATTTATTTATTTACTTAATCACGTTAAAACCAGATCACAGCCTCCTTCCTCCTTTCTTCCAAGTCCCACACTCATGCCCTCTTCTCCCTTACCGCATCTTTCTCTCAGAGAAGGGGAGGCCTCTGAAGGGTACCAACACACCATGGAATCTCAAGTCACAGCAAGAATAAAATATATCTTCTCCCACCAAGGCCTGTGAAGGCATCCCAGCTAGGGAGAAAATATCCAGTGGCATGCAACAGTCCCTTGTTAAGGGACCAACATGTTAACCATGATGAACATTTGCAACATATGTGTAAGAGATCTATCTAGGTTCAGCCACACATACATAGTTGTTCAGTCTCTGTGAAACCTAGATAAACTTTCTAGCCAGATAGGGCTTATAGTGGTGGGTGGAGAACACCAATACACTTACAAAACTTTTGAGCCAAAATTTATCCTGCCTATAAGATAAGCAGAGACAAAGATAGAGACTTAGGGAATGTCCAACCAATGCCTGGCTCAAACTGAGATCCACCCCATGGGAGACAGCCAACACATGACACCATTAATGATATTTTGCTGTGTTCACAGGAGCCTAACTTAACAGTCTTTTGAGAGAGCCCATCTGACAGCTTACCAAATCAGATTCTGGGACTCACAGCCAAGCATTAGGTGGAGTTCAGGGAGTTCTGTGGAAGTGTGTGTGTGTGGGGGGGGGGGGAAGGGGCAGGGAGACTAGGAGTAGAAGGACACATAAGGGAGAATAATACCTCAATAAGACCAGAAGAGTCAACTAGTCAACTAACCTAGAGCCTTGGGCGTTTACAGAGACAGGAACAATGAAAGAGTTTGCCTGGACTTGACCTAGGCCCTCTACACATATGTAACTGATGGGCAGTTTGTTCTCCATCTAGGCCCCCTAGTGAGTTAAGGAAGGTGCTGTCTATGACATGGACTCTGGTGCCTGCTTTTGTTTACTTCTAGCTAATGAATGGATGAGGATGAGTTCAGTCTTGATAGGACTTGATGTGCTGGGGTGGGTTGATAGGTGGACTCCAGTTTTCTAAGGACAAGGGGAAAGGGGATATGCTAGAAATGTAAAGTGTATATATATATATAATACAAAAGAATATCAGTTAAAAAGTTTTCAACATCCTTAGTCATCAGGAAAATGTAAATCAAACAACTCTGAGATTCCATCTTACACCTCTCAGATTTACTGAGATCAAAAACTCAAGTGATAGCATATGCTGGTAAGGTTGTTAACCAAGAAGAACACTCCTCCATTGTTGCTGGTAGTGCAAAGTTGTACAACCACTGTGAAAATCAATATGGAGGTTTCTCAGAAAATTAGGAATAGACCCAGATACACTACTCCTGGGCATATACACAAAAGATGCTCCACCATACCATGAGGTCACTTGCTTAACTATGTTCACAGCAAGTTTTTGTTCTTTGTTTTTTATTTAAATAAACTAGAAACAATTTAGATTGTCCCTCTGCCAAGGAATGGATAAAGAAAATGTGGTACATCTATACAATGGAATATTACTCAGCTAGTAAAAAAAGAAAATCATGAAACATGCAGGCATATGGATGGAACGAGAAAAAAATCATCCTGAGTAAGGAAACCCAGACCCAGAAAGACATGCATGATATGTATTCACTTACAAGCTGATATTACCTGTAAAGTACAGGACAGCCATGCTACAATCCACAGACCAAAGAATCCAAGGAGGGTCTAAGGGAAAATGCTTGAATATCACTCAGAATAGGAAATTAAATAGATATCTAAACTACATGGAGGGAGGAAACTGTGTTGGAGAGTGGGGAGGGCTACATGGGTAAGGATTGGGTGTGGGGAGAGCAAAGGGTTGGCAGAAAGTACTGGGAGAGGGAACAGCAATCATTACAGACCGTCTCTGGTGCAACAGACATTCCCAGGAGTGTACTGGTAACCCTAAATGATTTAGTTTTTTTCACTAAATATATGTAATCCAAATTTCTGAAGGATAAAACTTTTTTTCCTTATCCTTTCTTTATGTCCTGAAAGCAGACTGGTTTACTCATAAAAAACTATACTCTGGGGGCCAGAGAGACTGCTCCTCTGTGGTTAAGAGTGCTGGCTGCTCTTCCAGAGGACCTGAGTTAGGTTCCCAGTGCCCATGCTAGGCAGCTCACAACCACTCCTCTTTTGGTGCATGAACTTCATAGGGACCATTGCATGTGATGAATACACACACACACACACACACACACACACACACACACACACACACACACACACACACCTAAAGGAAAAATTTCAAAATGGCTTTACAAACTTTATTCTGGAATCAGAAAAATCTAGGACTGAATTCTGGCCTTGATAAGGTTTCTTTTCTCCTTGCCATATTTCCTCATTGGTCACACAATTTATCCACCAAACAGATAATCTGGAAAAAGAAGCTAATATGATAATGTGAGGTATAAGAACATGAACATAGGAGATGTGTCTTAGTCAGTGTTCTAGTGCTGTGACTAGACATCAAGACCACAGCAACTCTTATAAAGAAAACATTTCATTTGAGCTGGGTTACAGTTTCAGTGATATAGTCTATTGCCACCATAGTGGGAGTTATGGTGGCAGACATGGTACTGGAAGAGCAGTTGAGAATTCTACATCCTGGTCCTTAGGCATTGAGATGAGAGACAACATTGAGTCAGACTTGGGCTTCTGAAAGCTCACCACAAATTAAACACTTTCTCCAAAAAGACTACGCCTCTAAGTAATACCATTCCATTTCCTCCCCCTTTCCCTTTTTATTTTTCTCTTGTACAATATATTCCCACCACATTCCTGCTTCTGTCAACTCCTTTCAGTCCCTACCCCACTTAGCTTCTTCCCCATATCCATGCTCTCCTGTTTCCCTTCAGAAAACAACAACAACAACAACAACAACAACAACAACAACAACAACAACAACAAAAACAGACCTCTGAGGGATGTCAACCAAATGTGGCATAACAGACGCAGAAAGATAAACATGGTATGCATTTATTTACAATTATGCATTAGCTGTTAGGTAAACTATAGCCATACTACAATTCACAGACTTAGAAAGGCTAAGTAACAGGAGGGCTCTAGAGGGAACACATTGATCTCTCTGGGAAGGGGATATAAAATAGAAATTGTGGGTACACTAGGGCCAGATGGGGATGGAAACAGGAGGAATCAGGTAGGGATGGGAGGGATGGAAGAAGAGAGTACAGGAGAAATGACTAGAGTTAGGGGAACTTCGAGGACAATGTGGGAAACCTTGTTCAGTGGAAACTTCCTGGAACTTAAGAGGATGAACCTAGTGAGGACTTCTAATAACGAAGGCTATGTGCTGCTTGGCTATAGGAGGTGACCACTTCAGTCTCCATATTTCCCACTGCTAAGAGTCTAAACTAGAGTCATTCCACATCTTCCCAGGAGCCTACGTTGATGCAGGTCTCCAGTTTGTTGCACAAATCCCTACTCATCAACTCCCCATATCTATTCCAGCCTTCCTGTCTCCTCTCCTCACTTTCTTGCACCTGATACCCACCCTCACTTCCCTCCCCACCTCCTCTCCCACCCAGTACACTCTCTTCATCTACTTGCAGTGTCCGTTTTTATTTCTGGTTCTGATTGAGATCCAATCTTCCTCCCTTGGGTTCTACTTGTTACTTAGCTTCTTGGGGTCTGTGCATCTTGTACTATATAGCTGATATCTACTTATAACTGAGTACATACTATGTGTGTTTTTCTGGGTCTGGGTTACCTCACTCAAGATAGTCTTTTCTAGCATGGAAATTTCAAAGTGTCCTTGTTTTTATTAGCTAAGTAGTATTCTCTTTTGTAAATGTACTACATTTTCTTTATCCAATCTTTGGTTGAGAGACATTTGGCTTATTTACAGTTTTTTTTTGTTTGTTTGTTTTTTTTGTTTTTTGCTATAATGAATAGAGTTGCTATGAACATAGTTGAACAAATGTCCTTGCAGTATGGTGGAGTATTTTTGAGTATATGCTGAGAAGTAGTATAGTTAGATCTTAAGGTAGGACTATTTCCAACTTGCTGAGAAAGTTTCTGATTGATTTCCAAAATGATTGTACAAGTATTCACTCCTACCAGCAATGGAGAAGTATTTCCCTTTCTCTACATCCTTCCCAGCATGTGCTGTTACTTGATTTTTTTTCTTATTTTAGCCATTCTGATGGATGTAAGATGGAATGTCAGAGTTGAGAGAGGGGGACACCAAGGTACCCATCAAATTTTTAACCCAAAATTTATCCTGCCTACAAGATGAGCAATGATAAAGATGTAGCAGCTTTTGAGGAAATGCCCAACTAATGACAGGCCCAACTTGAGACCCACCCCATGGGAGGGAGCAAACCTCTGTCAGTATTAATGAACTTCAACTATGCTTATAGACATGACAAAGCTAACTGTCCTCTGAGAAGTTCTACCAAGAAGCAACTTAAAACAGATTCTGACCAACAGCCAAACATTACATAGACATCTAGAAACCCTGTGGATAAGTTGGGGAGAAAGATAGAGAGACCCAAATGGGACAAACACCCCACAAGAAGTCCAACAAAGTCAACTAACCTAGGTCAGTGGGGGCTCAGAGAGACTGAACCACCAACATCAATGCATTGATTGACTGGATCTAGGCCCCCTACACTTAAGTAGCTAAGGGACAGCTCAGTTTTCATGTGAGTTCCTTAGCAACTGGGACAGAGGATGTCACTGACATTGGTACATTTGCCTGCTATTAGATCACTTTCCCCTAACAGGGCATCCATGTTTGGCTTCAATGGAAGCAGACACACTTAGTCCTGATGAGACATGAAGTAAAAGAGTATGATGGCACATCGTGGGGGGTGGTAGTGGTGGAATCCTTTCTCTGAGAAGGAGCTGGAGGATAAAGGAGAAGGGTAGGAGGGAATGACTGAGAGAAGAAGGGGCAGGGTCTGCAATTGGAATGCAAAGCGAAAAAACATTATTAAATTTAAAAAATAATGGAGGATATGGAACATGAACTGGCCATTTTCTGTAACCAGGCAAGGCTCTCAGTTCTGGAAGTTGGACACTATACCACCCACAAAACTTTCATCTTACAACCTGTCCTATCTGGAAGATAGTTCAGGGCAATAGTGGCTTAGAGCTTGTGAGAGTGGCAAGCCAATGAATGCTCTGTCTAGAGACCCATGCAGTGAAATGGAACCCGTTCCCGGAAACTGGAACCTGGATGGGCCAGAGACCTACAACAGAACAAAACATGACTGACAAAATAAAAGAGGCAATCAAATGATTCCTAATGATATTCTTAAATACTCTTAAAGATCAGCACCTATCCTAATTATCATTAGAGAGACTGGCTCTAGCAGGTGATGAAAGCAGATGCAGAGACCCACAGCCAAACATTTGGCAGTGCTCAGGGAACACTACAGAAGAGAAGAAGGAAGGACTGTAGGAGGCAGAAGGGTTGAGGACACCAGGAGAGCATGCCCCATAGAATCAACTAAGCAGAGGTCATACAAGCTTGCAGAAGCTGAAGTGGCAATCACACCCTGTGTGGATCTATGCTAAGTCCTCTGCGAATATGCTGTGATTGTTTACGATGGGGATTTTGTGGGACTCCTAACATTAAAGTGTTGCTGTCTCTAACTCCTTTGCATTATTTTCTTTTTAATCCTCTTTTTCCTACTGGTTTGTCTTGTCTTTAACTTCAGATGATTACGCAAGAGAAGTTGCAACATTCAGATTAAACTCATCTTGACACCGTTCAAGCTCTGTCTTTGAAAAACTCATTCAAGTTACATGTCTGGATAACAACCCTCTGATGAGAGAAGTGAAGCCAACAACTTAAGAAACAGCAGAAGCAGGAAGCATGAAGGAAATATGCTTAGAGGTTTGTTTCTAATGGATCACTCAGCACATTCTTTTCTTATACAAGACAGGACTGTTTGCACAGTGGCGACATCACCCAGAGTGGATTGAACATTCCCACATCAGTTATCAATAGCCTGAAGACATGTCCCTAGGATAGTCTGAAAGAAACAATACTTTAGTAATGGGTCCTCTTCCAAGTTGTTTCAACTTGACACAATCTATCCAGCACATTACATGTGGGGCACTCCTTGCCTTAGACATAAGGAAAAGTGATAGTTTCAAGGATATTTCTCAAACACATTCCTCTTAGATACATTTTAGTATGTGGAAAATGTTAGTAAGGAATGATATAGCAGTTATTAACTAGGACCCATCAAAATCTGAGATTTCAAACTTTTTGGCTAGCAGATGTTACACGGCTGCATGGAAAACGTTATCTGAGCTCAGACAAGAAGCAAGGAGAGGATTGCTGAAGCCATGAAGGAATATGACATGGTAAACAGTGCATTTAATTCCATCTTAATGTGAGAGATAGCATGCATTGGATAAATATAATCTGATCATTAAAAACAAATTTATGAACGTTTAGTAACTTTGTCAGGGATGTGTGACTAATAATACAGAGTTGTGAGGCCTCCAAAACATAGTTCTCGTAATCGGCTGGCATTTAGTTTGGGTTATTGACTGTTAAATCAAAATAAAACTTTTCACTTGAGACTTTACATTTCATTTGTGAGGGATTTGTCTTCATCCACAAATGCATATCAGATGCCCAGTTTGCCTATAAAAAAAGCACATTCTAACTGAAGCATAGATTTCTGTGTCAGAAAACTTCTTAGAACTCCATTTTCCTTCCAGTTATATTTTGGTGTAAGTGGTATCATCTGATTTTAATTGCAACCATATTTTCTGAATAAGTATAATATTACTATTTGGGGAGAAATTTGTAAAAGAATTAGACAAAACATGTCATCCCTGCTTCCTTCATTCTATCAGTCACATCCATTTTATTTTCAGTGTACCACTGTTTTTCAGACAGTGATAATTATGGTACATTGCAAAGTCATTTTTAATCTTCCAATATTACTATAGAGTTTCTATGACTTAGCTACTTAGTATTGTAATAATGTGCTTAAAAAGGGGGTTGTACTATAAGATACTGATCTACTTTCATTGTTGATATATTTAAGACTGAAATTGATAGAGCAAGGAAGCCTGCATTTGAATTCTGTTCTTACACATTTATCATCAATATGACTCTGACATGATTGGGTCTCATATACCTCACTGGCTGGTAGACGAGAAATGATTTTACTATTCTATCAAGTAGAACTTGTGAATCAATCAACTAATCTATATTCAGTATGTGAAACAGACACAGGGTAAGAAGTCCATGTTAAATATAAATATTAATGTTATACATTTCTCCAAATGATTGAGATGTGTCTTTCAGATGATTTCCAAGTCATTTTCATATAATCACAAACAAATGGTGACCTAGACCCTCTTTTGCTTGTTATCAAAGGCAAATAATCTCTTTAGATTGCTTCACTGATAAACTAAGTACTAATAATATTGTTCTATTGTGCATATAAAAAGAACTGCAAGTAAAGTATCCAAGGTCATATAGAATAAAGTAGGAAACACTGGCTTCAAAGCCAGGTTAGACCTAGTGGTTGTTTTTCTACTATGGCCATCGTACTTCTGATTATCTTAACCACAATTTGGGGAAAATACATTACAAAATGATAAAAAATTCTCCAGGTTTCACATAGGCCTGTGAAAATCTATCATTCAGTGTAACAGTTATAGACTGGGACCCTAAGGAAGTGCTTACAAACATAGCCAAGCAAAGTATTCAGTGCTTTAAGCTGTATATAATTACTAAAAGAAAACATGAACTCTGGTACCCCATATTTGACCATGTCCCCTGGATGGGGAGGCCTGTTGGCACTAAGAGAAAGGATAGTAGGGTAGCAAGAAGAGACTTGATACCCTGTGAACATATAAAGGGGGAGGAGGCGGTCCCCCTCAGTCACAGTCATAGGGGAGGGGAGTAAGGGGAAAATGGAAAGGAGGGAGGAATGGGAGGATACAAGGGATGGGATAACAATTGAGATGTAATATGAATAAATTAATCAAATATATTTTAAAAAACAAAATGAAGCACGAGGGGCAAGAAGGTTTTAGAAAAGGACACTCAGAGTGACATACTACTTATTAATAACCTCATAGAAGTAAAGGCTATGAAATGTTATATAAATACAAGCATAATATAACCCTATATATTTTTCATATATCCATACTTAAAAATGTGTGGGTTATATATGCAGAATATATACATATATATAATATATGATTTATCTATTATAGTTGCCTATCAATGTAAATTTTTCATTTGTTTATACTTTAGTTAAAGTGGGGGAATTGTACTTAACAACATGTGAATAGGTAAATCAGAATTCATTTTTTTCTACTGTATGAGAACCATCACATGAAATTATTCAAATCAAATTCTAAAGCTTACTACATGCTCAGAGTACATATTATATATTGCTTTCGTGAGGCTCGCCTCAAATGCAATATAGTTAAATAGTGAATGAAGACTATATGTGTGTATACACATATGTATATGTATACACACACAGATACAAAAAGAGAAGAGGTGTTAAAGAGGTAAAACTTCCTTCTTTTGAGTTCATGTGTGGGAACATTTTTGTGTATGTGTGTTTTGATGGATATGGAGACAAGATGTATCTGGGATCTTTTTGTATTAGTCTCTGCTTCATTATCTGTTACAGGACTACTATCTGAACTTGTAGCTCACCAAATAAATATCCTGAGGTATGCCTGTTAGTCGCTAGGTGCACAACACCAAATATGGCTCTTTGTTTGTACACTGGAATTTGAACACAGATCCTCAAGGTTATGCAGTAGACATTTTGCCAACCAAACTATCTTCCAAGCTTGCAATATAGCTCTTTTAATTAATTTTTTATTTTTTACATATACAATTATATTATTACATACATATAAAATAAACTACCTACAGCAAAAAGAACCATGAAACAATCAGGAATTATATAGATGTTACATTCTTAGTGTTTTGGACATTTGTATTTGGCAGCCTTAAAGAAAACATTTTTCTGGTCTTGTTACATCTAAAATTCTGAATGTAAATCAGTCTCTATCATATCTCATCATTAACAATTTACAACATCGATCTAGACTTAAAAACACCTTAACTCCTAAACAACTAAGTTTACTTGTAAAACTAAATGATCTGGTCTTCAACTCCATCAGAGACTTGAGAAGGAATAAAATTGATTACCTGAGTATACCTGGAATGCAGGTTAGTAGCTTCCCAAATGAAAAGATGACAGAGATAGTTTGCTATCTGAGTAGTCACTCAAAACTCTCTATAACATTGGAGAATCATCTTCAGCCTTCTGGCCCAATGTAGTATTTCCTAATTTGACTCCTAAAACGTCGAAAAACTGACTGTGAAATCCATTGAAATGTTTTCAAGTCTTTTGCCCTCATTCTAGTCCCCACAGTGAGTAACTTTTTCTAATTAGATTTATTTCCAGCACAAATTTCTAACTTAGTTCTAAGGTAGAACAATGTTCTAAGAAACATTGTTCCAAGGTATCAGATTTGAGAAATGCTGAGTATGAGGATGGGCAATGGGCTTGTCTTCTCTATGCAAAATGAGAGGGCCTAGACTCAATCCTAAAATGCCAGAGGCTGAGAGAAATAAGACAAACATTATAAGGCTTGGAAACAGAGAGGATGGTCCCACTGGCCCCATACATGCCAAACTAAGTCCTCCAAAGAAGCTTTTTAGTCACTTTGATTAGATTCTTACGTGTACCACTGGGGTTCAGTGCTTAATTTGTAGGGTTTGTGTGAATCCTGAATCAGATTACTTCTGTGAGTGATGTATTCCAGAGCACAACCAGCTGTACAATGTATGAGCCTTCTGTCTTGCCCACATCCTTTGCCCTGCCCCGTTTTCCCCCTAGCTACTGCTTTCCATCTTCAAACAACTCAACTGAGATGAAATAATGCTTCAGAGGCCTGACCCAGCCCTCCTGTGGGCTCACTGCCATGGCCTTGGTTGATGAAAGCACTTCATAAATATGTTTCTTCAAATGCTGACATGACCCTAATTACCATCAGGTGGCACCCTGGGAGAAAAAGAGCAATGTCTTAGTCTGAGCTTGTAACTCTAGAAAGATGTGGTTACAGTTACTGTTGCTGTTCTTGACTATCCCAGGTGCTACATAAAATGAGACTGCAGCACAGCCCTAATAAATGCTCTCTATGGATAAATCTGCCTATGAGACCACCTGTAGGCTTTTTCTTCTGACATGCTTTTGTTTACTAGGCTTGTCTGGAGACACATACAAAGCTCTTTGTGGAATGAAGATACTAGAATTCAAATCTTTGATTAGAAACTTGTTTATTGGGCGATAATAATAAAGGAAGATTTTTAAAATTTATTCACTTTTATCTACCTCTCCTTTCAGTCCCACCATCCATCAGTCTTCCTCCTATCTCTCTTCTATATTTCTCAAAAAAGAGGAACCCACTCTCCTACCAACTCACCCAAGAACACCAAGTCAAATCAGGACTGAGCTCACTCTCTTCCAATGAATGCCTGGCAAGGCATCCCCAACAGGGTTCATGATCAGAAGGCAGGCAACAGAGTCCCTGTCAAAGACAACCCCTGCTCCTCTTACTACAGGACCCACAGGAAGACTAATTTGCTCGTCAGCTACATATGTATAGGACACCTAGGTCCAGTCCATGCATGGTTCTTGGTTGTTGCGTGAGTCTCCATAAGCCTCCCCCTGACACTGGGCCCAGGTTAGTTGACTCCATTGGTCTTCTTTGGAATTTTTGTCCCCTCCAGGTCCTTCTGTCCTTCTACCCCACTCTTCAACGAGGCTCCCCTCAACTTGCTCTGCCTAGCATTTGGCTGTGAGTCTCAGCATCTGTTTCTATCCACTGCTTCGTGGAGCCTCTCAGAGGACAGCTATTCTGAGATGCTGTCTGCAAGCACAGCAGAGTATCATTAATAGAGACAGGGGTTGGCTCTCTTCCATTGGATGGGTCTTATGTTAGCCTAAGAATTCGTTAGCCATTCCTTCAATCTCTGCTCTAACTTTGTCCTTGCACATATTGTAAGTGTGATAAAATTTGGGTCAAAATTTTGGTGGTGGGGAAGATGTTCTTTTCTATCCACTAAAAGTCCTGTCAGCCTCTTCATTCACCATGATTCCATCTTTGAGTAATCAAACTAGATTCCTCTCTAGATCATCCCAGGAAGCTTCTTTGTTAAAGGTCTCCATCCTGCCAAGAGATTCCCCCAATCTCTGTTCTCTTCTCTCTCCAAACCCTGTTGTCTCCAGTCTCTTCTCTCCCCACATCCAATCCCCATCATCATTTCCCTCCACAGTAATTATCATACTCTGTTCCCTTTCTAAATCCACTTCAACTGTCTATATATTTCCCCTCTGAGTGATAATTAAGCTTCCTTCCCATGGCACTCCTTATAGCCTAGCTGCTTTGGGTCTGAGAATTATCATATTGTTATCTTTTAATGTATATCCACTTTTAAGTGAGTACATATCATATGTGCTTTTCTGGATCTTAGTTGCCTTACTCAAGATGATCATTTCTAGTTTCATCCATTTGCCTATAAATGTCATGATTGCCTTGATTTAATAGGTGAGTAGTATACAATTCTTTGGCTGAGGGACATCTAAGTTGTTTCCAGTTTCTGACTATTAAAAATAAAGTTGCTATAAACATAATTGAGCAAATGGCCTTGTTGTATGGTGGAGAATAAAACAGGTCTCCTCAGGGAGTCAGGTAAAACCATGGACCTGAGGCTAGAACCATGTCCCTGGAACCCCTTAGTCATCCTCAGGAAGGCAGGGAGGGTAGAGTGTCTAGAGCATGGAACTTTGCATCCCTGGAACCATCCTTGGGTAGGCATCCTTGGCTCCTGTTGTCCAGAGGCTGGGACCGTGTCCCAGAAACACTCCTCTCTTTGGAGGAGACACAGATGAGACAGCATCTCAGTCACTCTCTTACCCTACAGTCACTGATCTCCAGGTACTTAGACACCATGCACAGTGGGCACCACCATCTTGAAGTCCTCCACAAACAAAGTTTATTAAATAATAATACATATCCAAAGGGTATCTGTTTGGATTTCTAGGTTCTATGTTGTGTTACAAAACAATAAAGGACAGGGGCAGCTGGATAGTAGGACAGGATTTACTAAGGGATATCACACTTCTAAAAGAGAAGGAATCATGTCAGAGCTAAGAGGGAAACTAGAAATTTAAATGTCCCATGGCAGAGGGTTGTGACACTTCATAGGTCATGTGTACACCACATACTTTTCCACTCATGCTTTATCTGTTACATGTGATCTTGGAAATAGAGAGTGGTCAGTCTTTTTTTCTCTTTGCCAATTGATCTCTTTTATATGATATATTCACCCTCACATTATACACTACTCATGTGAAACAAAGACCACGACTTCAGTTACTTTTCTTCCTGCATTGACCAATTGTGTGTCAGCAAAGGACTTAAAGGAAGATATGGCAGCAGGTACCCTGCTCTTTTCTCAGCAATACAAGTGATTTTGAATGCTGTCAGGTTGACAATACAGACCATTACTACCTCAACACAATTGAGTGTCTAAGCTTTCATCTGATAGAAAACATTCCATCTCTAACATAGCAACACCAACAAGCTGGAATGGAAATACTGAACATAACCTTCCTACCCATGCAGAGATGAGTGTGGGTTGACCCAGTTTAAGCAGGTTGGAACTCTCTGAGAACAATGGCTTTTGTACCTTCCTAGTGGGATTTGACTAATATCTCTTCTGTTTTTTACCTGTGCAACTCTCATAAATTGTTTCACTTTGATCATTATTTTCTCACCTGTAATAATGCACTGAAAAATGTACCTACTGCGTGTTTTACAACGTGTTAGTCCTCATTAACACCTGCATCTAAACTCGCAACTCTCAGCTAAACTTATTGGAAAGACACTAAATACAGTTTTAAGTCCTTCTCATGCATTGGCCCCTTTACTCTTTCTGAGAACTCACTAAAAGTTATTATCTTCAGCCCCATTTTATGGATGAAAAAGTAAAGGATTATGCAAGAGATGTTGCAATATTCAGATTAGATTCATCTTGACACCACCCTCTCAATCTTTGACTCTGAATTTCTCAACCTATCACAGTGAGAACTTAGAATTTCATCTATGAAAAATAATGGTTAACATGTAATACAGCATTATATTCTTTAAATATGCCTACTTATTTAATTTTTAAAATAACTTTTTGAGGTAGGTTATCTCCCCTGCCATTTATATACATACAAGGAATAAGATAAAGCCATATTAAAGGATTCTTCCTGATCTACATCTTACATAATGAGATTCAAATATGTTTAGTGGAGTACTAATTTTGTTCTTTCTTTTTTGACAAAAATTAATATAATTTATTCAATAATAATTCAATGTTAATGGTTTTAACTCCCCAACAAAATGGCACAGTCCAACAGATTGAGCTAGAAAACTGAATCCATCTTTTTGATGACTCTGAAAAGTACACTTCACAACCAACAATATACACCATTTTGTGTAAAAGAATGGATTGATGTATTCTAAGCTAACAGAACGAAGAAACAAGCAAGTACATTATTTGAATATCTGACAAAATGCACTTCACAACAAATATAATCACAAGAGATAAGGGAGACACTTTATAGTCATTAAGGGAAAATAGAACAGAATGTTTCAATCTCAATATATATACTACAAACACAAATCACTCAATTTCAAAAATGAAACATTAGATTTAAAATCAGAGGCTGACCACAACATAGAGATAGTGGACAATCTCTCTCTCTCTCTCTCTCTCTCTCTCTCTGTCTCTCTCTCTCTCTCAAAATAGATTCTAATCCAGGTAAAGTTTTTTATTTTTTCTAGGCTTTGTAGCAAGCATAATTTAGAAATTTTGTCCAGGAAAGGCCAGTCTTGGAGACTGGGTGCATATGTACATACCACAAATGTGGAAATGTGTTGTAGGGAGGAACTCTATTGAGGGTTGTTTACACAGTGTGTCCCAGATTAATTTGACCAGAAAAACTTGTTACTCCTTCCCTACTACTCTGTACATCTGAACATCTGTCAATATTCTCCAAAGCCTTTTGGCAAATCATCCTAATTACACTTAACTTATGCTCATCGAAGGTCATATCCATGTTCGCTGTTATTCTTCCTCTTCTGAAGAGGGTGTATGAATGTAAAGTGTCACCTATCTTTGAGTTCATGATCTTTTTGAAAAAAGAGAATCTCACAATAAATATTAAGAGAATATTCCAAATCATTAATTGAGATGTTTGATGACAAAGATGCTACTGCTTAGAGATGATACAGCAATGGAGAAGATGATACAGCTGAAATAGGTGAAGAATTTAAGCTGGACTGTGAGGAATTAAGCACATGGCCTGATCTGCAAAAACAAGGAGATTACATTCTCCTCGTATCAAATAAGCACATATTTTCAGTGATGCGGAATTTACATCCCTAGAACTGCATTGCTGAATACTCATAATAAGAATTATTTTCCTTGCAAACTTTTCAATAACATGGTCTGCTTATTATTGTTATTGTATTTAAACTAACAAAACATAAGCTTCTTTTTGGAGGGAGCAGAGTAGAGTGTGTAAATTGAGAAACAAGCCATAGGTAAATATCTGTGTTCAGAACCGTCCTCCTTTACTTACCAAATGTGTGCTCCTTATCTTGGTCTGATCAAACATAGTTTTGGAGATTCTCCACTTTCTTGACTATGAGAAGAGAGTTATCATTATATAATGCTCATTGTATTACTTTGGAGAAGGAAAAGATGTGGATGAGCTTAAGACCGTTTAAGTAGGATTTGGTTCATGATAAATTTTGAATAAATGTTAGCTCATGATTCCATTAAAAGTTAATATAACAAGCCTGCTTGGCAGGCACAATCCCAGAGCCCTGAGATACTTTGAATGTATTTGGGAAAGCTAGGAAATAAGGGAATGAATATTTAAATAAATTAGAGACAATATTGTGTATTCGATGGAAAAAGAAGTGTTATGGTAAAATTTGTTTAAGTTTTCCAGGACAATCTAATTATCAGGTGACATTTTCGCTGAAAACTCCAAAATGGGGAAGGAATGAGCACTCTCATGAACTAGATATAGAAGTTTCTGATCTCTTACTCATAAGAACAGAAGCCCTCTGTGGGGTTGTTCTTTTAGAGAAGCAGGTGGTACAGATGATAGGATAGCAAATGCTCCTGGAGAGATAGAAAGAGTGTAAGTGCTCTGGAAAGAGAGAAACTGGCATTGATTCTGCAGCATACAGCCTGGTGCAGAGTTTAATGGGAATAGAGCTACAAAAAGCAGAGACCATGATTGTTTCTGTGTTCTTAATCCAACAGACCTAAAAGAAGGAACGCATTTCCTGATTGCTAATTGAGCCACTTTGTATCAGCATGAATGTCTGCTCCTGCTTTCCAAAAGGAAGCCCTTTGTCACTTATAGCAAGTGAAGGTAGGTTGTTGATAGCTAGCTCTGTGAGTGTAGCCCTAGTTTTTTCATTTTGGATAGGGGAAAAAAAATGAAATGTCTTGGTGAATCTTCACTTTCTCTTTCATTATCTGTCACTTTGAATGTCATTCCATTGTTATCCACCTGTGGTGTCAGGGTGATATCTAGATGTAGAAGGTTTTGATTTCATTTCTCTGTGAAGGAGGGCCCTGGCAAGCAAGAGATGCTGCCCACAAGAGAGCAGTTGAAGCTTGTTTATTGAAAGGACTAGAAATAAAGATGTTGGTAGTGCTTCAACACAGAGTAAAGAGTACTGTGGATAACCACAAAAAAAGTCAACATTTGTCATTCCAGTCCTCATGGCACAGAGAAATGAATGGCTACTGGGACTCTAAGAAAACCATAACTGTTGAAACAAGCTAACAGGCACAGCTATGGTACCAATACAGCCACAAAACAAATTACAGTAATCAGGACATAGTGGCACACAGCTATAATCCCAGCACTCAGAGGCAGAGAGAGGTGGATCTCTTTGAATGAGAGGCCAGCCTGATCTACAAAGCAAGTCCCAGACAGCTACACAGAAAAGCCCTGTCTTGAAAAACAAAAAAATTTACTACAATGAGGGTAGAGATCTAGCTACTTATTGATCAGACTCAGTAAAAGCTAGGAAGATTAGTGAAGCTGTGAGAAAAAAGACTATTTCTTAATGATATCATTATATTAATATTCGTAACTTTTGAGTCTGTCTACTTCTATGACAAATAATAGCCTTAGATAGCTATGAAACTTGCAAGCTATAATAAAGACCAGCTGATCAAGATATAGTCATTGGCATAATAGTGATATGAATATTTTGGGGATAACCAACAGCTCTCTAATTTAACAGAAGGCCTGTTTCAGAAAAGGGAACTCATGTCTGGAATTTTAAACCTGGCCAAGAAGCAAATGCTAAGAGGTGATATGCTCTATTACAGTTGCTTTGATAAAGAGACATAATATCAAAATGCCTTCTACATACTTAAAAATATGTTCTATCTATCTATCATTTATCTATTTATCTATCTATTATTACACATATATAGAATAGACTACCTATAGTAAGAAAAACCATGACACAATCAGGAATTTTATGAATGCTATATTCTTAGTGTTTTGGCTATTTATATTTTACAGCCTTGAAGAAAACGTCTTTCCTATCTTGGGGTGTCTAAAATTCTGAATGTAAATTGATATCTATCATATCTTGTCATTATCAACTTAAAACGTCTATCTATACCTAAAAGCATCCTAGTCCCTAAACAACAAAGATTCATTGTAAAATTAACTACCTGGTCTTCAACCCTATCAGAGACTTGAGAAGGAATAAACTTTATTACCTTAGTATACCTGGAGTGCAGGTTAGTAGCTTTCCAAATGAGAAGATGACAGAGAAAGTTTGCTGCCTGAATAGTCACTGAAAACTCTTTATAACATTGGAGCATCATCTTCAGCCTTCTGGCCCAATATATCTGACAGACATATTTGTGATGCAGGAATTATTGAAGACTTGTTTACCCTGTCGTGGCAGAGTTTAGCTTTTTTGCTACATTTGAGGCCATCTCCATAAAGAGGTTCTATGATGCTCATCATCCTCTTTGAGGTAGGCTGGGTGTTGCCAGGAGTTAACCGGACTCACTGTCAGTGAATCTTTAAAATAACAAAATCCTTTTAAATGCCATATTCTGTATGTCTCTGAGGACTTTGAATACCTTATCTAACAATTTTACCATATCTTTCTATATCTATCTATCTATCTATCTATCTATCTATCTATCATCTATCTATCTATCTATCTATCTATCTATCATATATATGTGTGTATATATACACACACATACCTATTCATGTTGTTGGCAGTTAATACAGAGTCTCACCCACGTTTAAAATACAAAGGAAAAGTAACCTCTATCCCATCCTCTATAAGGCCAAAAGAATGTTGAGGAAGAGATGATGGAAAGACAGTAATATCCAAAGGTCAGGGAGTATTACTACAAAAGAGGATCTTCTAGACATGAGAGGGATGTTTTACTAATGAACTTTGGAGACTTCTGGTTACAAGTACAGACTTCCACAAAACTTAAGTAAGACAATTATCTAAAATTGATGAGTAGGGATTCATGAAGCCCTATCTGTAACTGGGGAGGATTTCGCAGGCAATGGCTTCTGAATCTGGGAGGATTGGGTTGTTTTGTTTTGTTTTCATCAATGTAGCTCATGACAGGGTCTCATGCTCCAATAGGTGACCTTGCACCTACACTCATGTGGATGGAGTGCACAAATATGGACACTGAGTTATTGAAGAAGAAAGAGAGGATGAAAAATAGCAGAAACAGAGCATCAGCAGAAGAGGATAGAGAAGAAGCAGGAGGAAAATGCAGGATGTTGGGAAAGAGATATGGGAGTGTAACATAAGAAGAGAGGGAATGAGAAAAGGAGTATGAATATTATCTAAACATCATATATTCATGTATAAAATTATCAAATATATACAGTAAAATAATATAATGACATTGCAATAAAAATGAAGTAAAACATGTAATGAAGGTTGTTAGCCATGGAGATTAAAATAGGGAAGTTGTTCCTACCTTGTGATTGTCTAGACTAAGCAGAAAATAAAGGGTACCTGCGAACCTCGGATCTATGCCATCTCATAGCTCTATATTACATGTCACATGCTTTACATGCGTCTTCTCATAGTCATTCTGAACTTGGTACTGGCCAAAAAGCCAAGGTCTTATCAGGAGAGTATTCTTTTCTGGAAAATCTAGGTGGGAGCCAAACTTTGTTTTTGGCTGCCAAACATAATTTATATTATAAGTTTTGAAGAAGTTACTTTTGAAAATCTCACACAGGAGCCCAAGTAAAATAATATATGGAAATGTTGGGTAGAAGAGAATAATAAAAAAAAGTATCTAACAGTACAATGATGATTGCTTTCCTGTGTCTACGTCATGCCTCAAATTCTGCTACCTCGTTCTGGCAAAACTTTCACTGCCTGAATCTCTCTGTCATCACCAACAAATAGCTAAGGGATTAAATGGTATCATAGATGTCAAAGTGTTTTATTAAGTAAGATAAGGCAGGAGCAAGGTACTTGCCATATAATAACCATGGGATAAATGATTCAATGGGAAAGCCCCACTTAAACATTCCTGAGTTCAAAGATGTTTTACTCATTGTATACACACATTTCCCATTATGGCATTTTTTTAAAATTATTTTTTTACAATGAAGCATTAGGGCATGTTTCTAAACCATATTTTTTGTCTGACACCTGGAGCCATCTGGCTAAGCTGTAAATCTTTCTTTTCATTGTTAAGATTTACATTTCTTGTTGAAAAAGATAGGATGTAACATGTGCACACAGAATCATGTATGCAGACATGTAACATGTGGTCTAGAGAGATGGACAGCTTATGAAGACATGAATGGGGAGTTTGTGACTTTATAATCACATATCAAGGTAGCAAATATAGCATGTGCTCACAGACACCATAGGAGCTCATAGTCTCCAGTAACATTTCCTGACAAAAGGTACCATAGAAACTGAACTTTCTAGCTCCCATTGTTGCTCATGAATGATAAGACAAGAAACTCATAATATTCTGTACCTTGTTGCCTCTACCAGCCCTGCAATGAGTTTTGAGGCCAAATAAATACTTAACCCTGGCTGAACTGTATCTCTAATATGACAGTCATGAGGAAAAGTCAAATTACTTTTCATGACTTTCAAAATGGCATGAGGAAGACAAGTTGGTTTATGTATTAAATTTACCTGGAATTTACATTTTGATTGGCTAAGAGTCTGGGCAAATTCCACAGTAACCTATCGATCTGTCAGAGACATTTGACAGCTCTGAACAATTGCTGAAATGGCTTTTAAAACTCAGCTGGTCGGTGAGAGCTGGGCAAATTTTCTAAGTGAGCCATTTCATCCATCTTATAACACTTCTACCTGCCCAATAAGTCTTGGGGTGGCTTTCAATAAAGCCAATGGAGACATATTTCAAAAGATATTCACTAAAATCCTTGTGGAGTCTCCGTCTATTGATGCTTTTCCCTCCGCGGGCACCCCTTTGATTCCTTTCACACTTTGTAACACTTGCAAGATCTTTCCCAGTAAATCCACACTCTATTCGGGACCTGCTTGCCTGAGTGACATAAAGACAATAACTGTTGTGTCTCCAGGTTGCCAGCCTAATTAATATCTTTCTAAAACTTGTCCTCTTCTCTGTGACCCAAGTCCTAGACTCTGAGCAAGGAATCATCTCTATATCTCTTGTCTGAAATATAATTCATCATCTAAGGTATATTTTACCATCTCATCCGAGGACAACTTCTCTCATCCTGTGTCTGTACATATCATTTCTCACTTATCACATCTGTCTTGAATTGCTATGGTTTAATTCTATGAAAAAATAAGCTCATATTATTATGCAAGCTTATTGCTAAAAGGAGTATGTAAAGATGAATTTACAACAAGCCTTCGAGGTATTAAAGACTCATGGCTGTTGAAGTGTGGTACCCTGATCAGAAGCACTAACATTCTCTGGTTCCTTAGTAGATATACAATTTTCTAGTGTTCACAATTACTAGCTAGCTAAGAAGTATGCTTTAACCAAATATCAAATCCAGCTGAATGTAAAGTTTTAAGTGATATAATTTTAAAGCATCTGAGACGTGCACAAAACCAAGCACTGATTCTGTCGGCGGTGGAGGGAGAGTATGAATAGAGTACAAATGAAGATTTGGAAGATCTTCTGAATTTTGTGAAGCAGGATATGAAACATAAAGAAGACAACAAGGGCCTTCACTCTGGAGCAGTGCACATTTTGTGCTTTTGAGGATTATCTGGAGAACATACTTAAGCCAGGAGATAGGAGGTGTAGGGTGATAATGCCAGCTTGCCAAATATTTAGCACTCACTCCTCCTTTCCTGGAATGTGCTAACCAGAGTAAATATTGTCAATATATCAACCATAGCATTTTCTCTCCCGACGTTTGTAAAAGTCTCAGACTTTTTCAGAACATATATCAGGTAAGCATTGACAATCAAGTACAAGTGGCTGAAGAGAATCCAATTTTGTTTCAGGAATGGAGTTAGAGAAGCTCAGGTAGTAGACTTCCTGTTGGAGGATCCAGGTGAATAAAGTACAATAAGGATTAAATTTGTAAATCCTTGAATGCCATATAATAGTTTGAATTTACTCATACAGATAATGGGGAAGATATTAAGGATATGACCCAGTAAAATGATATCATCAGGGATGTTTTATGATTAAACATTTTATCTTTTGCTCTTTTTAGACATTAGTTTTCAAACATGACTGCCCATTAGAATCACCTAGAGAGCTTTAAAACCCATGATGCTCAGACTACACCCCAGACCAATTAAATTAAGTTCCCACCAGGTGTAATATGAGTCTCAGTATTTTTAACACTCTCCTGGGGATGACATGGACATTCAAATTTGAGACCTAGGAGTTGGGATCATAAATGTACTGAAATAAGAATCTGTTATCTGTCCATTTCTGTATCGAGTATAAATCTACCACAATGTTTTGTATGATGAAGAGGCTTAGCATAATAGCAACTAGTGTACTAAGTTAGTTTCTAGCCAGGATGCTAGGTTTATCAGTTTAAAATTCTCACAAGTGGGCAGAAGTAAATCATCTTGTGATCATACTGGCATTGTTTCCGTAAAATTGGGAGTCCTAGTGAGAACCATTCTCTCTGCTTTTACCTTAACATTAAAGCTCATGATTTTTTTATCTGTATTGAAATATGTGGGAATTACAGAAGAAATTGATAAACTTCAGACCACAGAAATGTCCAGAATAACATGTGGGTATAATTAAATGGGTTGCTAGGTAAAAGAGAGAAGAGTATGCAATGGGAAACTTAATTCTAATTTCTCTGAATTTTGTCTTTTTTAAAATACTACTCTTAATATTAGTAGCATTCTTATTAAGTAAGTATGTCCATGTGTGTTTGTGTCTATGTATGTGTGTTCATGTGCATATGTGTCCATGTGTATGTGTGTGTTTGTGTGTACATGTGCATGGACAAACATGTGCAGGTCAGAGATGAACCACAGTTCTCTTTCTTTCAACTTTTATGTCACAAGAGACCTTTTAACCTCTATGGTAGTTTGGTTGAGAATGGTTCCCCATAGATTGATGATTGGTCTCCAGTCAGTGCGGCTGTTTAGGAAGAATTAGAAGGTGTGCTTTGTTAAAGGTAGTATGCCACTGTGGGTGTACTGGGAAATTTTAAAAGCCCACCCTAGGCCAACCTCCCACCCATCCCACCCCTCTCTCTCTCTGTTGCCTGCAGATCAGGATGTAAAACTCTCAGCTACTTTCCCAGAAGCTTGCCCCATGCCTGTTTGCATGCTGCCATATTCCTTTTCATTATGATAATGGACTAGCCCTCTGAAACTTCAAACAAGTTAAAATGCTTTTTAAAAACGATGTCATGATGTCTCTTTACAGCAATCAACATCTCATAAAATAGGCAATTCTTTCCCAATTCTCTCTTTGAAAAGTCACCAATGATGCTTCTATTTTCAAGCAGATTCCTGTGTTACCTTAGGTGAGATGGTAATATAAATGTATGGTTGTCATGGACTTTCAAAAATATAATATTGATGAAGATAGTGTTACACTAGATCATTAGAGATTGCATATCATATAATTTCATTTATGTGAAGTGTCCATAAAAGGCAGCTTCATACAGAAAAGAAATAGAGCAGTGATCCACTAAGGTTCACAGAAAAAAAGGAACTAACTGCAAGATGTAACCAGAAAATATTTAGGGTAATGAAAACGTAATAAAATTAGATTGTGTTTGTGGTTATACAACTTCT
The DNA here is from genome assembly GCF_964271855.1 of Acomys minous. Classification (NCBI taxonomy): domain Eukaryota; kingdom Metazoa; phylum Chordata; class Mammalia; order Rodentia; family Muridae; genus Acomys; species Acomys minous. Next base: position 160,991,062 of record NC_140483.1, on the reverse strand, counting down.
TAGAGTTATCCGAACTCACTAAACTTTATGCTGCAACATACGGTTTTCATGTTATAAAAATTGTTTCTCTGTGAAGCCATTAAAAATTTAAAGGTTCATTCCTAAGCCTCACCAATAATAATGATATCTGTTTCTATCCTATTCATATACTGCAATTTGAATAATTAAAAAAAACAATTTATTTTATTTGATTTTGTATGTATATATGTATATACATACATATATGCATCCAGTGTTTTAACTGCTGATCCTTCTCTCCTCGCACCAAATTTTCTCATTTGTCACAATTTTCTTTCTAACTGCACCATTAGGATGTTGGAGACGTGGCTCAAGCACTTAAGAGTGTTTGCTGATCCTGCAGAGGATGTCATTTCAGATCTCAGCACACATGTTGGTTAAATCACAACTTCCTTTTCCTCCCACCTCTAGGGTGAATGGAGACCTCTAGCATATGTGGGCACATGGACATTCCTGTAAACAGACATATACATACACATAGCTGAAAATTTTAAACGTAATTATAATGTTAATAAAACATATGCACTTTAAAAACACAGATTTCTGCAGCGTGTGTGCCTTTGTGTGTTTTATTCTGTATCAAAAATTGTTTTCTTCACATATTACAAGCATAAATACTGCTTTCAAGTATTTTAAAGGTTTTGTTTCCAGATAGAATTGTTAAACTCCGTCAAAAGACTGGGAAATTTATAGGCCAATAGCAGAGCAGAATGCCAATCTCACAGATCCCTATTCAGAGGAGAACTCTTCCCTCCCGTTTTGCTAATTTGAGAGGTGAGGATAATAGCTCTTTGCTTTAATTTGCATTTGCCAAATTGCCAGTGAGGTTGCTACTCTAAAACATGTGTTTATTTAGCATTTATATTTTCTTTTTTCTGAATTGCTTCCTCATGACACTTTACAGCTAGCTATAAATTAGAATGTGAATGCTCCATACACATTTCCTTGCTGTTTCAAGATCACCATTATACTGTTACATACATTAATTTGAAAAGTTTGTGGTCTTTCTTAGTGTTTCTTTGTTTACTTTGATGTTTAAGTAAATTCATTATTAGTTATATATAATAATATCTGTATTTGCTTTGTGTCCCTGGTTTTATTTTCTAACATCAAAAGCAGCCTCTTTCCATTTACATCTTTACTTGATCAATTAACAGTATCACTTACCTATTCCTCTTGAAATGTACATTTAATTCTTCAGTGAGACTGAAAGTCTCTTCCAACAACACTTTTATTTTTTGTTTTTTCCAGGATATAATAATTTTTATTAAATATTTTTACTTTGTACATATACATTTATATTATTACACACACACACACACACACACACACACACACACACACACACACACACATATATATATATATATATATATATAATAAACTACTTACAGCAAGAAGAAGCATGACACAATTGGGAATTATATAACTGTTAACATTCTTCGTGTTTTTGGATATTTGCATTTGGAAGTCTTGAAGAAAACATCTTTCCTATCCTGGTGAGTCTAAAATTCAGAATGTTAGTCAATATCTATCATATCTCCTCATGACCAACTTAAAAACACCTATCTAGACCTAAAAATATCTTAATCCCTAAACAACTAAGCTTCATTGTAAAACTAAACTACCTGGTCTTCAAGCCCACCAGAGACTTGAGAAGGAATAAAATTAATTACCTGAGTATACAGGGGGTGCAGGTTAGTAACTTTCCAAATGAGATGACAGAGACAGTTTGTTACCTGAATAAAGATTTGACAAAGGGCTTCAGATTACATCTTGAAAATTACATTTTATCCTCACATTTGGGTTTTGTTTGAAGTGATTATTATTTCCAAGTGGGAATAATCTGAGCTTTTTATGCATATTTGTCCATAGACATGCCTTACACCAAAACAAGCATTCTTTGCCTTTACTGTGAAATAAATAAAAGAACAACCCTTTTTAATAATTATTTTATGGAATGACAGTGATTTTAGTATCATTATTTTGGGTAAATCTTAGAGTTATCTTATTAAAATTCTAATAATTCTGTCTTATTCTGATTAGAAAATATGATAATCATGCCAGCTCATTTATGGAAAGTTGATCTCTGTACATTATTGCACCTTCTGCATGGTAATTCTTTTTATCTTCCTTTTTAGTTAAGTGTTCTTTATCCTCATTGTAAATTTTTGTCATAGTCTTTATCAGCATCTTTTTATATAGCTTGCTAAAGCTATTAAAAACCGTGCTATATTTTTCTATTGCTGTTTTGAATGAGACATTTACAATCACATTTCACAACTAGTTACTATAGGTATTTTTCCTGTAACTGGTCTCTCTGTTCAGCTTTGTTTTTCATTTAGTAGCTGCCCAGGTGATTCTTTTGCAGGTTCTAGGCATCAAAATATATCTTTTGTAAATAATAATCATTTTGTCTTCTTATCTTGGACTATTTTTCTTTGAGCACAGCTTCCTTCATTTCTAAGAACAAAACCCTATAAATGCACCATGGAAAGGATAAAGTGTCAGAAGGTCTTTCAGGTAGAACAATGCCATGGAAACAGGATCTCTGTAGAGCTGGTGTCATAGGAACTAGAGCAAGGGAAATATGAGATGCTGAAGTGTTTGTCTTCATATAATTAAAAAACTCTCTCTGCTGATGACCAATGGGTAATATATATCTGTCCTCTCAGACATACTGTCTTCTCTCTTACATTATAGCCAACTGGTCATGAATATCTTCATAGTTGCTGGTCAATCAAATGATTGGCTGACCCCTGATGAAGAGGTTTACATTGCTTATACACAAAAATGCACAGGTTCCTGTTAACCCATGTTAGAAATATAGCTTTTAATATCAATATCTGCAGACATATAGATACTCTTTTTAAATTTTTTTCTTGCTTTGTTCCGTGAAGTTATTAGTTCTGCATTGTTTGATTTCCTACCAGGGAACTTTATAAAGAACAATAGTTATCTGTCCTTTGAAAGTTGCATTAAAAATGTGTGGAGAACAACAACTTTTGTTTTTTACCAAGTTTACCAGTTTTCCAAGAAGTAACTCTTTGATAACTCCTTCAAATTTTCTCCCATAGTCATTGCTCTTGTCAGATCATGAGTGTCCTTCTGTTTATCTTGTTACTTAACCTTCATTACCTCAGAACAATGTTTAATTAATCTCTTTGTTTAAGCCTGGCCCTGGCCCTGAGCATGTCACACTGGTTTGTGTTCAAATGGAATGTTCCAAATGAGAGATGATATGCAAACTAGAAGGAGGACTGGAATACGCAACCAGATGAGAAAATTTAAGTTTCATCTTTTTGTTTGTATTGTTTTTTAATTAATACTTTAGATAAGATTTTCCATTGTGTGTCTAAATCTCAACCATATATATTGATGGAGACAGAGATATGTCTGAGAGGGGAGAAAATGCAAATGCTTTATCTTATTCTATTATTCTTGCTTAAGCTTATATATAGTATAAATTTTTGTTAGAAAAAATAAACAACAAATAGTATTTTTTTAGAATCCTAAGTTACTCCTTTTAGAACCAGAGATGTAGTAATAAATAAGAAAATATATTAAATACGTGAATTAGCTATATCTTTCTGCTTATAGTGGAAGATGATCATTGTTAGTTCAAGCCCTCAAAGCATTGCCTCATGACACCCTATGAAGTCCGTGCATGAATTCTCAGCATTTCAAAAGTTACATAATTTTATGATTTGTGTTTAGTATTTCAGTATGGGGTTCAAATTCTCATTCTAAGCATTCTTGTGCTTCAGAGTACAAGCTGTACCCGTCATTCATACTCCCATAAGGTTCTGCTGGTGTTGACATTTTCTAGTGTCCTTGGTCAGTATTATTAATAGTACATATGAGTATATGGGCTTATACTGTCCTCTGATTCATATTGTTTGTAAAGAAGGTCTCATACACTTACAGATTTTCTATGTGCTTTGTTTTTTCTCACTAACATAAAATATGTTGATTAACTTATTTCTTTCGTTCAGTAGGAAAGAAAAAGTAGTAACATGACCTCATGCATAGGTATAACTGAGCATTGTGTCTGGCCCCTAACAAAGAGGAAGGTTATACACGTCAAAAGCACCAAGTTAACAAAGTCAGAAAGGTACTAACTGAGGTCAGAGGATCAGGTCACTCCAAGCTCCAGTATTTAACATGCATTTCAAATATGAAACAGAAGCACTGATTGCAAATGTGAAGGCATTTTCAGTTTGCCCCAGGCTAGGATATTTAATTAAAAAAAAAAGCTGTCAAGGTCTGCAGGAAAGGCTCTTAGATGTTCTGGCCAGTGGTTTATTTTAAAATCCAATAATACAATTTTGTCAACAGCAGGAGGCAAGAGGCCTTCTCTAGGTTGAACATCCCATAAATGGAAGACAGCTAGATTCTAAGCACATGAACCAATTTATGAAAAGACTTCTACTTCTGGGTCCAAGATACTGTATAGGCCCTGATTCCTTTTCAGTATATTGCCAGGAATAATCATGCTTACTCTCTTAATACCCATAAAACTTGTCTGTTCACATAAATTAAACATAAATTCACGTAAATTTTAGACATGAATTTAAAATATGTAAGGAACCTGTCTTTTCAAACCAAGCCAGTTTGGCTCAGGGTAGGAAAATACTTCTCTACATAATATATGAATTCTACTTTGTTAGTTATACCATTCCTAGAGAAGTGCAAATGAAACCCTGGCCAATCACACTATCTTCCCCTATAATTTGAAATTTTCAGTGTTAGAAGCAGACTGTATTAGTTGTTGCCACTGGATCTGTGCTATGCAATTTCTCAAATCCTAAACAATTATTTTTGAGTAGCCGTACTAGACTATGGTCAGTGTGAAGAGAAAGGTTTTTGGACTGGAGAGTGGAATGTATAAGTAGACAAAATTAAGATGGGACTCATGTGACCCAGAAAGGAGGAAGAGAGGAAGGCAAACAGGAGACGTAGTACTGGGAAGATTGATGTGTGAAACTCAAATGTTTCACAAGAGTAGCTCCCTCTGTTTCCTTGTGTTTCCTATAGAGAGATACATTTTTGGAAATTAACTATAAGAATTACATTTTTTTTGTCTGAGAATGCATTAGTTATTTCTCATCTTGCCATGTACTTTAACTAGTTATTGAACATGTTTTATTAACCTGGTCCACAAGTTATGAAAAAGCATTGAAGAACATAGCCACATCTTCTAGTTTCCTTGACCATAAATTATATTTAAAGACTAAAACGAATGAAAACGAGATATGGGTCTTAAGTGTAAAATTACATGGCCACAAACTAGCAAACATGCTAAGTGAATGAGAGATTTTATGGAGTTTGAGGACTAAGGACTAAAGACTGAGAAGGAACTTCTCTTAAGAAGAATGTGCAGAAAATGACAGAAAGAAAAGCCTAGGTATGAGAAGGCACTGTCTGTCTGAGGTAGGAATGCTGCTTTCAGAGATATTTTTTGTTGATTTATTTAGTCAAATGTTATGGGATATGATGACTCACATTTCATATTCTTTCCTTGACCTTCCTCTGCATGCATAGATGCAGCATCAATTTTGACCACAGAGAACTGGATGAAATTATTGTATATTCTATGCAGCCTTGGCTAATTTCATTTCCCAGAAATCCAGGTTTCTTATTTGTAAAATGATGATAAGGCTGTTTATCTTTCAAGCTTCTCATGAATTTAGCAGCAAAGTGTTTACATGTCTAATTTAAGAGATGTTCAATAACAGTGGCTATTAGTATGATAATCATTATTATTATGTTGGTGCATATATTTCACCAATAACCTTTGTAACATTCAACCCTCAGACATAGGTAAAAGAAATGCAAAGTAATAAAATAATGAAAATAGAAACAGTTACAGAAGGAACACATGAAATACAAAACAAAAATAGTCAAAATTTTAAAAAAAAGGCAATACTTAGCTATTTGAATCAATTGACAAATATGAAAAACTATTAATAAGGGACAGGACTCAAACTACTAAAGTCAGGAATAAAAGAAAGGAAATTATTATGGCCTTCCTTATGTTAAAAAGAAACAAAATCCATTTGGTTGTGTTAGGAATTGACATTTAAATGTTGATGTAAATACAAGGGTCTCAGAATAACATACCATAATTTCAAAACTTCACATAGAATAACTGCAAAACAAGACAGCGAGACACTGATAAAAACAAAAAAGAAAAAAAAGGAAGGAAGAAAAGAAGGAAGCAAACAAAAAGAAATAAAAAGAAATAGAGAGAAATAAATAGAAATGGGGATAGAAAGGCATCTTGTTTTTGAGAGAAGTAACAAAACAGCAAAGTAGGAGAAAATGTTTTATTAAACAAATGATAGTGAAATAAAGCCAAAGAAGGCTATTAATGTTCATGTCAGAAGCAAAATAATTATAAATCATTTTGAAATTCTACTGTTAGGAGACATTGGGTTAGGCAATATTTCTTAGACTAAAACAAGTGAAAAATGAACTATTAGATAAATTACACTTCAACACACTGAATATTTTATCCTTAAAAGGACATTCTGATAAATGTGAAAAGAGCTCACAAAATGAAGAAGCATTTGAAAATCATATATTTGGTGAAGACTTTGTATTTAAAGTAAATACTACCCACTCTCTCCATATCTCTTCCATATAGTACTAGAAGTTCTAGCTGAGAAAAGTTATTCACCAACCCTACATCTCACAAAGGCCTAATATCCAAAATATATAAAGAACCCAAAAAATTAAACACCATGAAACAAAATAACCCAATTGAGAAGTGGGTCTCAGAACTAAACAGTGAATTCTCATCAAAGGAATATCGAATGGCTGATAAATACTTTTTTAAAATGTTCAATGTATTTAATCATCAGGAAAATGCAAATCAAAACAACTCTGAGATTCCGTCTTATACCCATCAGAATGGCTAAGATCAAAAATACAAATGACACCACATGCTGGCAAGGATGTGGGGAAAGAGGAACACTCCTTCATTGCTGGTGGGAATACAAACTAGTACAGCCACTTTGGAAATCCAACTGGCACTATCTCAGAAAACTGGGAGTAAGGCTTCCTCAAGACTCAGCTATTCCACTCCTTGGAATATACCCAGAAGATGCTCCAGCATACAACAAGAACACTTGCTCAGCCATGTTCATAGCGGCCTTATTCATAATAGCCAGAACCTGGAAACAGCCTAAGTGTCCCTCAGTAGAAGAATGGATAAGGAAACTGTGGTACATTTACACTATGGAATACTACTCAGCTATTAAAAACAAGGAATTCCTGAAAGTTGTGGACAAATGGATGGAAGTAGAAATGATCATAATGAGTGAGTTAACCCAGAGGCAGAAAGAATCAAATGGTATATACTCACTTATATCTGGACACTAGCCCAAGGGACATGTCCCATAAAAGTCTTCACTTACCAGGAAAGTGGGACAGAAGGGAGGACATCCTATTGGGACTCTAGGTGAGAGAAGCATGGGAGAATGGGGAAATAGAAGGATCCAGAGGGTCCTAGAAGCCTACAAGAAGAACATTATGACAAGTGGATCTGGGCCCAGGGGTCCTGCTGAAACCATGGCACTAGCCAAAGACAATACATACAGTAAACTTTGAACCCCTTCCCAGATCTTGGCAATGGACAGGACATTTTCCACAGTTGAGTGCAGAGTGGGAACTGACTTTCACATGTACTCTGGTGCCCCATATGTGACCACTTGCCCTGGATGGGGAGACCTGGCAACACTCAGAGGAAGGATAGCAGGCTACCAAGAAGAGACTTGATACCCTATGAGCATATACAGGGGGAGGAGGTGCCCCTCAGTCACAGGCATAGGGGAGGGGAGTAAGGGGAAAATGGGAGGGAGGGAGGACTGGGAGGATACAAAGGATGGGATAACAATTTAGATGTAATATTAATAAACTAATAAAATATATTTAAATAAATGAATAAATAAATAAATAAATAAAGATGTCTTACAAATCAACAATAAGCAAATCAGCTAATGAAAAGCAGGTGAAGAGAAATTTTTTGAGAAAGGGTTTCTCTTGCAGTCCTGCTGGTCCTGGACTTGCTTTTTAGAGGATGTTGGCCTCGATCTCGCAGAGACTGCCTGCCTCTTCTTTTAAAAATTTTTATTATTGTTATAATTTATTCACATTACATCCTGGTTGTAATCTCCTTGCTCTTAGCTTTTATATTCCTCTTCCCACCTTTGCTCTCTTTTCCATTCTATTCCCTTCCCCTAGACCTCTGACAAGTTTGGTCCTCCTTCCCCACCATCTGACCACAGCCTATCAGGTCTCATCTGAATACATCCGGATAGCCTGCATCCCCTTCCTTTGTGCTCCCATAGGGCTTCTTTCATAAGGGGCAGTGAACAAATCAAGTGCACCAGAGTTCTTATCAGAGGCAGTCCCCTTTTCCCCTTGTGGAGAACGATCTGTCCATCGACAACATCTGAACAGAGTGTCTAGATCTTCTGCCTACAATGTCCTTGGTTAGTGCATCACTTTTCGCAGGCCCCTGTGGTCCAGATCTGCCAGCCTTGATAATCACCTTGTGGACCTCTTGATAACTTCCCCTCTACTCCCCCATTTCCATCCCCCAACTCTTCCATACAATTTGCTACTTTTCACCCAGACACCTGCTGCATGTCCCAGTATCTGTTCAGATTCCCCACTAGGTGTAATCTCTCAGAAGACATCTATGTTGAGCTAATATCCACTTATAAATGAGTAATACCATGTGTGCATTTCTGGGTCTGTGTTACCTCACTCAGGATGGTCATTTCTAGTTGCATCCACTTGCCTGCATATTTCAACATTTCCTGGTTTTTGAAAGCTGAACAGTATACTATTGTGTAAACATACTACAGTTTCTTTATCCATTATTCAGTTGAGGGACGTCTAAGTTGTTTCCAGATTCTGGCTATTATGAAGAAAGCTGGTATAAACATAATTGAGCAAATGTCCTTGTTGTTTGATGGCACATCTTTTGGGGTATTCCCAGGAGTGGTATGGCTGGACCTTGAGGTAGAATTATTCCCAGTTTCCTGAAAAAAAATTCCAGATTGGTTTCCAAAGTGGTTGGACAAGACTGCACTCCTACCAGCAATGGAAGAATGCTCTCCATTCTCCATATCCTCGGCAGTTGGTGCTGACACTTGAGTTTTTATCTTAGCCATTCTGATAGATGGTAAGATAGAATCTCAGAGTCATTTTGATTTGCATTTCTTTGATGACTAAGGACATTGAGCATTTCTTTAAATGTTTCGCAGCTGCTCGATATCCCTTCATTGAGAATTCTCTGTTTAACTCTCTACCCTATTTTTAATTGGATTATTTAGTTCAGTGATGTTTAGTTTCTTGAGTTCTTGATATATCTTAGATATTAGCCCTTTGTCAGATGTATGGTTGGTGAAGATCTTTTCCCAAACTGTCAACTGTCATTTTGTTCTGTTGACAGTGTCCTCTGTCTTATAGAAGATTTCAGTTTCATGAGGTCTGGTTTATTAATTGTTTATCTTAGATCCAGGGATGTTGATATTCTGTCCAGGAAGTTGTCTCCTGTGCCAATGAGTTCAAGTCTCTTTCTCACGTATTCTTCAAACAGATTTAGTGTGTCTGGTTTTATGTTGAGGGCTTTAATCCACTTGGGCTTTAGTTTTGTGTAGGGTGATAAATATGGATCTATTTGTATTTTTCTACATGTAGATATAAGTTAGACTAGCACCATTTCTTGAAGATGCTGTTTTTTTTTTCCATTGCTTGTACTTGGCTTCTTTGTCAAAAATCAAGTGTCCATAAGTGTGTTGGTTTATTTCTGGGTCTTCAATTTTATTTCACTGATCAACCAGCCTATTTCTATGCCAGTACCATGCTGTTTTTTAATTACTGTTCCTCTATAGTACAGCTTGAGATCTGGGATGGAGATTCCTCTGGAAGATCTTTTATTGTACAGGATTGTTTAAGCTAGTCTGAGTTTTGTTTTTCCATATGAAGTTGAGAATTGATCTTTCAATGACTGCAAGGAATTGTGTTGACATTTTTTATAAGAGTGACATTGAATCTATAGACTGCTTTTGGTAAGTTGGCCATTTTTACTATGTTGATCCTCCCAATCCACAAGCACAGGAGACTTTTCCATCTTCTGTTATCTTTTTTCAGTTCCTTTCTTTAAAGAGTTGAAGTTTTAAATACAAATTTTCACTTATTTGGTTGGAGTTACACTAAGATACTTTATGTTTTTTGTACTTATCATGAAGGGTGTTGTTTCTGTAAGTTCTTTCTCACCTTTGTCTTTTGTATAAAGGAGGGCTACCAATTTTTAATTGGTTTTGTATCCAGCCACTTTGCTGATGGTGTTTATCAGCTATAGGAGTTCCTTGGTAGAATTTTTAGGGCCACTTATATATACAGTGATACTTCTCTGAAAAAGATATGCAGATGTCAAAAAAAGCATAAGAGAAAACTGCCTCTGTCATCTTCTCATTTGGGAAGCTGCTAACCTGCACTCCCTGTATACTCAGGTAATTAATTTTTATCTTCTCAAGTCTCTGATGAAGTTGAAGACCAGATAGTTTAGTTTTACAATTAAGCTTAATTGTTTATGGGTTAAGATGTTTTTAGGTCTAGATATATTTTTTAATTGATCATGATGAGATATTATAGATATTGATTTACATTCAGAAATTTACATGCACCAAGATAGGGAAGATGTTTTCTTCAAGACTTCCAAATACAAATACACAAAACACTATGAAGGCAACATTTTTATAATTCCTGATTGTTTCGTGGTTCGTCTTGCTGTAGTTAGTTTATTGTATATGTGTGTAATAATATAAATGTATATTTAAAAATAAAAAATAAATTAAAAATTTAAAAAAAGAAAATACTCTTAAAAATTCGCATTTTTATTTTTCTTGTAAGCTTTTTGCCCAGCTTACTCATATAGAAACCATATGGTATTGTCCATTATGAGCCATTAAATTATGATTCACTTTAATAATACCATCCTAAGAAAAAAATTAAAATGTCAAGGTCCTTAGTTACTCAACAAATACAAATGAAAACTTCAATGAGATTCCACTCTGCTATCAGATAAATAACAGGAAAATGGGAGGGAGGGAAGAATGGGAGGATACAAGGATGGGATAACCATTGAGATGTAACAAGAATAAATTAATAAAAAAAAGGAAAAATTGGTAGCAGATATAAGGAATAACTGAAAATTTTGCATGCTGCTATTCCTATGTAAAATGCTGTAGTCATTCTTGGAAAGTCTGATAATTGCTCTGAAAATCAGAGGTAAATAAAGAGTGACTGCTAAGAGTCATGGGGCCTCCTCCAGATAATGAATATCTTTTAAAATTTACTATGGTCATGTTTATACAACTTTGTGTTATTCGTAAATCAGATGAGTTGTAAATTATGTAAATTACCTCTCAGAAATGCTACTAAAATTAAATATGGAGGTAACTATTTCTCCTGCCACTCCCTCAAGACACCTGTGTGACCAGTTATTTGAATTTGTAATTTTGCTGTAAATTTTCCAAACACTTCTCATTTAGGAGAAGAGATGTATTTCTGTGGAAGTGATCAACTCTAAAGACCATATTCAAAAGTGAAGGAATGCTTCAGGCTTTAGCACCAGACACTTAAGAATACAAGGTAGGATTTTTGTGATATTTTGACACATTAACACATATTTTATCAAAATTGGATGGATCATTTGATGTGTTCCAAAATCACCTAGTCAAGTGGGCCAAGTTTAGCATTTCAAAACCAGGTACATTCAGGTCCAAGAGTCATATTGTCAACTTCTAATTACATTGATTTTGTTTGGTTAGCCAATATGTTTATATATCTGATTCATCTTTTTCGCTTAGTACTTAATATAATTTCATGATAGAAATTTTGAAAAACATAAAATATCTCATTTGGAGAAAACTAGAAATTTTTAATGAAGAGATATGGTTGTTAATAAAATTATAATATATTTAATATAACAAGGGACACATGAGATAGCAAATCAAATGCAGGAGGTAAAGGAGTTGAATTACGTTATCTGTTTATATAAATTGTATGCATGTGTTGCAATCATTCATGTCATCTGTTATGAACATATTTGCATACATCTCAAAGTACATTTACCTCTACTATATATGGAAATTTGACAAATAAGAACATTTGCAGAGTAGTCTGGTCTACTCATACTCATAGCAAAAAGATAACTGCCTTTGAATAGATTTAGGAAAGTATTTTTACTTTCAGCATGTTTGTGTTTTTAATTGCTTTTATATGTTCGGCTTTGACCTTTGAGCTAATTGATGTCTGGATGTTTGGCATTTTCCTTGGGACTATGGCTAGTGCCCATGGTAAAATCTCTTAGCTAGGAGTCTGCTCAACCTGCTTCTGCCCTCACTGACTTTCCATTAACCCACAATTAGAGATCCTGATCTCATCAGATAAAAGAAACTTCACTGTAATGGGGGCAGGGAGAGCACCCAATGTTAAACAATTGGTAAACACATCCTGCCTCCACAGTTGAACTTCTCTTCACATGCAGGACGGTAGAAAGAACATTCACCATGTTCACAAGCTGCTCCCTTACTCTGTTAGTCTGTTTGATTCTTTTCTCTTCTTGCCAAATTTCTCAAGGTTTTAATTTTCAGTCTCAACCAGAGAACAAAAACAAAAAGAAACAAACAAAACAAAACAAAAATTAAACTGTTTAGGTCAGTTACGTCCACTAGCAAAAAATGAGGCTTTCACCTACGCTGCATCAAAACCCACAAGGTATTATCTAAACAGAGGACATCCTTGGCAATATGTGGACATATTTGTAGCATTGTTCGGGGTGACTTTGGAAACCAGGAAAAGTCAAGAAGTCTGATAAAAGATCCATCAGTTGTTATTAATGATGACAAATTCCATTCCTTAGAACTGGCAGCAGAAGACTCTGATCTTTTGTTGAGACTCAGTCACTGCATTTTTAAAGGTTTTATAGTGAGATTTGCTGCATCCAGGATGCTTATGATTGCTAGGGAACAAAGGGACATTAGATACTGAGCCCAGTCCTCTTACTTTAAACCAGCATTACAGGGGAAACTTCTTGATGCAAAGGGATGGTGAAATCAGAATGTAAAGCTGATGTTCAGATATCTGGTTGGGTTTACACATGGTATCAAGCTGTTGAGATAATTAGATGTCATTCAAAGATTAAGAAAGGGATAAATGGCATAGTAGGATGAACTGAAAAGAATATGGCTTGTCACTGTTCTGTAACACCACACATATTTGTAGGCTGAATTTACCTGTGGATATCTACCACATTATATGCCAAATAACTCATATATAAAACTCCACAAAATTAGGAGTGGTTTTGTTTTATTTCATTCGTATTAAGTATGTAACATCATTGTTTTAATGTCAATTTCCAGTATAAAACATTTTGTATTAGTCAGGGCCAACTTGAATCAGTTGCTCAAATGATTGGAACTTGCTTCAGTACAACTTAAAACATAATTTTTTTCCAGTCATGCTAAATCATTAGCATTTTGATATTTGTTTTAATGAAAAAAATTCCGTTACCTGTACCTATTGTTCCAACTTTTGCCTTTGTAGTTAAATAAGAAACTCATTCGCCCTCCAACTGACAACTTTTGAAATACATGAAGATGGTTTTCATGCCTTTCAAATTTTCTCATCTCCCTTAACAATTCTTCATATGATATATTATATTTAAATGGGTGGTGTGTTCAGAAAAGTTAAGAGAAAGTCCCTGCAAACCAAAGTAACTTTTCTGATAGTCCATCATCATGTCATAAATTAATCCAGGGTACTAAAGTATTCAAAGAAATGTCAAAAGAAGTGAAAGAAAGGTTCAGAAAGGAAACATGAGGTTGGTATTTGAAGTTAATATTATGGCACTTAACATATATCAAAATCTTACAGCATGTCAAGGACTCTGTTAAAATTCTTACATGTATTATTAAGGTCAACTCACAGTCACTCCAATACAGAGCACTTTCTCCCCATTTTATGGATAAGTAAATTGTGCCCTAATAGCATTTGTTAAAGATATTTTCTTTTTTTTTTCCATTATATTGTTTTGTCTCTTTGTCAAAAATCAAGTGTCTGTGGGTGTGTGGGTTTATTTCTGCATTTTCAATTTGATTCCATTGATAGACCTGTCTGTTTTTACACCAATATCATGTTGATGTTATTACAATTTCTTTGCAGTACAACTTAAAATCAGAGATGGCAATACCTCCAGAAGTTCTTTTATTGTACAAGATTGTCTTCGATATCCTGGGTTTTTAAAAATTATTTTTCTATGTGATTGTGAGAATTTCTCTTTCAAAGTCTGCAAAGAACTGACTTAAAATTTTTATGAGAATTTCATTGAATCTGTGGATTGCTCTTAGTAAGATGGCCATTTTTCTGTTAATCCTACCAATTCATGAACACGGGAGGCTTTTTTGTCTTCTGATATCTTCTTCAGCATCTTTCTTAAGACACTTCATGTGTTTTTCATTGAGGCCTTTCACTTGCTTGGTTAGAGTTACACCAAGATGTGTATATTATTTTTGGCTGTTGCGAAGGGTCTTGTTTTTGTAACTTCTTCCTCAGTCTATTTATCATGTGTATAAAGGAGACCTACTGACTTTCTTTAGTTATTTTTGTATCCAGCCACTATGCTGAAGATGTTTATCAGCTGTAGGAGTTTTCTGGTGGAATTTTGGGGTCACTTCTGTATACTGTCATCTCATCTGCAAATATAGATACTTTGATTTCTTCCTTTCTAATCTGTATCTGCTTGATAGCTTTTAGTTGTCTTATTGCTATTGCTAGAATGTCAAGTACTATATTGAATAGATACGAAGAGAGTGGACAGCCTTGTCTTGTCCGTACTTTTATTGGAATTGCTTTAAATGTCTTTCCATTTAATTAGATGTTGACTATTAATTTGCTATATATTGGCTTTATTATGTTTAGGTATGGCCCTTGTATCTCTGTTCTCTCCAAGACTTTTATCAGGAAAAGGCATTGAATTTTGTCATAGACTTTTCAACTTCTAAGGAGATGATCATGTAAGTTTTTTTCTTTCAATTTCTTTATATGGTGGATTACATTGATGGATTTTTGCATGTTGAAACATCCCTGCATCCCTAGGATGAAGCCTATTAGCAGCAGCTCAAAACTGATGCTGAGACCCACAGCCAAACATTGGATGGGGAACATGGAATTCTGTGGAACAGTTGGGGGAAGGATAGAGGCACCTGAGGAGACTAAAACTCCACAAGAAGACCAACAGTGTCAACTCACCTAGGCCCATGAGGGCTCAGAGAGACTGAATCATCAACCTAAATGTGTGCATGGACTGGACCTTTATACTTATGGAGCTTATAGACAGCTCAGTCTTCATGTGGGTGCCTTAGCAACTGAATAGGGGCTGTCCCTATCATGAACTCTGTTGCCTACTCTTGAATCACTTTCCCCTAACTGAAAAGCCCTTCCTTGCCCCAGTGGAAGAGACTTAACTTAGTCCTGATAAGCGTTGGGGGTTGGGGGTTGGGGGTGGAGGAAGCTGGGGGCTCCCTTCTCTGAGAAGAACGGAAAGTAGTATGCAGGAATAGAGTGGGAGGGTGGAATTGGGATGAGAAGAAGGAAGGGGTTGTAATCGGGATGTAAAGTGAATCAATAAATGACATAGAACAAAACTAATAAATTGAAGCCCCACCATAGTCAATCAAACTGTCCTTGGTCACATAGCTCCAGAAAGGTGGAGGTTTTTAAAGCTGATCTAGCTGTTTTAAGTAGATACTTTTACCACTATAGTATAAATATTGGAAAGAACAGCAGATTTGGAGTGAAAATACTTGGGGAAAAGATCTGCCATTTATTTTTCCATTCTGTGCATAGCTTTTACAAGCCTCCTTTTTTGATGTGTTCTTTACAAATGTCTCATTTCTTTGTCTTATTGTTATAAAAGTTCAAGAACTAAATAGTCTTCTTTTGAAGATATTTAATGGTTTCTATTTGTCAAGGGTGAAAAACCATAGAGCAAGAATTCTTATGTGTGAAAAGACCTCCCATCTATAAGATTTTTCCCATATACATTCATTAGACTGAATAGTAACTCTCTTCCAAGCACAAATCATGGTAGGTGTTTTAAAATGCTTACCCTGCTGAGAACTGCTTTAATGAACAAATGTACAAATCTGGAAAGAACAGGCTTCTTTCCTCTACATCAATTAGCATTTTATTAAATGTGATGAATCCCATTTGCTGCAAAACTACAGTTCTTAAATGACTTTCCTTTGGATATAGTGTTGTACTTTCACATTCAGAAGCAGAACATAAAATAGGGTGCACTGTCATTACTACAACCTCAGCCATTATGTTTATGATGATGAATATGAGATTATTATTATTTTATTATATTCAGCAAATGAATTTTCTTTCTTTCCCTAGAGTTTGCATGAGCATTTCTCATTTGTTTTTTAACATTCTATTGTGTTTTGACACTTTTCCAATGTATTGGGTTAAGAGTAAAAAGGAGATGTAAAAGAGGACATCCCACGGCTACTGATTGTGAACATACTCAGGCCTGATGGTAGCTGACTGGCCCCAGGCTACAGTACAGCCACAGTTTTGTCTCTCCCTTCTCTGTACTCAAGGCCACCATTGATTAGACAGGCTGCTTTACAGCTGCAACCTTGGATAGGCAGTTGGAGAAATTGATTGCACTCAATTTCAAGCAGACTGAAACACATCTAATAGTCTCCCAGTCCTATGAATGAGTGCCTTAATTTTCTCTCTTAATTACTCCAATAAGTAGTCCGTCTGCATATCCAGCCAAAGAAAGAATGAGAGAGAGAAAGAGAGAGAGAGGGAGAGAGAAAGAGAGAGAGACAAGTAGAGGGAGAGGCTTTCCCCAGCACTAGGTATTTTTTAATGTGTGCTGTGAAACTGGGCCACATTTGATCATTATTCATATGAACTGTTTAAATTTTTGATTAGATAATCAAGAATCAAGTTGAGTTTAGGACTCAGTTCGGCCAACAAATTTTGTAGATTTTGCTGTTATTTTATATAAGTGGAAATTAGTTTCAAATCTGTAAATGAGAAAATTGCTAAGGCAGTCATAATAAGAATAAATGTTTGTAAATGCAAACACAGCTATCATCTCTGTGCCATTCCAGTGAGGACAGAGATGGCAAGGTGTGCTACCCTTTATTGAGAAGTTAAGGCACAAAGGTGAATGATAAACATGTTGGAAAGATCACTTCCTTCGTGGTTTTAAAATAACACCTTGTGATAACATAGAAAGCTGTCCACTCTCTTTCAGGTAAGTGGGCACCAAACTGTAGAAATGTAGGGCAATGATCCAATCGTATTAATGATTAAATTCAAGTTTCTCTCAGATCAAGAGACCCTTTTAATGTTGTCTGATAAAATACCTAACAAACTGTTAATATAAAAATACTTTGGTTTCATACATCCTTGTGGCTCTGTATGTATATAGTAGTTATATAAATAAAATTCTCTTGGCCTGAAAACTGTAGTTAAAATGTCTAGGTTCTATTGCTTCCTCAGAAAACAAAGAAGCTCTCTTCTCGCAGTGTTGGTATGTTGGTGCATTTGCTTTTAAAGCCAGCTGAAAGTTTGAAATGATATCATCCTTACTGAAGCTTCAAACTTCATACAGTGATAGATTCCTGTGATGTCAACAGCAGGCCTTTTGCACTGAAGTTCCATGGAGAGCTTGTTCATAACTCTCTTCAGCACTGCCCAACCTGTCCTAGGGCGAAGCCTCAAGATATTACATTTTAACAATGGTCTTTAGTAATTCATGGAAACACTGATATTGAGAGCCAATACGTTCTCATTCAAATACTCATTCTCAAATCCACTCTCTATTCAGTACTCAAGGGTCACTTGGGGTCAGATACTTCAATCCTCGTTGGTAAATCCCAGTTGTTCCATGTCAATGTGCTACACCCATATTTCATTGATGCTCATTAGTTAGAGGTGAGCCTGATTCTGGCTAGTCTTAACTACAGGTTTTAGAAAAGTTCCTACATTTCTAAAAGAGAAGTTTATAGGAAATTAGTTAGTTGTATACTTGATTTTTTTTCCTTGATATTTTGGAAATAAACTAACATGTGTGATTTTTGGTGGGACTGTAATGCTTTGGCACTGCAAGGTGACATAGGTGAAGCCAATATGGTGAGGGCAGCAGATAAGAAAAAATATAAATACCCTATGTCTGTGTCTGTGGAAGTCAGCTCAGAGTCAGTCACTCAGCCAAACATGAGGTCAACTGATGCTGTTCTAATTGTATGAATAATAAATAGCCTTTAGGTTAAGCTACTATTAGTCAAGATCTCCAATTGAAGTAAAACACATCTTAAGCCATTCCTTACCCCATCTTGCCTTTAAGCATTTATTCTCTTCAAAATCAATGCAGGAAAGTCATGTTGAAGCTTTATCAACTCAGCATGTGGCCTATCATGTGAAAGAGCTAGATGAAGAGAAATTAAAGTGGCCATTTGACTCTGCTGTCAAATTTGAGATGTCATAACTAATCTTTGGCAGATTCTAGACTGCAGCAAATAAGTGGTATGATTCTCCAGCCTAAATTGATACTATTGATCAAGGCTATGAAACCATAGCCCACAGGACAAATCTGGCCACCTGCCTGCTTTTGTAAATGTTATTGGAACACAGCAACACTTGCTTATTGATATGATGTGTACATCTGTTTTTATGCTACCACAGTGGAGTTGAATACCTGTCACACACAAGAAATTGTGCAAAGAGCCTAAAGCATTTCAGAAACTCTACTGATCTTTGATATACATGATGCAATTCTTAGATGAAGAGGAAATGTTATGTTTTATATGAGAGGGAACACATAGCCTTATTGATAAAAAAAATACTTATGAATCAAACTTTCATTCAAATTGGAGAGCAGAGCATACCTGTAGAGAAGAAAAAGGAAGCTACTGTGGGCAGAACCAATACTGACTCAGATGAAAAAGCCTTGAACCTGATTGATCCTTTGGATAATGTTCCAGCTTGAGCATGAAGTGGTGCCCTAAAGGCTCTTATTGAAATCTTGGCTCCAGCATCCAATCATTGAGATGCTACTGGTTCAGGAGGGCACCAGTTAATACCTTTAAATATGAAGCACCGTGATCATTAGTGAATAAAACTATATATTGATATGTTTGCAGTTTGAGTTGTCCATATTCCCAAATTAGTTTTCTATTTTTACTGCTATATGGGGATAATTAATGAATGCTTTTTTTCCCAGATTTTAGAGGATGTTTACAAAAATAGGGGGGGCATTTTACTCTGTGTATCTCTTTTTTTTTCTCCTTTATTAATTTATTCTTGTTACATCTCAATGGTTATCCCATCCCTTGTATCCTCCCATTCTTCCCTCCCTCCCATTTTCCCCTTATTCCCCTCCCCTATGGCTGTTCCTGAGGGGATTACCTCCCCCTGTATATGTTCATAGGGTATCAAGTCTCTTCTTGGTAACCTGCTGTCCTTCCTCTGAGTGCCACCAGGTCTCCCCCTCCAGGGGACATGGTCAAAGGTGAGGCACCAGAGTATGTGAGAAAGTAATATCCCACTCTCCATTCTACTGTGGAGAATGGGCTAGATTTGGGTAGGGGTTTAAAGTTTACTGCCTGCATTATCCTTGGCTGGTGCCTTAGTTTGAGCGGGACCTCTGGGCCCAAATCTGCCTATCATAATGTTCTACTTGTAGATTTCTAGGACCCTCTGGATCCTTCTACTTTGCTATTCTCCCATGCTTCTCTCATCTAGAGTCCCACTAGGATGTCCTCCCCTCTGTTTCAGTTTCCTGGTAAGTGAAGGCTTTCGTGGGACATGCCCCTTGGGCTAGTATGCAGATATAAGTGAGTATATACCATTTGAGTCTTTCTGCTTCTGGGTAAACTCACTCATTATGATCATTTATAGCTCAATCCATTTATCCACAAATTTTGGGAATTCCTTGTTTTTAATAGCTGAATAGTATTCCATAGTCTGACAAAGGTCTAATATCCAAAATATATAAAGAACTCAAGAAATTAAACACCACAAAACCAAATAACCCAATTGAGAAATGGAGCATGGAACTAAACAGAGAATTTTCAACAGAGGAATATCAAATGGCTGAGAAACACTTAAAGAAATGCTCAACCTCCTTAATCATCAGGGAAATGCAAATCAAAAGAACTCTGAGATTCCATCTTACATCCATCAGAATGGCTAAGATCAAAAATTCAAGCGACACCACATGCTGGCGAGGATGTGGGGAGAGAGGAACACTCCTTCATTGCTGGTGGGAATGCAAACTAGTACAACCACTTTGGAAATCTATCTGGCGCTATCTCAGAAAAATGGGAATAGGGCTTCCTCAAGACCCAGCTATTCCACTCCTTGGAATATACCCAGAAGATGCTCCAGCACACAGCAAGAAAATTTGCTCAACCATGTTCATAGCAGCCTTATTCATAATAGCCAGAACATGGAAACAGCCTAAGTGTCCCTCAATAGAAGAATGGATAAAGATACTCTGTGTATTTCAACACAGAGATTCTTGTAACAGACAGTAGATTCAGCCTCTTATAAAGCTGTTCTTTGTCAGAGATAATATAGTGATATCATTTTCTGGAATTTTTTTTACCTTATTCAAGCTTGCTAAAGTGAGGAGGTAACCATGCAATATACTAAATACTAAATACTAAATACTAAATACTAAATACTAAAGCACTTCAAAATAGAGGTTAAGTTAGATACAGAAATGTAGATGGTATAAGGCCAGATGTGTAGCCACTGAGACTTGTATGCTCACAGCATCATTTTCTGGAGAATAGTTCAAATATTTAGGAGATAAACACAGGTTACTTCACATGTTACTCTTGTGAAAGATAACATAGTAAGCAGGCCATTTTATATAGTGTGCCAGCGGTAACCGTCTCAGAGAGAGGGACATACCGGTGTCCAGATATTTCTGCTGTAAGAGCCAGTAAGACAAAAGTGGTGAATAGGGCTGGAAATTATTGCCCTGCAGACAAAAATAATTTTTTTAAAATGCTGTAATGAAATCAGAAAACATATTTAGGTTTTATATTTGGCTAAAGAAGTTGTGTAAAATATTTTAATTCATTTTTACTCATTAGTTAGTGGTCTTCAAATTAGACTCATTAACATAAATGCAATACATGAGTTATCTCAAGTAATCAAAGCCACAAAAGAAAAGTGAAAAACAGAAGATTCTAGGCTCTGGAACAAATATAGAATTACTTATCTATGGACATAATCAAATGTCAAAACAAAAAATAAACTAACAACAAAACAAAACAAAACAGTTTATGCCTACTCAGCTTGGTGAAGAAATTAATTTCTTTGGATTTCTTACAGGAACATGGCCAGTGAAATAGCACAGGAGTTGGGATAAACCATAATAATTGCAACATCAGAAAGTCCTAGAAGGACATATCTGTCCTTCCAGAAACTGCATAGGTATAGTTATTCTTTTTTTTTTTTTTTTGATGTACATCAATTGTTTACATTCCACTCCCCCCCCTTTTTTTTTACCTGCTTTGATACATTCAGAGACTAGGTGCAATAGGAGTGAAATAATGTACATCTTGAGATACTATAATATGGCACATATTAAGAAATATGATCTTAAAGGATCCATGTGGACAATGCAGCTGTTTTTACTTCAAGGCATTTGTAGCTATGTCAAACCCAGTTTCAGGAAAATGGAACAAATTAGTTATTTATAACATCAAAATTGTTATCAACAATAATGTATTACCCAGATAGATTTTATGAATATAGATCTTATGTTAAGTATTTGTGCTACAGTATTTTTTGGTTCTTTGTTGAGTCATTTGGTTATTTGACAAATTCATGTCCCCCAGTTTGCCCTATCTTCCTATGTCTCCCTAATTAAACCTTTTCACCCTCATTACTTTTCCTCTATACTTTCATATTATCCACATTCAATTACTATCCATGTCCTGTATGACACTCCCCAAAGGCTTTTCCAGTTTCCTGGTTTTATAGATATTTTATGTTGGACACGAACTTGACTTATTTTAATTCTACTTATTTTGTGTAAAAGAGTATTTGTCTAAATGTATATATGTATAACACATGTGTGCAGTGACTACAGAGACCAGAAGAGGAGGTTGGAGCTCCTAGAGCTGGAGTCATGGATGATTCTGAGCTTTGCTGTTGGTACTTGGGGCTTTTGTAAGAGCTGAGACTGCTCTCAACAGCAGAGCCATCTCTCATGTGTCAAAATGAGCTATTTGAAAGGAGAATACCATAGTATTTGACAGGGTTTTTTTTTTTCCTAAACAAATTTCACATCAAGTTCTTGATACAATAGAAACTTAAATTATGTTAGGTGAATGAAGTATTAGGTTTAAAAGATATTAGTTTTGCTCTTATACTTTTTGAGATAGATACAGCATGCTTATACTCATTACTCCATATCTTTCTAATTGTCAGATACTAGGATATATATTATGATGTATAGACTTCTTTCTATTGAAAATTTGCACCTGGCCAAACCATTCATCTTTGAATTTGTAAGATGTGTTGTGGTGGTTTGAATAGGTTTGGCTCCATCAATTTATGTGTATGAATGCTTGGTCACAGGGAGTGGCACTATGAGGAAATGTGGCCTTATTGAGGAGGTGTGGCTTAGATAGAGGAAATATGTCACTGTAGAGGTGTGGCTTTGAGGTCTTAAATGCTCAAGTTTCACCCAAGTTAAACACATCCCATCTCCTTCTGGCTGCCTTAATATCAAGGTGTAGAAATCTTTTCTCTTTCATCACCATGTATGATGCCAGCAAGCTGCTTTGTTTCTCACGATGATGATAATGGACTAAACATCTGAAACTGTAAGCCAGCTCCAATTAAGTGCTAGCCTTATAAGACTAGTGAAAGCATAACCCAGCCACACCACTCCTGAGCATATACCTGAAAGACACTCCACGATACAACAATGACATTTGTTCAACTATGTTCATAGCAGCTTTATTCCTAATAGCCAGAATCTGTAAACAAGATGTACCTCAGTCAAAGAATGGCTAAAGAAACTGGTACAAGTGACCCCCAAAATTCCACCAAACAACTCCTACAGCTGATAAACACCTTCAGCAAATTGGCAGGATACAAAATAAACTAAAAAAAAGTCAGTAGCTTTCCTGTATACAAATGACAAACAGGCAGAGGAAGAAATTAGGAAAACTACTCCCTTCACGATAGCCACAAACAATATAAAATATCTAGGAGTAACTCTAACCAAGCAAGTGAAGGATTTATTCGAAAAAAAACTTCAAACCTCTGAAGAAAGAGATTGAAGATGACATCAGAAGATGGAGGGATTTACCTTGTTCATGGATCGGGAGAATCAACACAGTAAAAATGGCCATCTTACCAAAAGCAATTTACAGATTCAACGCAATCCCTATCAAAATACCTACAAAGTATTTTGAAGATATTGAAAGGTCAATTCTCAAATTCATATGGAGAAACAAAAAACCCAGAATAGCAAAAGCAATCCTATACAATAAAAGATCCTCCGGAGGAATCTCCATACCTGATCTCAAGCTGTACTACAGAGCAACAGTAATTAAAACAGCATGGTACTGGCAAAGCAATAGTTTGATGGATCAATGGAATTGAATCGAAGACCCAGAGATGAATCCACACACATTTGCTCACTTGATTTTTGACAAAGAAGCCAAATCTATTCAATGGAAAAAAGATAGCATCTTCAGCAAATGGTGCTGGTCTAACTGGATGTCTACATGTAGAAAAATGCAATGAGACCCTTATTTGTCACCATGCACAAAACTCAAGTCCAAGTTGATTAAAGACCTCAACTTAAAACCAGAGACATTAATTCAGTTAGAGGAAAGAGTGGGGAAGAGCCGGGGACACATAGGCACAGGAAACAACTTCCTGAACAGTACACCAACAGCCCAGGCCTTAATGTCAACAATTAATAAACGGGACCTCATGAGGCTGAGAAGCTTCTGTAAGGCAGGAGACACTGTCAGTAGAACAAACAGACAGCCTACAGACTGGGAAAAGATCTTCACCAACTCTTCATCTGACAAAGATTTAATATCCAAAATATATAAAGAACTAAAGAAAGTAAACACCACAAAACCAAACAACCCAATTGCGAAATGAGGCTTGGAACTTAACAGCGAATTCTCAACAGAGGAATATCAAGTGGCCGAGAAACACTTAAAGAAATGCTCATCCTCATTAGTCATCAGAGAAATGCAAATCAAAACGACACTGAGATTTCATCTTACACCCATCAGAATGGCTAAGATCAAAAACTCAAATGACACCACATATTGGCGAGGATGTAGAAAGAGAGGAACACTCCTTCATTGCTGGTGGGAATGCAAACTAGTACAACCACTTTGGAAAGCTATTTGGCGCTTTCTCAGAAAAATGGAATAGAGCTTCCTCAAGACCCCGCTATCCCACTCCTGGGAATATACCCAGAAAATGCCCTGCCACACAACAGGGACATATGCTCAGCCATGTTCATAGCTACTTTATACATAATAGCAAGAACATGGAAACAGCCTCAGTTTCCAGAGTTTGCTCTGGATACCCAGGTCTGTTTGTGCTTCCATATGAATCTTAAGGTTTTCTTACACTAGTCCCTTTCTAGATTTCAATTCAAAGATAAATTTCATTTTTAAAAATTATCAATTAAAACATTTTCAAAAATAAAAAGCCTATAATCTCAGACCTTAGAAAGCAGAACAGGAGGATTAGCACAATTTTCAGTTATCTTGGTCCACATAATAAGTTACAGGCCAGATAGTACTGGAGGCTATCTTTGTCTCTGTCTGTCTCTTTGTCTCTATCTCTTTCTCTCTGTCTCTCTGTCTCTGTCTCTGTCTCTGTCTCTGTGTCTCTCTGTCTCTCTCTCTCTCTGTCTCTCTCTGTCTCTCTCTGTCTCTCTCTGTCTCTCTCTCTGTCTCTCTGTCTCTCTGTCTCTGTCTCTCTGTCTCTCTATCTCTCTCTCTCTCTCTCTTTCTCTCGCACACACACACACACACACACACACACACACACACACACACACACACTCACACACACAAAGTTAAAGAAAAGTTTGGATAAAGTATGGCCATTTCACAGGTATTCAGACTAGCTGTGGTGATGTACACAAGACCTGCACAGAATAAAACCAATTAATGATTCCAACATGGAAGCTCAAGGAGCTTTGGAGCCTTCACTATTAGCTGAAGAGTTATTGGCAGTTGATGGATGCACAGAGAGAAAGACCATTTTCTTTGGGTAATGGTCATTGGCCATTTCTTCATGCCTCAGTCAGTGGCCCCCCACTTGGACAGTATGGGCAGAAATGGTTAGACTCAGTGAATTAAATAAGTCAACGAATAAGTAAACAAATTGACAAAGTAAAGGAAGAATGAAATATATAGAGAGATATGAGAGGGGAACAGAGGGAGCTCAGATGATTAGGAGTGGGTATGATCAAGATATACATTCTCTTTATATATAAAATATTCAAACAATAAGCTAAAAATTAAAATTAAAACAAAAATAACAAGTCAAGGAAGCAAGCCAAGCCAACTAATGAGAAATTCAGTTTGTGCATTTACTTTATTGTAGCAATTGCAAATTTTAACTGGCTGAGCTTTGAATACCTAATCAATAGAGACAGAACACTGCTTTTTGCCTTACATGGTCACTGTATCAGTTTGAAAGTTATGGCTTCTTTTAATATACTTTCTACTTGATTAAAAGCCTTATGTTTCTTAGGATGTCCAGGCTGACAGTGATGGTCATCCTAATCTCAGTTGCATGAAAAGATGCACTCCTTGTATTCTGAGGTTCACCAGACTGGGCAATGAATGCAGGTGAGGGTGATCACTCGTGTAGGACTAGGAAAGAAACAAAGCTCTAGAAGCACTTTGAAGAAGAGAGTTCAGTAAGAAAGTGCAAGAAGCCTAGAGGCTAAATTTTATTTTTCAGGTGTAAGTTTCAGGAGATTTTGTTTGAACAGAGAAATTGCATGGAGCTAAGATGCAGCCAGAAGTTGCCCCTGGAAGGCATAATGATGACCCTGCCTTTTAAGAACAGTTTTAGATTTTGTTGCTCTTCTTTCTACTATAGGCAGTGCTGATAACTTCGATAGCTATTATTTTAGTGTACCTGTTGCGCATCACCACATATTTAAAACTGTTATCTTATCTAATCCTTACTCAAAGCACCAAGAGAATCCTTGTCATTTATCAGGGTTTTCCTAAGTACTAGGCACTCCTCCAAGCCTTTCACACATATTAATGCATTTAATACTTGTAACAGCCTTGTGAGATAGGAGCTATTGTTATCTCTGGTTTATAAATGAGGAAATTGCAGCAAAGAGAGATTAAATTACTTATCTGAGGCCATACTGCTATCAAGTAATGGAGCTGGGATTCAAACCCTGGCAGCTTGGCTCTGGAGTTCATTCTCAGAGTCATTACATTATATCAACATTCTGGATTTATCATGCCTATATTCATAAGAACTGAGACCATACTCAAATCTCTTGCTCAATGTCACTTGTTCTTTTTTTCTTTCTTTCTTTCTTTCTTTCTTTCTTTCTTTCTTTCTTTCTTTTTTTTCATTACATTGTGACGAGGCTTATCTTCTTCATTACAATCCTGTCTATTAAGAAAATAGTATACAGTCATGGTTCATACCAAATGTTACATCACACAAATGTCTTAAGGCAAAAAAGAAGAGCATCATTTGCATTTATTTACTGAACACATATACAACTAGAAGTGTTTATGCTACATGTTTGTATGCATCAGTTTGAAGCTTGCATCTATGTGCCAGTACATGTTCTCACATGTTGCACCCATGTGTGGAGGGAGAAGTTGACAGTAAGTGTCCTTCCTTCCTTCCTTCCTTCCTTCCTTCTTTTCTTCCTTCCTTCCTTCTTTTCTTCCTTCCTTCCTTCTTTCATTCATTCCATTTTCTTTCTTTCTTTCTTTCTTTCTTTCTTTCTCTGTCTCTGTCTCTATCTGTGTCTTTCTTTCTTTCTTTCTTTCTTTCTTTCTTTCTTTCTTTCTTTCTTTTTTTCATGGAGGAGTCTGTGGTTGAACCTGGACCTCACTGATTCTTTTAGAAAAGATATGCAGTTTGCTTCAGGGATTTGTGTTGTTTCTGCTTACTGAGCACTGGAAAAATGGGCCATCATACTGACAGAGCTCTAAAGTGAGTACTAGAAATCTGAATTGTGGTTCTCATGCTTGCATGGCAAACTCTTTACCTGCTCAGCCATCTCTCTGCCCTGGGAAGTTGTATTTTCCATTTTTAATTCATATGTTACAAGTGAGGGTACTGAGCACCATTGAAACTGCACAATTAGTAAGAAACCCAAAATGAGGTTTTAGGCAGTCCATAGTGATAACACGCATCACTCCACTCAATTCCTTCTCAACCATAATGGGTAAATTTAGAATCTGAACTCTCTTCTTCTCCACTCCCATCTCTAGTGAGTTCTACACTTATTAGTGTCTTGGGGGGATTTTAAAAGCATTCCAATTTTTAATGTCTATAATGAAACCTTGGCAAACTTTTTAAATGCAAGCCTCAGCAGCAAATTCCTTTCAATGTTAGCAAGCAAGCCTCAGGCCCCAAAAGAGCAGGTGTTTGTCTGACACAAGTGTCACCTGCATGTGATATATTTTATTAGCCTCCAGCAGAAATGTAGTCTGGCCTGTCCTTGCTCCTATATGCAGCCTTCTATAGTTGGTGGGGGAGTGGAGGTGCTGAGGGCCTGTCTGTGAAGACTCTTGACTTGGTCTCCTCTCTAGGTGCATAACAAAGGCATGGGAAACCTAAAGCACATGCTCATTAAGTGCAAGAGGTGTCATTAGTTCTGAAGTAGCTCTCAGGCCAAAACTTAGTAGAAGCAACTTCCATGATGGTAGCCAGTGAAAGAAGTACAGAGATCCCACTTCATAAATATCTCTTCTTCCAACCCAGTCTGAGGGTATAAAGTCTTTTGTCATACAACCAAGTCTGGGGTACAGCTCATTTTATCATCATGGTAGGAGAGGCAGAGGGGTAGAAGAGGTAGAAGACTTTAATTTGAGAGACTAGAATACACACAGAAGAAACACCCACATGTATGATCTATCTACCTATCTATCTTGATTCTTTGTTCTATCTATGTATATATGTATCTATGTATGCATGTGTCTGAATATATATATATATTCAGTGTGTGTGTGTGTGTGTGTGTGTGTGTGTGTGTGTGTGTGTGTGTGTCTGTTTGGCTGTGTTTGGCTGACCTGCTGACTACAGACATTGTTATTACTTCATATTCAGTAAAACCTCCATCTTAAGGAAAGTCTTCAATTAAATGTATAAGGCCCATATTATAGAGTATAATCTTTTAAATCATCTCATTATATACACTAACTGTATGTAAGAATGCATTCATATAAACAACTGTGCTAGTAGTTATTTTGTTAATTGTTTCAGAAAAGATGGAAAATTGAAGGAGCATGTATTTTGAGGAAAACAATGCAGAAGACATTATATTGTGTACTAGGTAATTGCAAAAATGCCTTTTGGTGTGATCATTCTTCACCATTAGTCCTGTCTTCTCTCCTTTTCTTCCCTGGAGCCTTCTCGTGCTCCAAAGTTTATCAGCTTACTGTGCTGAGCAACAAAAATCTAGACAGATCCTGAGAGAAATGTTGCTCATTAGCACCCATCAGATGCATTCTCTCAGCTTAACTATCATAATAGCAAACTCTTAAATCACTTTAAAGGCACTGGAAGATAAAACACAGTAACAGTCCTTGATATCCTGTGTTTACCACAGCATACATGCCTGCTGTGTGCAGAGCAACACTTTGCATAAAGACCCAATGGGAACTAAATCCAGCCACCACCCTCAAATAACTTAGTTACAAAGGGGCATACATACATTGTAACTTAAGATATATGTGTTTTGAGAAGTGGAGTGGGTGTCAAGCAAGATAAAACATGAATAAATTGCTCATCATTAAGGCAGACAAGTAGAGTCCATAGACTGGACCAAGAGACTTGACTCCTATAAGTTCTATGTCTTCTAACCTCCATACATGCACACACATGGGTGAGCACACACACACCAGCTTGCACACACATGCACACACACACACACACACACACACACACACACACACACAGTTTACCTTAAAGGATGGATTTTACCGGGACTTTCTTTGTTGCCTTTACAAAACTTATATTTGAAGGCACTCCAGGGATTTGCTGTGTGTCCCAAAAATTCTGATCTGCAGGAGACTGCCAAGCTCATTTTGTGGCCTTTGTTACCTCTTAGAGCCTTGGAATCCCAACCTGCTAAGTTTGCCAGCTAGTTCCTATTCTTCAGACTGACAGAGATGCTGATTATAAGCTGGAAATGTCTGTGCACTTGTGTATTTGGGAGCAGGGCCTGTTGGACCTAGAGGAATTTATAGCAGCTTAAGATCACCCCTCAAGTCATCTAAATTTTGCCATCAGAGGTGGCAAAGCTGACACAGTCTGATGACAGAGACATCGACCTTATGCCATCAGCACCCTGTTCCTGTTGTCTGTGGTGCGTGTCAGCTGCTCAGATTGTTCAGTGTGAAATTTAATTTGAGTTTCTGGGTGAGGAGGGAGGAGGGCGTGAAAAATATGACACTGGTTAATTTCATGTTTTACAGACCCAACAACACCAAACATACATTTCTTGGTGAAAACAGAACCTGCAGGCCATTGCATGCAATGATATGTAGTCCATGGGGAAAATGAGGAGAGAAAGGGGAGAAAAACATAACGAATATATCATTTTCTGAAATCAAATAAATGCAGAAGCTTCTATTTTAATGGGTTAGATTGACAGGCAGTGAGAAGAAGGCCAAAGAAGGTTTCCTTTAACTCTTTCAACATAGTCACACATGACTGCAAATATTCTTTAGCCTGTTATCAAAAAATCCTCATTCTACCCCCATATATCTTCCCATGTTCGTAGCTGGCCGTATCATACACTTGCTTCAGATTTTTCTTTGCTTCCCTCTAGATTACAGTATAAAATCCAACCCCTTATTTTAAAAAGCCCCTATATAATGTGAGACTGTACTAGGCACAGGTCTCTGGTGGAGCACAAATTATATAATGTATACATATTGCAAAAGCTTTTTAATAGGATAACATTGTTAATGTAGGCTAAGTAGTCCAACAATGGCTACCTGCTATGATGGGCTGAGACGTGGTAACCAGTGGCCAGGAGGGCTGGATATCTCAGATTTTTAATCTGGATGTACAGGCATAGAATATTTCTGAAGCTTTGTTTATCTTCAGCCCACCTTGGCACTCAAAGAAAATGGAGTTGTATGTGAGTAAAATATGCCAGTAGTGGCATCACAACAGCAAAAACTGGCATATTTACTAGCAAGACTCAATGCCAGTCAAGTGTCATTGCTTTTTCCCAGACCTTTTAATATCTGGACCACAATAAGTTACTGCTACAATTGTGTTCCCATCTCTATTAATTTTCAGTATAATGTCTTCAAAGGCCTGCCAAAAGCCCCTTCACTTAGTCTATTTCCAATCAAGCTGACAAGCAAGACTTACTATCACGTACAGACCCCATCTTCCATAACCAACACTGTATGTTTCAGTCAGTTATAACCTCCTGTCAATAGAATCTTTACCAACCTATCAATCTACCAGATTAATAATAACCTCCCACATTAATCTCCCTTTTATTCCTATCACCATTATGTACTGTATAACTTCAATCTGAAATGTTCACTGCTTATATTCTAAACAGGTGTTCCTTACGTGATGGTGCTATTTTGAGAGTCACCAAAAACCCTCCTGAGTTGGGCATAGCTGACTGAAGTATGTCAGAAAGGTCAGGTCTTTTAAAATTAATAGCCAAAACTCTGTGGCTGGACTTTCTTCATGCTTCCATACATGCTAAAATGTGAACAAACTGCCACATATTCCCTCTGCCATGCCTCTCAGACTATAGTGGAATAAAATCCCTGAATCTTTCAGTCAAAATAAACCTTCCTTCCCAGAATTTATTTCTCTCCGTTATTGATGTCATCACAAAGAAATAAAAGTAGGTAATACAAACATGAAGTTCATCCTGCCTAGACTTCCTCCACTTTGGATTTGCTCTAAATTTTTGGCACTGGCATTTTGATATACTGAACTCTATCTTTATGTGTTTCTTCTGCAGACCTTGTCCAGTTTTAACTCTTCTCATATTTTCCACTATCATAATAAACATTCAGTTGTATATTGATATAAAGTGTGAAACAAAATGCATGAGACATAGACTACATTTGAATGGCTTATGCTTTTTTAAAAATCAACTTAGCTCAGGTATGCCTTCTATGGAATCTTTCTTAATTATTACATGTAGTCTGATGGTATAATTTCACACTGAATGCGTATCAGCTTCTGCAGTCACTATGTCCTGTATTATTTCTAAAAGTATATATACTATAGAACAAAAGTTTTTAAAAAAACAAAACTGCATGGTAGTAGCATAGAAATACGCTGGTTGATCAATGGAATTGAACTGACCCAGAAGGAAACCCACACACTTGATTTTTGAAAAAAGAAGCAAATACATACAATGGGAAAAAGATAGCATCTTCAAGAAATGGTGCTGGTCTAAATAGATGTATACATCTAGAAAAATACAAATAGATCCATATTTATCACCCTACACAAAACTAAAGTCCAAGTGGATTAAAGTCCTCAACATAAAACTAGACACATTAAATGTGTTTGAAGAAAAAGTGGGAAAGAGACTTGAACTCATTGGCACAGGAGACAACTTACTGGACAGAACACCAACATCCTAGGCTCTAAGATAAACAATTAATAAATCAGACCTCATGAAACTGAAAAGCTTCTGTAAGGCAGAGGACACTGTCAACAGAATAAAATGACAGTTGACAGTTTGGGAAAAGATCTTCACCAACCATACATCTGACAAAGGGTTAATATCCAAGATATATCAAGAACTCAAGAAACTAAACACCACTAAACTAAATAACCCAATTAAAAATAGGGTAGAGAGTTAAACAGAATTCTCAACAAAGGAATATTGAACGGCTGTGAAACATTTAAAGAAATCCTCAATGTCCTTAGTTATCAAAGAAATACAAATCAAAATGACTCTGAGACTCCATCTTAACACTCACTAGAATGGTTAAGATAAAAAACTCAAGTGTCAGCAGCAGCTTCCAAGTATGTGGAGAAAGGAGAACACTCCTCTGTTGCGAGTGTGAGTGTAATCTTGTACAACCACTTTGGAAATCAATATCACACTTTCTCAGAAAACTGGAAATAGATCTACCTCAAGACCCAGCTATATTATTCCTGGTCCTATATTCAAAAGATGCTCCACCATACAACAATGACATTTGCTCAACTATGTTCATAGCATCTTCATTCGTAATAGCCAGAATCTGGAAACAACCTAGATATCCTTCAACTGAAGAATGCATATGAAAACTGTGGTACAGTTACACAATAGAGTACTATTCAGCTATTAAAAACAAAGAAAATTTCAAATTTTCAGGCAAGTGGATGGAACTAGAAATGATCATCCTGAGTGAGGTAAGGAAACCCAGAAAGACTAGCATGGTATATACTCACTTATAAATGAATATTAGCCCAACATAAATATCCTCTGAGAGACTCCACCAAGTGGGAGATCAAGACAGATGCTGGTAGACTCTGGGTGGAAAACTGAGAGTGGTATGGAAAATGGAGTTGTGGAAGGACCCAGAGGGTTCAGGATCCCCAGAAGGAGACCATCAAGGCTGGTGGATCTGGACCCGGGGGGAGGACTGCACAAACTGTTGCCTCAGTTAAGGAGAGTGCATTCAGCAAATATAGACTCACTATCCAGGTCTAGCCAATGGATAGCTCGTTCTCCATGGTTGTGGGGAGAGCAGGGACTGCACCTGGCATGGACTCTGGTGCCCTGATTTGATTTTATCACTTTTGTCTTGTGGGAAGGCCCAGCAGCATGTTGAGGAAGGGAAAGCAAGCTATCTGGATGAGCCCTGATAAGCTGTGGCCATGTCCCCTTCTGCCAGAAGTCTAGAGGACAGGAACAGGGCAGAAGAGGGAGGAAGGGTGGTAATGGGAAGATACAAGCAGGAGATAACATTCAGGATGAAATCTGAATAAATTACAGTAAATTAAAATTTAAAAATAATAAAAATAAATAAATTTAATAAAAAATGTGTATGTATGCCCTTCCTTCCAAGATTAGATTTCATTTATAATGACATACTTTGTGCTTGGTCATATTGGTATTATCAATTCTCAGCCCAAATTCCAAAATGAAATTATTGGATGTGTGACAGAATAAATCAGTTTTTTTTCATGCACAGACCACTATTCAGAACCTAGATCAAAAGCTATCTTTCTTCGGTGTCTTTTGTGGGTCCACTAGTAGAGCAAAATGCATTCTGCAGATAGTCGTGAGGATTCAGGCATGACAGTGAAGTGTCCCTAAGAAGCTCATATCAACTCGAGGAGCCTGCTTTTACTTGAATGCTGGAGAAGGTGTTACTTCCTGTCATGAATGAGGCAGACAGGGTTGAGGATGCCTGGGTCAGTGATGGAACAACAATGGCAAGGATTCTGCCAAGGTTCTAGAAAGTAGCTGCAATTTTGAGAAGAGAGGACTGGTTTGGCCAGAGCAGATATTCAAATATTTATTCTGCAGGAAGGAAGACATGATTAGAGATCAACCCAGAAAGGATTCAAATAATCACTTTTGTGGTGTAATTGTATGGCTATCTGCATGTCTCCTCAGTTCTCTGAGTTTTCATTTACTCATCTCTAGGTTGAAGAAATGAGCTTGGGAACACCAGCTGTGCAAGAAGTAGATATATTTATACTCTTCCAATTGACTGACACATTGTAAGTAAATGAAGATATGTATCTGTATTGTGTGTGTATTTCTATCTCTTGCTTTTCCCCATTTTCCTTGCCAAGCTGTTTTTTCCCACCTTTCCTGATCCATTTTTACAGCTTATCCTGGATGTCTTTCCTAATACTTCATCCCTAAATGTGAGACCAGCTCATCCTAATTGTTCACCAAGATCTTTGCCTTGTTGTCTTACAGTAAATAGGCATACAGGCAATCAATTTTTAAGTATTTAATTTGATATATCTCTTTCTTGACACACTTAAAAATGTCAACATATAATAAATTTTAACTATAGACATTAAGTAATAACTATAGATAAGTTTAGTTGGCACAACTTGGAGATACTGTAACTAGATAGACAAACCAGGGAAATCCTCAAATGTTTCACAGGACAGAATGACACTCCCTGTAACAAAATATTATCATGCCTAGCTAGCAATGATGTCATATGTTCCAAGCTTTGCCACGGATTGTGAGTTTTATATGGGACCTATTCAATAACCTCAACCATAATCTTATGCTCATCATCAGACAACAAACACATAAGCAATACTTAATAAGTATTTGTGGATCAAATGTATGTACACACACATGTACACATGCACACACATACACACACATCTTTGGAACAGTTGTATACACAAATACATGTCATCTGTGCTTCTGCATGTTGTCCTTATTCTTTCGTCTGTAAGGCCTATAATTGTCAATCAAAACCACACATTTTTGGCATTCAGTTCAAACCACATAATACATACATCCTCACTTTCCCCAACAAATAAGTTTTTACCAGTTTTCACTTGGGTCCATTCTCCTCTAAAACCCCCATCATGGTGGATTTTATATATATATATATATTCACCTTCTCAAAGAACTAAGACCTTTACCTGCTCATTGTTTCATCAAACACAAAGGCCTGGTGGCAGAGGCTTTGTCTTTTATCTTGGGTAAAACATTCTTGAGCTAACAGACTTTCAGATACATATGCGGTAGTACAGAAGATGATCTGAGGATGATGCGTAGGCTCTCTACGAAACTTGCTGATTAGGCAGAGGACCATGAAATCTATGCCATTCAACCTAGATCTAAAGCCAGATATCAAGCAGAGGCTTCTTGTAACTTCTGTTTAAAAAAAAACAAACAATTTTCTTCCCACCCTCTCCACACATACTCATACACACACAGGAGCACACACACACACACACACACACACACACACACACACACACACACAGAGCGAGAGAGAGAGGAATCGTTACAAATTTCTCTTTTAAAAAGTGAAGTCAAGCTGTAGATAATTTTAATCAACACCATGCTAGTGTGGGCTGAGGGTAAAATAGGATATTAATGCTTTTATCTCTGCTGGGGACACGGATGACTTTGCTACAGATTCTATTCAAAGTCGCACCCCAGGTGTGTTCCCATAGCATTTCTGCATTAAACACTGGCGAGACCAGATCTAACATCTTTTATTATCTTGGAAAAGCTGCATACACCATGTAGTGGGGCCATAATAAAAAGATCCAATACCCCATTAGCACAGCTAAATATTTGACTTCTAAAATCAAGTGGAAAATGAAACTTGGCACCTGGAGAGGAGCTGGTGAGTGGCAGGGTTGTCTGCGACTGGACTGTGTTTCTTCGCTGCTGTGTAGCTCTGCAGTTTACTAAGGTCCTTGGTACCATCTTTTCATTGAACTTCAATGGGAGTTGTACAGTGTAGACATAATTCAATCCTACTTGCTGAGAGGGAGCTGAAACCTGGAAAAGTGAGGTGGTGGCTTGTCTAGATGCCTGGCTCTTAAACTCATACAGCTTGACTCCTCAACAGATGTGGTCCATTAGTGCCGGACATAGATAGTAGCCTTTACTCCATGTTGAGTACTTCATCTGCCTCCATACAGCAGCACTAGGTTGAGAATGTTCTAAACAGAAATTTTGATTTCAGATTTACGATGGAGAAGGTTATCTTCCTGTTTTCCCTTTTTCCCTTCTTGCCCTTTGCCATCTTACCTCCACCCCCCACCCCACACACACATGAATGAGGAACTCTGGGTGACCGTTTTATGTCAGATACTTATGATGAAAAGAAGGTATATCTAACATAGGTGATGGCTATGTGATCATGAACCATCATATCCATCTGAATAATAATCTTAATGTGTTTTAATAATAGAAGAAAATTTCAAGAATCTAGAAGTGGGGGAGGGGTAAAAGAGAGGTGAGTATAGAAATGACCCTACAAATGGCATCAGAACTGGATTTCTGGTCATGAGCAAACAGAGAGGGTGAAGCAGAGGTGTATCTCTAGAAGAAAAAAACAACACAAGCAGGACATAGAGGAATGCCCTTCCATTCACTGAGAGTGTTTCAATATTATCAGAGAACACTGGTAGTGAATTGATAAAGTAGGTGAGGCCAAATATTAGAATCAAGTTAGTGACTGTGGGGAAATGTAAGACATCCCAAACCTCCACTGTGTAAGCATATGCACTCTCTCTTATTAAGACACTTGTTCTCATTCAATAAGTCTGAGATGGAGCCTAAGTTTTTCCCAGTTGTAAGAGGCTGAAGGTGATGGACTAGAATAGGACTGCAAACCACATCTGAGTGATAAGATTTAGATCTCTGCTGTCCAGTTCTGTAGTTATTAGCTAGTTGTGAATGTTAAATAATTAAAATGTGTATGGCTCAATCTGAAACAGAGAGTATGAAATACGCAACCCATCCTGCCGATCTAGGTTAAAAAGTAATCTGCCTGATCATATTGGCAATATCTAATTATCCTATGCTAAAACAATTGTATTCATATATTTTATTAAAAAACAGTAGACATCATCAAGATACAATTGCACTGTTTTATGTGTTCCGTGGTGACAGAAAAAGTGAATCTCATATTGATTATATATTATCATGGGGCATCCTATCCATCTGAAGCACACTCCAGCCTGTTTAAATCACAATGGAAAACTCAGCAACAGAGGAACTCAAGGGACAGAAGAGAAGAAGGGATGTAAGAAGGATTGGGGGGGTATAAAAAGGACACTAAAAATTAACATTATACTTGATTTCACTTACTTTTCACATTTTAAACTGTAGAATAAAAACCTGAGAATTATCTATACTGTTTTTTATTATCTTTCTACCAGGCTGTGCTACTCTAGACCTAATCTCCCTTCCATGGTTAATTTGATCACGGTTCTTTCAGTACTGTAGACCACTTATCCTTGCTTACCCATCTCACAATGACCTCCTGGCTACTCACAGAATTTCACCTAGCTCATCATAAAGGGCTGGTTTGCCCACAGCAGAGGTTGCTAACCTTGGAATTATCAGAGAAGCTGGGGAACAACTCATAATTGCTTCTAATCTGAATACTTGACCTCAAGTAGCCTTTATGTGTATTCAATGCTTAATCTAATGCTTCTTTTGCAAATAGTTAAACTAAAGATCAGAGACAGGATACTCAGTTCAGGTAACAAAACAATCCTGGTTTCTTGATCCCCATAGAGCCTCACTCTCTCTTTTGCACCTTGTGGAATATCACTCATGTACTTCTCCTTCAAGTGCATTTGTATTGGAATCACACTCCAGGAGACAGTGTATATGTGTGGGCAGCCTGGAGAAATAGAAAGGGACCTCCTTCTAGAAAAATGCCCTTACAAGTATAGAAAGATCAATGTTGATGATAAATGCAAAGTGCTAAAATAAAAATGGTTGAAAGATTTTCACTAACCCTTATCCAACCGAGGGCTAGTATCCAAAATATATAAAGAACACAAGAAATTAAATACCAACAAGCCAAATAACCCAATTAAAACATGGAGTACAGGGTTAAACCGAGAATCCTCAACAGAGCAATATCAAATGACCAAAAAACACTTTAAAATGCTCAACATCAGGGAAATGCCAATCAAAATGACTCTGAGATTCCATCTTAAACCAGTTATAATGGCTAAGATAAAAAACTCAAGTGACAGTACATGCTGGTGAGGTTGTGGAGAAAGGAGAACACTCCACCATTTCTGGTGGGAGTGCAAATTTGTACATCTACTTTGTAAATCAATCTGGTGCTTTCTCAGAAAATTGGGAATAGCTCTATCTCAAGAGCCGGCTATACCACTCCAGGGAATATACTAAAGGAATCCCTAGACCCTCACATCTTTCCTTCTTAGAACTCCTTGCAACAGAATTAGTAGGTAGACATCTGGTTTATTGGAGCCTTGCTTTGGCTACAATGCAAACTCAAGGCTAGATTTTTGTAGACTGAGTCAGAATGCCCCTTGCCTTCCTCCTGTGATCTCCAAAGGGTTATCCTACTGGTATTCCCCCTATGAAATTTCAAGAGATTCAAGAAGCTTTGGTTACACCTCAGAAACTCACCTTTGAAGAAGTATCCTTTACTCTTCCTTGTAAACCTTTCTGTTATTATTGGAAGCAAAAAGTTTATAGGATTCTCCATTATTCTAAATTTCCCTAACTACCCTTCTAGATTGGAGGATAGATTTATAAAAATGCTACTTTATCACCTTTAATAAATCAGAAAATGTTTTCAAACTGGTGTTAGATGTATCAGTGTTATAGGATTCCAGACATAGAAAACCCTCCCAGGAGTCATGGTGTTTAATTTCTCTCTTATACAGATGAGAATGACTTAAAAATACAGCTCTTGCCTCAAATTAGATAATCCACAGTTCATTTTTAAATCAATATGTGTGAGCATGGCCTCAAAATATAGGTTTAGGTTATGACAAATTCCATATTCCAACTCTATATTAAAGTTTCATAGCAACAGAAAAAGTATAACAGATCTTCAAAATTTAAAAATGCATTGGTGGAAGCATGTTAGAAGGGGCAAGAAACATGTATGATGTGGACCTAGATGCCCCTGTGCTCAGATGTAGTAGCACAGTCTCCTTGTGGGTCCCACATCTGGAGAGTAGGGACTACTTCAGCCATGCATGAGGCTGTACAGATGTATTTTATTTTCTGCTCATACAAAGAGAAGAAAACCAGCCTTAATTGTTCTGTGAATAATGCACACTTTATACACTTATAATTTTAGGGCTGTATAATGCTTGTAAGAAATTATGTGCTTTCAGAACAAAAGAACTGAACACTGACATTGCATCAGACCTGACAGGATGCATTCCTCTCAGCATGTTGGACATTGACATCCTGTATCCTTCATATTTCATCACCAAGTGCTCCAGTTGCTGTTCCTCATCAGAACAAGACAACTCCCGGGACACTTTCAAAGAAAGCTTCTAATCCCAATTGGTCCAGCACTTCAGACTGTCCCACACAGGATTCTAATTAAGCCTGGAATTTCTCAACATTTAGAAACTGGACCACAAATGTGATTCATAGCTTTTAAAACCATTTCCCCAATTTTATATGGGCCCCTACAAAGGTATTATTTGTCCCAAATCAGCTGGAAGAAACCTTAAGAGAACTATGCCCCATTTCCTTTAAGATAATTTGGTAGGTTTTTGGTTCCTTTCCTGGCCTATAGAGTTGGTTACAAGTTACTATTGGTCTTATTTAGAGAGAAATATGGTTGGACTCAGAGATATCTCTCATTTCCTTTATCTTAAAATCTAAGGTTTGGAGATAAGGGTTGAAAAGAAAGAATGGGGCATATGGAAATATGTACGGAAGATAGAACAGAAAGTAGATTAATGGATCTACTCCTCAATTTAATGCCTCATTTGTCACTCACAAGGTTATTTTTAATTCACTGGTACAGAATTTTGTACATAGATGAAAAATAAGTTTAATTTTAGATATAGTGGTATAGAATTCAAATATAAGATTATTCGTATATATATATACACACACTCTAATACCAGGTTTACTGCCAATACTTTGAAATTACTATTGCAGGTTGTTTAGGATAAGTAAGTTATACTAGTTATTTGTTAGTTGATCAAATAATGGTCATATCAATTACTAGTCTATTTTATCACAAGAATATACATTTTAGGTGCAACAGATAGATATGATTCTATAGAAAATAAGGTAAAAAAGTTAGATAAGTTATTCAAAAACCTCAGAGACATACAGAATCTGCCATTTAAAAATATTTTTATTATTTTAAAGATTCACTGACAATGAGATAGTTTGAAACTTGGTAACACCTAGCCTAACTCAAAGAGGATGATGAGCATCAAAGAACCCCCCTATTGAGATGACTTCCAATGTGGCAAAAAAGCCACTGGCAAAATGTTTTCATTTCTACCACAGATAGAATTCTACCTATAACAGCGCAATCTTGGATGCAGGCCAAACTCTGCCAAGACTGGCTAAGCAAGTCCTCAATAGTTCCTGCCTCAAAAATATGTTTGTCAGATATGTTGGGTCAGAAGGCTGAAGATGATGCTCCAATGTTATAGAGAATTTTGCATGTCTATTCTGGTAGGAAACTGTCTCTGTCATCTTCTCATTTGGAAAGCTGTTAACCTGCACTCCCTGTATACTCAGGTAATTAATTTTATTCCTTCTCAAGTCTCTGATGGGGTTGAAGACAAAGTAGTTCAGTTTTACAATGAAGCTTACTTGTTTAGGGGTTAAAATGTGTTTAGGTCTAGATAGATATTTTAACTTGAAAATGACAAGATGTGGTGGTGATTGATTTATATTCAGAATTTTAGACACACCAAGATAAGAAAGATGTTTTCTTCAAGGCTTCAAATACAAATAGCCAAAACACTAAGAATGTAACATTAATATAATTCCTGATTGTTTCATGGTTCTTCTTGCTATAAGTAGTTTATTGTATATATGTGTAATAATATAAATGTATATGTAAAATATAAAAATGTATTTAATAAAAAATTTAAAAAGAAAGGGCAGTTTACAGCACACAGGGAACATCAGTTACAGGCTGTACATGCTATGTGATGGCATTCACAGCTTTTGGTATAGTAGAGGCTTGAAAACTGTTATTGTGCCCCAAAAGATTTTACATGATAGGTAAAATGACATTAAGTTAGACACAAGTGAAGAATGAAGGGGAATTAAGGGGAATAAAAATATGCCAAAGTAATTTGTATCTGCAACATTCCAAAATCTCTACAATTGTTAAGTTCCAGTCAATAAATCACCTTTAGTAGCATGTTCAACATGGCTACTTTCTGTGAGCTTGATCTCATAGGGGTGAGCTTGGCCTCAAATTGTGTTGGCTTGCTCAAATGCTATAAAGATGGCCAGTGATTTAGAGAAACAAGTAGTTTCTGGTTTAGCCTCAGATAGTATCAAGTTGACATAAGTCCCCACCTTAGAGAATGTTAGACTTCAAAGATTTCCAACCAGCCTTACATACATAGCAAGATGCAGAAAGCACTAGTCTTCTTCACAGAGGGCTTAACATCGATATGAACGCATGAACATAATTTGACTGAATTCCAATACTTCTTATCTGTCTAATGGGGTTGCCATCTTTTTTTCTGCTTTTTTTTTACTGCTGTATTTTCTAGGACATTTATTTAATTTAAAAAAATCACAAAGTTAGAGAGATGCCTTCAGTAGTTTAGAGCACTTGTTAGTCCAGGGTTTGATTCTCAGCACTTACATGAGAAGGTTCATAACTACCTGTAGCCTCAGCTCGAGGAGATCTAACTCCCTCTTCCAGACATTGCAGACACTGCACACTGCAGGCATGTGGTACACATACCAACAAGCAAGCCCATACACATACATGTAAATAAAAATGTATAAACCATGTTTGTAACCTAATTTTGGTACATTTATTCTAGGCATCCCTTTATTTGAATAGGCATTTACAGTATTTTACAAAAGTAACACACTCAATTATGAAATATCTTAGGTTTTTAAATATTTTATTTTAGCAGGTGGGATAGTGTGCTATTTTCCAGCAGACATTTGTAATTTTAAAGCTGCTTTAGTAGCTGAGTTAACCTAATAAAAAGAAATATGTGACCCTACATGCAATATTTATATTTTACTTAAACGGATATATCTGAAAGTTTGTTTCAATTTCCAATCAATAGAAAACACTATTGAGATATTTTGTTCTATTTTCACACTAGGCTTTTGCTATCTGGTGTGCATTTTATACTTATAGATGTGTATAGTTCAGAGTACATCTATTACAGTGTACTAGAGTCTCAGTCTCAATGCCTGGGTCAGCTATATGAGACAGTTCAGCTCCAAACCTAAGTATGTACTGAACTTGGGAGCAGCTAAAAATGTAAGTGGGCTATATAAATGGATTGGCTAAAATCCTGACTCATAGAATACCTAATGTCACCCATTCACTATATCAGCAAGCAAAACAAACTGGAGAGCTAGCTACAATGACCTCTTCCCTAGTAGGGCATTTTTGTTATCTCACTATGAGTCCAGAAAGTAAGCACAATGCCCACCCAGTTAATAGGCCTAGCCTGGCATTGAACATGGATTCTACAGGACTTAACAAACCCCATAGCACACATGTATCTAGAGAGTGTGTGCCAAAGGAAAAATCACTTTGATAATTGGCATAAGCAGTGTAGAGGTTCAGGGCTTCTGCTTCCTGCCCCAGGCTCTTCACACCAAACCCTGCTGTCATGCAAATTGATTTATTTTCAAGATCTAGAATAGTGTAATGGTTGCATCAGGGACATGCTGGTGGGGTGCAGATGCTGAGGCACTGATTACTATTTAAATTTCTGTGTGAGTAGGTGTCCAGTGGGCACAGTTGGAACTCATTGTGTTGGGATCTGAATTTGCCTGCAGTAGGGATGCCGGCTGCCATTTACACAACAGAGGGCAGGCACCTGCTACTTGCTTTCTTTTAAACAAATATATGTTTGAGGGTGTGCCTGGGCCTCACAGTGTTCCAAACTTTCCTTATAAGCAACCCATGTCATAGCTCGGAAATTGTGTCTCTGAAGTCTCTTCTCGTTTTCTCTTTGTGTGTCTATATTCTCCTCATTCTCACACCCAATCAAGAGAAACACTTAGAAGTACACTTAATTAGAGTATCTCTCCTATGCCTCCTGGTGTGTCTAAGAATTCCTCTTAGAAGGGGTAGAGCCAAGTTCTAACCTTCCACCTGTACTTCCTGCTTTTTCCTGGCTCACAGAAAGACTGTGTAAGAGGAAAGATGAATCTTAGAATCATATAAATACAAAATCTGAGCTGAGAATGACTTTTTACTTTCTTTTGCTACATGTACCTTCTTCTTCCTCTTCTTCTTCTCATCCTTCCTCTCCTCCTGCTCCTCCTCCTCTACCTTCCCCCCTTCTTCCCCCTTGTCCTCCTCCCCCTCCTTTCTTCTTCTTCCTTCGAATCTCCCCCCCCTCTCTCCCTCTCTCTCTCTCTCTCTGTGTGTGTGTGTTTGTGTGTGTGTGTGTGTGTGTGTGTGTGTGTGTGTGTGTGTGCATGGTTTGCATGGTGCCCATGTAATAACCAGGGAACTTGCAGGAGTCAGTTCTCCCCTTCTACCTCCCCACTCAGGTATTGAACTCGGATGGTCATTGGTGGCAAACACCCTAGCATTGAGACACCTCTCAGGATTTGAGTTTGGCCTTTTTACACCCTCTAAAGCTGGACTTTCTTCTTACCCTTCTCCATTTGTGATGTTTCTTTAACTGAAGATTTTACATAGAATTAGTAAATTAGGTCTGTTAACCAAATACTGATGATAAGTGATAAAGAAATATATTCAGAAATAATTCCTTGGTATGGATAGAATACTACTTGTTTAAAACAACACCAAGTAGGCATATTAATAAGAAGAATATGGTTATGTATTTTATTTCTAAAAGACTTAGATATTGGCTATGCATTTGAAATCAGAGGACATAAAGCATCCTCAAAGTTTTCACAGTGGATTGATATTTTAATTTTATAGTCATGATGCCAAAAACAGCATTTTGCATAAGTACATAGCACAGAGCAGCAGAACTATATCTCAGGCCATTTCAGAACTTCTTAGAAATTCTGTCCCACTCCTATGCCACAATTCACTTAGTGCTTATTTATGAAATGCAAGTTGGCAATTCAATGGTTTTTTTTAGTATCAAACATCGTAACATAATCCAATCCAAAGACAAACCCATATGATACTTGCCTGCGAAGGAATGACAGTATAGAAATACTAAAAGTATTCATTTTTCCATTAATCAAACCATTTTCTTTATGTAAGAGCAGAAAACTTTGTATGTCAGTATAAACAGCAATTCATGACATAAAGTAGTCTCAAATCTGAGCCGAGATGTTCCAGGCCGTGCTCATTGGCACTGAGTAGTGTGACAGCATGCACCATGTAAAGAGCACATGCTGTGTGTTCAGAGCCAAGGCTGCAA
Organism: Acomys minous; assembly: GCF_964271855.1. Classification (NCBI taxonomy): domain Eukaryota; kingdom Metazoa; phylum Chordata; class Mammalia; order Rodentia; family Muridae; genus Acomys; species Acomys minous. The sequence continues at coordinate 160,946,674 of NC_140483.1, read as the reverse complement.
TGCAGTCACGAGATGTACCAAAGGCTAATGATGAAGAACTACCTCAGATTAATGGCACTTGATTTTGAATGAATGTTTTGCATTACGCATTCAGAAATCTTTAATCATTGCCAGATTGTTCACAGTCCCCATGTTCACTTAGATGACCCATTGCTTAAGAAGCTGTGCTCTCAGAGAGTTTCCCAGACTCTAGCTATGTATATACCATTTCACAATCTTTTCCTTAGCCGTTCCATCAGTGATGTCTTATTTTGTTTAAGTCTTCCTGCTTTCTAAATTTAAATATGTTAAATTTTACATAAAGCAACAATAATCTTGAAAATGAGCATATGTGTATTGTTGATTTTCTGTTTTGTTATAATTAAAATACAGTGATTATAAATAGATGCATGCATGACGCAGTCACTATGTACCTGCTAAAACCGAGTGTGCTACTGCTGGCAACATATGCATTCAATTAAAAACCTTTCTTCTGTGGCATCACCTTCATTATGTGGGCGCTGCTGCAATGGAGACAGGGAGAAAGGCTTTCTCCCAAGTGGGGTTAACAGATTATATGGCAAAACTATACGGTTTCAGGTCAGAGTGGCTGTTTTAAGATAAAACTCATATTCTTTTCTAATTGCTTCAGACAATAGTATATGCTCCATAAGATTAAATTAGAGATAGGAGAGAATCCCACCTATGTGCTTTGGACTCTACTAGTTTATGCAAAGGTTATATTTGATCCTCTCCAGCCTACTTCCGTTCAGAAAATGGTGGGGATATGTGTCCTATAGCTGAAGGCACATTTGCTTTTGCTTTTTCCTTTTTTCTTTTTTCTTTTATGGTGGTTTGTTTGCTTGTTTGTTTTGCTTTTTTGTTTAAAACATTTTATTTAGGTTTATATGATGAATATGTGGGAGGAATGGAGGCCGGTTACCTGTCATGTGCATTCTCTCTCTCTCAGTGTGTGTGTGTGTGTGTGTGTGTGTGTGTGTGTGTGTGTGTGTGTGTGTGTGTGAGTGAGTGTATGAAGGTTCATATGCTACAGTGTGTATTTGCAGGCTAGAGAAAAACCTTGAGTATCAGTCCTCATCTGTTTGAGATAAGATATCTTGGTTGATTTTTAACACAAAGGCCAGGAGAGCTTATCTGAGAGCTTAGTATTTCAATCTTCCACTTCACCATAGGAACATAAGGATTGCAGGTGAGTTATTAAGCCTAGCTTTATTTGTGTTCCAGTGATTTGTAGCTCTTCATACTTGCATGGCAAGTATTTTACCCACTAAGACATCTCTACTAATTAAATAGCTTCCTTTCTTTCAGTCCAATCTTCAAAATCTGGTGTATATTTATACTTATATAGATCTAACCTAAACCCTAATTATAAGAGAAATATCATCATCATCACCATCATCATCACCATCATCATCACCATCATCATCATCTTCTTCATCATTAATATTAGTGGTTTTGTGGAACTCCTAACAGCCGGAGTAGAAGCTGTTTCTGATGCTTTTGCCTGCTTTTGGTACCCTTGTCCTCCTACTGGGTTCCTCATCCAGCCTTAATATGATGGAGGTGCCTAGTCATATTTCAACTTGACATAACATGTTTACTTGAAATTCCTGGGAGGCCAGTCCTTTTCCAAAGGGAAATCAGGGAGGAGTTGATGGGGAGAGAGGAAGTGGGGAGAGGGGGCACGAGTGAGAGAAGAGGAGAGAGGAAAAATTGTGGTTGGTATGTAATATATGAAAGCATAAATTAATTAAAATATTAATAAAACAATAACTTATTTTAAAAATAATGTTATTGTATTATTAGTATTATTTAGATTTCTATTGTTATGATAAAATACTATAAACAAAAGCATTGTAGAGAAAAGGGTTTATTTAATCCCAGAGTTTATAGTTCATCACAAGAGGAAGTTGGAGCAGGAATTTAGGACAAGAACCAAAGACAAGAGCTGAGGCAGAAGACCTGGAAGAATGGTAATTATTATCTTTCTCTCTATGGCTTATTCAGCATACATTCTTAACGCACTCAGGATCATCTGTCCAAGGATGTAATAGCTACATTGACTGAGTCCCAAATCAATCACTAATCCTACAACTATCCCACAGATTTGCCTACAGGCAATCTGATGAATGCATTTTTTTCCATGGAGGAGTTCTAACATGTTCTTATGACCTCCTCAAGTACCTTCATGCATATAATGTATATACAGACAAGCAGTCACACACATACATGCCTAAATAAAAATAAACTATATACATTTTTAAGCATTAGATTTCTCACCACATGGGATATATTTCCAGTGCACTTTAACCTCTGTTGGTTGCAGAGCATAAATCTCTAACTTACCATTTAGGTTGTGTTCACTATAAAATCGTCATGTTAGTCATTAATGCTAAATTCTAATTTGTAAATTTTTACTTATATATTTTTATATGGCAGTGGCATGGGTAGTGTGGTATATGTGTTTTGTGTATATAAGAATGTGTGTAGCCATGTTTGTGTATGCAAAGAGGAGAGAAGTGCACAGGGCCATGCAGATAGTAAATGGCAAGAGTGGTCCCTTAGCTCAGGGCTGTCAATTTCCTGAACACACTACTGCTCAGAATCTTTAGTGAACTTTCCAACTTTACCTAGTGTTTAAGGTAATTAAGTTTGAAGACAAGCTTATGAAATCTATTCTTTATAAATATGAATTTTATCACATACATGATATTATGTGTTAATAGTTGCAGGACATGCTTTTTTACATCAAGGCAAAAGGAGATGAGTTTATGTGCAAAATATTGTACTCATTTATTCCAGGTAGGTTTATTTAGAAGGCTCATTTTAGCATCTAACATCAGATGTCTGATTTGTTAAAACTCTCTCTCTTCCGCTGGTAACTATATTTCGTCTCTGGAATTAGGTGGGTAGAACTTTCCCCACACAGAGGCCTGACTGTAGTATTCAGTCTTTGATGGGTTGATGTGGTTGATTTCTATACTGAGTTTCATGCTCCTTCTGCCTCCTCTCATCCTCTCCCTCTCAGGCTTCAGTTTGTGTGGGAGGATCCATCCCCTCCCCGGTTTCTCCTTCTTTGACTATTTTCTTAGTTAAAGGTGCATACAATTATAACATCTTGCTTTCTGAAACTCTTTTAACCTGACCCAACTCTGTGTTCCACGAAGACAGGACATTTCAAACCTTACGCAAATAAAGTGTACAGGTTACACCTTTAGACAACATGAAAAGTCAGACATAAGGGGCCCTTGAAGCACATTGATTCACTGACAATATGCCTGTTCCTACAAATTGCTGTTTTGCAGATAATCAAAGCACTCTCACATTTTAAGAAACTCATATCTCTACTCCTTCTGTCCATGGCTAAGGGTCCTCATTATTTTTTAAAAATTCTGCAAAGACTATATACCTGACAAAGAATAAGAGGTAATTAAACTATCATCTTGTGTAATGCTCAGTTTAAATACCATACCATTTTTTAAAACCTGAGAACATGTCTGTTTCTTTTTTTTATTTAATTAATTTATTCATATTACATCTCAGTTGTTAGCCCATCCCTTGTATCCTCCCATTCTTCCCTCCCTCCCGCTTCTCCCCTACTCCCCTCCCCTATGTCTGTGACTGAGGAGGACCTCTTCCCCCTGTATATGCTCATAGGGTGTCGAACAGGCGGGTCTGGGCCCTGGGGTCCTCCTCAAACTAGGGCACCAGCCAAGGAAAATATAGGCAATAAACTTCGAACCCCTACCCAGACTAGCCAATGGACAGGAAAATTCTCCAACATGTCTGTTTCTTATTCCCAATATGCAACATATATAACACACACTTTAGCCACCAGTGCTGTCTACCTTTAATAGTGTTTGAATATTTGGATGGGGCAACCTCCTTTCAACTCTAGGCTCTTTATGATCTTCTATCAGCATAATACTGCTGGTTCCTTCTAATCTCTCAGATTCTGGCTCAAATAGCATCTTCTCAACCACTTTGTTTTATACATCTCCTATTTTTTTTTTATCACATTTTTCCTGTATTGTGGCTGCTTTCATATGCCTTTACTATGTGCCATTCATTACTTTTATATGGTTTACTTGCTTAATAAGTTACTTTCTTTCTTCCATCATGAGAATTTTAGCCATTGCATAGAACATTTAAGGTACCTGTAGAAGACAATTGTGCACAAATACACAGCCCTTTGCATAAAAGAAGCTTTGGGGATTTTCTCAGTGATCTTTGTTGCTATGAGTATCTGTGTTTAGGATCAAATAATTTTTTTCATCACCCATGCTAGAAGTAAGCAGCTTAGAGGATAGAGTCAACCTATGCTTATGGATGGATGACTAGCTCATTGTTAGACAATATCATTGCTCAGCTGGTCAGATAGATAAGAGACTATGGCTGGGATATTTTGAATCACCAACTTTTACACTCAGCTTTACAATTTTGTTTTACTCATTGTTTACTTCCTAAAACCATCTTTTACAGTTTTGTTAGTTATTGCCATTTTCTTTTAACTCTAGATGTGATATAAAGAAAATATGGGCTGAAAACAAATCAAAATTAATTCCATTAATATACCTTCATCCTAAATCAAAGGTTAAGCTTGGTTTCTTGGTATAAGCAATGATCTTGTTCTAAATCAAAGCAGTACCAAGTCAAGAGGAAGATAGGATGTGAAAATGTGTCACTATTTAATGCCAGAACTTCCAAAATGTTTCCATACACAATGTTTCATCTGCCTTAACAGGTACTAGATCAGAAGCTATGAATAGCATGATTCACATGAAAATTGTCAGACAGTCAAAGAAAGACCCTGTTTGGACTTGAGAATGAGTTGCAAAATATGTTCTAGTATGTGTTTCAATGTGTCTCACTTGGGTTTCTTCTCAAGAGTTTAAACTATCGGTAATAAGTGTATGGGCAAGACCCAGGAAAGATTCTAAAGCTCTAACAGACATTTTTCACAGAAGGGTCAGTAATGGATTAATAATGTCTATCAGGAATATGGCAGTATATATGCTATATATTGATAATGACAAAGCCCCAAAGTATTAGCCATCTTGGTAACCAGAATTTTGAAACAATAAGATACTTGGATTTTGTTTCTTCCTCTTCCAGTAATAAGTAAGTTCCAATAAAGGTCTTCAAAATTCTCATCTAAAATCAGGGTATGGGAATCAATGATTGGTGAAGTTTTACACTCCTGAGATAGCATGTAATTTTCTATGTAGGTTATAATGACCATCAGGTTAGAACAAACATGTTCTTGTATAATAATACATCCTGATATGTCAGTGTACAACACTTCCTCTTATTCACTTAAAAACATTTTCTAAATAAGATATTGCTTATATAACTAATACATAATGCCCTACTTAAAATGCCAAAATTGAGTGATTTATGTAAAATGAGAGACATACCAGTGTTTATTCTAACACGTATTAGGAAACAGTCAGTGTCTTATTTCTGCATGATAACAGCAGGTAACCTTCAAAGTGTACTCTGTACAGTGAGTATATGCTTATCATCATCATGTGAAAATTAGCCAATAAGAGGACCAAATGCCAAGGACAGAGACCCAAAGACACTGTGGTCCATGAAATTATAATTATTGTTCCCCTCTGCTACTACAAAATAAAAGAAATGCATGACAGAGAATTAGCATATGCAGATATGAAACTTATCGCCACACATATATAGATCACAATAGCAGAAATTATGTCCATCTTGTCAAGCATTGTGTCACCATTGCTTTAAAGAATATCTGGGACTAATTACCAAATAGTGTCTGAATATATGAGTATGTAAATAAAGGTGAACAACAAGTACAAAAAGAATCCCAACGAATCCCTTAAACATGAAATAAACCAGTATTAGTTAGTAGTGTAAACCATATAGTCTACATTGGTAAATATATCCATATTCATTTAAAAGACTTATTTCTAATTATGTTTGCAGGTATTCACATGGATATGTGAGTGCAGAGGCCTGCGGAGGCCTGACAAGTATGTGGCTAGAGTGTCAGATGGTTATGAGATGCCCCATGTGGGTGGTGGGATTAGAAACTGGATCCCTTGCAAGAGCTGCATGGACACTGAAATAATGAATGGACTTTCTAGACCCCTACATATACATTTTAAAACTTACCTTTATTGAAGTACATTTCTTACAGTAATGACTTATTCAAAGTATGTAATTTAAACAAGAATTTTGAGAGATGTATGTATACACATACATTTGGCATAGTTGTGTTTCTTCTGGGGTCTCCTGTTGATAGAACTAAGTGGTATGTTGTTTTCCATGTCTACTTTTGAAGCATAAAACAGTAATTCCATGAAAATCTGTAGTTTGTTTCAAATATCTTATTCCATAGGTTTGAATGTCTTCCAATTGGGTAGCATAAATTCTCTAACATGTTCTATTTTAAATTAGCATTAGTTGCTATGGGTTGTTTTTATTTTCATACGTATTTTACAATTAAAATTTGATGTCTGCAAAAAATGTTTGCATCTTATGATTCATGAAAATGATACACATCTCTATTTATCCACATCTATAAAAACTTCTTTCTGCAAAATGTTCTAGATCTAGGCACAAAGATATTGCTATTTTAAAATAAATTGACTCCAAATGCCTTATGCTCTATTACTTGTTTTTATTTTGTCTTTATTTAAAATATTCTTTTTTCATACAAAATACCATGATTATAATTTTCTCTCACTTCATTCCTCCCAATTTTTCCCAACTCCCCTCCCCCTTGGATCTATCCCCTTTTTGTCTCTCATTAGAGAAGAGTAGACTTTTAAGAGATAACAACCAAACACATCAAAATAAAAAGCAATATGATAAAGTACAAATAAAATCATATCAAACTGAAGATGGCAACCCAACAGGAAGAAAACTGTCTCAAGAGCAGTTATCAGAGTCAGAGATGCACTCATTCTCACAGCCAGATGTCCTAAAGATACTAATATATACGCAGAGGACCTTATGCAGACCCAGATCAGCCCTGTGCTTGCTGCTTTAGTCTGTGAGCTCATATGAACCTTGCTTGGTCAATTCAGAGGGCCTTGTTTTTCCAGTGCCCACCATCTCCTCTGACTCCTGACACCATTCCCAATTTGTCCTCCTCCTCTTCCATGGAATTCCCTGAGGTCTAAGGAGAAGAATTTGATGAATAATTTTCAGTTATAATCTCTCTCCATGGAATGTTTGGCTGTGGGTCCCTGTCTCTTCTCCTCTGCTGCTGGAGGGTGCTTCTGTGATTATGACTAAATAAGGCACTGAACTATGAGTATAGCAGAATATCATTAGTAGTCATTTTATTTTCACTTGTCAGATGTAGGGTTGGTCAAGATCTTCTCTCAGTCTGTAGGCTGTCCTTTTCTTCTGTTGACGGTTTTATTTTTGTTTGTTTTGTTTTGTTTTGTTTTGTTTTTTGCCTTACAGAAGCTTTTCATTTTCATGAGGTCCCATTAATTAATTGGTGATTTTAGAGCACTTCTGGTTCACTCAGGTAATTGCGTTTTATTCCATCTCAAGTCTCTGATGGGGTTGAAGACCAGATCATTTAGTCTTACAATTAAGCTTAGTTGGTTAGAGGTTAAGATGTTTTTACATCTAGATAGATATTTTAAGTTAATAGAGATGAGATATGGTATATATGGGTTTTCTTTCAGAATTTATACTCAACAAGATAAGAATGATGTTTATGTCAAGATTGCCAAATATAAGTAGCCAAATCGCTGTGAATGTTATATTTACATAATTCCTGATTATTTCGCTGTTCTTTCTGCTGTATGTAGTTTATTTTATTTATGTGTAATAATATTATATATATGTTAAAAAGAAATAAAAAAAACAAAAAAATTTAGATGAGAAGTGTTTGGTTTTACCCTAGATCTCTGAACTATACAGTCTCTGGTTCTTGGCTCTGCAAACAGTGTCAGGTATTGGTTTTATTTCCTTCAGTAGACCATAAGTAAAATCAGAAATTGGTTGGCTACTCACAGAAGTTATGGGCCACCATTGCTATAGCATATCCTGCAGTCAGGAGAGATTGTACATCAGAGGTTTTGTGGATGAGTTGGTGTATAGAGTTATCTTTTGGTAGCCTGCAGAATACCTTCCTATACTAAAGACTCTAGAACATAGGGTTAAAGGATATTTGGAGGCATCGTCTAGACTTCCCCATGTTCAATGAGATATGTGGTTGTTGTTCTCAGCAAGCCAATAGCCAACATAAACTTAAATAAAGAAAAAAAATTTTAAAATTCCACTAAAATCTAGGACAAAACATGGCTGCCCACTGTCTTCATATATCTTCAATTTACTATTTGAAGTTCTAGCTAGAGCAATAAGACAACTGAAGGACATCAGGAGAATCCAAATTGTAAAGGAAGTAGTTATATTATTGCTATTCACAGATGATATGATAGTATACATAACAACCCCGAAAATTCTACCAGAGAACTCTACAGCTATTTGTTCATTTTTATTCTAGTTTGTATGTTGAACTTAAAACATAGACTGAGACCTTTATTCTTTTTATTGTAAGGACATATTGCCATATATTTTCTCTCAGGACTTGTTTGCCTCCATTGTACATTTTTAAATGTGTCTTAATACTCATTTACTTGAAAATGATTGTTAATTCTTCAGTTGTTTACAACTGCATCGTAATTTTCCATGAACTTGGGACATCATAAGGGGAGGTTTATAAAATAAAGCAGAGAAGAAAGTAAACAACAGGAAGAGACAACGCGCCATGGTAATTTTCCTTTTCCATTTAATATTCCTCATCCTATTAACTTATTTTGATCTTGTTTAAATAATTCCAAATATTTGAGAATTTTAAAGTATATTCCACTTTCTGGTTTCTCTTGCTTGTGTCTCCATCAGAGAATATGCAATTAAGTTTTTTTTTTCTTGGACAATCTAAGAATGTTTTTAACACCTCATTTTTTCTTGGTGATAGTGTGTATCCTATTTTTATCCTGTATTCCTAAACTGTCAATTAGGTCAAGGTCGCTCATAATATTTTTTTCATTCTTCAATTTTTTCTTTATTTTTAGTTTTTAATTAATTAAATTTTATTTTAATTTGTTCTCTTTACATTCGAATTGTAGATCCCTTCCTCATTACCTCCTGGTCCAACCCTTCCTCCCTCATCCCCTTTCTTCCTCCCTTAGTCCTCAGAAAGAGGGAGCCTTCAAGTCTCATCTAGACTGTCCGGATCCTCTTCCTCTTCCTTGGTGGACTGGCAAGGCTGCCCCTCCATGGGGTAGTCATCAATGAGTTCATGTCAGAAGTAGCCCTTACTCCCCATACAATGTGCCGGCCATTCTACTAAATGTGAGTAGAGTATCTATGTCTTTACCATGCATGGCCCTCGGTTGGGTTGGTGCAATTGTCCATGCGGCGTCCCCTCCCCCAGTCTGAATTGCTGATTCCACTGTTCTTGTGGAGCTCCTGTCCCTTCCAGATCCTTCTATCCCCCAACTATTCCATAAGACTCCATGTGATGCTCAGAAATGGGGAGCTCTCCTCCGCTATCAGTTTACCCCAGCCTATCAAGTCTCACCTGGACTGCTTGTGTCCTCTGCCACAGTGGCCTGGCAAGACTGCCCCATCATGGGGTAGTGATCAATGAGTGGTCACCAGAGTCATTGTCAGAAGTATCCCCTACTCCGCATATTTTGGGAGTTTTTCTGTGAGTCTCAGCAACAGCTTCAATCCCCTGCTGGATGGAGTCTTTCAGAGGACATCTATACTAGGCTCTTATCCTGTTCCTTGTCTTCAACTGCTTCTGATATCTATTGTGTTGCCCTTCTGAATGAGAATTAAGTATTCTCCCTACGGTCCTCCTGCTTATTTATCTTTGTGTCTTGTACTGTGATTGTTTCAACAATTACCAAATGAAGATAAATTTCAACTATATACTTATATATTTTAGTTTGCCATATGTACTTAAAATAAAACCATGAATAACTGGTTTATTTTCAAAATTTTATGTCCCTTTACACCACATTTCATACTGGGATTTAAACACATTATCTATTTACTTCTGTCCCAGAATGCACTCAAGCCTATTTAACATTTTTCTTATCTATCTATCTATCTATCTATCTATCTATCTATCTATCTATCATCTCATCTATTTATATGTTTGTGTATTTATTTATTATTCTATCAGATGTAGTCTTTCTAGCTCAGGTTGGTTTTTACTTGCTACATAGATGAGGCTGGCATTGAGCTCCTGATCCTCCTGACTACACCTTCTTGGAGCTGGGGTGACAAGGGCTTATGCCATCATGCCTGCCTTTTTCTTGTTTCTTGTTGGTTTATTTTCCCTTTCTGATTCACTTTAGAATCTTCTGCTTAGTGCGCCCCATGTTATTAGACGTTTCTTTGGCAGTGATTAACACTGTTTTCATTTCATATAGTTTGCTTTCATGTTTGAAACTCTCCTTTACATCTTCTTAAATTTCTTGTTTCTACTTTTGCTTCTTTTCTTTTCCTTTGGGGCATGAACATGTTAAGTGCATTTCCAACAGTAACTTTAACTCCTTTGTATTCAAATTTCATTTTCAATTAAATACATCTCATTCCATTAATTTACTTTCCTTCCAATTGTAATCATAGTTTCTGGCTAATTTACATAACTGATAATTACAAAATATATTGTATGAAATACTAATTACAGAAGGACATTTTCATACAAGTATATATTGTAAGTAACTTTTTATTAGGTGTTAAACATTATGATTTTGTTGTTTTGCTTGATTATTACTGAAAAGATCTCACGGAGCCTAGGCAGCCCTAAAGCTTATTATGTAGCTAAGGCTGTTCTTAAACTCCTGATCCTCCTGGTTCCACCTTCCTTTTCATGTAATACAGGTGTGTACCAGAAAATGCTCCTTTTTATCAGTGGATACTGAATATTCTATGTCACATATATGAATTTTTCAGATGCCTCCCTTTGTTCTGCCGTACACTGTCAGTCTTAAAATTTAGTTTGTTTAGAGACTTATTTTAAAACAAATTATTATGACTGGTACAGAGAGGTATTTTTAGGGACCAATTTAATACACTCTTACAGCAATACTATTCTCAGTATTTGGCCTTACAGATTAGTTTGTAATATCAGATATCGTCCCTGGTCCTATAAGACCAAAAATTACAACTTACTCCTCATCAGAACTCTTTCTTTTGTCCTAGTTAATATAATCACAACAGATAACAGTCATACTCACTACACAGGATATAAATTACATGCAGATATCCAGAGTTTGCCCTCTGTGTGTCCCTTTCCCTCTGGTTCTGATCTTTGAGAACAACAGCCATCTTGGCTTTCCTAAACTACAGTCTTCCTTTGCTTCATTGTGTGAATGTTCCATGAGTCCCTGTTTTGTTCCCTCACCTTGTTTTACATGGTGTAAATGAATTCTAGCAGAAGCCACCTGTAGGCATAGTGCTGACCTCACAATTCTAGAACCTGTTGTTTAAAATCTTGTCTCCAATGTTTATTTTGTTCATGTTTCTAGTTATAAAAGCTAACTCCTGTCACCATAAATCCTTCTTGTGTGGATGAAAGAGTCATAAATGTATATTTTAAAAGGTATAACATCATATCAGCTTCCTTGAATATTTTTTAAATCCACTTTATGTGAACTGTTCCCTAGAATATTAATTGTTATTCCACTCTACCTGCTTTGAACTAGCATGGAGATGATTTCATTTCTAAAACCAAATGCCACTGATATTTGTACAATTGAAAGCTTTTAAAAAAGCAAATTGTCATTGCTGGATACATTATATAGAATTAGTAAAAAATACATCACAGAATCCTTACCAGATGCATTCTTTGAGCTTAGTCTTAAGATCTAGAACAGAGACAAAACACACACTTAACCACCAATACTGGTACTGCTATCTACTTGTCTTTGTCTGTGTTCTATGTAGAATGTAGACATGTACCTTTCATATAAAAATAGGGAGATACTATTTGAATTATAACTTTCAATTCTCTACCTACCAGTGACCCAGTCAAGATCCAATGGATAGTTATAATCCAATGCTCATACAGATTGCCCTCACTGAACAAAATCTGTCACAAAAGAAAATCAAAATCTCTGGGTTGTGGTGGTGTACACTTTAGTCCCAGAACTGGGGACAGAGGCAGGAGAATCTCTCTGAAATTGAGGCCAGCCTGGTCTATAGAGTGGACAGCCAAGGCTACACAGAGAAATCCTATTTCAAAAATCAAAGTCATGAGTCTGGGAAGGGAAACAGTGTGTATCTTTGGAGGTAAGTAATAGGGATGGAAGGGAGATAAAATGACACAGGAAAGAGTAATCAAAAAGCATTATATTTTCAATTATGAGTTATCAAAGAACAATAAAATATGCAAAATTGAGATTTTCCCATTTTAGAACTTATTATATTAAGGACCAACATATGAAAATTAACTTCATGTAATATAACACAGAAAACTTATGAATCTTTTAAAAACTACAGTCTTGCTGGAATCATGCCAGTATATTCCTGACAATAAAATACCCTAAGTAAGCATGTACTGTGTACACACAATATATCTATTCATAAATTGATTATTAACACTATACAGTATGATTCAGTGCTCATGTATAAAAAAAGGGACTCCAAAAGATGAGCAAAATATATAGAAGTAGAATTATAACATGTTCATCTCAAAGCTCATATTATCTTTCAATTTCTAGTAGAAGAGTTTGCCTTCCTTTGTGCCTAATTCTTTTAAAAATTAAATCAAGTAAAGCAAGGTAAGAATTTATTGAGTTGATGTATGGCAACATGGTAACATTCAAGGTTATTCTTTACATTTTATAAATAAGTAAACTGAGTCTTACATAGGTCAAAGGAAATTATAATTCCATATAGTGTAAGTAGAAGACAGTTTTATTTAATTTTAACTAAAATATAATCTTAACAATCCTCCCACCACTTTCCTACCAGTTTTTAAAAATTTTTTATATAATTAATTTTTTCAGAACACAACTTAATTGTTATCCCATCACTTGTAACCTCTTGTTCCTCCCTCCCTCCAGCTTTCACCCTATACCTTTCCCCTAGGTCTAAGACCGAGGGGAAACTCCTCCCCCACTATATGGTCATAGGCTATCAAGTCTCATCTTGGTAGCCTGCTTATTATTTCTTTGAGTGCCACCAGGCCAGTTATACAGTGTGTTTTCCCCTTTGCTCTCTCTCAAATTCTTGACTGCTTCTGTTATTGTTACATATATACCTATAAACACAAAAATATATAAATACAACCTGCTGGACACATATATGTTGCTTCTATGTACATGACTTCAGAGCTGGTCACTTGCTATTGAATAATCCAACTAGAAGACTCAGACTTGGGGAAGACAAATTCTCAAGCTTTCCTCATGCTTTAGTTGCTCATGGTTCTTCATCTATGGCTGGGACCCTGTGAGATTTACCCATTACACGTTAGCATGTATGTTGTGTATACTGATACAGGAGTCTTCCTTGTTTGGGCAGCCATATTGTTGTATTATAGCTATACATGATACTAATTACTATATATGATACTAATGTATCATTAGTATAAGACACAATGTCACGGCAAATTTCCTAGTCTTCTGATGTTACATTTTTTTCCACACCCTCTTTCATGATGTTTCCTGAGTTTTGGGTACAATACTAATGCCATATCTATTATGGTCATGCTTCCAAAGATCAGCTGCTTTATGAATTATTACTGATAGAGGTTTTCTGTAATTATATCCATATTTTGCAAGGATAATATTTTGAGAGATATGCTTATCTGTGGATATAAGAGTAAATATTTAGAATACAAATTGAAACTATGTTTAGTAAATTGGATGTAGTAGGTTGTCTTCTAAGATGCATGTCCTCCCTAGCCCCTGCCTGCTCTTTGGGTAGATTTCCAGTTTCAGGCCTGTTGTGTAAGCTGTACATCTAACTTTACAGCTGTTGCTTACCACCAAGAAGTGGACATCTCTTAATGTTTAGTGAGTTCAAAGCTCCTCATTAGGTGTACAGATCACTTTCCTGTTCATCAGATGTTCCATTGTTTCAAGAATGGTTTGCTATGTCTTGAGTACATGGACAATATGTTCAAGAAGCTTTATATCACTAATTCAATAATCCTTATGATACTATTAAAACCTTAGTTTTCCAACAAATTGTAGAAAATATGTTATTTAATTATGGTTATCTGATGATGATAAAGAGCCACATTAGGATGTAGACCAGATGACACTTCCCTCCATGTGTCTAGACCATTTGGTTCTCATTCTTTTTTCTCATTTTGGGTATGGGAACAAGGGAAATTAGTGGGGACTAACTTCCCATTTGTAACCAGTGAAGTGAAGTAAGGCTTTTGAAGAAAAGCAGAGTTAAGGAATAGTGCAGACATGGAATAGAAAGTCTGGGCAGCATTGGAAAATAGAGAAGTCTGTGGGAGAAATTTCAAATTCCTGCTGGTCTCCTCTGAGTAATCATATGAACAGACATTGAAAGACTGGACTAGATTCAGTCCCTGACCTGGAGGTGTAGGTCTCCAATTTCTATTATCAACTCAGCCAGGAAGCTGCTCCCCCTGGAGCCATACTTAGCCAAGTTGCTATCTCCATCCACCCTGCCTGGTTTATAAACACGATACACACACGGAGTACACAGACTCAGCTTGCTCCTCCCAAAGGGCAAACTATTTTTGTACTCATCAACCAGAGTGCAGGGGCCAGAAATGGTTGTAGTAAATAAAATAACAATATTAAATCCTGTTTGCAGTCTGCAAGTGATGGGTAAAAGGAGATAGGAAGTGGAGATGCAGAATCAGAAAGGCAGATCTTTAGCCCACTGGCAATAGTAAAGTGAATACATTTTAGGAAGTTGTGCTTTGGTGTAGAAAAAAAAAACATGAGCTTGACAGTGGAAAGACTTGTATCTTTACTTCACAGTCTCATATTTCTTGGGGTTTGATTTCTTAGCACACCTCAGTCTCAGATTTACTACTCTCAGTCACACGACATTTCAAATGGACATGCAGTTATCAAAGCCAGCACGTATTCCTTCATACTAATTAGTAAATGTAAACACAACCATTCTCAAATAGCATTCATCTTTTGCCTCCTTTTTATTTTCCATGGTTTTCACTGATAGAGTCTTTCTCCACTGTCTTCATCTACACTTAAACTATTTCCAGGTCTTTTAAATATCCAGAAGCAATGTTAACAGAGAGTGGATAAAATGGGTAAAATTAATTATAATGGTATTTTTAAATGTTACTTATCAAAAATGCCATCATTTCAACCTCCTGTAACCAACATGCAGTTATAATAGACACATTTCGTTTCTTTTCCACACTCTTTCCTAATGATCTAATGCAGAGTTTACACTTTTGGCATATCTCAGTTTAGAAAAGCCATGTCTCTGTTTTGCAGTCTCCAGCTTTTGCCAGCTGCTGCTTTTCCCATTTCCTTCTGTTTCCTGGAACCTTTCCTGTTGCCAGTGGGCAGCAGTGACCCCAAACTGACTTGCGGAATACACCAATAATATCAGTATAGTTTTAAAGTTTTAGTAAGTTTGACTAACTTTCCTGATATTTCAGATTTAAACATGAAATTGAAAATGGGATGCAATACAGTGTAAAACATGACCTTCAAAGAACATTTTAGTCCTAGTTCAGTGTCTCATTGGTAATTTTAAACACATGCTCTGTTGTTCAGTTAAACATACAAACACCCTGGAAGGAGCATGGACCAGAACAAATTAGAACCCTTGTGCCCTTCACTTTCCCTCAACAATGTTCACAAGTTAGGATGTGATCAGAGTTGGAGGAGTTCCGTTTGTGCAGCATGAATGCAGATGTGCCTAAGAGTAAAGACCCCTGCTCAGTCTACCGTAACCTGAACTTGGCAGGCTCACTGAGGCATGGAGGATTATGCAGTTTAAATTGGATGAGAATAGTGATGGCTGTTTAAAAAACTAACATCAACAGCAATAAAAATCAAAATCAAAAATAAAATAAATAGTATTTAACATCAAATCTTTGGCTAAACCGAAGATCTCCTAGACTCAAACAGCCTGAAATGAACCTGCTAATCATGACATTTTTGTAGTTATTCAAGTGTGGACAGGTGGCCTTCACTTTCTAAAAGCACAGAAACCTTAAGAAAACCTGTATTTCCTCTGTTTCTTTAGCTGCCTTTAAAATAGACTGCAGATCTAGGATCACTTAGTAGGCAGGCCATGGAGGCCTATGACACCTTTAAGGAGACAGATGTTTTCAGGCACAGTCAAATAGGACCAAATAGGAACCACCCATCAGAGGGATAGTTGTTTGCAAAGGAGAAATTCAGTGCCCATTCCATGAGAGTCCTGGAAAGCAGGCGAATATCCCCTGCCTCTCCAGGAGCACGTTCAGCCAGCTTTGAGCTTATGATGAATGGCATGGCTATGTTGGCTTGAAAATCATGAATGCTACAAGCCTTGAAAATGCCTTGGAAAAGAATCATCTGCCTTTTTCCAGATCACAGGCTACGTTTTGTAAGACAGTCAGAGGAGCAAGGAACCATCTCTGATTCTACCTCATTGCTCAAGGAACTTCACAGTAAGTCTTATCTACAGAATATCAATGAGGAATAGAGTCCATTTCCCAGAGGACTGTTTAATGCTCATGAGAGAAGCTTTGAGAAGCAGGTGGACATATGTTGGTCCACCCAGAGTGTTTCTCAGAGATTTGAGGAACCAGCTAGGGCTGGATTATTGGTGTCATTTTCTTGATCTCAGGTGAATTTCAGCCTATAGGTCATTTTAAGAGATGTTACTGAAAAAATTAAATTTGACTCTTTTCTCATAATGTAAAATGATACATTTTCACATAATAGAGAAATATGCCTCATCTTTGGACTAGTCGTAAAAATTCAGGTTAATAGGCCAAGCTGGGAACATATTCTGGTCAGTACCTATATGATAAAATGTCCTAATACCTTTGTACAACAAAATAAATCAACAAGAAAGAAGATTTGATGGGGTATTGATGAATACAGTTGCATTATTTCTTTTTACTAATTCATTCAACAGACATACATTGGCTCTACTGTACACCAAAGATGTTCTTGGTGGTGAGTTTTATACTGAATCCACCAGGAAGACCTGGACATTATCTCAACTTTCTTGACAATGAGATAAAATGTACCTGCTTTAAGCTGTATATTGCAATGACGTTTGTGTCAGAAACTGTGCCAAGCTATAATGTATTTAGTTCTTGCTTGATTTTCTCAGTTAGAAATTTTGGGACCAATTTTTATGCAAACCAAGTGAGAATCATGGAGGTGCAGCAATCTGAGCCAATGGAACTAGCAACAGAGACAGGATTCCAACCCATGTACATCTGGATACAAAGGTAATGTTCTTTCTATGGGAGTGTATTCATAACCATACAGAACTGTTTGTTACCTTATGACATTTTAGTATTGGTGTAGTTAATTTAATTTATTAATTTTAAATATACTCATGGAAGACTAGAAGCTTTAAGATCATTCTTACCACGCAAATTTTGGAAATCCAAAAATAACCTGCTAACATAGAAAATAGATCATTCAGTCCTCTTATCCCCAGTGTGTTTGAGCAAGGCTTTAGCCAGGATTCTGTTGCTATAGAGCTGAGAGACCTGGGCAGCAGTGTTTGTGCTGCACCTGGTCCTGGACCTGGAGTTCCAGGTTGGATGTGATACAGCAGGCAGCTGAGCTGCAGTTACCTTCTGCATTAATGCCAGAAGTCTGGAACTTACCAAGTGGCTGAAATGGAATGTGTTTATATAATATCTTTATTCAATCTTCTTGTGACTGAGGCACAGAGGGTTAAATAATAGTTTTGGGTTCTGTGTTAGACTTGTCTAGAGAAAAATATCTAAATATGTAAGTAAAATGGTAAGTATAAATAAATGATAGGTGATTGGTAGACAGATTAGGTAAGTAGATATATAATAAATTGATAATAAAGTGTTGTCTTATGTAAGTATAGTGTTTGGCAAGGCTCAATATTTTACAAGACTTTCTTTTTTCAAATTCTAGGCTGGAGATGCAACCCTTGAGAAATGATATTTTAGGGCCAGTCTAAGTCCAGAAGATGAAAGAAAAAAAGAGATCTGCTGTTCCAATTTAAGTCTAAAAGAAACAAATAGATAACTTCTCATTAGAAGTAATGATAAGCAGGCAGAAAGAAGTCTTTCTTACAGAAAGAGAGTAGAGGTAAGAGGGTCACCCCTGTGCTCTATGAAAGTTTTCCACGGCTTAGGTGGTTCCTTAACATGAGAGGACATGCTGATTTATTTAGTTTTAGTGATTTGAGCATTAATCTCAGCAAAGCTGACAACACTGAAATATTTAAAATGGTATTATCAGATTAAATGTGTGTAAAGCACACTCATGTCCTTCCATAATATAAATCCTAAGGGGGCTACACTATTGAATGAGTAGAATAACCACAAGAAAGGCATAGACTACTGAGCTCAATTCTCACTGTCTTTCCTTTCATATACTGATCTCCTATGCCTTTCAACATATTGATTAGAATAGTCATCAGTGTGCATTAAATAAACCACTATATTCAAGACACTAATAGAAATCAAAGAATGGGAAAATAGCACATTTAGTCCATTTTATAAATCTTGCATTGATGTTTTCAATATATACATATGTCCTAATTATGTTCTGTAGTCTACTTGAGCCAGAGGGGAAAAGTTAACTAAAAATAGCATTTTAAAATTCTGCCTCCTCTTCATATTCACTTTATCTTGTTCGTTCTGGTGTTTGTGAGTCTGGACATGTATAGCTAAAGAATAAAATCAACTTTCACTGTCTCTTGCAATGTATAATATATCACTAAGATAGTCAAGATTTACTATGACCATTTTGTAATAAAATGTGTAACATTCAGCAGTATCTAAAAACTTTTCTGATAAAATATTTTGGAACCCACCGTTATTTTTTGTTAGTTACATTTTCAAAGTGCCCTCTGATTTCTCATGTTTGCAACCACAGATAATTACTGCCTATGCATGACAGGTACTTCTTAATGAAGCAGGTGGTCATCAATGGTGAAATCCACAAATAGCCATTGTGTGGGGCATAACTGATGATGAAGTGTTTGGCTTTGCCTGGAACATCAGTAACACACCCTTCTAGATTTAGGAGACAACAGGAAGAGGAGACAGATACAGTACAATAGTTGAGGGCAGGGAGATAGATACGCAGCAAAAAGTCCTCGTAGGACAGGACTGTCGCACTCTTCCACTCATTGCATCTGTGGAGCTGTGGATATTTGTATGTGGCTTCCACAGGAGTGGGCCCATCAAGATTTCGTCATGGATGAGGGATGGGCTTTTCTTCAGTAGGATTTTAGCAATCAAGGTTACTTAGGAGAGGTATGTCACTTTCTTCAGTCTGTACTTTTCTTAAATTTGTGCTTTAACTTACAGATTCTCCTTGCTTTACTGAATAAGTCCCCACCTATGTGGGGCAAGGACCAGATGTGAAAGTAAGAGGGGAACTCATTAAGAAAAAAAATGTGCCAGTGGAAGAGTGAGGCAGATGAAGGAGAAGAATGAGCATTGAGAATGCTAAATTTTATTCCATAAATATATGAAACTATCAAACACCTATTAGAATTGAAAGCAAAATACAATAAATTTATTGGAATTAAAAATCAACTCTAAATAAACTATAAGGAAGATATTATTTATATATTGATTCAGATGTACCATCCCTAACAAATTGACAATAATAACCTAAATATATGTAAAATTGAACATTTTAAGCTTTATAACATTTTAGGTGATAAAAGAACATGTTTTAAATTATTTATTTGCTTTACAGCTTGCTGAGATATGATTCATGGGAACGTTTGTTTTGGGTAAAAGGATATGATGATGTGGACCTTTGTTGCTTCCACAGTCTTTATCTCTTCACATTTATGGAAATATGAAGATATGGAAATTTTCTCAGGGTAAAATGTTTGTTTCTCTTTAGCCCACCTGGTTGTTCTCTGGGTTTGTAGCATCCATGGACCATGACAGTGATTCATGGGTGGAAATACAATTCTATCACAAGCAATTTAACAAAATCTTAAGTCATTTGTTAGAAGTGATTAATACTAACATTTAAGCTATTGATAGACAAAGTCCATCCTGAGATTCAGGTCAACTGAAGGAGAGAGTGAATTGAGTGAAGTAAGGTAGATCCTGGTGACACAGATTAAAACATGAAGGACAATTATCTAATTTTCAGATAAATTAACCAATAAATTTCCTCCTCTTCTACATTCTCCTCTTCCTTCTCTTCTTCATCATACCATTGCCATAATTATGTACTCTTCATCTTCATCTCTCTTTTCCTCTTATTTCTACTCTTTCTCATTCATGTACATTTGCTTTTTATTTTAACATTTTAAATTATTTAATTTACAAGCTATGTAATACTAACTGGATATGATAATTTTGATTAAGCATCCCCTCTAAAATTTGAAATTCTTATAGCCCTTTGGAATTTGTAATGATTCTGCAAGAAAACTGAGTAGAGATGTGAATAGCACAGTAGCTTATGATGGTCTGTGTATTTAACAGTTTTATTATCAGCAAGGTCTAATATAAGCAGAAATTTTACCAGAGACAAGCAATTAATAGATTTATTAACCCTGACTTAGTTTATCCTCTCATTATTAAATAAAACAGACATTAACTTGTTAATTTTTTTCTGGGGATATCTGTCCCAAGTAAAATCTTCAGTGCCCTCATATTGCTGAAAATGATTTTGATATTCTCAACTCTATATTAGGCCCATAAATATTGCATTTTGCACAATTAATGCAGGGGACTCAGGCTCTGTAAACAGTTTTCTGTGCTGACATTTGTAACAAAATAGAGAATGACACAAACATTTCGTCACTTGACTGTTGTAATAGAAAGGTAAAGATATGCTTAACTCATAAGGTACATACTTTTTTCTATTTGATTATGCCATTGGCCAAACATGCTTTTATCTCTAAAATCTACAGAGGACCTTTGCCTGTCTCAGGGAGAGAACATAGAGATTGCCTCTAGGCTTTGCCTCCTGTGCCAGATGTATTTGATTCAAGGCTGTGCATTTAAGACTCTGCTAAGAAGTGTTGGGAGGGATTGTTGCAGGAGAGAATACCATAATCCATTGGCAATGGCTGCCCCAGGTGATAAATGCATAAAAAAAAACAGCATGAGATTTTGAAAAATCTATGAATATGTGATGCATAAAAAATCCCAAAGATTAACCAATTGAACTGAACTTAATTTCCATAGAAGCTTATTATAAAGTGTTTAAAAGTTTAGGCTTAAGTTGTTTTGAACTTAAGAAATTATTTTAATGTCTAGAAAGATCTTTTTTAAGTTGATAAATACAAGACAGGATGGAGAGTGATTTAGGAACAAAATTTCAGACTCATCTAGATACGATAGATAGTATCTTCTCCAATGTTGCCAAATACAAATGAACTAAACATTTTGAATGTAACTTTTACATTTGGCTTTCCTGATTTTTCATAACTCTTCTTACTGTATGTAGTTTATTATAATTAAATAAAGTCCATATGCATTTGGGGAAAAGTATCTAATGCAACAAGCCAATCATCCTTTCTCTAAACAGTGAACCTGCAACTGGAAAGCAAACTTTCTGTGCCAAAAAAGAGTCCTCTCTGCGCTTAAATAGAAGAGGTTTGCTTGACACCTTATAACAAACTGTGTTGGACTGCACAATGGTGCAGAACACAGAACATAACAAGTAGGAACAAAGATTACAACATTAGGTTCAAGCTCCAATTCAGCTCTTCCTAGCCATTAAGCAAATTATTTTACCTTTCAGTTTTTTTTAAATGGTAATTTTGATAATCTGTTATTCACAAGGTTTTGAATGTCAGTTCAGTTAAAATAATTAATTAAATAAAGGGATATTTGTGAAGCACTTAGAAAATTCTTCGAACATTATAATCATGGGGCAAATGGCAAAGAAAGGTTACAAGAAACCACAGCAGTTCTAGTAATGTGTTTCTGCCTAACCCTTAAATTACTACTAGTGACTAAGTCAGAATTTCAGATATGGAGTTCTCCTGGTATAGAGGCATCACATGTAACTGGAGATATTTTCATCATTCAAAAGAAAAAGAAATGAACGTCTCCACTATTCTGCCCCAGTGCTATAAAAGCATTTACCTATTTTTGGTAGGCAATAAGGTCAAATGATTAGGGCTTTAGAACAAAGAATCTGAATTTGAATCTTAGTTTGATTCTTACTAAAGCTTTTCTCATTGGCAATGATGATTATAGCGCTTGGTTGGTATTTTTGTGGCAAGTACATGAACTATCACATGAATGTCTTTCAGAGACATCATGTTTCTATGTGAATGCACAGTAAATGTTGTTATTAATAGTTACATACTTCCTATTGGACACAGAATTACCATGAGCACAAGTCCCACTGATGCATGGCATCCATATTTCAAACTTCTCACATAAGACTTATCTTAAGTCATTATTAAACCAATCTTACTGGGATAAACATCACTTCTGAATGAAACTGTAGTTACAGCATATCAAGTTTAGAGAAGAGTTTCAGAACATAAATTCTGAAATAATGATTGGATCTCAACTTCCCGTTTATAAGAGGTTTCACTGGGTTAGAATTATACCTGAAATGTTTCTGGTAAGGATTATTGTATGCCTTCCTGGGAAATGGTGATATTAGGTTCTTACTCAAATCTATTTGATACGTAAGTCTATTTCTCATATCCATTATGCTCAATGACTTGAGAATAATTAGTGTTTATTTACACCTCAGAACAAATAATGTCACTGGATTGGAACACCTTTTTACTGTGAGTAATATGTGTGAGAAAAAAAAGAAACATTTTTATACACATCTCACATCTTCAGCTATTTTGTTTATGCAGATAGATTAACTTCATTTTTATTTTACATTTATTCTTTTCTCATACAATATACCCTGACTGTTCCCCTCCCTCCACCGCTTCCAGTCCCAACCCCTCTCCCTGCAGATCCACTGCTCCTCTGTTTCCCTTTCAGAAAATATCAGGCCTCCTAACAGAAGAGAACAAAAAAAATATGCAAGAAGATTAAGCATAAACCCCCATATTAAGGCTGGATGAGGCACCCAGTAGGAGCACAATGGCTCAAGAGCAAGAAAAAGTGTCACAGATACCCTCACTCCTACTGTTAGAAGTCCCACAAAATCTCCAAGCCAAACAATGACAACATGTGTTCAGAGGACCTAACAAACACTCATGCAGCTTCTGTGAATGCAGCGTCAATCTCTGTGAGCCTCTATGAGCCCTGCTTAGTTGATTCTGTGGGCCAACTTCTCCTGGGATCCTTGGCCTCCCTGGCTCCTATAATGCTTTCTCCTCCCTTCAGAAGGGTACCCTGAGTTCTGTCTAATGTTTGGTTGTGAGTCACTGTATCTGCTCCCATAAGCTGCCAGAGGTAGCCTATTTAACGATGGCTGGATAATTCATGATGTATGAGTATAGCAGAAGATAATTATGGTCATTTCATTGACTGTTTTTGTCAGTCATGCTTTGTTCTACCCTAAGTCTTTTGAACCTAGGATCTGGTTCCTGACCATCCAGGCAGTGTAGGTCATGGACTCCCTTTTGTGGCATGGGACTCAAATTAACTCAGTCAGTTCTGAGCCACCATTGCTCCAGCGTATCTTGGAAATTGAATAGGTTGTGGGTCAACAGGTTTGTGGCTGGGTTGGTGTCCCATTCCAACAAATTAGCACCTTGCTTCGTTTTGGAAGATGAGGTACTGAGGCTCTTCATATAATCTATTAGTAGAAGCCATTGCTAGGGTCACCCTCAAAGATTCCAGGAACTTCCTACTAAACCAGTTATCCACATCTAAATGCCCTGCATTCCATTCATCTCTTCCTGTACACTGTACCTCCACTACCCCTCCCCACTCAGCTTATTAACTATACATAAAAAGGCAGGGAATTGTAGAGAGAAATCATTGAATAAAATAACTCTACAAGGAGAATGGAATCAGTAGTGCAATTTTACGTCTGATGTCTATGTATCCTGAGAAACATTTATCAATGGATATGAGATGGGGTTTCAAGAGCTGAGGAAGGCCACTGTAGGAACATTCAGATGGTTTAGCACTAAAGATAACATGGTCGTGCAGTTTCAGAACTGACAAGCAGCACTATAGAGATGATTTGATCCTGATCCTTTATTTATAGACTGTATACATTTTCTGTTGCTTCTCACAAAGTTAGTGACTTATAGAGTGCATATGAATTGCTCATGTTTTTTTGTATATCAGATGTTCAGAGAGGAATGACTAGATTCTTCACTTGTGATACCATTAACTTAAAACTAAGAAGTCAGTTAGAACTATTATCATGCGGGGTTGCTCTTCTCTTCCTTTTTTTACTGGTTATTGATGGAATTCTTTTCTTTTTGGTGTAGAAATAGTTCCAATTTCCTGCTCACTCTCAGCCAGGGAAACATGTCAAAATCTAGTTGCCACTTATTGTTCCCTGAAGCCTTCAAAGACAGTTAAAAATCTAGATGGCTGCTACTAGTTTCTTACAAACTGACTGGAGTCAATCACTCAGGCCTCTTTTTCTCCAAACATCCTGAGAAAACATTTATTTTAAAACTCCATGCTTTAGTTCATCCACCCAGAATGATATTCCTCTCATCATACAAACAGCAATTACATTACTGGTATCTTCATGACATGTAAAGATTCCATCCACACTGAGAGGAGTATGGTATATAAGTTTAGGTGTTCTTGAAGTCATTGCAGTACTCTGCCTACACAAAGGTTGAGAACACAGAGTCAAGAAGGACAAAGTCTTGTCTTGTATGGAACAGAGTTTAGCAGAAGTGGAATCCTATTGGTGCTTATTCACTTGGCTCATAGTTCATTTCTTTACTAGTTGAAGTACTACTTCTAGTCTCTCTAATGATTTATCTAATGCTGATTTATCATGCTCTACTAGAATATACTTGGTAGTAAGCTATAAAAATTCAACTAAAATCAACAGCAAATAAAACATTATGACTTTGGAAACTTCTGGATCATTACACCTTCCTACATTCCCACTCAAATTCTCTGTGTGGTGGCAGAGATGGTCTTGATTCTAATCATGCCTATTATCATTATTTGATTGTATTAATTTTAATTGGATTTACTAATGCTTATTTGTATTTATTTGGGTAGGGGTGTGGGTGGGTGTGGGTGAGGGTGGGTGTGCACAACTGCAGCATAGCACATACATATGTGGAGGTTTGAGGACAACTTTCAGAAGTCAGTTCTCTATTTCCAGTGTGTGAGTCCTGAGAACCTACTTAACCATTTGGCTGGCGTTCTTATTTCATTTTAGAAAACTATTACATAAATTTTTGATGAAATAATCTAGAACTCATTGGTCACATGGATCTGGGCCAAGGCCCTTTCTGAATCAGTCACCGTCATGAGCCATGGATGGTTGGCTTGGTCATATGCATTAGAATCGGGGTAACACATCTAGAAATATATAAGGTGAGAAATATAGGGCCCTTTTCAAAAAAGAAGAAATGGCCTTGAGGCAGGTAAAAACTAAAAATATCCTATATTGAGCTCCCCCTGGTGGATCATGGGAGAGAGAGAGAGAGAGAGAGAGAGAGAGAGAGAGAGAGAGAGAGAGAGAGAAGAAAAAAGGTTGAGATAGATTAAAATACAGGAACATAGGATTAAAGTGAGAGCCAGTGAGTGAACAGGAAAGGGTTTCTCATTACAAAATGTTCTGAAAATCATTCACAGGATTTAACCTGATGTTTCCAGCCCTGTAAAGTGTGACTACTTGCTGTATCCACCTCCTCTTTGGACTGACTACTACAGAAAGGTAAGGTTGCAGAAAGCAGAGAATAAACAGTGTGAGATTTTTAAAAGCCCCATGCCTGCTGAATTACCAACACAATTGAAATGATAAAACTGGTTACATTAGGGCTATCCTCTGAGTCTGTATCAACAGGATAATACTTCCTTGCTTCTTTCTGTTTAGAATGTGATGTTACCAGGGCAAAGGGCTTGACATGCTACAGGTTAAGAAATACATAAGGCTAGTAGCATGGGATGGAGAGAGAAGAGAAATCATGGAGGTTAGTCATATGTAGCAAAACCAGAATGCATAGATTCATGCCCCCTAACATCCATTATTATATATTGAGAGCCTGACAGGACATCTATAAATTCTCCTCAGGTAATCATACATATCAACAAAGCCTTAGAATATGAGTATGCAATTTCTGATATTTGGAGCACTGCAAAGAAGATTGACATATGCAAATATCCTTAATTAAAAGCAAGGGGTATTGTAGAATTAGAAGAGACAGTATATACACATAAGAACTCATGGATTGGAGCAGCCTTCTGTTTGTTGAATCAATATGTACTAGGCCTCTTACATGTAAAAGAACAAGTATCATCATGACCTCATGCTTGGCTTCTGTAGTCCGGTGCTCCACGTTTGAATTCCGCTTCTGTTATACAATTCTGACCAACTTTTGTTAAGTTTTCCTCACTTGATTATGGGAGTGATGACCATGACAGAAATAGCCACGTCATAGACTGACTTTAAGAGTTAAATTAATTAATCTTTCCAAAGGTCAGCAAGCAGTTATTTGGTGTTTTGAGTGTGTTGAGTCTTTGTATGCTCAGCTCTCATTATGAATCTATTTTTATGCCATTGAGTTCAGTTTAGGAAATATACATTAGGTTAATAATGTCATTGGTAATTGTTTAATTATAGTTGTTATGAAGGATACATTAAGGGTTGTAAGAGAGCTGATATCCTCTCTCTGGGGACATGGAAGTAATATTTACAATGATACTTGAAAGGTAAGATGGACCTGAATGGAGAAGAAATCTCAGATGAAAGCCTAGAGTCAATCAGAAAATAGGTAAATTATAGGCCCCGAAAAGGACCAGGGTGCTTGGAGCTGAGAGGTTAGTACATCATCTTGGAAAGAGAGAAAGTTGAGACTTATCTTGTGTAGTCTTGCACACTGCATGTTAAAACTTTCTTTATCTTAGTTGGAACAGCAGATAAGATGGTAGGTAAACTACATTGTTAAGGAGAGGTTACATGCTATTGTGGCATCATAGCAGTATGGTGAGCAAAAGCAGTAGCTCTGAAGGAAGCAGCCGAATCATTATGTACAGACAGAGTCTCAGAATTACCCATCAATGTGCAGTTCACTTCTGTGATCTGAAGCAAAACAGGGTAATAATTAGGCATAAGATGAATGTAAACAATACAAGGGCCAGATAATAGAAGATATTGATGTCTGAGTTTAATAGTTCTGACTTTGGTGTGCAGCTCAAAGATTAGCAGGCTTTGCATAAGTACAATAATGGGAAGAAGTTTCCTTTTACACATGCTGTTGCCAGGTTTAGAGGAGATGAGGATCAGAAGGGGAGGGAATAAGGAAAAAAGAGAAACAGAGTGAGCTTTACATAGCAATTTTGTTCATTGAGCAGATGCTCATTTAAGCAGGTGAGCGACAGTCAAAGCTTGAAAGCTTCTGACTTATATAGATGAATATATATTAGTTTATTAATAAATGTTAATTATTTATATATTGATAAATATTTTATGATACATGAATGTCATAATATTAATACATACTAATACCCAGGCTGGCAAGATAGCACAGTTGCCAAAATGCTTGCCTAGAAAGAATGAGGGCAATGGTTTAGATTCCTAAAAATGATGTAAAGGCCTAGTGAATGTGGTACCCTACCTGCAAATCTAGGGCTCAAAAGTGGATGCATCAGATCCCAAAACCAAGGTGGCTAGGAATAGTAGGTGTATCATTGAGCTCTGGGTTTATCTGAGCCACCTGCCTCAGAAACATAGGTGGAGAGTGATGGGAACTATCTTGTGATATCAACTTCAGAGTTTCCACAAGCCTATACACATATACAGGTGAACCACAACTTATATGCAGGATCCCAAATATATGACCATAGACACAGATGCACATACATCCTGAAACATAAAGATGCATATATTTGATGATATAATTCTAAACATCTGAGTTCAATCCCCTGGATCCATTTGTTGAAAGAAGAGAAAGTGGTGAGGTGATCCTAAATATCTGAGTTCGATCTCATGGCCCCATATGTTGAAAAGAGAGAAACTGTCTTCTTACACGCACACACACACACACACACACACACACACACACACACACACAGAGAGAGAGAGGGGGGGGGGGAGGGGGCGAAGGGAAGGAGTGGTATACCTCTTACACACAAAATTAAGTAAATGCATGTGAAGCTAATAAATATTAGTGCCTGCTCTTTCAACTGATTTTCAAGACTCAATAAAAGCAGCTCTTTCTTTTTTACACTAGATATGCAACACACTAGACCTGATATAGAAGCAACTGTTTCCCTCTGAGTTTTTCTGCAATTTCCTAAGTGTTCTAAAGATCCCATTCACATTCTTTGATACACTGATTATTTGGCCACGTTTGTCCCTGTAGAAGACTTCAGACTGCTGGGAGGCAGAAATATCATGGTCACTCAGCTTTAAGTCTTTCATATGACCTCATGCTCATAGGCCCTTCCAACAGATGTGAGCCCACTTTGAACCCAGAGCACCCCAGATTAAGGGATTTT
Source organism: Acomys minous (assembly GCF_964271855.1). Classification (NCBI taxonomy): domain Eukaryota; kingdom Metazoa; phylum Chordata; class Mammalia; order Rodentia; family Muridae; genus Acomys; species Acomys minous. Next base: position 160,917,924 of record NC_140483.1, on the reverse strand, counting down.
TAACTCCTCAGAGGCTTGACAGACATAGAAGACTTAAGCTTTTGAGGCAGCAGCAGGTGGCTCAAAGTCCTGCACAAACAGGAGAAAATCTTGTCTTTATTTAAGGTGATGGAAACAGGGCCTTCATTTTATCCTGAATATTTATCTGGATCTCTTAGAATTTCTAGAATCAAAAGGAGTTTTTTGCTTCATTGTTTCCCTATTTTTTTTCTTTTCACTTTCTTCAACTCAAATTTCAGTGAGGCAAACTCTAACAAGTAAGATCAGGTAAGAGGCCAGAGAGGGCACAAGAAGAGCCTGTCCCTGGACAGATGTTAGTGAAAGAGATTACCAAAGAGGAGTTTAGAAAAATATTATGAAAAGTTCAGGATATTTTCATAGACACTTTTCCTCTGTGCAACACACAGTCTGTAGCAACTGTGACTCTCTTAAAATTAGCTGAGACTTACAATCATTATCTAGTCCATCACAACGGGAAAGAGATGATGTAGAATTCCATTTCCTAAGTAAATGTCCTTGATCAAGGTCTTTTTATACAAATCATCTCAAAGCCTACAGGTAGTAAGTTTTCACTCAAGTCCACCTTCATTTGTTGGAACCTCCTCCCCCATGCAAGCTTGTTGTAAATTCAGTGGAAACAGCAAGCAGCTGCTCACCAACACCCACCCCATAGAAAGAACAAGACATTTCTCACATATCTCAAGCTTCCTTAAATGTTCTTTCTTTGGCAAAGAAAAAAAAAAAAAAGAAGTATATTTTTGGCCTCTAAACCTTTTCCCACCAGTGTGTATTTCTGCATAAATGTGATCCATATGGTTCTGATTGCTTTCTCCATAAGTCATTAGGAATGCTTTGCACTAGGAACTTTCCTGATGACCAAGGAGTCTTTGGAGACAGTTTTAAATGGCCCTCTCAGACTTGTCTCGTAGAAACAGGGCAGCTAAACAGAGCCAAATGCAAATGAGCCAGGACCTGGAAAAATTCAGGTTTTATCCAAAACTCAGAACCAATAAGGTTCTGGTGAGACTTAAAATTTCCCTGCAAAGTCTTCACATCCTCTTCCAAGGACAGCTGCTACTGAATCCTGCATTGGCACACATCAGGTAAGAATCTCAGTTATCTGCCTTTTGTGTTTATATAGGGTAGGATGCTACATTAAATTCCAAGCTCTTCCTGCCACCCCAGCATTTTCCCGTTATTTCCTGACAACATAATACATATTTTAGAATTGGACATGTGTGTGGAATTCCTAAGCTTATCAAGGTGTGGTGACGTTCATCTTGGTATGATATTCATGTGTCAAGGGGTTTTGTATCCTGATGTATAAGAATGTGATCATGCTATTTGTCTCATATCATTATATCATTCAGCCTTCCTTCCTTCCCTTCTTCCCTACCCCCTTCTTTCTTTCTTTCTTTCTTTCTTTCTTTCTTTCTTTCTTTTTTTCTTTTTTTTTTCAGTGTCTCATGTATTTCAGGCTGGCCTAAATCTCATTACAGAACGACATTTTATGTTATTAAGTGCCCTATTTGTAAGCCATTTTGACCACATCCTACCACGAAAGACTAACTATTAAGAATGAGATAGGAAGAGGAACAAGTCTTCTGTCTTGGTCTTCATCTGACTAGGTTGTTTCAGACTGATTTCTGGACTGCATCACCAGCTGTTGTTGGCATTTTTCAAGGAGGCAGCTCCCAGCTGGGGGTGACAGAGCAAAACAAGGACGTGACAAATAACTAGGAAGCAATGTGTTGTAGATAGAAAGAGAAGGCTAGGAAAAGGAAGGAAGGAAGGAAAGAATAGGAGACAGCAACTGTGATTTCATGTTAATACAAATGGGGGAAGGAGACGTGTGGTGAATTTATTTTTTCATAATTGTAACCTTTTCCGGAACCTCTGACCAGGATCTCAATCAGACCTTAAGCCAAGGGAAGAACAAAATTGTTGCCTAAGAAAAGGAGAAGTTTCCATCAGTCCGAAAGAGAAACAGCCCATCTGGTCAGTGGCCTGGGAGCTGTCCGTGGTACTGACCTACTCTCATTTAGATGCCCGTGGAAAACCAGAGGAGGCAGGTCATGGCTTAGGCACCTTTCTTCTCTCCTTGACTCTCTTAGACTCAGTCCCATTCTCTATGTCTCTGCCCACCCACCGGTATTTCTCTTTCTGTTTGCCAATTACACCGATTTTTCTTAAGTAACTAGTCTGTCATTCAATGATTTTTCTTTTATTTTGCTTCAAAACTCCTCTTCTTCAGTCACTGTTTTCTAGATTCTTCTACGATTTTCTACTAACTGCAATTCTCTCTTGACACTTTTTGGGTAATAGGAACATTAATATCGGTAGGAAAAACAGCTGTGGATAATATGCAGGATCCATTAGCTACATGGACCTCATACATAATATAATATACATTAGTTATTTTATTCAGTTTCAATTCCACAACAATCCTATTAGAGGGTTAGTTATATCCTCTTAGTAAACAGGTGAGAAAGTGGAGGGTAAGGTAACTTGGACAAGATCACACACAGCCAGGATTCCAGATGACACCTAGCATGTTCACTTTTTACTCAATATGGACTCCTTTATATTGTCCAATATTTTCCTTATGGCTTCCGTGCCTCTCCCTCTGGTACCTTCAACCAAGCTTTCCATCCTGGTCATATCGTTAGGTACCAGGAATCTGCACTTCTGGTGTGATTTAAGCTTCTAGTAAAGTAAAGCAAAATATCCTGAGGCATGCCTTGTGGGGATTTAGACCCTGCAAGGGCCTTCTGTTTAGCTTGGGGAGAGGGGAGAGGCCTTGCCTGCACCTCAGGATGAAGGCGGAGTTTTCCGCTGTGTTATCTGTATTTTTGTTTTAGTCTAGGTACCCTGGTCTTTTCCCTGTCTCTGGTGGTCCCTGGAGAACTTTGAGTTCTCTTCGCCTTCCCACTCCAAAACCCTTCCCACGTGAGGAAGCGCATGCTTAATTCTGGGAGGTTAAGTGTGCTCTCGCCTACACAGAAAAAACAATTTTCAATAGTCACAGGGAAACACAGAGACACAACGGAACTCAGATGTGCGTCACCTCAGACGAAACCCACACTCAAGTATGTACACGCAGTCACGTCAAGCACCAGCATAATCAGAAATACCCAGACGCTCACGCACCACTCAGCTACAGACCGGTTTCAGCTAGAATCACGATTCGCGAATTGCGCACACATGGTCCCTTTGGGTTCTTTTATACAGAGACTCGCCGCGCCGTCCCCAGACCCCTGAGACTTCCCTTGAGGCTCATCCTTGGCCCACTCAGTCTGCCCCTCCCTCCAAGAGGCCCCACTTCTTTCCCTTCTCTTCCTCCTCCGCCTAAAGCTGTACAAAACACTCCTAGGAATCTACCCCGGCGCTCGGCTCCTCCTTCCCCGCCTCTCGGCAGCCTCTCCCCCATTCATTTTCCTCCTTTGCCGGCGAAGTCCCTCCCACTGCCTAGCCCAGCCTCCGCTGCTCCCCGCCCAGAGACCGCGGCGTACTCGGACTTCCCACTCCATTCGCCAGCCGCCTTGCTCCGTGTGCCCACGGCTGGGAACTGATCTGCCGCGGGGGGGCTGGAGGAGGAGAAGAGCGCAGGCAAAGGAGAGGGCCAGAGAGCCAGAGAGCCCGAGGCAGAGGGAGTAGTGGCCGCCTTCCGGAGCCAGGATTCATGCCTGTCCTCGGGACCAGCCAAGGGGACTTTACGGCTGAGTATGAGCCAGGCTGCTAGGAGCCAGGTACCCCTACGCCCGCAGTCCCCGCGCCGTGCCCGGTATGCGAGCTGGACGCAGGGCTCTTCCAAGTTCCCACCGAGCCGAATAAAAAGCGTCCTCCTGCTGCTCTCCGCCAAAGACGGACATTGACTCCAGGTAAGGAGACTCCGAGAGCAGCTCCCCACAGCCCCACTGCCCTTGGAACCCGCCCCGAACCGCAATCGGGGCGCCCCCGCCCGCGCATCCCCTCCCCCTTCCAGCACCCTGGTCCGGTGTTATTTCGCCGCCAAGTCCTCCTCTGTTCTGGAGACTGGGGTCCGTGTAGATTGGACTTGAAGGGTTAAATGCGGGTTTTAGTAAGTGGCGTATGTGTCCCCGCGCGCTCCCGACGTGTGTACCATGGTAGGAACTTGATGTGGTGCTAGTGTGTGTTTGCCTGTGCGGCATCGTTTGCGTTTGGTGTGTGTGTGTGTGTGTGTGTGTGTGTGTGTGTGTGTGTGTGTGTGTGTGTGTGTGTGCCCCCTATAACCTACTTTCAGTGTGAGTGTATGTTTGTACCTATGGTGTTCGCATGTGTGCGCGTCTGTGTATTTTTAATTAGGTCTCTTCAGATTACAGGGAATGGAATAGAGTTCTTACTACCGTATCACGTAGCCACCGGGAAGCCCGCTGTGTGTACTTCCTCTTAGGGCTCTGGGCTTTGGTTTGGGAGAGATGATAGGAATATAGACGGTGCCTTGTTTAGCCCAGTGTTGGTACCCTTGAAGGAAAAATTCGTCCAGACCGTGGGGTAGTGGTGCACACTTAGACCTATCCTTTAAAATGAAAGAAACCTGTCCAAAACCAGAGGCAAGTGAGATGCTGTCCCTTTAAATTCCACACTGGGCAGAATCCAGGATTCTGATGGGAATTTGGAGAAGCTGGGTACAGAGTGAGGGAAAAAAATGAGGAAGTCAGGGATCTCCTTATCTACTGCACGGTAAATCTGGGGTGGAGAGATGACCATATCTTGCTGTTGCGATCACAGCACCCCCCCCCCTCATTTTGAGGATATGGTCTGTGCAAGTTTGCCTGGATATTCTTAGGGGAAAGGAGTAAGCATCTTCTGGGGATGTTGCTCCTCCACTGCAGTCACACAGGAACCATTGAAAATATCCTTTGGGGCAGCCCTGAGTGAGACTGATAGGGTACTCTCCCAGGAAGCATTCTTTTTGCCTTCTCCATCTCAGGCAAGCTATGAAAGCTCCAGAAACTGTTCTCAAAACCTTGCTTCCTTATGGCCCCAGGAAGTTCGGAAGATACTGGGAAAAAGGGGAGAGATTAGTATGTTTTGGGGAGGGGTGGTTGGAGGTCTATATGAGTGTGTTTAAGGACCGGTGGAGACCTACAGTTTGTGAGCAACTGTGGGTGGGTAACCCATGATAGAATGTGGTGGTAGTTGACTTAAACTGCTGATTTGCACATCACATTTTATGCTTGACTCTAAAATACTGCCAAGGGCAGCGGGCCCTGAGGAGTCTCTCAGGGAGGTAATGTGAGTTAGGGGTCTCCTTCTTATTTCCTCGACCTTTTAGGAGCTTGTGTAGGTAAATACTGTGGCCACCCTGCCCAGGTACAGTTGGGCTTTGGTTCTGAAGCCAGCCATTGATTTGATTCCCGGCTGCCTCTTAAAGGCTTTCCCTACTCAGCAAAAATGCTGAGTTTTACTGCTGTTAGCATGGCTTCCAGACTAGGCAGCTGTTACTTTCTCAAGGTAAATGGCAGCCATTCTGATTGTAAGCAGTGAAGCCAGAAGGGGAGGCCGAGGTGGTGGGATACAATGTCTCTAAGGGATCCTTGGAAAGGCCTCCTGGGAGGGAAAATAGAAATATACTTGTTTTTAAAAAGCTGTTTATATGTATGTCTGTATCTTCTGAGGAGAGATTAAAGCAAAGGCATGTTTGCATGAACCTGCCCTGGCTGGTGGGTGACTATTCTACCTGCAAGCACTTGCACACATACCATTCTCTGGCTACAGGCTGATTTCTCAGGATGAAGCCTTCAGGAGGGCATGGCCATCGAGACTTTACAAAACTCAGGTTAGAGCACAGCTTCCTATTGCAGCTTGGGGAGGGGGTTTGGAAACAGAGGAAGAAATCTGATGTTGGAAAGAGCTCTCATTCTCTCTTTTCCAATGTATGAATGATCAGAAGCAGAAGGCATATTAAAGCGCAAGGCGGCAAGATTCTGCCTCAGAGAGAAGGTGACAGTTTCTCAGTATTCACTAACATATTGGTAGCTTGAACCAGCACCCAAACCTAGGTTGTCTTTCAGCCAGATCTATGTCTTTTTTTTTTTACTCCATTATCCCATTCAGGAGCTCACAACACTTCCTATCCCTACCCACCCACCATACTCCTCATCAAGATAAATGCTTGTCCTTCCTTCGGATACTTCTTTTTTCAGAGATGTGTTCCAGACCTTCTTCATATAGATTCATGACCTGAGAGAGAAGGTACATAATGTCTCAGTCATTCTCCTTGCTTCACAAAAACATTTAAACACAAATACAGACACATATACACACAAGAGGTGAAGAGAGAGAGAGAGACAGACAGACAGACAGAGACAGAGAGAAGCAGAGGCAAAGGCAGAGAATGTATATTCTGTTTTCAATGTCATCAGATAATTAAATGCACATGGGAACCCAAGGATATATGATTTTTATATAGAACTATATAGAATATTTCTTGAGCCCTTTAGGAGGAAAGTTTCGTTTTCTGGAGAGCAAAGTGTATACTTAGCCATCCATGCAAATACTTAAAAAAATTATTTACGTTAATTAAAATCTCACTTCTGTACATTCGTGGTATGGACACAAAGCATACACAGGAATATGCATGCATCCATACACAGGTGTATTTATACAGGGCCAGAAGCCCTCTCTCCCTGATACATTCCCCCAAATAAAACTCTTAACCTCCATAGGAAATTGAGCTACCCTGTGTAAACGCATGGCCTATAGGTGGGATGGGACTCACAACCTCAGGGAAAGGAAAATATAAAGCCCTCTGAATCACAGGACCTTCAGAACTTTAAAGCAGGTTCACTAAAAATAGGTATGTTTCCAGGCTTTTAAATTTTTCTTTTTGGGAGTTCAGGGAAGAACTGAGAAATATGGGGAATTTTAGGCCTATCTGCAATAAAGCCATTAACAACCTCACAAACATTGTCTTTTCTGGAACTGGATAGCACTTTAGCTCCCAGAAGGGGGAGCTGTGACTCCATTTCAGCCAAGAAGAAACAGCACGGTTACTCCAAATCAGCTCTGGGGCCCTCCTGCTGAGTTGAGAAGGCCCAGTGCAGGCTGCAGGGAATGTATCTGTAGCCGCATAGGTGGGAACTGTAAAAATGTTCTCTTCTGTTCAAGTGGGACATCTCATTCTTAGTGCTTTCAGGAGAGTTTATGCTATTGATCAAATAGCTCTTTTTCTCTGGACCTGTCTTTGCCCCTAAATGGCCCTACAGAGTGTGGGGAAATATTTTCTGATTTGCATGTGCTCTTTCATTTTGTTTCCTTAAGGAAAATCATTGGAACACATCACCAAAGTAGGTCCTTAAAGTTACCCATATCATCCTTCTCTCCTGTATCCTTTGACTTAAAACCAAAAGTTTAACAAATAACTTAGTCAACTCCTGGTAACAGTATCAACAACAACAGGAAGCATAGGACCAGTTATCAAATATAAGTTTTCAACCAAATTTCCCTCTCATTGTTTTTCATTTTATGGTTTCCTATGAAAGATAATGGATATATCATACTTTCCTCTATCGCACAAGCCGTACTTGCATTTATCATCTAGTTCAGAGAATCCCTCTAAGAAGTCTTCCCAAAGCCTTGTTCTAGAAACTCTCTTTTGTCTCAACTTTGATATAATTTTGTTGTAAACCATATTTCTTTAGTTTTTATTTCTATTAGCTCTGTTTTTCAGCCACAAAGGATTAGGTCTTTCTTGATCACATCAACATGTGCTCTTAATAGGAACATTTCTCTTTTTCATGCCGGGGGTTTGGCTCACTTTAGTCATTTATCAATTTTTTGCTTTGGCATGCCATATCCAGTATCAACAGTATCTATCAGTTTCCCCACACGCACCCCCAGCCACACAACTGGTTGTTATTTACACAAAGCAAAACCATTATGTCTTCAAAAATCACACCACTTAGATCAGCAACTCAGGGATACCAGTGACAGTACAGACAGAGGTAGTTATATCCAATTTGACAGTGCCCCTTTCTGAGTGCCAGGATCTCTAGTTTTAATCTCCTTTCTCATCCAGTGAGGTAGCCACACTCCCTATTTGGAAGACAGTGAAGCTCATTTTGTCAGCTCCTCTGAAGGAAAAGGGCAAGGCTTTGAACTTTCTTGAGCATTTCCACTCTTCTACTACACAAGCAGCACTACCGACTGCTATTGAGACCTGCCTGTTCAATGGATGCTACAAACAGCTGAAGCATACTGTCAGCTCTTTGGAGCAGATGCTACGAAGCTGTTGTGGAATTCCTGGATTTGTAATAAAAACAAAGTGTTTTCTTTGATGATTTCTCTGAAGAAACCTCTGAAAGTTTTTCAATAATCAAACCTCTCTCCATAGTCAGGGATCAAATCTGCTTTGGTAACACAGGCAACATGTTTCTTGTGGTCTCTGTTTTAATACTAATGGTGTGTTCATTACCACATAATGGAGCCTGGGTTAAATCTGGAGAGATTTGTGGAATGGTTTCTTATTTTGACTATAAATTTTCCAGTTATCTATAATTCTCATAAATTGAACTAACATGATTATTTTCTAGACATAAATTATTTACAGACAATGTAAGTATAACCATTGAAAATATTCTCCTTCACATAGAAGAACAAGATTCCTGTTACATTTATTTGAAAAATAAGCATCATACTGCACAGTAGATTATGATCATTCTCTAGACTCTCTCACCTTTAGAGTGTGAGAAGGATGTGTTGTGCCTTAAAATCAAAAGGAAAAAGTTGTTTATTTTCAGTAATAGTAGATGTTAATGGAGTGACAGATGTTGCCCTAGAATACTGCTGTCAAATAGAACGTTTGAGAATAAGAAAATTGTTCTCTGTGCTAGCCAATATGGTAGCCACTTGCTCAAATATGCCAAGGGATACTGGAGATGTGAGCTTTTGATTATCTTTGATATTTATTTGCTTTTCATTTTGATTTACACATCTGTATGTGGATGGTGGCTGTTGAAATGGACAGTTAAAGTTTAGACATCAGGAATGCTTTATGAACATGGTCCTGCTTTCATTGGACTTCACATATGGAGGAAGAGATGAGTAAGCAAATAGAAAACCACAGTAATTCAATCAAACATTAAATGTCATACGAGTCATTAAGGAACCTATGCTAGAAGGGTAGGTGTGCGATATAACTTAAGACGAGTTAGTCATAAAAAGCCATTTCTGAAGAAATAATACTAGTGTGATATCTTAAATAAGTAAGATAAATTGAGTTATTATGCAGGGGATGGTTAAGAAGCCTAAGGATGCACAAACACCAAGTGTGGATGAAGTTTTAAACAAGGAGGAATGTGACATAAGATGAAACAAGAGAGACAGACATGGCCCACTTCAGAAAGGGCTTGTACAAGGGATTGAGAGGTTTTAACATCTGTACCAACACATCTTTAGTGGGATAGTAGGTCTTAGAATAGAAGGCATTCTGGGAATTGACAGGAGGCCATTATTAGATACCCTATGTTATGCTTTCATCATTCATTTCAATGTGTCCTGCTCATCTTCATTTCCAGTCCTGCTAGGGGTATCACATTCTAGGAATCATTAGGCTTAAAATCCAAGAGTAAATGGACAGAAAAGGTGGAAGAGAATGAAAATATGTGCCGCAGGTAATTGAAAACTGAGAGTAAGAGTATATATATATTCTGGCTGCAGTTTCAATCTGCGAAGGTTTATCATATTATTTGCAAAAGAATTTGAACAAAGTGGTTGAATGGATATACAAGTGAATGCTGATAAATGCAGGCCATCTAATAGAAAAGATATGCAAATTCCCATACATTCTTAATAGGATTATAGTTGCCATTTCAAAATCTTACAGACTTTATGGAAAGGGGAAAGCAAAAGGAAGAGACAACAGTAAAGGCAGTGATGAGGATGAACATCAACTGTAAGATCTTGGTGATCAGCGAGTATATCTTTTTATTTTATATCAATTTAACTTCAAAATTCCAAAAGATACTAGTACAGAGACATAAGGCTCTTGATTCTAATTCTGGCTCCTCTCAGTGTCTATAAAGACTCCTTAAGAGCCTATCTTTCTCTGTCTGGGTTTATCTTCTGTAAATTTAGAAGTACCATGCTATAGCTTAAGTCACTGAAGAGATATTCTTGTGTGTATGGATACGCAGTATGAGAAAGTTATTGTAAAAGCAGAGAGAGACCTGTGCACAGAGGCCATACTTCATCATAAGAGTTAGCTGTCCTCTCAGAGATGAACACATCTAAAGGAAGTCACATCTCATGGCACTGATTGTGATTCAAGACAAGCTGGCTGAGTGGGATAGATTCTGAACCTGTTGCCACTGGTGCAACTCTTAATAGCAAAGTGATTAAGTGTTAACATGAAAACCACTATCCTCCTGGAACACACAGCAGCCCAAAACGGGTTTCTACAAATCCATAGACAGTCCTTGCTACTGAGGGGGCAAAGAAGACAATTAAGAAAATAATGAGGCCAAGGAAAAGTGAAATTAATTTTTTTCATATGAGAGTGAGGGGGGCTTTGTCTCCCCAGGGAACTCTCATTTGGAGATTGCAAGTGGCCTTAAGGAGAATTGCCTGAAGACTGTGCGTGAGAAAGTGAACAGTGGTCAATTGCTAGCATTGCCTGCTACCACCACACAGGAAGAGGGAATCTGATGAAGGCGCACAATCTATCATTCTTAACAAATTCTGCTCTCACAGGGTGCGGAGCTGCATAGAGGCATGTTGGAACCACCTTGGGAATAGCTAAGTAACTGTATTCCCCCAGGTGTGGGAGGTAGAGCCATAAGGCAATTAGCAAAAGTAAGATACAATCATTTTTGTGTAAACTGTAAAGGTTGGAACAGCAGGGCTCTGAGTAAATGGCCCATCTGAACAGCTAGAACTCTTTTTAAGGGTTAACCCAATACAGACCTCAAAGGCTTTCTGAGATATAATTTATCTAGCCTTTCAGAGGCCCAGAAAATGAGCCGGTGGGGAAGAACAGTTCCTGTGGGTAATGTGGAATAGCTGGGTTACAGATTACACGTTGATTTAGTTGGAAGAAGGTTACATACATATCCAGGGGATGGCTGATTTTAGAGGACACACCCTATGAAAGGATAAGATTTCAAGTTGCTATTATAAGAATTAGCTATCTGAAAAAAAAAATGGATGAAATGCTTGACATTTGTAGGAATCCCTGGAGTATGCAGAAGCCCCATGAAAAAACCAGGAAGAGCATTCTCAGAATGGAGACCATAGCTTTGAGCACATATGTTGCTGTTTATATGGTACTGGGTAATCTAAATTTCTCACAGAATTGATGAGTTCTGAGTTTATAGGCACATTGTAGGGGAAGGACCTACAAGGAGCCTTGCTAGTACTGTAAAAACAATTACACAGGCACAGCAGCCATTTCAAAAGAGAAATTCAGCATTTTGATATGTGTAGGCGTGTTCAGAAAAGATTGAAAAATAGATTACCTGGGAAGGGCTGGTAATGTACTTCTGCTGCTGGGACACATTTTGGGGACAGGACTCTTTCAGAGGAAGTGGTCCTCATCAAGTGCCATTTCCAGAGATGGCAAAGGCTGGGGAGGCCTGAGAGGGTTATAAAGAATTTTGTTCTAAGTACATATCAACAGGACAGCATCTTTCAAAGTCCAGTGAAGCCTTACAAATGATTTCTGAAAACATTAGCAAGCCAGCCACATTTTTGTTCTTTTTCTGTTCTCTTTCTTGTAATGGAAAAATACATTTACTCAGAGTTCTGGGTCTTCACCCACAATATTATATGACCAATCTTGAACTGAGGTCATGTGTGTGTCAAACTTGTTTGTTTAATGTTCGTTGTACTATAGTGGATATGCAGTAGATTTTTTTTTGGATATTGTCTATAAGCATATAGTATGTAGAAAAATTTCCTATTTTGTACATGGGAAAACCAAGGTGTGTAACAATAATGTTTCCTGTTGAAGATCATATTCTAAACCAATTGTTGTGGTATCTGACTTGAAAGCAGAGAGATTGAAAGCTTGAGGGCTGGATTCTGAATACCTGCACTACCACCTACTAACTCTCTCATCTTAGCAGTGATACCTAACGTCCCGTCCCCATGTCAGTTTCCCCATGCATAAAATAGAGCACTAGCAACTAAGTATAGAAGTAAGATGGGAATTTAATGAGTTGGTTTGTTTTTTTCAAACGGTACCTGGCATATTCTCACAAACACATAGGATTAACCCGTTTTGCTTTTCCCTCAAGTATCAGACTGAACATTATCTGCATTGCTAGGTTTGTTTTCAAACTGGAAAATTCATACACAAAAAGAGATTACTTTAAGGTTTAAGACATGACCTTATAAAGGAACGCTTGAGATCATTTTTAAAAACCAGCCTCCTCCCTGCATCTCCGGGTGCAGCAGCGAGACAGCAGTGGTTATAGGAGAGACTGAGAAAGTAGGAAAAAGGCTCAAACACGTGCAGAATTACTAAGGCAGAATTTTTAATTCTCTGTGTTGCTATGGGTCAGAAAGCAGATGTAGAGAGGTCATTGACCATAAGAGCTGAAAGTCATCTTTTGGATAAGCCTGTTTAATTTTCTCTCCTTTTTCTTTTGTCTTATTTTATATATAGAACTATTATTCTCTTTAAGGTAAAATAGAACTGATTTGGCTGAGGAACACTGAACTCTTGCAACTTCTCATTCTGTACCATTCTACCTTCATTTTCTAATACATAAAGCCAGTATTTCTGCCAAATTTACCTAAAAACATGGATGTTCTGTGGACTCTGTTTATATTTGTCTTCATGATTCCCTTTTACACATAAATGGCATTTATTTTATCAACTTCCTGAATACCTTGATATATTTTAAAATTACATTTAACCTTTATTGTGACACTCTAAATTTAAAATTATTCTCTCCAGTTTTCCAATGAGGACATTCTGTCTTCAAAATGATAATTCACTGTAAAATATGCAGTAAGTGACAATATTAAACCTCAAGCCCTTGTCTACCATGGCACACTAAATGTGATATTATTTCCTGAATTGTTCTTCCTTCTTGCATTTGCCTCAGTCATGGTCCAGCTAGTAGCAGCTTTTAGCCTGCCCCAAGTGGAACTTGATGGCTTCTTATAGTGGGGGTTGATGACTGCTACATGAGTTCTATTGTCTTGGGTTAGGTCAGTCATTGCAAATCATCCACCATTATGCCATGAGACTTTGCCCTTAGTTCTGATCTTTCATATGTCTAAAGTAAGAAGCCATCCATCGTATTTTCTCCAGGAGCAGTTATAAATGGGACTGCTGGAAGGAGCTTCCTAAATCCTTGCTAACAATCTGCATTTTACTTCCGTCCCTTCTTTATCTGTCAGGATCATGAATATTTTCTACTCTTCCAGTGCGTTCTGGCTGCCAATTTCATAGCCTCTTAAAATAGTAATTTAACTTCACAATGCCTCTGCAGGAAACCTTAGCTTAGCCTATTTATTTGCACCCTAATCGTGGGAGTTCAAATGCTTCTGAAACCAGGGCCAGCAGTCATAGAATAAGCTACTTTCTAACTCTGAGCCAGAGCTAAGTGCCAAAGTCTTTCTTTTAATGGAAATGGTATCTCCAAACCCACCTGTTATCTCAGTGATCTCACTGTCACCGTTAAAGCAAGAAACTGTAGAGTGAAGATGGCATAACTTCAACAGCCAGATGTTGCAAGATACTGTACCTCTCTCTAGGCCTCTGCGTCTGTATCTCTTCTTGATTTCATTAGACATGTGTGCACATGCCGTACACACACACACACACACACACACACACACACGTACTCAGGACAATGGGTGCTCGGCACAGCTGGGAACAAGTAGAAAGTTGAACTGTAGATATATTGGAAAATGCTCAAGTAGAGTTGCCCCTCCAGGATTCTAGCCTGTGAGTTGAGTCATAACTGTAGGATCACCTGCTATTGAAAGTAAACTTAGAGAGAACTTTAAAATTGAGAGTATGTGTGGGTACAATTGTGTTTAAAAATAAAAATATCCTCTTTTTATTTAAAACAAAAAGTGGGGGTAAATTGAGAGGAGGAAAAGGAGCCATAAGAATGGATGTGGAATGGAGGAGTAGAAACAGCAACAACAACAAAAAGATTAGTGGGAACAAATATAATGATACGTTTGTATGAAAATGCCAAAATTACATTCTACCATTGCTCCACCACTAGTAAGAGGGGTTTTGGTTGGTTTTTGTTGCTATTAGCACATCTCAAAAATATGCTACAAGAGAGATGAGATAAAATTAAGTAAAACCAAGTAAAAGATGTAATGTAACAATTTTGCTCCTTGAAAACAAATAAATATAATAATACTAACAACAACAACAAGAAGATTTTAAGAAGAGCAAAAGCTACAAGATATCAACTAGGATTATCAAATGTTTTTGTTGTTGATAATGGTGATGATGTTGTCAATTGTTTTATCAGTAAATGCCATCCAGGCAAGCAGTGCAGGAAAGCACAGATTAATTTGTAGTATTAGAAATGCACATGCAACATATATGTGGCTTGTGTTTGCTTCATTTTAAAATTAAAGAATAGAGCTGGCAAAGTGGGTCATGTGTCAGAGTACATGGTTTACAAGTGTGTGGATGGAGGTCATATGGCCAGAGCCCATGATAATGCCAGATGGACATGGCCACAGCCTACAATTCCAGGGCTCTGGCTAGCTCTGTCAACAGGTCTGAGTTAGCTGAGACCTACTTCAGTGACAAAGATAGAGAGTAATTGAGAAACATTTCAGGCAGCATCACCTGGGTTTCATGTGTACACACACACTTTTACACATGAGAGAAAAATAAATAATACAAGGAGAACTTCTTATTGTACACTTCTTTCTACCAGATGTTGTTCTAAGAGCTGTGAAAATAGCTGTGAACACAACTGATTGAGACCCCAACCCAATCTTGGAACTTATTCTCTATCTAATTAAGGGGAAATATGTAATATAAATAATCAAGCAAAAAAATATAGTGTGTGTCAGATGGTGATAAGTATAATAGAAAAGAGAAAAATAGAACATGACGAGAGAAGGCAGGTGGGTGGCACAGATGGCATGGTGGGATAGGGTATGCTAATTTGTGTAGATAAGATAGGGAAATGCCCAGAGAGATGTTGAATTTTCAAAGAGGACTGGATCCAGAAGACAATCTGGCACATACATACCCTGGGTAGCATTCTCCTTAGCAGTAGTCAGATACAAGCTTTTTGGCCCTCAAAAGTACAAGGGAGAATGACAGGTGGATGGCAGCGTAAAATTCCAGAAGTGGGGCCGTGGTCCAGATGGATCTTCTGAGGTAGGATCCTGTGTGAAGAGATCAGAGTGAATAAGGTAGATGTAGCAACAGAACATGTGGAGGAAGTTCGTCAGCCTGAGAGCAGGAGCTCTATCTTAACACACTCTGAAAGTATCCCAATTTTACAAAAGAAGTATAAATGCTTATAATTTGATAAAGGGACTCCCCCCATGTAAGAGGTCAGTTAGCTGTGCACAGTAAATGTGAAAAGAAAATAAAACAAAGCATAGAATGGACTTCATAGACTCTAATCATGGTTTTTGAGAAGTATCTTTATATACCAGGAGATGCAAATATAGGAAATATCATCTATATAATGGACTAGCAAGAGGACCTTTCATGAGATTTTGATATGAGGGTGAATATCACATAGAGAAAGCACTTGGGATTATGTCTTATAGACAGCAAGTGCTTCATAAACAGCACTTAAGGCATCTTTCTATATTGACTTACTTTTCTAGTGAGCGATTGAAGAAGCATAAGAAACAACATATTATTGAATACATGACTGTTGAATAAGATGTAGCTATGGAGTGGTGGCCATCTTTGGATAGTGGATTATAAATGAATTCCATTCATTTTTTGATGCTTACCAATGTTTCCTAATATTCTGTATTGTATGTGCCTTACATGGGTAGTCAATACTTTAAACAGTAGGATGAATGGATTAATGAGCATTCTGTGTTAGGTTAAAAAAATGAAGGACAAGAGGATTCATGAATGTATGTTGTCTACATTTCTAAGCCATTCTAAATCAAATTTAAAGATACAACTTCCTCTTTTACTTACCCTTGGCTTGAGTAGTACTATTTCTAATACACTGATGCTTGTCTAAGTGATTTGTAGTTTTTAATGAAAAAAGAGTAGCTATCAGCCCCTAAAACAAAGTACCACCTTGAGATTAAATGAAACAAATTCTTATAGAGAGGACATTTTGTGAGTCATGGTTTCAGAAGCCTCGGAGTCTCAAAAGACTTTTCTCTATTTATTTTGAATTTTGGGTATATTACACACACCCTCAACCTCCATTTTCTCACTTATGAAGTGAAGGCTTGAGGTTCAAAGGACCACACTGAAGTTACTATATAGGCAGGAAGGAGGTGACAAAATGGAGCTGCCTTTGAGACTATCCCAGTTTTCCATCTTCCACTTGCATCCAAACTTGGCTTTCATCTCTGTTTTGCTTTATTATACTTCTATAAGATTTAAATAAGAAGATCCAAGGTTTTAACAATGACTTAAAAGCATCTATCTCTCTGGCCTTTGGGATGCAGATCCAGCTGGATGGAAGGAGAGGCCATTCCAGATAGAAAGTAGGAACAAAAGTATTTCACTGTGTCCAGAGAACAAGCTAGAAGCTGACGCTAGGGAGTTAATGCAAAGTTAGGCTGCTTAAAGGTTCAGGATTTAGAGCAACTGATCACTTTTCATACAGTTTTGGCTGACTACTAAGAGACTTGTTGACTTGAATAGATCTACAGTGGATAATGTCAAGGAGGAAGAGGGGGGAAGATAGAAAACTCTTTCATAGATACTGTGAAGGTCATGACTGTGGTAGAGCTACTGTACCTGTACTGTTCTGTACTGTAGTGTACTGTAAAGCACATCTAGAATAGAGCAGTGCCAGAGAAGTGGATGGATTTGAGGAATACTGTTGGCAGGAAAGGCAAGTGAGGGGTTAAAAATGGCTTCTTCTAAGGTTGTGTCAGATCAGGGCCTCCTCTCTCTAAACACCACTTTCAGAAACAGCAGGGTCTCAATTATCTCAATGTGGGCTGTGAAGTTCTAAAAAAAAAAGTTCTCAAAACAAAATTAAGTTTAATTTGCTTTAATTGAAAAATAAACACATGCCATGTACAGCCCTAACAGCAGGAGGATAAAAAGGCTAGAAAATTAAATGAACTGTTGAGTATGGAAGGCCAATATTGGATATCATACAATGGGAACTGGTATTGACTGAGAAAATGTATTTAGAGTTATACTGAGGAGTAGAAAGCAGAGTTGTCATGTCTGACTTTTGGATTTCTTAGTGTTTTGTTGAGTTGATATTTTTGTTGTTTCTGAGACAGTAGATGGTAACTACAGAACTTGGAAAGCTCTGAAGTTGGGGTCAACAGCTTTAGGGTCACCATTTTTTCTATCGCTTTAAGGGATTTTGATAAATCATATTTATTCTCAGCTTCATTATCTCCACAATGATAGAAAAGATTGTATTTCTGAGAGGACTGCGTAACTAATATACATTCAGATTTAAAGAGGCGATATGATAGGACCCAGAGAAGGGGGAAAATATGAAGAATGTTGGAAGAAGCCAGTGACAATGAAGAAAAAGAAGCCTGCTATAGTTAGGCCACCTGCCTCAGTCCATCAGAAGCATTCTGTTCAGGCATTCAGGGTTTGTGCTAGATGCTATGGATAAACAACTGCAGCTTCCACAGCACCTGTACTCTAGCAGTAAATATTCTCAAACTTTGGACCATAAAATAAAATTGAAAACAAAGATGAGCAGAGAGGGGTTCTATAAGAGACAAGTGGCATGCTCTTAGAACTCTTGTTCTCTACTGGGTATTTTTCTGTTTTGTGGCTTCTCTGTCCTTCCCACTTAGTAGAGCTACTTTGGCTACTTTTATGTCCCCTGTGCCTCAGAGTATGGCAATGGCAAGTTCATTCTCATCAGGAGATTTGAGCTTCAAATTGTAAGCTATAAATGTCAGAATCTTATAATATTGACATCTGAGAACCATAGTTGTAGAATTTTAGAAGCTATCAAAACTTTAAATCAGAGAATCTTAGGAAAATAAAAACTTAGAGTCAGAATATATAGACTCATAGAAAAGAATATTTGTGGAGTGTAAAAATCCAATCTTAGTGCTATCAAATATTGATGGTCCTAGGATTATGAGTTTTTTAGGAGAAGGTGGCATCTGTAATTGTTTTGTTTACCTTATTTCTCAACCTATGAAAAAGTATGAACATAGCAATGTAGACTTATAAGTATTCTTAAATAAATATGCATATGCAATGCAAACACGGGAGATGAAGCACTCATAACACTTATGGTAAACATATTGACTAAAGGACACCCATGGTGGTGACACATGCCTCTTCTGGATTCCCTCTCATTTCCTGACAGGATAATGGTTGGCTTTATTGACACCTAAGACAAATACTTACCTTGAGCAAGACAGATATTGAAGCACAATAGGATAAAGATCTTGACTCACTGGCCAGCTCTGCCAGTGAACATTTCTCTAAATATGCATTGTCATAGGACCATACAACATTCAGTAGAGCA
This sequence comes from Acomys minous, assembly GCF_964271855.1. Classification (NCBI taxonomy): domain Eukaryota; kingdom Metazoa; phylum Chordata; class Mammalia; order Rodentia; family Muridae; genus Acomys; species Acomys minous. Next base: position 160,899,289 of record NC_140483.1, on the reverse strand, counting down.
ATATGTATGCATGACGCCCTGTGATTTTGATGCTGTTTCCAAGGCAGTATTTTGCATATCTGGTGACTTCGACATTTATTCCAGTTTTCATCCCCAGCTCTCCCTCTCTTGTACACATGATAAACTACTGTTGATCTGCGCTCTGCCTTATTTTATCTGTGAAACATTGGCTCAGACCATCAAGACTTGTTTTAATCCTGGTATCTGTTTCATATGTGACGTTTATTTCCTCCAGAAGATATGTTCTAACACAGGTCTTCATATTCAGTGGTCTGTTTTGACATGTAGGGGAAGAACTTAATTTGAAGAAGTGTATAGAGTGAGTCAGGCTCTGTTTTGAACTACAAGAGCTGTGTGTTTCTGTGGATTGTGGTGGTGGTGATGGTAGTAATGGAGTGTGTTTGTGTGTGTGTATGTGTGTGTGTGTGCATGTTGTGGTATGTGTTTATGCTGTATATGTGGTATACACATGTGTGTGTATACACGTGCGTTTCTGGCCTAAGTGTGGTCTACATAGTATGTACACTATAAACACTATATGGTGTCTGTATAGGGGAGAAAAAATGTGTATATGATATGTGTGTGCATGTATGGTGTATGTTATATGTGTATACTATGTGTGGTATCGGTGAGGGTGGTATGTGTATTATGCATTATGTGCAATGTGTGGTGGTATGTGTGTGGGGTGTTTGTGTGTGCTGTGGTATGTATGGTATATGATATGTAGTAATATGGAGTTTAAATGTCTCAAGGTTCTACTTTGAGGTGTGTGTGATTTGTATGTGTATATCCAAATATGTATGACTCACATAAATAGTGAGCTTAGCTCTTTCAAATGTGTGTGTGTGTGCCATTTGTGCATGAATGTACTCATAGATTCCTAAATGCATTCATATGTGAATAAACTTGTGTGGAAATGAATGTTCTCAGCAAGAGGTAAGACATGTAAGTGCTTACATGGTTCTTGTATTCATTTGTTAAGCAGCTCTAATATTTCTAACAATGAGGAAGTGCTTAAGTGAGTATTGCTATATTTTTATTTGTAACTATTACGTGCAAATCACATTTTAATTACAATGGTATTTCAAATATATTTTTAGAAATGACTTATCTAGGGATGATAGAGAATATAGAATTAATGTTTTTGAGTGTGCTGATGCATGCCTATATTTGTATTTATGTGTGCCTTGATGTGTACAGTATGTATGTGTGTGAATGGGCTCATGTACATGGGGCAATCAGTACTTTCTAATGTGCACTTCTGTTTTTGTGTATGGATATGTATTAATACATTTGTGTTAAATACATACTGCACAGTTTAAACATTAACCATGTGGAAAAGCAAATGCTTGTGATTATACCTGTTAACTAAGGGAGAATGGATTCTGTGAGTTATATAAGAAAATCACACAGGAGACAAAGGATGACAGTTTAATATAAATTTGACTATATTGCTGACATAACTGTGCTTTGCAGGGGTTCTACCCAACAAATTATTTTCTCCCAACAAGTATTTTTCAGTTTATTCATACACCATACTGACTGGATCAGATAATCTTGAGCTGGGTTTTAATTTAAGCATTTAGTGAATTTCCCTTAAACAGTTCAGAAATAGTTCAGAAAGTAGCTGTGACTGGAGACCCTCACGGGCTTTATGCAGAACAGTGATTTACAGTTCCACAATGCTATGAGTCCTCAGTTATGAGACAGGGTGTATCCTAGCATCGAGTATTCTCTGTCCTTGGTCAGGTCTCCAAGTCATTTCAATAGCACTTGATGTGTTTCTACTAGGTACAGTGAGAATTGCATATCTTGATATGATCATAGACAAAAATAGAACCAAGCACAGAAAAAAAAAAGTGAATGAAAGCAGGTATACATGAAACAGAAGACAGAGAGAAAGAGGCAGGGGGTGATTCAGGCTTAATTTGAAGTTCCATAGGTTCAAGCATCCAGACATTTCTGTCGGTGAGGTTTCCCTCCCTTCATTTCTTTTCCTGTTTCCTATTCTGGGGTTTTTCCTTGCCTAAGGCCTGAACCCACATAAATCTTATACTGTCTGACATCTAGCCAAGACACATAAATATTCTGCATTCATTGCACTAAAGCTTGGAGGGGCTGAAATAGAACTTTTAAATTCTCCTTCACTTTTAATTAAGAGAGAGAGAGAGAGAGAGAGAGAGAGAGAGAGAGAGAGAGAGAGAGAGAGAGAGAGAGAGAGAGATTTAGGCCAACCCTGGGTTTCCATATCTATTTAACCGAGGCTGCTTTTAACCGTTGCCGCATTTTTATTGTTGCAAATGTGATGTGTGATCCATCTTCCTTGTAATGCTTCTCAGTTTCTGCTCCATCTGTCGAAGAGAAAACATTTGCAGAAATCTCTCGGCTTTTCTCCAAGGGCCGAAGCCTCAGTTGTAGCATGAAATGCTGGGCAGGAAGTGGAGCTAGACATCGGTGAAATAGGAAAATTGATAAAAATCTGTTTCTGCTTTCTTTTTGAGTATCTGTCCCCTGGCTAACAGTGTCTGGTATATTCAGCCATCGCTGCTATGGTCCCAGTTTGTGACTGCAATTTACTGGGCACTGCTGTGTTCCTTCCTCCCACTTTGTCTTCCAAATGGAGTCATTAGTTCTGTTCTTGTAATTGCCTGTTCTTTATCCTTTAAAGATTCTAAGATTGAGATTTTCTGTTCTTTTCTTGAGTGTGTGTGTGTGTGTGTATGTGTGTGTGTGTGTGTGTGTGTGTGTGTGTGTGTGAGTGTGTGTGTGTGTGTGTGTGTGAGTGTGTGTGTGTGTGTGTGTGTGTGTGTGTGTGTGTGTGTGGTGTGTTATGCCTAACATGCTTCTGTGAGTGTGTACTCATATGCATGCCAGTGTTCATGCATATATGTGCAAATGGTGGTCACAGGTCAATATGTGTGTCTTTCTCCATCTTTTACCTTTTGAGAAAAGGTCTCTGTTGGTGGCTTGGATTGGTTCAGCTAGATCCACATGCCTCTGTTCTAAGAAGCTGCTCCTTGGAAGATTACGGTGTGCTTGAGTACACAGTTTCCATGTGGGTTCTGGGAATGCAAGATCAGGTCTTCATGCTTGCACCATAAGTGTTTCCCTAACTGGGCCACATTATTAGTCCCTCTCATTCCTTTCTTAACAAAGCAACTATGCTTTGATATGGGAGAAGCGTTGGAAGACCTATGCTTACACCGTGATTTGGCATGCTTTAACTTGACAAATCTCTCATGCTTTCTGAGCTTGAATTTCCTGTGAAAATCCCAGGAGGCTGTGAGGCTCAAATGGTTTAAACTAAGTACAAATGCTTTGCAAATTGTGAGATGCTGCACTTAAACTACATGTAGCCAGATATCCCATTCATTTTTTGTTTTGATTTTGTTTGTTTGTTTATTATTGAATTATTGGCTGCGTAAACACTATGCACCATATCCTGCTTTGAGATACCATATCAAATAAATCAATCAAATTCATCCTTTCCTAAAGCCCACATGCATGACAGCATGGTTTTTGATATGGGGTCGTGGGTAAGTTTCCATTTTCTCTTCCTTTGTGACCTGTGGGTGGTTTGGTCTTAAGCTTGAGTATTCAAGAAGAAACCATTCTCAAAGTCCCAATACTAACAATGCTTAGCATGTCTCCAAAGCTATGATATTAAACATACTTTTACAATGGTTACAATAGATATGTTTTTTTGGTATTTAAGTAAAATGATTGAAATTCTTTATCCACATAAGAAACTAACACATTGTTTTTAGTAGTTGTATTCAGAATTGCTGAACCTTGGAGGAAACAAAATCCTCCTTAAGAGGTGAATGGATACATAATATGTGGCATATCCAGGTAGTGGAATATTATTCAGACCTAAAAAGAATAGAGCTATTATGACAATGGTAATACATGAGGAAAAGTCAGTGCATATCACTAGTGATTAATTTGGAAAGGCTATGTTCCAGGTGATTACAATTATACCATATTCTAAAAAGGCAAATTAGTGGAAATAACATCACAGTGAATGTTAGGGATTCAGAAGGTGGTAATGTATGGAACACAGAGTTTATAAAATGAAATTATTGTGCATGATATTGTAATGTGAGACTCTTGTTGTAATGTATTTGTTGAACCCATTAAATGTGCATCACTGAAACTTAACCTAATAAATATGTGTCAATGTCAGTTCATCAATGGACACAGAAGTGTTCACTATGATTTTGGATATGGATCAGGGTAGCCTATGCACCTATATGTTTGTGGAGGGGTCGGGGATTATGTGTGTATAACCCTACACCCTCTTTTAATTTCTCGTACGAATCTGAAACTAATCTTTAAACAGAAGAGAAATACTGCAGTTAATCTGGTCGAGGAGATTAGGATGGTGATAGGAACATTCTAAAAGAAGGCATAACTTGGGGGAAAGGGATGACGAGTAAAATAGGCTTGAACTTGCTGAAAAGATCTTCAGAGATCCTAGAAAGCACACAAAGAGATGCTGATAAATGGTGGAGAGTGACACATGGGTTATAATGATGGAGTGAAGTGAGAGCTGATCCTAGTTCTCAATTTGAGGTGGGAGGCAGCCATTGATCAGGGCGAGATCCAGGAAGGAACCCAATAATAACAACAGTTGCCTTTTATCTCGTAGTTTCTGCTTGCCAGACCCTGTCATCAGTTTCCTTTCACTACTCATTGCACACACACAAAGACACTATGAAAAAGAACAAATTGACAAGGAAATGGGCACTAAAGAAAGCTCACATTATTTTCCCACATGGATTGTGCCTCTAAAGGCTTGAGCCAAAGTCAAATTCAACTGATTACCATCCCCTTGCAATCAGTTTTGCATTGTAGAAATGTCTCCTTATCTCTGGGAAGACGTTGAGCAAGGGACCTATTATGTCTGCTCTGTAGTGTAAGACAATACTGTAGAACACCAAGAAAGGACCGCTCTGGTGGTGGGCTTCCAAGTATAATTCTCAAACTTTCTAAGGAAGTATTTGAGGTCAATGGAGCTTCTAAAAAGTGCATCTTTTGGGCGACTTCCTGCTTCATCTGGAACAGAAATGGTTGTCTGTGAGGGAGCTGGGCTCCAGGGCTTCCATTAATTAACATCTTCACATTTATTGGTTCAGTACAGATTCCTAACATTCCCGGAAAATATCATGGAAGCTGCCTTCTTTGGCAATTTACTGGAGACAGAGCCCTAAAGTGAAAAGGCCATAAAACATCTCATAACCTTTATTTTTCTTCTATAATTAGATTTTTATAGCATTCTAAATTCCTTGAAGCAAAAGCCCTAGTCCCTCAAACTCTGAGATCTAAAAGGTCTTTTGGGTTTTTTCCTCCTCTTTCTCAGTCGGTGAATGCCAATGCTGATACTACTTTCTTCAGTCTCTTCGTGGTTCTGCACTGTGGCATTTAGATGTTTCCTTCATGTGTGCACATTCCTTTAACATCCTCCTTGGGCCAGTGCTTATAGGTTGCTAGTATAGAAATTAGTAGAAACATTTTCAGTCTGGCGATTTTACTTTCCTACTACATATTGATGTTGGAAACCCATGATATCTTACAAAATACTGATAATTTTGTTTTTGAATCAGATGGCATTTTCTGAAACAGGAAAATGAGGATAATTTTATGTTTGCCAAAGTATTTATTTTTTATGGTTGACTTTGTTTTATAACATAGAGGGCTAAAGGTCACAGAAGGCCTCGTTTTATTTGTTTGACTAGAGGATACTATTAGGATATAATTGTATGTAGTATCCTCTATGTCACCTAGGGGAATGTTTTGTCCACAGTTAATCATATTAACATGTGTGATAGGTGGGTGAATATAGAGTTATTTTTTTTCTATGCTCAGGACTATTTGGTGCATTTCAGCCTGGTAGGAGCTTCTGGTCAAAGTATCAGAATTTTGTAAGCTTTGTTCTTACATGCCCGGATTCTGCAACCAGTAAGTGTTGTTGTGAGTCATACCCATTCTCAGTAGCTGTGTATCCTTAGGCAGGGTTGAAGTGATTTTTATAAAAGGGTTTGTTTCTCTTAGCTTATTTCTTAACCCCGCTATCACACAAATAATTGAGACTCGTTTATAATACAAGGCTTCACAACACGATCTGAACAGTTTAAAGCTGTTATTAACCCTTTATGCAATTTTGTCTTACTCTCAGCAAACATCCCAGCAATACGTGCACTTTGTAGCTTTCCTCAGCTCCTGTTCCATCCTCCTCTTCCTTGGACCCCTCTTCCTGGTCCACTCCTCTGGCTCTCCCCACCTCCCTCCCGCCTCCTCTCCCATCCCCAACTCCTCCTCCCCTGGCTGGCAGGAATTCCAGCCCTATTCTCTCCTCTGCTCCTTGATTGTCTCTAAGCTGCTTTATTGACACAACAGGAGGACAGTTGGGGAGCAGAGTTTACATAGCATTTAGACAGGATATCAGAATTTAAACTACACAATAACCTTACACCTATAATAAATGACCTACCTTACCTGCAGGAAGAGTAACAAAACTTAACTAGAATTGTAACAATTAGTGAGTTGGCCAAGGCAGAAATTTTAAAGTAATGCTCAGCCCATAGAGCTTCTCAGTAGATCTTAACTCTTGTCATTAACGCACAAATCAGAAAAAAAGAACTTAGAGTACTACTTTACCTGTATTAGAAGGCCTGGCTTCAAGTTACTTCTACAAGTTCCCTGACAAAGGAGTTTCCAAGGTGAATCAAAGATGAACCACTCTGTTGAGGAGAGTACATGGCGTAGTCAAAGAGATGAATTTACATATGGAACAGATTTGAGACCATCTACATTTCTCCTTTTAAAGAGTTTTTGAAGAGTCATAGGTAAGATCATTTATTTCATTTTGGATGAGCAATGCCAACATTATTAAAGTTGATGGGGCATTCTTTTCAATAAAGACACCAGAAATAGAATTTCTCCTTTCCTCAGGAATTCATTGCTGTGAAGACCTTCTTATCACAGAAGAAATGATGAGGAGAAGATCCAAATAGAGTTGAAAATGAAATTAAGAAAGCTAAGTTGTTAGAATGTTGTTGCTTTGAGTTTAGAATCCTCATCAAAGATGCTTAAGCTTGGATCAATCTGGAAAGGGTTTGGAGATGATGTGAGTGGGATCAGATATGAATGTGCCTGTGAATATTCAATGAGGCAGGGGTTGCCTCACAGGATTTTGCTTATTGCCATAGATTAGGCTGTCATCTGGCTACTACCTGCATTCAAGATGTTGAATGGATTCAGCTGATACTCTGAAGTTTTCAACAGTGCCTTTATCTTCATGAAGAGAAGAAATATCTGCTGCACGTTAGTGTTGTGAAAAGAAACTGAGGCTGTAGTTTTGTTTCTCTTTTTTATATTTCAGAAAATTTTTATGAAAGCAAAACCACCCTTGACACCACACACACACACACACACCGAGGGCGAGAGAGAGAGGAGAGAGAGAGAGAGAGAGAGAGAGAGAGAGAGAGAGAGAGAGAGAGAGAGAGAGAGCACACATAAAAATGAATTTGATAAAATAAATATAGTTTCACGAATGCATGATGGTCATAACATTTGAAGTTGAATGTATAATCTTGGAAGTTATAAGGTGGAGTGGAGGTGAGACAACTTTGGCAAAGGATATCAGAATAGTATTTCAATATAGGATCTTGGAATCCATCTGTTCATTTGTTCACCTATTCATGAAGATGCATAGATAGGCTTTAATTTGTGCTGGAAGCTGTAGTAAATATATGAAATATTCTGGAAGACTGACTTGTTGACATAAATTGTATACTTAGCATAGGCTTTGTATTGGACATAAAAATACAAACATGATAGCATGACTTTTACTGACCTTACTGGCAGGAGAAAGATTAATACTAAATAGAGAGTATGATATACGATATCACGTGTGTCTATGTGTGTTGTATATTTATCCGGCACTCGCTACACACAAGACATTGTACCAAAACATCCCATATGTACTCTTTTAATTCTTCCTGCTACCCTCTACTTTTGAAAAATTATAGAGTTAAAATCCCAAACTTAAATGTAAAAAAATATATTAAGAAGTTTTAAACAAGTTACATAGGAAACAAGAAGGTTCTCAATAGAATGAGAAACAAAGAGCTATGCCTTGACTGTTGCCTCCTTTCTTTTCACTTCCTTCCTTCCGTGTCATCTCCCCCAAATGCCTGGATGCTCTGGACTGAAGACGAGGAACTCAGCAAAGTCACTAAAGCTGACTAAGATGAGTACTGTAGATGTATTAGAATAATAGGAGGGCATACTGTGGAAGTGAATTACAGATTGGGAAAGCAATGTGCATAGTGAGAGACTAAAACGCTCTGAATAGGTGATTTGGGGACAGCGAAGGATGTGGGGGCATCTTTGGTTCCTTTTATAAGACAGCATCAGGAAGGTAACAGCATTTTAAATTTTAGTATCTGTCAAAGATCACTTTTGAGGCACTGACTGGGGAAAGAATGATTCACTGACTTAGTTAGGAAACACCTTATAGGAATGGAAATGAAGAAGGAAGGAATAGACATTAAACATTGATAGATGCACTCTCTGATGCAAGAACACCTTTGAGATGGCTGGCATTCAGGGTACTGGTGTTTTGCATGAGGAGCCAACACATTGGAAAAACAAGAATCATAAAGCTAAATGTAAATGTAGCGTTGTGGTAAGTGTGAGTGACAGACAGAAATGCCTGTTGGCAGGTGCAGTTGAGCAGATGCTAAGTTCAAGGCTTATGACTTGAAGAATGTGACCCATATAGCCATCTTTCTTTCTCTGATGTGTTTTTAATTGGATGTTCTTCTTAAATTCACCCTCCGCTGACTCCATATCTCATTCCCTGGAGGCAGTGCTGAGCAATCTGTTTATATCTGCACTTAATACAGCTGTGGGCTCCTCTCCAGTCACACCTGGCATGCCCCATTTTGGACAACAACACAACTGCCAGAGCACCAGTAGACTGAGTGAACTGGAGAAAACTGGGTTTAATATTGTGTCTTTAGTTGGTACAGTACTTTGAGCAGACTCTCCTGGGTCCAGATCTGCCAGCTTTGATGGTCTTCTTGTAGGTTTCTAGGACCCTCTGGATCCTTCTATTTCCCCATTACCCCATACCTCTGTTACTTGGAATTCCACTAGGAAACCTCAGCATCTATCCCAATATCCTGCTAAGTGAAGACTTTCAGGGGACATCCGTATTGGGCTAAAGTACAATTATAAGTGAGTATGCATGCAGTAAACCTAGAACCCCAATTCAGATATAGCCAATGGACAACACATTCTCCACAGTTGTATGGAGAGCAGGCCCTGACTCTGACATGAACTCTGGTGCTCTCTAAGCATTTACTGTATGCTTTTTATCTTGAGTGTAGTGTACTAGATGTTCTACAAGCCTGAGTTGATTTTGATCCAAAACCAGCATAGCCAAAATATTTTAGTAATATCTATTTTATAGTGATATAAACTTAGGTAAAGAAAAGAAAAAAAGTAATTCGCCAAGATTGAACAATTGATAATGGCAATTTTAGAATTTCCCTTCTTTGCTGTGTGGGTTGGGGATTGAACTCTGGGCTTTGTGCCTAGTAAAGACACTCTCTACCACTGAGCTAAACATCTGTACTGATGTGTACTGTTCAGACTCGCAGCTATCTCAGTGTACTGAGTCTTGTACTTATCCTGTCTAGTGTACTGCATTCTTGATGCTGTGTGTGGATTCCCAAGCACAAGTATAGGTAGGGTTCAGCTGTGGCCATGTTTTTATAGTAGTTTTATCTCAGAATCAGTCATGAAAGTAATATCTAGTGCCATCACCTATTGTGTTTATTTTGTTTACCAATCACTCGTTGTGTAGGGCAGTCTAACTGTTCCCCTGTTTGAAAGTGGCCCATAGGCTGACTGGATGGATTAACTTCAGTTCTAGCTTCTGGCCATGAAGCAATTTTCACATTTTCTGTTTTGTGGAGACAAAAATACAGATATGGACAGGTGATGTAATAAATAGTTCAAAGGGTAGTTGAGGTGTGTGGACAACTTTGGGTTTACATTGAAATGGATGTGGTTTTATGGTTCTATCCATTTGCAAGGTGAAACTGTAGGTTTTTGTCTATAGAACAGAATGAATGCGTACAGATAAGTGTCTTTGAAATTTTAGCCTATCAGATATTGTTTAAGTATTTTTCTGGTATATTTTTCTTTAATCTGTAGTACTACATATCTTAAATCCAGCTATTTATTTTGTAATTGCACACATTTAAATGGTAAACATTATACCATCATCAAAAGATTTAAAAAGTAGATATTGATTATATGAATAAACACAATGAGAACAAAAGTCCCTGTGCAATCTTATAGTTTTGTGATAGGTAACAGTATGCAGTTATCCCTCAATGTGTTACAATATAGGTAGCATTTAGTCAACTAGAACAGTGCAGGCCCATAATCTCAGGATTTGAGAGGTTGAGGCAACTGGATAAGCATGTAGGCTGTCTCAGAGATGGAGGAGGGAAGACAGCCAGCCACACAGCCACGCAGAGAGAGGAGAGATAAGAGGGAGAGAGACAAAGACAGACATAGACTGAGAGGCAGACAGCGACAGACACCAAGAGACAGAGAGAGTCAGAGAAACAGAAAGAAAGAGCCAGAGACAGAAACATGGAGGTACAGAGAGATGAAAAAAAGTAAAAATGAATATTTGTAAGTGATAGGACAAAAATACCACCCTCACAGTTATTCTCCTTTGCCATTGTAATCAAATTTAGAACAGAATTGGAAGAGGCTTCTTTTGCATTGTATGAGTTAAAGGATAAGTGTGTGTGTGTGTGTGTGTGTGTGTGTGTGTGTGTGTGTGTGTGTGTGTGTGTGTGTAAGAACCATTTAAAAGTCAAACTTGTTTGAATAGCTCTCCTACTGTGAAATGCTGAATGTCTCAGTTTCTGTGTTGTTTAACAATTGAGAATTTCAACATACTTAGAGCACCAGTTCGAGAGAAGAAGACTGGGCTGTATTACAGTGAACAGTGAGTCCAAAAGAACATACACCAAGAGGCAAGGGAAGAAAAGTCATCACTTTGTTCTCATCTTAAGACACCTAGAAATCAGGAAGGCTTCTGAGACCAAGAGCTACAAAACAGAAAGTTTCTTTTTTTCTTTTTCCCAGAACCAACATTTCAACTTTTCTTGACTCAACCTTTCCATGTTAATCATTTTACCTTTTGTCTCCACTAAATTCTTACCCTGTTCCTGGTTGTTTCCTATTTAAACTCGTATCAATTTTAAAGCTGTATTCAGTGAGCTACTGCTTTTCAATTATTGCCTGGGCGGAATGAACATGAATTGACTTCACTCCCGTCATTGGCTGTGCAACTAGTACATTTGTGTTAGTTATCTCGACATGTATGAATTAAGCAAGAGTCAGTTCCTCCTTTCACACACCAGGAAGGGTAAGGACAGTGCTAGTTACCCAGTAAGTCTCACAGCTTCTGAGACCTATAGAATGTGACTGTCCCCAAATCTCGAACTTTCCTTGTATTTCTGTGATGAGTCTATCCCGATAAAAAGGTGGTTCTTAGGTCATGGAGTTGGTAGTTCCTGGGTGCGTCCCTGCATCCTGGGGCTGGGGCACACTGTCACATCTCTCAGCTCAGCCTTTCTTTGTTCAGTGGTTGGAGTCCCATGCTAATGAGACCCTGCTCATGGATTTTTAGCCCCTTGGGGGCCAATTAACTTCACTTTATTTCAGCTGCCAGGAACCTCTGAACTAAATCCAGATCAATTAGTTCATCCCAGGTGCCTGGTTACATCTATTCCTTCACTTGCTTAAACTATTCTTTGTTCCATTTTTATTTTAATTGTCCTGATTTATATCTTATTTAACTTTATAATATCACTTTAACTGTGTCTTGGGGGTAGACTGGGTATGAGTTCTAAGAAAATAACTAAACTCACATTAGGGTTCATTTCTGGATGAGAAGAATAGCTCCAGAGTCCTCAATGGCCAGATGCTGAGGTGGCTTCTAAGTCAGCAGCTCCGCAAACTATCAGGAAATAAGGCCATGTGGTTAGAAGAGGGAATAAGAATGAGAGAGGCTGGCCAGAGGAGCCATGTCCACATGGAACAAGAGTGTGCAAAAGAACTCAAGAGGGAAATTGAAATCAATTAGGATTCTGGTACTGCTCAACATGTAACTCTAGAGGAGCAAATGAGATATATTGAGAGTAGTAAGATAGCTTTGGACTCAAATATTTTATCTTAAATAAGTGAGCTATGATGGTGAATGAGTCATTCTGTGTGTTTGATTTCTTGTCCCCAAATGAGGGAAATAATTCCCATAGAAAGCATGAAAGACAATAACTACCAGTGCCTGGGATTTGCTTGGTGACATCTGTTGGCATGTTTCTGAACTTGCTCTGTTGCTATGATAAAATACCCTGACAAAAAAGAATACATGGAGTGGTTTATTTTAGCTCCCAGTTGAATGTCCAGCCCAAGAAAATCACTACAGTCAAAAGCAGGAGTTGATGCTCACTTGTCAGCTCACTTTCTCTGTTTAGATAAATCAAGGTCCAGGTTAGAGAATGGTGCTTCCTTTAATGAGCGGTTCTTCACACTGCAACCAGTGTAATCAACATAATCCTTTATAGCAGTGATTCTAAATCTATGGAACCTGACTCATTTTGAAGTTTCATATCAGATATATTGCATATCAGATATTTGCAGGACATTCATAGCTGTAGGAAAATTACAGTTATGAAATAGCAACAGAAGTTTTTTTTTTTTTAATGGCTGGGGATCACCATAACATGAAAAACTTTATTAAAGAGTCAAAGCATTAGGAATGTTGAGAACCACATGTAGAGTCTACAGGCTATTCAGAAGTGTTTTTCCTAGGTGATTGTAGATTCTATCAAGTTGAGAGTAAACACTAACTAGCGTGCATCCATTCATCCATTCACATATTCTAAAAATCTGTTTGGGGCTCATGTTTGGTTCTAGACAATGTTCTAAGAACTAAGGCTACTTGGACAATTCTACTGTAAGACTCTTTTCATGAGTTATGGAAAGACAGCTTATGTTTTAAAGACAGAGATGAACCCATTGAGATAAATTTTCTACGTTGATTTCTAGTACTAAAAGCTTACAATAAAGAATCAAATAATCCTGGCATGGTGACACAGGCCTGTATTCCCAGCACTTAGGAGGCAGAGTGAAGTGGATCTCTGTGAGATCATGGCTAGCCTGGTCTACAAAGCAAGCCCAGGACAGCCAAGACCATACAGAGAAACCCTGCCAAAAATAAATAAATAAATAAATAAATAAATAAATAAATAAGTAAGTAAATGGAAATGTGATATGACTAAGGCAATTTTAAGAACTATAACATTAAAAAGCTCATTCCTCTCCTACAAACTGCCTCACAGGGCCACATATGTCCATCTTATTTTTGCAAATAAAGTTTTATTTGGACACAGTGATGTTAATTTATCTGCTTACTGTCAAGAGATACTTTCTACTCTTCTGATAGAGCTCAGTAACTGGGATATGATAATGTAGCCCAAAATTTCTAAGGTATTGACTTATTTTATAGAAAGAATGTTTTCCCTTTGATGTAGAAGAAAACAAATATTAGGAACTGCTGTTGAAATGAACATAGGCACTAAATTATGATTTATCTTTCTCCTTCATATAAAGTTTCATTGTTTCTTTATTTTTTCTAATTTCTTCTTTCTTATACTCTGATATACCCTTCTGTTTATCTCTCCCTTCTTTCACCTTATTTCTAGGGTTCTGAGGTGAAAAATTCCTTCTAGTTCAGCAGTCTTTATTTTTGAAGACATTGAATCACAGGAATGGAATTGGCTCCTAAAATAATGTGGCTAGTGAGTAGATTTGAAGAGATAGCTATGTCTTGGTTGATTTTCTCTACCTGTGTATTTATTTTACTGTGTACCCAATGGATTGATAGAGCATAGAACAAGACAAGAGGCACACAAACATAGAAAAGACATTTAGTAATGTTGTTGGCACATAATAAATGGCCAGGAAAACTTAGATGAGTATAGAGAGAGTCATGTTATTTGCAAAAGGAGAAAAAGGTAATATCTATTATTAAATACCAGAACTAATGGAAACCTTAGAATTCAATATATTAGGGGATTAAGTAGTGGCTTAGTGGTTAGGAGAATGTCCTAGTCTAACATAGGACATTGGTTGGCTTCTCAGCACACATCACAGGAAGCTCACAATCACAGGTAGATCCGGTTCCAGTGGCTTCAACATGCTTTGGCCTGCATCAGCACTCAAATATGTGTGGTACACAAATCAACAAAGGCACACACATGTATACACATAAATAAGTTATGCATTCAGAACAAGTTTAGGTGTGACTTGCATGTTCAGATCAAGTAAATAAGCAAGTAAAACACTGTGTAGTTATAGACAATGTAAGTCTTCCCATGTGATGAAACTGGAGTGCCTGAAGTCATATGATCAGATTTGGGTAGAATCTAAAAGAAGAGTCATGAAACTGTCTAGGTCTAACTAAGGGAAGATCTTGTTTTTTTTCTTTTTAATTAATTTATTCTTGTTACATCTCAATGGTTATCCCATCCCTTGTATTCTCCCATTCTTCCCTCCCTCCAATTTTCCCCTTATTCCCCTCCCCTATGACTGTTCCTGAGGGGGATT